>NC_142756.1:36648577-37291577 GCF_054948205.1 Urtica dioica subsp. dioica | reverse complement strand
AAACCCGTAAGACGCCTACATGGCGCACGCAAGACGCGTAAAGGCGCAACCCGTAAGACGCCTACATGTCGCACGCAAGACGCCTACATGGTGCAACTTAAGACGCCTACATGGCGCAACCTAAGACGCCTACATGGCGCACGTAAGACGCATAAAGGTGTAACCCGTAAGACGCATACATGGCGCAACCTAAGACGCCTACATGGCGCACGTAAGACGCGTAAAGGCGAAACCCGTAAGACGCCTACATGGCGCACGTAAGACGCGTAAAGGCGCAACCCGTAAGACGCCTACATGGCGCAACCTAAGACGCCTACATGGCGCACGTAAGACGCGTAAAGGCGCAACCCGTAAGACGCCTTCATGGCGAACGTAAGACGCGTAAAGGCGCAACCCGTAAGACGCCTACATGGCGCAACCTAAGACGCCTACATGGCGCACTTAAGACGCCTACATGGTGCATGTAAGACGCCTACATGGCGCACTTAAGACGCCTACATAGCGCACGCAAGACGCCTACATGGCGCAACTTAAGTCCCCAACATGGCGCAAAATAAGACGCCTACATGGCGCACGTAAGACGCGTAAAGGCGCAACCCGTAAGACGCCTACATGGCGCAACCTAAGACGCCTACATGGCGCACTTAAGACGCCTACATGGTGCACGTAAGACGCCTACATGGCGCACTTAAGACGCCTACATGGCGCACGTAAGACGCGTAAAGGCGCAACCCGTAAGACGCCTACATGTCGCACGCAAGACGCCTACATGGTGCAACTTAAGACGCCTACATGGCGCAACCTAAGACGCCTACATGGCGCACGTAAGACGCATAAAGGTGTAACCCGTAGGACGCCTACATGGCGCAACCTAAGACGCCTACATGGGGCACTTAAAACGCCTACATGGCGTACGTAAGACGCGTATAGGCGCAACCCATAAGACGCCTACATGGCGCAACCTAAGACGCCTACATGGCGCACGTAAGACGCGTAAAGGCGAAACCCGTAAGACGCCTACATGGCGCACGCAAGACGCCTACATGGCGCAACTTAAGACGCCTACATGGCGCAACCTAAGACGCCTACATGGTGCACGTAAGACGCATAAAGGCGCAACCCGTAAGACGCCTACATGGCGCAACCTAAGACGCCTACATGGCGCACTTAAGACGCCTACATGGTGCACGTAAGACGCGTAAAGGCGCAACCCGTAAGACGCCTACATGGCGCAAACTAAGACGCCTACATGGCGCACTTAAGACGCCTACATGGCGCACGTAAGACGCGTAAAGGCGCAACCCGTAAGACGCCTACATGGCGCAACCTAAGACGCCTACATGGCGCACGTAAGACGCGTAAAGGCGCAACCCGTAAGATGCGTTCATGGCGAACGTAAGACGCGTAAAGGCGCAACCCGTAAGACGCCTACATGGCGCAACCTAAGACGCCTACATGGCGCACTTAAGACGCCTACATGGTGCATGTAAGACGCCTACATGGCGCACTTAAGACGCCTACATAGCGCACGCAAGACGCCTACATGGCGCAACTTAAGTCCCCAACATGGCGCAAAATAAGACGCCTACATGGCGCACGTAAGACGCGTAAAGGCGCAACCCGTAAGACGCCTACATGGCGCAACCTAAGACGCCTACATGGCGCACTTAAGACGCCTACATGGTGCACGTAAGACGCCTACATGGCGCACTTAAGACGCCTACATGGCGCACGTAAGACGCGTAAAGGCGCAACCCGTAAGACGCCTACATGTCGCACGCAAGACGCCTACATGGTGCAACTTAAGACGCCTACAAGGCGCAACCTAAGACGCCTACATGGCGCACGTAAGACGCATAAAGGTGTAACCCGTAAGACGCATACATGGCGCAACCTAAGACGCCTACATGGCGCACTTAAAACGCCTACATGGCGTACGTAAGACGCGTATAGGCGCAACCCATAAGACGCCTACATGGCGCAACCTAAGACGCCTACATGGCGCACGTAAGACGCGTAAAGGCGAAACCGGTAAGACGCCTACATGGCGCACGCAAGACGCCTACATGGCGCAACTTAAGACGCCTACATGGCGCAACCTAAGACGCCTACATGGTGCACGTAAGACGCATAAAGGCGCAACCCGTAAGACGCCTACATGGCGCAACCTAAGACGCCTACATGGCGCACTTAAGACGCCTACATGGCGCACGTAAGACGCGTAAAGGCGCAACCCGTAAGACGCCTACATGGCGCAAACTAAGACGCCTACATGGCGCACTTAAGACGCCTACATGGCGCACGTAAGACGCGTAAAGGCGCAACCCGTAAGACGCCTACATGGCGCAACCTAAGACGCCTACATGGCGCACGTAAGACGCGTAAAGGCGCAACCCGTAAGACGCCTTCATGGCGAACGTAAGACGCGTAAAGGCGCAACCCGTAAGACGCCTACATGGCGCAACCTAAGACGCCTACATGGCGCACTTAAGACGCCTACATGGTGCATGTAAGACGCCTACATGGCGCACTTAAGACGCCTACATAGCGCACGCAAGACGCCTACATGGCGCAACTTAAGTCCCCAACATGGCGCAAAATAAGACGCCTACATGGCGCACGTAAGACGCGTAAAGGCGCAACCCGTAAGACGCCTACATGGCGCAACCTAAGACGCCTACATGGCGCACTTAAGACGCCTACATGGTGCACGTAAGACGCCTACATGGCGCACTTAAGACGCCTACATGGCGCACGTAAGACGCGTAAAGGCGCAACCCGTAAGACGCCTACATGTCGCACGCAAGACGCCTACATGGTGCAACTTAAGACGCCTACATGGCGCAACCTAAGACGCCTACATGGCGCACGTAAGACGCATAAAGGTGTAACCCGTAAGACGCATACATGGCGCAACCTAAGACGCCTACATGGCGCACGTAAGACGCGTAAAGGCGAAACCCGTAAGACGCCTACATGGCGCACGCAAGACGCCTACATGGCGCAACTTAAGACGCCTACATGGCGCAACCTAAGACGCCTACATGGTGCACGTAAGACGCATAAAGGCGCAACCCGTAAGACGCCTACATGGCGCAACCTAAGACGCCTACATGGCGCACTTAAGACGCCTACATGGTGCACGTAAGACGCGTAAAGGCGCAACCCGTAAGACGCCTACATGGCGCAAACTAAGACGCCTACATGGCGCACTTAAGACGCCTACATGGCGCACGTAAGACGCGTAAAGGCGCAACCCGTAAGACGCCTACATGGCGCAACCTAAGACGCCTACATGGCGCACGTAAGACGCGTAAAGGCGCAACCCGTAAGATGCGTTCATGGCGAACGTAAGACGCGTAAAGGCGCAACCCGTAAGACGCCTACATGGCGCAACCTAAGACGCCTACATGGCGCACTTAAGACGCCTACATGGTGCATGTAAGACGCCTACATGGCGCACTTAAGACGCCTACATAGCGCACGCAAGACGCCTACATGGCGCAACTTAAGTCCCCAACATGGCGCAAAATAAGACGCCTACATGGCGCACGTAAGACGCGTAAAGGCGCAACCCGTAAGACGCCTACATGGCGCAACCTAAGACGCCTACATGGCGCACTTAAGACGCCTACATGGTGCACGTAAGACGCCTACATGGCGCACTTAAGACGCCTACATGGCGCACGTAAGACGCGTAAAGGCGCAACCCGTAAGACGCCTACATGTCGCACGCAAGACGCCTACATGGTGCAACTTAAGACGCCTACAAGGCGCAACCTAAGACGCCTACATGGCGCACGTAAGACGCATAAAGGTGTAACCCGTAAGACGCATACATGGCGCAACCTAAGACGCCTACATGGCGCACTTAAAACGCCTACATGGCGGACGTAAGACGCGTATAGGCGCAACCCATAAGACGCCTACATGGCGCAACCTAAGACGCCTACATGGCGCACGTAAGACGCGTAAAGGCGAAACCGGTAAGACGCCTACATGGCGCACGCAAGACGCCTACATGGCGCAACTTAAGACGCCTACATGGCGCAACCTAAGACGCCTACATGGTGCACGTAAGACGCATAAAGGCGCAACCCGTAAGACGCCTACATGGCGCAACCTAAGACGCCTACATGGCGCACTTAAGACGCCTACATGGCGCACGTAAGACGCGTAAAGGCGCAACCCGTAAGACGCCTACATGGCGCAAACTAAGACGCCTACATGGCGCACTTAAGACGCCTACATGGCGCACGTAAGACGCGTAAAGGCGCAACCCGTAAGACGCCTACATGGCGCAACCTAAGACGCCTACATGGCGCACGTAAGACGCGTAAAGGCGCAACCCGTAAGACGCCTTCATGGCGAACGTAAGACGCGTAAAGGCGCAACCCGTAAGACGCCTACATGGCGCAACCTAAGACGCCTACATGGCGCACTTAAGACGCCTACATGGTGCATGTAAGACGCCTACATGGCGCACTTAAGACGCCTACATAGCGCACGCAAGACGCCTACATGGCGCAACTTAAGTCCCCAACATGGCGCAAAATAAGACGCCTACATGGCGCACGTAAGACGCGTAAAGGCGCAACCCGTAAGACGCCTACATGGCGCAACCTAAGACGCCTACATGGCGCACTTAAGACGCCTACATGGTGCACGTAAGACGCCTACATGGCGCACTTAAGACGCCTACATGGCGCACGTAAGACGCGTAAAGGCGCAACCCGTAAGACGCCTACATGTCGCACGCAAGACGCCTACATGGTGCAACTTAAGACGCCTACATGGCGCAACCTAAGACGCCTACATGGCGCACGTAAGACGCATAAAGGTGTAACCCGTAAGACGCATACATGGCGCAACCTAAGACGCCTACATGGCGCACTTAAAACGCCTACATGGCGTACGTAAGACGCGTATAGGCGCAACCCATAAGACGCCTACATGGCGCAACCTAAGACGCCTACATGGCGCACGTAAGACGCGTAAAGGCGAAACCCGTAAGACGCCTACATGGCGCACGCAAGACGCCTACATGGCGCAACTTAAGACGCCTACATGGCGCAACCTAAGACGCCTACATGGTGCACGTAAGACGCATAAAGGCGCAACCCGTAAGACGCCTACATGGCGCAACCTAAGACGCCTACATGGCGCACTTAAGACGCCTACATGGCGCACGTAAGACGCGTAAAGGCGCAACCCGTAAGACGCCTACATGGCGCAAACTAAGACGCCTACATGGCGCACTTAAGACGCCTACATGGCGCACGTAAGACGCGTAAAGGCGCAACCCGTAAGACGCCTACATGGCGCAACCTAAGACGCCTACATGGCGCACGTAAGACGCGTAAAGGCGCAACCCGTAAGACGCCTTCATGGCGAACGTAAGACGCGTAAAGGCGCAACCCGTAAGACGCCTACATGGCGCAACCTAAGACGCCTACATGGCGCACTTAAGACGCCTACATGGCGCACTTAAGACGCCTACATAGCGCACGCAAGACGCCTACATGGCGCAACTTAAGTCCCCAACATGGCGCAAAATAAGACGCCTACATGGCGCACGTAAGACGCGTAAAGGCGCAACCCGTAAGACGCCTACATGGCGCAACCTAAGACGCCTACATGGCGCACTTAAGACGCCTACATGGTGCAAGTAAGACGCCTACATGGCGCACTTAAGACGCCTACATGGCGCACGTAAGACGCGTAAAGGCGCAACCCGTAAGACGCCTACATGTCGCACGCAAGACGCCTACATGGTGCAACTTAAGACGCCTACATGGCGCAACCTAAGACGCCTACATGGCGCACGTAAGACGCATAAAGGTGTAACCCGTAAGACGCATACATGGCGCAACCTAAGACGCCTACATGGCGCACTTAAAACGCCTACATGGCGTACGTAAGACGCGTATAGGCGCAACCCATAAGACGCCTACATGGCGCAACCTAAGACGCCTACATGGCGCACGTAAGACGCGTAAAGGCGAAACCCGTAAGACGCCTACATGGCGCACGCAAGACGCCTACATGGCGCAACTTAAGACGCCTACATGGCGCAACCTAAGACGCCTACATGGTGCACGTAAGACGCATAAAGGCGCAACCCGTAAGACGCCTACATGGCGCAACCTAAGACGCCTACATGGCGCACTTAAGACGCCTACATGGCGCACGTAAGACGCGTAAAGGCGCAACCCGTAAGACGCCTACATGGCGCAAACTAAGACGCCTACATGGCGCACTTAAGACGCCTACATGGCGCACGTAAGACGCGTAAAGGCGCAACCCGTAAGACGCCTACATGGCGCAACCTAAGACGCCTACATGGCGCACGTAAGACGCGTAAAGGCGCAACCCGTAAGACGCCTTCATGGCGAACGTAAGACGCGTAAAGGCGCAACCCGTAAGACGCCTACATGGCGCAACCTAAGACGCCTACATGGCGCACTTAAGACGCCTACATGGCGCACTTAAGACGCCTACATAGCGCACGCAAGACGCCTACATGGCGCAACTTAAGTCCCCAACATGGCGCAAAATAAGACGCCTACATGGCGCACGTAAGACGCGTAAAGGCGCAACCCGTAAGACGCCTACATGGCGCAACCTAAGACGCCTACATGGCGCACTTAAGACGCCTACATGGTGCAAGTAAGACGCCTACATGGCGCACTTAAGACGCCTACATGGCGCACGTAAGACGCGTAAAGGCGCAACCCGTAAGACGCCTACATGTCGCACGCAAGACGCCTACATGGTGCAACTTAAGACGCCTACATGGCGCAACCTAAGACGCCTACATGGTGCACGTAAGACGCATAAAGGCGCAACCCGTAAGACGCCTACATGGCGCAACCTAAGACGCCTACATGGCGCACTTAAGACGCCTACATGGCGCACGTAAGACGCGTAAAGGCGCAACCCGTAAGACGCCTACATGGCGCAAACTAAGACGCCTACATGGCGCACTTAAGACGCCTACATGGCGCACGTAAGACGCGTAAAGGCGCAACCCGTAAGACGCCTACATGGCGCAACCTAAGACGCCTACATGACGCACGTAAGACGCGTAAAGGCGCAACCCGTAAGACGCCTACATGGCGCACGCAAGACGCCTACATGGCGCACGTAAGACGCGTAAAGGCGCAACCCGTAAGACGCCTTCATGGCGAACGTAAGACGCGTAAAGGTGCAACCCGTAAGACGCCTACATGGCGCAAACTAAGACGCCTACATGGCGCACTTAAGACGCCTACATGGCGCACGTAAGACGCGTAAAGGCGCAACCCGTAAGACGCCTACATGGCGCAACCTAAGACGCCTACATGGCGCACGTAAGACGCGTAAAGGCGCAACCCGTAAGACGCCTTCATGGCGAACGTAAGACGCGTAAAGGCGCAACCCGTAAGACGCCTACATGGCGCAACCTAAGACGCCTACATGGCGCACTTAAGACGCCTACATGGTGCATGTAAGACGCCTACATGGCGCACTTAAGACGCCTACATAGCGCACGCAAGACGCCTACATGGCGCAACTTAAGTCCCCAACATGGCGCAAAATAAGACGCCTACATGGCGCACGTAAGACGCGTAAAGGCGCAACCCGTAAGACGCCTACATGGCGCAACCTAAGACGCCTACATGGCGCACTTAAGACGCCTACATGGTGCACGTAAGACGCCTACATGGCGCACTTAAGACGCCTACATGGCGCACGTAAGACGCGTAAAGGCGCAACCCGTAAGACGCCTACATGTCGCACGCAAGACGCCTACATGGTGCAACTTAAGACGCCTACATGGCGCAACCTAAGACGCCTACATGGCGCACGTAAGACGCATAAAGGTGTAACCCGTAAGACGCATACATGGCGCAACCTAAGACGCCTACATGGCGCACTTAAAACGCCTACATGGCGTACGTAAGACGCGTATAGGCGCAACCCATAAGACGCCTACATGGCGCAACCTAAGACGCCTACATGGCGCACGTAAGACGCGTAAAGGCGAAACCCGTAAGACGCCTACATGGCGCACGCAAGACGCCTACATGGCGCAACTTAAGACGCCTACATGGCGCAACCTAAGACGCCTACATGGTGCACGTAAGACGCATAAAGGCGCAACCCGTAAGACGCCTACATGGCGCAACCTAAGACGCCTACATGGCGCACTTAAGACGCCTACATGGCGCACGTAAGACGCGTAAAGGCGCAACCCGTAAGACGCCTACATGGCGCAAACTAAGACGCCTACATGGCGCACTTAAGACGCCTACATGGCGCACGTAAGACGCGTAAAGGCGCAACCCGTAAGACGCCTACATGGCGCAACCTAAGACGCCTACATGGCGCACGTAAGACGCGTAAGGGCGCAACCCGTAAGACGCCTTCATGGCGAACGTAAGACGCGTAAAGGCGCAACCCGTAAGACGCCTACATGGCGCAACCTAAGACGCCTACATGGCGCACTTAAGACGCCTACATGGTGCATGTAAGACGCCTACATGGCGCACTTAAGACGCCTACATAGCGCACGCAAGACGCCTACATGGCGCAACTTAAGTCCCCAACATGGCGCAAAATAAGACGCCTACATGGCGCACGTAAGACGCGTAAAGGCGCAACCCGTAAGACGCCTACATGGCGCAACCTAAGACGCCTACATGGCGCACTTAAGACGCCTACATGGTGCACGTAAGACGCCTACATGGCGCACTTAAGACGCCTACATGGCGCACGTAAGACGCGTAAAGGCGCAACCCGTATGACGCCTACATGTCGCACGCAAGACGCCTACATGGTGCAACTTAAGACGCCTACATGGCGCAACCTAAGACGCCTACATGGCGCACGTAAGACGCATAAAGGTGTAACCCGTAAGACGCATACATGGCGCAACCTAAGACGCCTACATGGCGCACTTAAAACGCCTACATGGCGTACGTAAGACGCGTATAGGCGCAACCCATAAGACGCCTACATGGCGCAACCTAAGACCCCTACATGGCGCACGTAAGACGCGTAAAGGCGAAACCCGTAAGACGCCTACATGGCGCACGCAAGACGCCTACATGGCGCAACTTAAGACGCCTACATGGCGCAACCTAAGACGCCTACATGGTGCACGTAAGACGCATAAAGGCGCAACCCGTAAGACGCCTACATGGCGCAACCTAAGACGCCTACATGGCGCACTTAAGACGCCTACATGGCGCACGTAAGACGCGTAAAGGCGCAACCCGTAAGACGCCTACATGGCGCAAACTAAGACGCCTAGATGGCGCACTTAAGACGCCTACATGGCGCACGTAAGACGCGTAAAGGCGCAACACGTAAGACGCCTACATGGCGCAACCTAAGACGCCTACATGGCGCACGTAAGACGCGTAAAGGCGCAACCCGTAAGACGCCTACATGGCGCAAACTAAGACGCCTAGATGGCGCACTTAAGACGCCTACATGGCGCACGTAAGACGCGTAAAGGCGCAACCCGTAAGACGCCTACATGGCGCAACCTAAGACGCCTACATGGCGCACTTAAGACGCCTACATGGTGCATGTAAGACGCCTACATGGCGCACTTAAGACGCCTACATAGCGCACACAAGACGCCTACATGGCGGAACTTAAGTCCCCAACATGGCGCAAAATAAGACGCCTACATGGCGCACGTAAGACGCGTAAAGGCGCAATTCGTAAGACGCCTACATGGCGAAACCTAAGACGCCTACATGGCGCACTTAAGACGCCTACATGGTGCACGTAAGACGCCTACATGGCGCACTTAAGACGCCTACATGGCGCACGTAAGACGCGTAAAGGCGCAACCCGTAAGACGCCTACATGGCGCAACCTAAGACGCCTACATGGCGCACTTAAGACGCCTACATGGCGCACGCAAGACGCCTACATGGCGCAACTTAAGACGCCAACATGGCGCAAAATAAGACGCCTACATGGCGCACGTTAGACGCGTAAAGGCGCAACCCGTAAGACGCCTACATGGCGCAAGATAAGACGCCTACATGGCGCACTTAAGACGCCTACATGGTGCACGTAAGACGCGTAAAGGCGCAACCCGTAAGACGCCTACATGGCGCAACCTAAGACGCCTACATGGCGCACTTAAGACGCCTACATGGCGCAAGTAAGACGCGTAAAGGCGCAACCCGTAAGACGCCAACATGGCTCAACCTAAGACGCCTACATGGCGCACGTAAGACGCGTAAAGGCGCAACCCGTAAGACGCCTACATGGCGCACGCAAGACGCCTACATGGTGCAACTTAAGACGCCTACATGGCGCAACCTAAGACGCCTACATGGCGCACGTAAGACGCATAAAGGTGTAACCCGTAAGACGCCTACATAGCGCAACCTAAGACGCTTACATGGCGCACTTAAAACGCCTACATGGCGTACGTAAGACGCATATAGGCGCAACCCGTAAGACGCCTACATGGCGCAACCTAAGACGCCTACATGGCGCGCGTAAGACGCGTAAAGGCGAAAACCGTAAGACGCCTAAATGGCGCACGCAAGACGCCTACATGGCGCAACTTAAGACGCCTACATGGCGCAACCTAAGACGCCTACATGGTGCACGTAAGACGCATAAAGGCGCAACCCGTAAGACGCCTACATGGCGTAACCTAAGACGCCTACATGGCGCACTTAAGACGCCTACATGCCGCACGTAAGAGGCGTAATGGCGCAACCCGTAAGACCCCTACATGGCGCAAACTAAGACGCCTACATGGCGCACTTAAGACGCCTACATGGTGCACGTAAGACGCCTACATGGCGCACTTAAGACGCCTACATGGCGCACGTAAGACGCGTAAAGGAGCAACCCGTAAGACGCCTACATGGCGAACGTAAGACGCGTAAAGGCGCAACCCGTAAGACGCCTACATGGCGCAACCTAAGACGCCTACATGGCGCACTTAAGACGCCTACATGGTGCACGTAAGACGCCTACATGGTGCACTTAAGACGCCTACATGGCGCACGCAAGACGCCTACATGGCGCAACTTAAGTCCCCAACATGGTGCAAAATAAGACACCTACATGGCGCACGTAAGACGCGTAAAGGCGCAACCCGTAAGACGCCTACATGGCACAACCTAAGACGCCTACATGGCGCACTTAAGACGCCTGCATGGCGCACGTAAGACGCGTAAAGGCGCAACCCGTAAGACGCCTACATGGCGCAACCTAAGACGCCTACATGGCGCACTTAAGACGCCTACATGGTGCACGTAAGACGCCTACATGGCGCACTTAAGACGCCTACATGGCGCACGTAAGACGCGTAAAGGCGCAATCCGTAAGACGCCTACATGTCGCACGCAAGACGCCTACATGGTGCAACTTAAGACGCCTACATGGCGCAACCTAAGACGCCTACATGGCGCACGTAAGACGCATAAAGGTGTAACCCGTAAGACGCCTACATGGCGCAACCTAAGACGCCTACATGGCGTACGTAAGACGCGTATAGGCGCAACCCATAAGACGCCTACATGGCGCAACCTAAGACGCCTACATGGCGCACGTAAGACGCGTAAAGGCGAAACCCGTAAGACGCCTACATGGCGCACGCAAGACGCCTACATGGCGCAACTTAAGACGCCTACATGGCACAACCTAAGACGCCTACATGGTGCACGTAAGACGCATAAAGGCGCAACCCGTAAGACGCCTACATGGCGCAACCTAAGACGCCTACATGGCGCACTTAAGACGCCTACATGGCGCACGTAAGACGCGTAAAGGCGCAACCCGTAAGACGCCTACATGGCGCAAACTAAGACGCCTACATGGCGCACTTAAGACGCCTACATGGTGCACGTAAGACGCGTAAAGGCGCAACCCGTAAGACGCCTACATGGCGCAACCTAAGACGCCTACATGGCGCACGTAAGACGCGTAAAGGCGCAACCCGTAAGACGCCTTCATGGCGAACGTAAGACGCGTAAAGGCGCAACCCGTAAGACGCCTACATGGCGCAAACTAAGACGCCTACATGGTGCACTTAAGACGCCTACATGGTGCATGTAAGACGCCTACATGGCGCACTTAAGACGCCTACATAGCGCACGCAAGACGCCTACATGGCGCAACTTAAGTCCCCAACATGGCGCAAAATAAGACGCCTACATGGCGCACGTAAGACGCGTAAAGGCGCAACCCGTAAGACGCCTACATGGCGCAACCTAAGACGCCTACATGGCGCACTTAAGACGCCTACATGGTGCACGTAAGACGCCTACATGGCGCACTTAAGACGCCTACATGGCGCACGTAAGACACGTAAAGGCGCAACCCGTAAGACGCCTACATGGCGCAACCTAAGACGCCTACATGGCGCACTTAAGACGCCTACATGGCGCACGCAAGACGCCTACATGGCGCAACTTAAGACGCCAACATGGCGCAAAATAAGACGCCTACATGGCGCACGTTAGACGCGTAAAGGCGCAACCCGTAAGACGCCTACATGGCGCAACATAAGACGCCTACATGGCGCACTTAAGACGCCTACATGGTGCACGTAAGACGCGTAAAGGCGCAACCCGTAAGATGCCTACATGGCGCAACCTAAGACGCCTACATGGCGCACTTAAGACGCCTACATGGCGCAAGTAAGACGCGTAAAGGCGCAACCCGTAAGACGCCAACATGGCTCAACCTAAGACGCCTACATGGCGCACGTAAGACGCGTAAAGGCGCAACCCGTAAGACGCCTACATGGCGCACGCAAGACGCCTACATGGTGCAACTTAAGACGCCTACATGGCGCAACCTAAGACGCCTACATGGCGCACGTAAGACGCATAAAGGTGTAACCCGTAAGACGCCTACATGGCGCAACCTAAGACGCCTACATGGCGCACTTAAAACGCCTACATGGCGTACGTAAGACGCGTATAGGCGCAACCCATAAGACGCCTACATGGCGCAACCTAAGACGCCTACATGGCGCACGTAAGACGCGTAAAGGCGAAACCCGTAAGACGCCTACATGGCGCACGCAAGACGCCTACATGGCGCAACTTAAGACGCCTACATGGCGCAACCTAAGACGCCTACATGGTGCACGTAAGACGCATAAAGGCGCAACCCGTAAGACGCCTACATGGCGCAACCTAAGACGCCTACATGGCGCACTTAAGACGCCTACATGGCGCACGTAAGACGCGTAAAGGCGCAACCCGTAAGACGCCTACATGGCGCAAACTAAGACGCCTACATGGCGCACTTAAGACGCCTACATGGTGCACGTAAGACGCGTAAAGGCGCAACCCGTAAGACGCCTACATGGCGCAACCTAAGACGCCTACATGGCGCACGTAAGACGCGTAAAGGCGCAACCCGTAAGACGCCTTCATGGCGAACGTAAGACGCGTAAAGGCGCAACCCGTAAGACGCCTACATGGCGCAACCTAAGACGCCTACATGGTGCACTTAAGACGCCTACATGGTGCATGTAAGACGCCTACATGGCGCACTTAAGACGCCTACATAGCGCACGCAAGACGCCTACATGGCGCAACTTAAGTCCCCAACATGGCGCAAAATAAGACGCCTACATGGCGCACGTAAGACGCGTAAAGGCGCAACCCGTAAGACGCCTACATGGCGCAACCTAAGACGCCTACATGGCGCACTTAAGACGCCTACATGGTGCACGTAAGACGCCTACATGGCGCACTTAAGACGCCTACATGGTGCACGTAAGACGCCTACATGGTGCACTTAAGACGCCTACATGGCGCACGCAAGACGCCTACATGGCGCAACTTAAGTCCCCAACATGGTGCAAAATAAGACACCTACATGGCGCACGTAAGACGCGTAAAGGCGCAACCCGTAAGACGCCTACATGGCACAACCTAAGACGCCTACATGGCGCACTTAAGACGCCTGCATGGCGCACGTAAGACGCGTAAAGGCGCAACCCGTAAGACGCCTACATGGCGCAACCTAAGACGCCTACATGGCGCACTTAAGACGCCTACATGGTGCACGTAAGACGCCTACATGGCGCACTTAAGACGCCTACATGGCGCACGTAAGACGCGTAAAGGCGCAATCCGTAAGACGCCTACATGTCGCACGCAAGACGCCTACATGGTGCAACTTAAGACGCCTACATGGCGCAACCTAAGACGCCTACATGGCGCACGTAAGACGCATAAAGGTGTAACCCGTAAGACGCCTACATGGCGCAACCTAAGACGCCTACATGGCGTACGTAAGACGCGTATAGGCGCAACCCATAAGACGCCTACATGGCGCAACCTAAGACGCCTACATGGCGCACGTAAGACGCGTAAAGGCGAAACCCGTAAGACGCCTACATGGCGCACGCAAGACGCCTACATGGCGCAACTTAAGACGCCTACATGGCGCAACCTAAGACGCCTACATGGTGCACGTAAGACGCATAAAGGCGCAACCCGTAAGACGCCTACATGGCGCAACCTAAGACGCCTACATGGCGCACTTAAGACGCCTACATGGCGCACGTAAGACGCGTAAAGGCGCAACCCGTAAGACGCCTACATGGCGCAAACTAAGACGCCTACATGGCGCACTTAAGACGCCTACATGGTGCACGTAAGACGCGTAAAGGCGCAACCCGTAAGACGCCTACATGGCGCAACCTAAGACGCCTACATGGCGCACGTAAGACGCGTAAAGGCGCAACCCGTAAGACGCCTTCATGGCGAACGTAAGACGCGTAAAGGCGCAACCCGTAAGACGCCTACATGGCGCAACCTAAGACGCCTACATGGTGCACTTAAGACGCCTACATGGTGCATGTAAGACGCCTACATGGCGCACTTAAGACGCCTACATAGCGCACGCAAGACGCCTACATGGCGCAACTTAAGTCCCCAACATGGCGCAAAATAAGACGCCTACATGGCGCACGTAAGACGCGTAAAGGCGCAACCCGTAAGACGCCTACATGGCGCAACCTAAGACGCCTACATGGCGCACTTAAGACGCCTACATGGTGCACGTAAGACGCCTACATGGCGCACTTAAGACGCCTACATGGCGCACGTAAGACACGTAAAGGCGCAACCCGTAAGACGCCTACATGGCGCAACCTAAGACGCCTACATGGCGCACTTAAGACGCCTACATGGCGCACGCAAGACGCCTACATGGCGCAACTTAAGACGCCAACATGGCGCAAAATAAGACGCCTACATGGCGCACGTTAGACGCGTAAAGGCGCAACCCGTAAGACGCCTACATGGCGCAACATAAGACGCCTACATGGCGCACTTAAGACGCCTACATGGTGCACGTAAGACGCGTAAAGGCGCAACCCGTAAGACGCCTACATGGCGCAACCTAAGACGCCTACATGGCGCACTTAAGACGCCTACATGGCGCAAGTAAGACGCGTAAAGGCGCAACCCGTAAGACGCCAACATGGCTCAACCTAAGACGCCTACATGGCGCACGTAAGACGCGTAAAGGCGCAACCCGTAAGACGCCTACATGGCGCACGCAAGACGCCTACATGGTGCAACTTAAGACGCCTACATGGCGCAACCTAAGACGCCTACATGGCGCACGTAAGACGCATAAAGGTGTAACCCGTAAGACGCCTACATGGCGCAACCTAAGACGCCTACATGGCGCACTTAAAACGCCTACATGGCGTACGTAAGACGCGTATAGGCGCAACCCATAAGACGCCTACATGGCGCAACCTAAGACGCCTACATGGCGCACGTAAGACGCGTAAAGGCGAAACCCGTAAGACGCCTACATGGCGCACGCAAGACGCCTACATGGCGCAACTTAAGACGCCTACATGGCGCAACCTAAGACGCCTACATGGTGCACGTAAGACGCATAAAGGCGCAACCCGTAAGACGCCTACATGGCGCAACCTAAGACGCCTACATGGCGCACTTAAGACGCCTACATGGCGCACGTAAGACGCGTAAAGGCGCAACCCGTAAGACGCCTACATGGCGCAAACTAAGACGCCTACATGGCGCACTTAAGACGCCTACATGGTGCACGTAAGACGCGTAAAGGCGCAACCCGTAAGACGCCTACATGGCGCAACCTAAGACGCCTACATGGCGCACGTAAGACGCGTAAAGGCGCAACCCGTAAGACGCCTTCATGGCGAACGTAAGACGCGTAAAGGCGCAACCCGTAAGACGCCTACATGGCGCAACCTAAGACGCCTACATGGTGCACTTAAGACGCCTACATGGTGCATGTAAGACGCCTACATGGCGCACTTAAGACGCCTACATAGCGCACGCAAGACGCCTACATGGCGCAACTTAAGTCCCCAACATGGCGCAAAATAAGACGCCTACATGGCGCACGTAAGACGCGTAAAGGCGCAACCCGTAAGACGCCTACATGGCGCAACCTAAGACGCCTACATGGCGCACTTAAGACGCCTACATGGTGCACGTAAGACGCCTACATGGCGCACTTAAGACGCCTACATGGCGCACGTAAGACACGTAAAGGCGCAACCCGTAAGACGCCTACATGGCGCAACCTAAGACGCCTACATGGCGCACTTAAGACGCCTACATGGCGCACGCAAGACGCCTACATGGCGCAACTTAAGACGCCAACATGGCGCAAAATAAGACGCCTACATGGCGCACGTTAGACGCGTAAAGGCGCAACCCGTAAGACGCCTACATGGCGCAACATAAGACGCCTACATGGCGCACTTAAGACGCCTACATGGTGCACGTAAGACGCGTAAAGGCGCAACCCGTAAGACGCCTACATGGCGCAACCTAAGACGCCTACATGGCGCACTTAAGACGCCTACATGGCGCAAGTAAGACGCGTAAAGGCGCAACCCGTAAGACGCCAACATGGCTCAACCTAAGACGCCTACATGGCGCACGTAAGACGCGTAAAGGCGCAACCCGTAAGACGCCTACATGGCGCACGCAAGACGCCTACATGGTGCAACTTAAGACGCCTACATGGCGCAACCTAAGACGCCTACATGGCGCACGTAAGACGCATAAAGGTGTAACCCGTAAGACGCCTACATGGCGCAACCTAAGACGCCTACATGGCGCACTTAAAACGCCTACATGGCGTACGTAAGACGCGTATAGGCGCAACCCATAAGACGCCTACATGGCGCAACCTAAGACGCCTACATGGCGCACGTAAGACGCGTAAAGGCGAAACCCGTAAGACGCCTACATGGCGCACGCAAGACGCCTACATGGCGCAACTTAAGACGCCTACATGGCGCAACCTAAGACGCCTACATGGTGCACGTAAGACGCATAAAGGCGCAACCCGTAAGACGCCTACATGGCGCAACCTAAGACGCCTACATGGCGCACTTAAGACGCCTACATGGCGCACGTAAGACGCGTAAAGGCGCAACCCGTAAGACGCCTACATGGCGCAAACTAAGACGCCTACATGGCGCACTTAAGACGCCTACATGGTGCACGTAAGACGCGTAAAGGCGCAACCCGTAAGACGCCTACATGGCGCAACCTAAGACGCCTACATGGCGCACGTAAGACGCGTAAAGGCGCAACCCGTAAGACGCCTTCATGGCGAACGTAAGACGCGTAAAGGCGCAACCCGTAAGACGCCTACATGGCGCAACCTAAGACGCCTACATGGTGCACTTAAGACGCCTACATGGTGCATGTAAGACGCCTACATGGCGCACTTAAGACGCCTACATAGCGCACGCAAGACGCCTACATGGCGCAACTTAAGTCCCCAACATGGCGCAAAATAAGACGCCTACATGGCGCACGTAAGACGCGTAAAGGCGCAACCCGTAAGACGCCTACATGGCGCAACCTAAGACGCCTACATGGCGCACTTAAGACGCCTACATGGTGCACGTAAGACGCCTACATGGCGCACTTAAGACGCCTACATGGCGCACGTAAGACACGTAAAGGCGCAACCCGTAAGACGCCTACATGGCGCAACCTAAGACGCCTACATGGCGCACTTAAGACGCCTACATGGCGCACGCAAGACGCCTACATGGCGCAACTTAAGACGCCAACATGGCGCAAAATAAGACGCCTACATGGCGCACGTTAGACGCGTAAAGGCGCAACCCGTAAGACGCCTACATGGCGCAACCTAAGACGCCTACATGGCGAACGTAAGACGCGTAAAGGCGCAACCCGTAAGACGCCTACATGGCGCAACCTAAGACGCCTACATGGTGCACTTAAGACGCCTACATGGTGCATGTAAGACGCCTACATGGCGCACTTAAGACGCCTACATAGCGCACGCAAGACGCCTACATGGCGCAACTTAAGTCCCCAACATGGCGCAAAATAAGACGCCTACATGGCGCACGTAAGACGCGTAAAGGCGCAACCCGTAAGACGCCTACATGGCGCAACCTAAGACGCCTACATGGCGCACTTAAGACGCCTACATGGTGCACGTAAGACGCCTACATGGCGCACTTAAGACGCCTACATGGCGCACGTAAGACACGTAAAGGCGCAACCCGTAAGACGCCTACATGGCGCAACCTAAGACGCCTACATGGCGCACTTAAGACGCCTACATGGCGCACGCAAGACGCCTACATGGCGCAACTTAAGACGCCAACATGGCGCAAAATAAGACGCCTACATGGCGCACGTTAGACGCGTAAAGGCGCAACCCGTAAGACGCCTACATGGCGCAACATAAGACGCCTACATGGCGCACTTAAGACGCCTACATGGTGCACGTAAGACGCGTAAAGGCGCAACCCGTAAGACGCCTACATGGCGCAACCTAAGACGCCTACATGGCGCACTTAAGACGCCTACATGGCGCAAGTAAGACGCGTAAAGGCGCAACCCGTAAGACGCCAACATGGCTCAACCTAAGACGCCTACATGGCGCACGTAAGACGCGTAAAGGCGCAACCCGTAAGACGCCTACATGGCGCACGCAAGACGCCTACATGGTGCAACTTAAGACGCCTACATGGCGCAACCTAAGACGCCTACATGGCGCACGTAAGACGCATAAAGGTGTAACCCGTAAGACGCCTACATGGCGCAACCTAAGACGCCTACATGGCGCACTTAAAACGCCTACATGGCGTACGTAAGACGCGTATAGGCGCAACCCATAAGACGCCTACATGGCGCAACCTAAGACGCCTACATGGCGCACGTAAGACGCGTAAAGGCGAAACCCGTAAGACGCCTACATGGCGCACGCAAGACGCCTACATGGCGCAACTTAAGACGCCTACATGGCGCAACCTAAGACGCCTACATGGTGCACGTAAGACGCATAAAGGCGCAACCCGTAAGACGCCTATATGGCGCAACCTAAGACGCCTACATGGCGCACTTAAGACGCCTACATGGCGCACGTAAGACGCGTAAAGGCGCAACCCGTAAGACGCCTACATGGCGCAAACTAAGACGCCTACATGGCGCACTTAAGACGCCTACATGGTGCACGTAAGACGCGTAAAGGCGCAACCCGTAAGACGCCTACATGGCGCAACCTAAGACGCCTACATGGCGCACGTAAGACGCGTAAAGGCGCAACCCGTAAGACGCCTTCATGGCGAACGTAAGACGCGTAAAGGCGCAACCCGTAAGACGCCTACATGGCGCAACCTAAGACGCCTACATGGTGCACTTAAGACGCCTACATGGTGCATGTAAGACGCCTACATGGCGCACTTAAGACGCCTACATAGCGCACGCAAGACGCCTACATGGCGCAACTTAAGTCCCCAACATGGCGCAAAATAAGACGCCTACATGGCGCACGTAAGACGCGTAAAGGCGCAACCCGTAAGACGCCTACATGGCGCAACCTAAGACGCCTACATGGCGCACTTAAGACGCCTACATGGTGCACGTAAGACGCCTACATGGCGCACTTAAGACGCCTACATGGCGCACGTAAGACACGTAAAGGCGCAACCCGTAAGACGCCTACATGGCGCAACCTAAGACGCCTACATGGCGCACTTAAGACGCCTACATGGCGCACGCAAGACGCCTACATGGCGCAACTTAAGACGCCAACATGGCGCAAAATAAGACGCCTACATGGCGCACGTTAGACGCGTAAAGGCGCAACCCGTAAGACGCCTACATGGCGCAACATAAGACGCCTACATGGCGCACTTAAGACGCCTACATGGTGCACGTAAGACGCGTAAAGGCGCAACCCGTAAGACGCCTACATGGCGCAACCTAAGACGCCTACATGGCGCACTTAAGACGCCTACATGGCGCAAGTAAGACGCGTAAAGGCGCAACCCGTAAGACGCCAACATGGCTCAACCTAAGACGCCTACATGGCGCACGTAAGACGCGTAAAGGCGCAACCCGTAAGACGCCTACATGGCGCACGCAAGACGCCTACATGGTGCAACTTAAGACGCCTACATGGCGCAACCTAAGACGCCTACATGGCGCACGTAAGACGCATAAAGGTGTAACCCGTAAGACGCCTACATGGCGCAACCTAAGACGCCTACATGGCGCACTTAAAACGCCTACATGGCGTACGTAAGACGCGTATAGGCGCAACCCATAAGACGCCTACATGGCGCAACCTAAGACGCCTACATGGCGCACGTAAGACGCGTAAAGGCGAAACCCGTAAGACGCCTAAATTGGGGACGCAAGACGCCTACATGGCGCAACTTAAGACGCCTACATGGCGCAACCTAAGACGCCTACATGGTGCACGTAAGACGCATAAAGGCGCAACCCGTAAGACGCCTACATGGCGTAACCTAAGACGCCTACATGGCGCACTTAAGACGCCTACATGTCGCACGTAAGACGCGTAAAGGCGCAACCCGTAAGACCCCTACATGGCGCAAACTAAGACGCCTACATGGCGCACTTAAGACGCCTACATGGCGATCGTAAGACGCGTAAAGGCGCAACCCGTAAGACGCCTACATGGCGCAACCTAAGACGCCTACATGGCGCACGTAAGACGCGTAAAGGAGCAACCCGTAAGACGCCTACATGGCGAACGTAAGACGCGTAAAGGCGCAACCCGTAAGACGCCTACATGGCACAACCTAAGACGCCTACATGGCGCACTTAAGACGCCTACATGGTGCACGTAAGACGCCTACATGGTGCACTTAAGACGCCTACATGGCGCACGCAAGACGCCTACATGGCGCAACTTAAGTCCGCAACATGGTGCAAAATAAGACACCTACATGGCGCACGTAAGACGCGTAAAGGCGCAACCCGTAAGACGCCTACATGGCGCAACCTAAGACGCCTACATGGCGCACTTAAGACGCCTACATGGCGCACGTAAGAGGCGTAAAGGCGCAACCCGTAAGACGCCTACATGGCGCAACCTAAGACGCCTACATGGCGCACTTAAGATGCCTACATGGCACACGTAAGACGCGTAAAGGCGCAACCCGTAAGACGCCTACATGGCGCAACCTAAGACGCCTACATGGCGCACGTAAGACGTGTAAAGGGGCAACCCGTAAGACGCCTACATGGCGCAACCTAAGACGCCTACATGGCGCACTTAAGACGCCTACATGGCGCAAGTAAGACGCGTAAAGGCGCAACCCGTAAGACGCCAACATGGCTCAACCTAAGACGCCTACATGGCGCACGTAAGACGCGTAAAGGCGCAACCCGTAAGACGCCTACATGGCGCACGCAAGACGCCTACATAGTGCAACTTAAGACGCCTACATGGCGCAACCTAAGCCGCCTACATGGCGCACGTAAGACGCATAAAGGTGTAACCCGTAAGACGCCTACATGGCGCAACCTAAGACGCCTACATGGCGCACTTAAAACGCCTACATGGCGTACGTAAGACGCGTATAGGCGCAACCCATAAGACGCCTACATGGCGCAACCTAAGACGCCTACATGGCGCACGTAAGACGCGTAAAGGCGAAACCCGTAAGACGCCTAAATGGCGAACGCAAGACGCCTACATGGCGCAACTTAAGACGCCTACATGGCGCAACCTAAGACGCCTACATGGTGCACGTAAGACGCATAAAGGCGCAACCCGTAAGACGCCTACATGGCGTAACCTAAGACGCCTACATGGCGCACTTAAGACGCCTACATGTCGCACGTAACACGCGTAAAGGCGCAACCCGTAAGACCCCTACATGGCGCAAACTAAGACGCCTACATGGCGCACTTAAGACGCCTACATGGCGATCGTAAGACGCGTAAAGGCGCAACCCGTAAGACGCCTACATGGCGCAACCTAAGACGCCTACATGGCGCACGTAAGACGCGTAAAGGAGCAACCCGTAAGACGCCTACATGGCGAACGTAAGACGCGTAAAGGCGCAACCCGTAAGACGCCTACATGGCGCAACCTAAGACGCCTACATGGCGCACTTAAGACGCCTACATGGTGCACGTAAGACGCCTACATGGTGCACTTAAGACGCCTACATGGCGCACGCAAGACGCCTACATGGCGCAACTTAAGTCCGCAACATGGTGCAAAATAAGACACCTACATGGCGCACGTAAGACGCGTAAAGGCGCAACCCGTAAGACGCCTACATGGCGCAACCTAAGACGCCTACATGGCGCACTTAAGACGCCTACATGGCGCACGTAAGAGGCGTAAAGGCGCAACCCGTAAGACGCCTACATGGCGCAACCTAAGACGCCTACATGGCGCACTTAAGATGCCTACATGGCACACGTAAGACGCGTAAAGGCGCAACCCGTAAGACGCCTACATGGCGCAACCTAAGACGCCTACATGGCGCACGTAAGACGTGTAAAGGGGCAACCCGTAAGACGCCTACATGGCGCACGCAAGACGCCTACATGGTGCAACTTAAGACGCCTACATGGCGCAACCTAAGACGCCTACATGGCGCACGTAAGACGCATAATGGTGTAACCCGTAAGACGCCTACATGGCGCAACCTAAGACGCCTACATGGCGCACGTAAGATGCGTAAAAGCGCAACCCGTAAGACGCCTACATGGCGCACGCAAGACGCCTACATGGCGCAACTTAAGACGCCTACATGGCGCAACCTAAGACGCGTACATGGCGCACGTAAGACGCATAAAGGCGCAACCCGTAAGACGCCTACATGGCGCAACCTAAGACGCCTACATGGCGCACTTAAGATGCCTACATGGCGCACGTAAGATGCGTAAAGGCGCAACCCCTAAGACGCCAACATGGCGCAAACTAAGACGCCTACATGGCGCACTTAAGACGCCTACATGGTGCACGTAAGACGCGTAAAGGCGCAACCCGTAAGATGCCTAAATGGCGCAACCTAAGACGCCTACATGGCGCACGTAAGACGCGTAAAGGCGCAACCCGTAAGACGCCTACATGGCGCAACCTAAGACGCCTACATGGCGCACTTAAGACGCCTACATGGCGCACGTAAGACGCGTAAAGGCGCAACCCGTATGACGCCTACATGGCGCAACCTAAGACGCCTACATGGCGCACTTAAGACGCCTACATGGCGCACGTAAGACGCGTAAAGGCGCAACCCATAAGACGCCTACATGGCGCAACCTAAGACGCCTACATGGCGCACTTAAGACGCCTACATGGCGCACGTAGGACGCGTAAAGGCGCAACCCGTAAGACGCCTACATGGCGCAACCTAAGACGCCTACATGGCGCACTTAAGACGCCTACATGGCGCACGTAAGACGCGTAAAGGCGCAACCCGTAAGACGCCTACGTGGCGCAACCTAAGACGCCTACATGGCGCACGTAAGACGCGTAAAGGCGCAACCCGTAAGACGCCTACATGGCGCACGCAAGACGCCTACATGGCGCAACCTAAGACGCCTACATGGCACACTTAAAACGCCTAAATGGCGTACGTAAGATGGGTAAAGGCGCAACCCGTAAGACGCCTACATGGCGCAACCTAAGACACCTACATGGCGCACGTAAGACGCGTAAAGGCGCAACCCGTAAGACGCCTACATGGCGCACGCAAGACGCCTACATGGCGCAACTTAAGACGCCTACATGGCGCAACCTAAGACGCCTACATGGCGCACGTAAGACGCATAAAGGCGCAACCCGTAAGACGCCTACATGGCGCAACCTAAGACGCCTACATGGCGCACTTAAGACGCCTACATGGCGCACGTAAGACGCGTAAAGGCGCAACCCATAAGACGCCTACATGGCGCAACCTAAGACGCCTACATGGCGCAATTAAGACGCCTACATGGCGAACGTAAGACGCGTAAAGGCACAACCCGTAAGACGCCTACATGGCGCAACCTAAGACGCCTACATGGCGCACGTAAGACGCGTAAAGGCGTAACCCGTAAGACGCCTACATGGCGCACCCTAAGACGCCTACATGGCGCTCGTAAGACGCGTAAAGGCGCAACCCGTAAGACGCCTACATGGCGCAACCTAAGACGCCTACATGTCGCACATAAGACGCGTAAAGGCGCAACCCGTAAGACGCCTATATGGTGCAACCTAAGACGCCTACATGGCGCACTTATGACGCCTACAAGCCGCACTTAAGACGCCTACATGGCGCAACCTAAGACGCCTACATGGCGCAACCTAAGACGCCTACATGGCGCACGTAAGACGCGTAAAGACGCAACCCGTAAGACGCCTACATGGCGCAACCTAAGACGCCTACATGGTGCACGTAAGATGCCTACATGGCGCAACCTAAGACGCCTACATGGCGCACGTAAGACGCGTAAAGGCGCAACCCGTAAGACGCCTACATGGCGCAACCTAAGACGCCTACATGGCGCACTTAAGACGCCTACATGGTGCAACCTAAGACGCCTACATGGCGCACTTAAGACGCCTACATGGCGCACGTAAGACGCGTAAAGGCGCAACCCGTAAGATGCCTACATGGCGCAACCTAAGACGCCTACATGGGGCACTTAAGACGCCTACATGGCGCACGTAAGACGCGTAAAGGCGCAATCTGTAAGACGCCTATATGGCACACTTAAGACGCCTACATGGCGCAACCTAAGACGCCTACATGGCGCACTTAAGACGCCTACATGGTGCACGTAAGACGCCTACATGGCGCACTTAAGACGCCTACATGGCGCACGTAAGACGCGTAAAGGCGCAATCCGTAATACGCCTATATGGCACACTTAAGACGCCTACATGGCGCAACCTAAGACGCCTACATGGCGCAACGTAAGACGCCTACATGGCGCACGTAAGACGCGTAAAGGCGCAACCCGTAAGACGCCTACAGGGCGCAACCTAAGACGTCTACATGGCGCACTTAAGACGCCTACATGGCGCACGTAAGACGCGTAAAGGCGCAACCCGCAAGACGCCTACATGGCGCAACCTAAGACGCCTACATGGCGCACTTAAGACGCCTACATGGTGCACGTAAGACGCCTACATGGCGCACTTAAGACACCTACATGCCGCACGTAAGACGCGTAAAGGCGCAACCCGTAAGACGCCTACATGGCGCAACCTAACACGCCTACATGGCGCACTTAAGACGCCTACATGGCGCACGCAAGACGCCTACATGGCGCAACTTAAGACGCCTACATGGTGCAAACTAAGACGCCTACATGGCGCACGCAAGACGCCTACATGGCGCAACTTAAGACGCCTACATGGCGCAACCTAAGACGCCTACATGGCGCAACCTAAGACGCCTACATGGCGCACTTAAGACGCCTACATGGCGCACGTAAGACGCGTATAGGCGCTACCCGTAAGACGCCTACATGGCGCAACCTAATACGCCTACATGGCGCACTTAAGATGCCTACATGGCGCACGTAAGACGCGTAAAGACGCAACCTGTAAGATGCCTACATGGCGCAACCTAAGACGCCTACATGGCGCACGTAAGACGCGTAAAGGCGCAACCCTTAAGACGCCTACATGGCGCAACCTAAGACGCCTACATGGCGCAATTAAGACGCCTACATGGCGAACGTAAGACGCGTAAAGGCACAACCCGTAAGACGCCTACATGGCGCAACCTAAGACGCCTACATGGCGCACGTAAGACGCGTAAAGGCGCAACCCGTAAAACGCCTACATGGCGCAACCGAAGACGCCTACATGGCGCTCGTAAGACGCGTAAAGGCGCAACCCGTAAGACGCCTACATGGCGCAACCTAAGACGCCTACATGGCGCACGTAAGACGCGTAAAGGCGCAACCCGTAAGACGCCTATATGGTGCAACCTAAGACGTCTACATGGCGCACTTAAGACGCCTACAAGCCGCACTTAAGACGCCTACAAGGCGCAACCTAAGACGCCTACATGGCGCAACCTAAGACGCCTACATGGCGCACGGAAGACGCGTAAAGGCGCAACCCGTAAGACGCCTACATGGCGCAACCTAAGACGCCTACATGGTGCACGTAAGATGCCTACATGGCGCAACCTAAGACGCCTACATGGCGCACGTAAGACGCGTAAAGGCGCAACCCGTAAGACGCCTACATGGCGCAACCTAAGACGCCTACATGGCGCACTTAAGACGCCTACATGGCGCAACCTAAGACGCCTATATGGCGCACTTAAGACGCCTACATGGCGCACGTAAGACGCGTAAAGGCGCAACCCGTAAGATGCCTACATGGCGCAACCTAAGACGCCTACATGGCGCACTTAAGACGCCTACATGGCGCACGTAAGACGCGTAAAGGCGCAATCTGTAAGACGCCTATATGGCACACTTAAGACGCCTACATGGCGCAACCTAAGACGCCTACATGGCGCACTTAAGACGCCTACATGGTGCACGTAAGACGCCTACATGGCGCACTTAAGACGCCTACATGGCGCACGTAAGACGCGTAAAGGCGTAACCCGTAAGATGCCTACATGGCGCAACCTAAGACGCCTACATGGCGCACATAAGACGCCTACATGGCGCACGCAAGACGCCTACATGGCGCAACTTAAGACGCCTACATGGCGCAACCTAAGACGCCTACATGGCGCACTTAAGACGCCTACATGGCGCACGTAAGACGCGTAAAGGCGCAACCTGTAAGATGCGTACATGGCGCAACCTAAGACGCCTATATGGCGCACTTAAGATGCCTACATGGCGCACGTAAGACGCATAAAGGCGCAATCCGTAAGACGCCTATATGGCACACTTAAGACGCCTACATGGCGCAACCTAAGACGCCTACATGGCGCAACGTAAGACGCCTACATGGCGCACGTAAGACGCGTAAAGGCGCAACCCGTAAGACGCCTACAGGGCGCAACCTAGGACGTCTACATGGCGCACGTAAGACGCGTAAAGGCGCAACCCGTAAGACGCCTATATGGCACACTTAAGACGCCTACATGGCGCAACCTAAGACGCCTACATGGCGCAACGTAAGACGCCTACATGGCGCACGTAAGACGCGTAAAGGCGCAACCCGTAAGACGCCTACAGGGCGCAACCTAAGACGTCTACATGGCGCACTTAAGACGCCTACATGGCGCACGTAAGACGCGTAAAGGCGTAACCCGTAAGACGCCTACATGGCGCAACCTAAGACGCCTACATGGCGCACTTAAGACGCCTACATGGTGCACGTAAGACGCCTACATGGCGCACTTAAGACGCCTACATGCCGCACGTAAGACGCGTAAAGGCGCAACCCGTAAGACGCCTACATGGCACAACCTAACACGCCTACATGGCGCACTTAAGACGCCTACATGGCGCACGCAAGACGCCTACATGGCGCAACTTAAGACGCCTACATGGCGCAAACTAAGACGCCTACACGGCGCACGCAAGACGCCTACATGGCGCAACTTAAGACGCCTACATGGCGCAACCTAAGATGCCTACATGGCGCAACCTAAGACGCCTACATGGCGCACTTAAGACGCCTACATGGCGCACGTAAGACGCGTAAAGGCGCAACCCGTAAGACGCCTACATGGCGCAACCTAAGACGCCTACATGGCGCACTTAAGATGCCTACATGGCGCACGTAAGACGCGTAAAGACGCAACCTGTAAGATGCCTACATGGCGCAACCTAAGACGCCTACGTGGCGCACGTAAGACGCGTAAAGGCGCAACCCTTAAGACGCCTACATGGCGCAACCTAAGACGCCTACATGGCGCAATTAAGACGCCTACATGGCGAACGTAAGACGCGTAAAGGCACAACCCGTAAGACGCCTACATGGCGCAACCTAAGACGCCTACATGGCGCACGTAAGACGCGTAAAGGCGCAACCCATAAAACGCCTATATGGCGCAACCTAAGACGCCTACATGCCGCTCGTAACACTCGTAAAGGCGCAACCCGTAAGACGCCTACATGGCGCAACCTAAGACGCCTACATGGCGCACGTAAGACGCGTAAAGGCGCAACCCGTAAGACGCCTATATGGTGCAACCTAAGACGCCTACATGGCGTACTTAAGACGCCTACATGGCGGACGTAAGACGCGTAAAGGCGTAACCCGTAAGATGCCTACATGGCGCAACCTAAGACGCCTACATGGCGCACTTAAGACGCCTACATGGCGCACGCAAGACGCCTACGTGGCGCAACTTAAGACGCCTATGTTGGAATCGATCTAGGGTTTGAGAAAAAGTTTAACGCTTCGTTAAGCGGCGGAATTTTAAAAATTTTCTTTTTAAGTAAAACTAGTTTTTACTAACCTAGACACGAGCATGTGCATGTAAATAAAGTTACTAACCTTTCTTGAAGCTTGAACCTTGTAGAAGCTTTTGGAAAGTTGCAACGCTCGTCTCCCCTCGCAGCACGTCTCTCTTTCTTTCCTCGGCACCTCGAGCAACCACGAAAGTTTCTATCACTAAATCACTCGAAAAGAAGGAATCAGTGAGTGGGCACTTTTAAACACTACGACTTAAGAACGAGTCTCAAAGTCGCAGAGCTAAAGACTAGGTCGAGTGAGGACCTAGGTGCCAAGACAAGAGAAAACCGAAAATAAACTAGAGAGAGAGAGAAGAGGACTTCGGCCAAGTTCTAGAGAGAGAGTCTCTCAAATCTCTTAAACTTGGATGAATGAATTGTGAGGAAATGAGGCTCCTATTTATAGGAGAGGTCTCACCTTCAATAAGGTAGTTTCCTCTTCTATAGAATATCACATATTCATGAGCAAAATAATCCTTATTTCCCATTCCTCTTAGGCGCGCAAGGCAGCCTTCTAGAAGGCTAGGATTTGTTTCCTTTTTTTGTTCCTTGGCTTGCCTATTAGTCTCTTGGCCGATTCCCTTGTGCATCTAATATGCAAATTTGTTTCCTCTTTTTCTTTTGGCAAGTATCTAAATACATTTATGCACAAAATAATTTCTCTTTCTTGGGTATTATGGGCGCCCAACATGTCTAGAAAAAGGCTTCTAGAATTTTCTTCACTTGTTCAAGACAACATAAGAAAAGGCCCATTTAGAATTTTCAATAAAATTCTTATGAAATGAAATTAATTCACAAGGCCCAATGATCAAGTCATGGCCGAGTGAAACATGTCATAAAATGACCTTGTCAAAAATTTATTGACATTCATTTCATCGTTTGTCTCAAAAGACAAAAATACCCTTTTAACTATTTTCGTTCTTGTTTTGGCTTAGCTTCCAGTTTAACTATTCCTATCGATGTGATTCGTGACAGTGACCTCATGGACCCAAATGAACAAAGCTTTAGCTAAACACTTGGACTCAAAAGTTCACAAACCTTTTCCAAGTTTAGCTTAATGCCAACTGACTCCACTAAAGAGCTGACACTGAAAATCTCTCGGTTCAAATGAATTTATTTTCTACTCAAGAATTCGACCTAATTACGATGAGCGGATCCACTGAATATTATCTATGTTTACCCTTCATGAATGTCATCAGCTAGTCGGGATTTACTAAATTACCATTTTACCCTTCTAGCTGTTATTTCCTCAACTCCTTTGTCGCTTGTGAATAAGTTAGAAACAATGTATTGACGAGGAGCTAACAAGTCACATTGTTTCATCCAAAAGAGTCAGGACTCAATTTGGACACTGGCCAGTTCATTTATTCACACTCCAAGGAACAAAGCATGAGGTGACATACATTGCATTTCAGCAATCTTGTACATGAATTCCATATCTATGAGAACTTCACAAAGTTACTCATGACAGACTCACAACTTAGTACTTCACCAATAGGCCTTGTTCGGAATCACATAGTGAGTCCGAACTTTGACTTTCTCAAATGAGAATACTAAGGTGTGAAATGGCATGTCTCATTTCAGGATTAAGGTAAGCATGATGCAATTCATACATAGTGACTTCCAGACATAAGAGGTTAAATGGTTTGTTCTTATATTGTCTCTAGAAGTGCACTGGTCAATTCAGTACCTTCGGAAGATACCTAGAAGAACTATAGAGTCTCCAACTCTCAATGCCTCATAACCAGACATCATAGATTCTTCTAACAATCATACTGAGGTCAATAGTCCTTTGACCCTAAGATTGCGAATATATCGTTTTAAGCAAACTACGAAGAGTTTGTTCATGCAAATCTACATTTGTCTCTTCGTAAGTTGTTAAGTTTGTTTATGGACTAAAAGACTATGGTTTTATCATAAAGCTTCAGACAAGGAAGATTGAATGAACGTTTCAACTTTATTAATGAATGAATAGGCAATTACAAGCAAGAGTCTTCGTAAGACTATATGACATCAAATGCACATAAATAGACACTACTACTCTTCTTGTGGGCACCATTGACAACAAACTCCCACTTGACTCAAAGAAGATGTGAGTAGTCCTACATGCTTAATCCCTCTCGAAGTTGGTCGAAGACCATGTTCGCTAGGGCCTTGGTGAATGGATCTTCCAGAGATCTACTTCACCTCCACGTCTCCGCGTTGCGCGATCTCTCGAATCAAATGGTATTTCCTCTCAATATGTTTAGAGTGCTTATGGCTTCTAGGTTCCTTTGAGTTAGCGACAGCCCCACTATTATCATAATAAAGGGTCATGGGCTCGTCGACGTTTGGAACAACTTCCAAATACTTAAGGAACTTTCTAAGCCATACAGCCTCTTTGGATGCTTCACAAGCAGCCACATATTCTGCTTTCATTGTGGAGTCAGCAATGCAAGATTGCTTAATACTCCTCCACACAACAGCTCCACCATTAAGGATGAACACAGATCCCGAAGTGGATTTCCTGGAATCCTTATCCGCTTGAAAATCGGAGTAGGTATATCCCGTCATAGTCAGGTCAGTACCTGAGTATGTAAGCATCAAGTTCCTAGTTCTTCGAAGATACTTAAGAACATGCTTAACAGCAATCCAGTGCTCGGGTCCAGGGTTGGATTGGAAACGGCTACCTACGCCAACGGCGAAACATATATCAGGTCTAGTGCAAAGCATAGCATACATGAGGCTTCCTACGGCAGAGGCGTAAGGAATCTTCCTCATGTCTTCAATCTCTTGTGCAGTCTTGGGAGACTGGTCCTTAGAGAGTGAAACTCCATGCCTAAAGGGTGTTTGACCCCTCTGGCAGTCTTGCATCGAGAAGCGATCCATCATCTTATCAATATAAGATGCTTGAGAGAGCGACAGGGTCCGGTTTTTCCTATCTCGAAAGATTTGGATTCCCAGAATGTACGCGGCTTCTCCTAGATCCTTCATATCGAATTGCTTTGCTAGCTAGACCTTAACCTCAGATAACTTACCCACGTCATTACCAATGAGAAGTATATCATCGACATATAGTACCAGAAACACAACTTTGCCTTCGTGTATTAACTTGTAAACACAAGGCTCATCTATTGACTGTTCAAAGCCGAAGCTCTTTACAGTTTCATCGAATCTAATATTCCATGACCTAGATGCTTGCTTTAGTCCATAAATGGATTTAAGCAACTCACAAACCTTGGTCTCTTGACCTTTATCCACGAAACCATCTGGTTGAGCCATGTAAATGCGCTCGTCAAGATTGCCATTCAGAAAGGCTGTCTTCACATCCATTTGCCAGATCTCATAGTCGAGAGCTGCAGCTATGGATAGGAGTATGCGGATGGATTTAAGCATCGCGACTGGCGAGAAGGTTTCTTCATAGTCAATCCCTTCTTGTTGGGTATAACCCTTTGCCACAAGTCGTGCTTTGAACGTCTCGACGTTCCCATCAGGACCCCTTCTCTTCTTGTATATCCACTTACACCCTACGGGTTTAATCCCTTCAGGAAGGTCTACAAGTTTCCAGACTTTGTTGACATACATCGAGTGCATTTCAACTTTCATGGCGTCAAGCAAAAGGTTTGATTCAGAACAAGCCATCGCTTGGCTATAGGAAACAGGGTCATCCATGTCGGAGACGGCTACAGGAGAGTCTCCATAAGACATGTACCTGTCAGGCTTTTGAGTAGCCCTCCCACTACGTCTAAGTACTACTTGACGAGATTCTGATGAGTTAAGTTGTGTTTCAGTTGGGGTAAGAACAGTTCTTACAGATGAGGTAGAAGCTTCCTCACCCAACTTTTCTTCAAGCACAATTTTGCTTCTAGGTTTCGCATCCTTCATAAAGTCCTCCTCAAGGAAACGAGCATTCGTGCTAACGAAAGTCTTATCGTCCTCGGGACAATAGAGAGTAAAACCTTTGGTTTCCTTCGGATATCCTACAAACAGGCACAATTCTGACCTACTAGCCAACTTGCTAGTCTTTTGCCTCAGCACGTGTGCAGGGCAACCCCAAATTCGGATGCGGCCAAGATTCACTTTACGGCCAGTCCATCGTTCACAAGGAGTACCAGGAACCGTTTTGGACGGAACTTGGTTCAGAATGTAGGCGGCTGTTTCGAGGGCATATCCCCAAAAGGAAAGCGGGAGTGATGAGTAACTCATCATTGATCTAACCATCTCCATAAGAGTTCGGTTTCTTCTCTCTGACACTCCGTTTTGTTGAGGTGTGCCAGGTGCGGTAAGCTGAGAAGCGATACCTTCTTCTTTAAGAAAGTCATCGAACTCTCCAGACATATACTCAGCACCTCGATCAGATCGAAGGGTTTTGATCACTTTGCCAGTTTGCTTTTCCACTAAAGCCCTAAAGACCTTAAATACGTTAAAGGTCTCGGATTTGTGTTTGAGAAAATACACAAACCCATATCTTGAGTAATCATCAGTGAAGGTAACGAAGTATTCCTATCCTCCACGTGCCTGTTGGTTGAGCGGACCACATACATCAGAATGTATTAGTTCCAGCAACTCAGTGGCTCTTCGACCCTTATCGGAGAAAGGGCGCTTAGTCATTTTTCCTTCTATGCAGGATTCACAAGTAGGTAGTGAACCTATTGCAGAGGCTTGGAGTGGACCATCCCTCACAAGTCTCTTAATCCTATCTAGACTGATATGACCAAGTCTTAAGTGCCAGAGGTATGTTGATTTTGTTAGATCGGAGGATTCAGAAAGTTTGATCCTCTTTGACTCCCTAATAAGATCGTTATCTATTTCGGTGTCTAAAAGAGAAGGTTGAGTGGGATAGATGTAAAAAAGACCATTCTTCATACATGCATCAGTGACGAAAGAATTAGAAAAAGAAATACGAATTCCGTTCTTTATAAACTTTAAATAATAATCTTGCTCGAAAAGTTGAGCAACAGATACTAGGTTTTTCCCAAAGGAAGGAACATAATAAACATTATTCAAATTTAAAGTTCGATCTTCAAAAGATAGCGTCACGGATCCCACAGCCTTCGCAGACACCACGCTCTCATCACCCCACTTGAAGCAGAAGTCGCCATCCTCTAAGCTTTTGCTTTTCCTTTAGCTTTGGTTTTGAGGTAGGCGGGACAGTTCCTACGCCAATGACCAGGCTCATTGCAGTGGTGGCACTTGTCTTTAGACTTGTCCACCTTTGGAGCCTTTGGCGCCTTCTTCTTTGTTTGAACCTTAGGTTGGTTCTTCTTCTCGGCATTGCGAGGTCTCTTCTTAGATCCAGAGGTGGAGGCAGTAGCATGTACTTCTCCTTGAGCCCTCTTTTTCTTAGTGAGTGCCTCAGCGGTTTGAAGTTCCTTCATGAGCTCGGTAACAGTGTACTCCAGCTTGTTCATGGAATAGTTCAACTTGAAGGTATCAAAGGTTTCGGGGAGAGTTTCCAAGATCATATCTATTTTGGTCTCCCCATCAATCTCAGATCCAAGAATCTCCATCTCGTTGAGATAGCTAATGATCAGCATCATGTGATCTCTAACGAGAGTTCCAGCCTTCATACGACAGTTCATGAATTGTCGGACCGCTTGTTGCCTAGCTTGACGTCCTTGCCCTCCAAACATCTCATGGAGATTGTAGAGCATATCGGTGGCAGTTTCATAATCACGATGTTGTTGTTGCAACACATTGTTCATCGATGCCAAAATATAGCATCTCGCAATCTCATCGGATCGAAGCCAGGCCGCCAAGACATCTTTCTCCTCTTGCGTCGAATCATCATTCGTTTGAGGACAGGGGGTGGTGAGAACCCATTTGTGCTTGTCGACAGTAAGTATTATGTCGAGGTTACGTTTCGAATCTACGTAGTTTTCGTTTTCGAGTTTGTTCGAGGAAAGAAAGATTGAGAGAGGGTTGAGAGACATATTGCCTATTTAAGTTGAAACAAGTTTATGATTAGTCTTTGGTTTAGGATTTAAGTTTCATTAAGACTTTTGTAAAACCCAAAGGTGTTATAAACCAAACGATAATTTACTCCCTCAAGAGAAGGCCGCAAAAAATCTCCATTTATAAGTAAATGACACATCATTAATGCTAAGCCAAGATGTCAGTACATCATTTTGACTAGCCACCTTGTAAATTGGTTTGATCACTCATATCCTTTCGCAGCGCCTTAAGGAAGGATACTAGGGATTGAGCCTAAGTGTGCAACCAACCACTTAGTCCAAAAGATCAGCTTTGAAAAACAATCCCCCAAGGGGAGGCCTTGCCATCATTGCATCACTCTCGGACGTAGCTCATTGAGCAATGATCGAAGCAATAACGCCTTGGAGTACTCACATTTAAGTGAGGGTCGCAAGAGCGGCTCTTAGTCCCACGTTATTGCATCTTTCATTAGTGTTGGGGATCGTGGGTTACAAACAACGAATATAACCCTCCCACTTAGTTTTTGGAGTTGGTTCATCGACTCTTTTAAGTTCGGAAACAGATTTCCTAGTTAGAGAGCGACAGAGCGGACAACTAGAAGAGAATCCTAGATCGACATGTTCAGAGCAGTATTAGTGCATAACGGCACAATGTACATACTCGATCTTTTCCTATTTTCTATTTCGGGAAAGTGCGTGAGGGAAGTGTGAACTTCAACTCACTCGAACACTTGAAAGTTTGAGATTACACATCTTTTTATTTTTCGGCTTGTCTACAAGGAGACCTCCCACTCAAATTTTCAAGAGCATATAGATTTTGAACATATGTGATATAGATATAGTTTTGAAAACATTTTGAAAACTTATTTGATTTGGATGACAAAATATTTTCAAGTTTGAAAGTGAAAACGGTTTTTCAAAATTCAAACTAGTTTTGTAAAAATTCAATTTCAATTAAACTTTCAAAAATCAAAACATTTTAATCTTACACATCATGTTTATAATCATATGAAAAACATTTTTGCTCAAGAAAGTTTTCTCATTAGAGTTCTATAACTCATGGTAGTGGGGTTTGAAAATCCGGATTTCTAAAAAACTGGAGTTTCAGACAGCCGCGCACCTCGGAGTAAAATCGCCATAACTGGCGGCTCCGATGTCCTTTTGAGCCGAAACCGGTGGCATTAAACAGAGGACAGACAGAGCTTTAATTTGATTCAAGAATCATTAAATTTGGATTTCTGAGCAGAGAGTTATGCCGCTTTTAATGCGGGTTTACATTCCAGCTCGAAGAAAAAGAAATAAATTAAAGCTTTGTCTTTTTAGGTGCGAAAAAGAATCGAGTGTAACGGAACGTTTTATGAAGTTGTTTAAAGCTTTTATTTGTGTTTTATTAGCAGGGTAATAACATAGAATAAAAGAAATAACAACATGCATAAAACGATTCAAGTAAATAAACGAAACTAGCAAGAAAATAAAACTAGTCACAAAATTTACTCGAAAAATCTCAAACCTTTAAAACACGTTTTTCAATATAAAAAATTAAAAACTTTTAGAACTGATTCTAATGTGTTTTAACATCATCCCAAACCCATAGAAAATGAACATGGTTTTTAATTTAAAGGCATGAGCAATAAATTAAAAAAAAAACTAAGATTACAATTCTAACTTGTCACAAAATTAGTAAACTTTCGAAAACGATTTTCAAGCTCATAATTTAAAAACATGCACATGCATTCCTTTGACCATAGCTCTGATACCATTTGTTGGAATCGATCTAGGATTTGAGAAAAAGTTTAATGCTTCGTTAAGCGGCGGAATTTTAAAAATTTTCTTTTTAAGTAAAACTAGTTTTTACTAACCTAGACACGAGCATGTGCATGTAAATAAAGTTACTAACCTTTCTTGAAGCTTGAACCTTGTAGAAGCTTTTGGAAAGTTGCAACGCTCGTCTCCCCTCGCAGCACGTCTCTCTTTCTTTCCTCGGCACCTCGAGCAACCACGAAAGTTTCTATCACTAAATCACTCGAAAAGAAGGAATCAGTGAGTGGGCACTTTTAAACACTACGACTTAAGAACGAGTCTCAAAGTCGCAGAGCTAAAGACTAGGTCGAGTGAGGACCTAGGTGCCAAGACAAGAGAAAACCGAAAATAAACTAGAGAGAGAGAGAAGAGGACTTCGGCCAAGTTCTAGAGAGAGAGTCTCTCAAATCTCTTAAACTTGGATGAATGAATTGTGAGGAAATGAGGCTCCTATTTATAGGAGAGGTCTCACCTTCAATAAGGTAGTTTCCTCTTCTATAGAATATCACATATTCATGAGCAAAATAATCCTTATTTCCCATTCCTCTTAGGCGCCCAACGCAGCCTTCTAGAAGGCTAGGATTTGTTTCCTTTTTTTGTTCCTTGGCTTGCCTATTAGTCTCTTGGCCGATTCCCTTGTGCATCTAATATGCAAATTTGTTTCCTCTTTTTCTTTTGGCAAGTATCTAAATACATTTATGCACAAAATAATTTCTCTTTCTTGGGTATTATGGGCGCCCAACATGTCTAGAAAAAGGCTTCTAGAATTTTCTTCACTTGTTCAAGACAACATAAGAAAAGGCCCATTTAGAATTTTCAATAAAATTCTTATGAAATGAAATTAATTCACAAGGCCCAATGATCAAGTCATGGCCGAGTGAAACATGTCATAAAATGACCTTGTCAAAAATTTATTGACATTCATTTCATCGTTTGTCTCAAAAGACAAAAATACCCTTTTAACTATTTTCGTTCTTGTTTTGGCTTAGCTTCCAGTTTAACTATTCCTATCGATGTGATTCGTGACAGTGACCTCATGGACCCAAATGAACAAAGCTTTAGCTAAACACTTGGACTCAAAAGTTCACAAACCTTTTCCAAGTTTAGCTTAATGCCAACTGACTCCACTAAAGAGCTGACACTGAAAATCTCTCGGTTCAAATGAATTTATTTTCTACTCAAGAATTCGACCTAATTATGATGAGCGGATCCACTGAATATTATCTATGTTTACCCTTCATGAATGTCATCAGCTAGTCGGGATTTACTAAATTACCATTTTACCCTTCTAGCTGTTATTTCCTCAACTCCTTTGTCGCTTGTGAATAAGTTAGAAACAATGTATTGACGAGGAGCTAACAAGTCACATTGTTTCATCCAAAAGAGTCAGGACTCAATTTGGACACTGGCCAGTTCATTTATTCACACTCCAAGGAACAAAGCATGAGGTGACATACATTGCATTTCAGCAATCTTGTACATGAATTCCATATCTATGAGAACTTCACAAAGTTACTCATGACAGACTCACAACTTAGTACTTCACCAATAGGCCTTGTTCGGAATCACATAGTGAGTCCGAACTTTGACTTTCTCAAATGAGAATACTAAGGTGTGAAATGGCATGTCTCATTTCAGGATTAAGGTAAGCATGATGCAATTCATACATAGTGACTTCGAGACATAAGAGGTTAAATGGTTTGTTCTTATATTGTCTCTAGAAGTGCACTGGTCAATTCAGTACCTTCGGAAGATACCTAGAAGAACTATAGAGTCTCCAACTCTCAATGCCTCATAACCAGACATCATAGATTCTTCTAACAATCATACTGAGGTCAATAGTCCTTTGACCCTAAGATTGCGAATATATCGTTTTAAGCAAACTACGAAGAGTTTGTTCATGCAAATCTACATTTGTCTCTTCGTAAGTTGTTAAGTTTGTTTATGGACTAAAAGACTATGGTTTTATCATAAAGCTTCAGACAAGGAAGATTAAATGAACGTTTCAACTTTATTAATGAATGAATAGGCAATTACAAGCAAGAGTCTTCGTAAGACTATATGACATCAAATGCACATAAATAGACACTACTACTCTTCTTGTGGGCACCATTGACAACAGCCTACATGGCGCAACCTAAGACGCCTACATGGCGCACTTAAGACGCCTACATGGCGCACGTAAGACGCGTAAAGGCGCAACCTGTAAGATGCGTACATGGCGCAACCTAAGACGCCTACATGGCGCACTTAAGACGCCTACATGGCGCACGTAAGACGCGTAAAGGCGCAACTCGTAAGACGCCTACATGGCGCAACCTAAGACGCCTACATGGCGCACGTAAGACGCTTAAAGGTGCAACCCGTAAGACGCCTACATGGTGCAACCTAAGACGCCTACATGGCGCACTTAAGACGCCTACATGGCGCACGTAAGACGCGTAAAGGCGCAACCCGTAAGACGCCTACGTGGCGCAACCTAAGACGCCTACATGGCGCACTTAAGACGCCTACATGGCGCACGTAAGACGCGTAAAGGCGCAACCCGTAAGACGCCTACATGGCGCAACCTAAGACGCCTACATGGCGCACTTAAGACGCCTACATGGCGCACGCAAGACGCCTACATGGCGCAACTTAAGACGCCTACATGGCGCAACCTAAGACGCCTACATGGCGCACTTAAGACGCCTACATGGCGCACGTAAGACGCGTAAAGGCGCAACCTGTAAGATGCGTACATGGCGCAACCTAAGACGCCTACATGGCGCACTTAAGACGCCTACATGGCGCACGTAAGACGCGTAAAGGCGCAATCCGTAAGACGCCTATATGGCACACTTAAGACGCCTACATGGCGCAACCTAAGACGCCTACATGGCGCAACGTAAGACGCCTACATGGCGCACGTAAGACGCGTAAAGGCGCAACCCGTAAGACGCCTACAGGGCGCAACCTAAGACGTCTACATGGCGCACTTAAGACGCCTACATGGCGCACGTAAGACGCGTAAAGGCGCAACCCGTAAGACGCCTACATGGCGCAACCTAAGACGCCTACATGGCGCACTTAAGACGCCTACATGGTGCACGTAAGACGCCTACATGGCGCACTTAAGACGCCTACATGCCGCACGTAAGACGCGTAAAGGTGCAACCCGTAAGACGCCTACATGGCGCAACCTAACACGCCTACATGGCGCACTTAAGACGCCTACATGGCGCACGCAAGACGCCTACATGGCGCAACTTAAGACGCCTACATGGCGCAAACTAAGACGCCTACATGGCGCACGCAAGACGCCTACATGGCGCAACTTAAGACGCCTACATGACGCAACCTAAGACGCCTACATGGCGCAACCTAAGACGCCTACATGGCGCACTTAAGACGCCTACATGGCGCACGTAAGACGCGTAAAGGCGCTACCCGTAAGACGCCTACATGGCGCAACCTAAGACGCCTACATGGCGCACTTAAGATGCCTACATGACGCACGTAAGACGCGTAAAGACGCAACCTGTAAGATGCCTACATGGCGTAACCTAAGACGCCTACATGGCGCACGTAAGACGCGTAAAGGCGCAACCCTTAAGACTCCTACATGGCGCAACCTAAGACGCCTACATGGCGCAATTAAGACGCCTACATGGCGAACGTAAGACGCGTAAAGGCACAACCCGTAAGACGCCTACATGGCGCAACCTAAGACGCCTACATGGCGCACGTAAGACGCGTAAAGGCGCAACCCGTAAAACGCCTACATGGCGCAACCTAAGACGCCTACATGGCGCTCGTAAGACGCGTAAAGGCGCAACCCGTAAGACGCCTACATGGCGCAACCTAAGACGCCTACATGGCGCACGTAAGACGCGTAAAGGCGCAACCCGTAAGACGCCTATATGGTGCAACCTAAGACGCCTACATGGCGCACTTAAGACGCCTACAAGCCGCACTTAAGACGCCTACATGGCGCAACCTAAGACGCCTACATGGCGCAACCTAAGACGCCTACATGGCGCACGTAAGACGCGTAAAGGCGCAACCCGTAAGACGCCTACATGGCGCAACCTAAGACGCCTACATGGTGCACGTAAGATGCCTACATGGCGCAACCTAAGACGCCTACATGGCGCACGTAAGACGCGTAAAGGCGCAACCCGTAAGACGCCTACATGGCGCAACCTAAGACGCCTACATGGCGCACTTAAGACGCCTACATGGCGCAACCTAAGACGCCTATATGGCGCACTTAAGACGCCTACATGGCGCACGTAAGACGCGTAAAGGCGCAACCCGTAAGATGCCTACATGGCGCAACCTAAGACGCCTACATGGCGCACTTAAGACGCCTACATGGCGCACGTAAGACGCGTAAAGGCGCAATCTGTAAGACGCCTACATGGCGCAACCTAAGACGCCTACATGGTGCACGTAAGACGTCTACATGGCGCACTTAAGACACCTACATGGCGCACGTAAGACGCGTAAAGGCGTAACCCGTAAGATGCCTACATGGCGCAACCTAAGACGCCTACATGGCGCACTTAAGACGCCTACATGGCGCACGCAAGACGCCTACATGGCGCAACTTAAGACGCCTACATGGCGCAACCTAAGACGCCTACATGGCGCACTTAAGACGCCTACATGGCGCACGTAAGACGCGTAAAGGCGCAACCTGTAAGATGCGTACATGGCGCAACCTAAGACGCCTACATGGCGCACGTAAGACGCGTAAAGGCGCAATCCGTAAGACGCCTATATGGCACACTTAAGACGCCTACATGGCGCAACCTAAGACGCCTACATGGCGCAACGTAAGACGCCTACATGGCGCACGTAAGACGCGTAAAGGCGCAACCCGTAAGACGCCTACAGGGCGCAACCTAAGACGTCTACATGGCGCACTTAAGACGCCTACATGGCGCACGTAAGACGCGTAAAGGCGCAACCCGTAAGACGCCTACATGGCGCAACCTAAGACGCCTACATGGCGCACTTAAGACGCCTATATGGTGCACGTAAGACGCCTACATGGCGCACTTAAGACGCCTACATGCCGCACGTAAGACGCGTAAAGGCGCAACCCGTAAGACGCCTACATCGCGCAACCTAACACGCCTACATGGCGCACTTAAGACGCCTACATGGCGCACGCAAGACGCCTACATGGCGCAACTTAAGACGCCTACATGGCGCAAACTAAGACGCCTACATGGCGCACGCAAGACGCCTACATGGCGCAACTTAAGACTCCTACATGGCGCAACCTAAGACGCCTACATGGCGCAACCTAAGACGCCTACATGGCGCACTTAAGACGCCTACATGGCGCACGTAAGACGCGTAAAGGCGCAACTCGTAAGACGCCTACATGGCGCAACCTAAGACGCCTACATGGCGCACTTAAGATGCCTACATGGCGCACGTAAGACGCGTAAAGACGCAACCTGTAAGATGCCTACATGGCGAAACCTAAGACGCCTACATGGCGCACGTAAGACGCGTAAAGGCGCAACCCTTAAGACGCCTACATGGCGCAACCTAAGACGCCTACATGGCGCAATTAAGACGCCTACATGGCGAACGTAAGACGCGTAAAGGCACAACCCGTAAGACGCCTACATGGCGCAACCTAAGACGCCTACATGGCGCACGTAAGACGCGTAAAGGCGCAACCCGTAAAATGCCTACATGGCGCAACCTAAGACGCCTACATGGCGCTCGTAAGACGCGTAAAGGCGCAACCCGTAAGACGCCTACATGGCGCAACCTAAGACGCCTACATGGCGCACGTAAGACGCGTAAAGGCGCAACCCGTAAGACGCCTATATGGTGGAACCTAAGACGCCTACATGGCGCACTTAAGACGCCTACAAGCCGCACTTAAGACGCCTACATGGCGCAACCTAAGACGCCTACATGGCGCAACCTAAGACGCCTACATGGCGCACGTAAGACGCCTAAAGGCGCAACCCGTAAGACGCCTACATGGCGCAACCTAAGACGCCTACATGGTGCACGTAAGATGCCTACATGGCGCAACCTAAGACGCCTACATGGCGCACTTAAGACGCGTAAAGGCGCAACCCGTAAGACGCCTACATGGCGCAACCTAAGACGCGTACATGGCGCACTTAAGACGCCTACATGGCGCAACCTAAGACGCCTACATGGCGCACTTAAGACGCCTACATGGCGCACGTAAGACGCGTAAAGACGCAACCCGTAAGATGCCTACATGGCGCAACCTAAGACGCCTACATGGCGCACTTAAGACGCCTACATGGCGCACGTAAGACGGGTAAAGGCGCAATCTGTAAGACGCCTATATGGCACACTTAAGACGCCTACATGGCGCAACCTAAGACGCCTACATGGCGCACTTAACACGCCTACATGGTGCACGTAAGACGCCTACATGGCGCACTTAAGACGCCTACATGGCGCACGTAAGACGCGTAAAGGCGTAACCCGTAAGATGCCTACATGGCGCAACCTAAGACGCCTACATGGCGCACTTAAGACGCCTACATGGCGCACTTAAGACGCCTACATGGCGCACGTAAGACGCGCAAAGGCGCAACCTGTAAGATGCGTACATGGCGCAACCTAAGACGCCTACATGGCGCAACCTAAGACGCCTACATGGCGCAATTAAGACGCCTACATGGCGAACGTAAGACGCGTAAAGGCACAACCCGTAAGACGCCTACATGGCGCAACCTAAGACGCCTACATGGCGCACGTAAGACGCGTAAAGGCGCAACCCGTAAAACGCCTACATGGCGCAACCTAAGACGCCTACATGGCGCTCGTAAGACGCGTAAAGGCGCAACCCGTAAGACGCCTACATGGCGCAACCTAAGACGCCTACATGGCGCACGTAAGACGCGTAAAGGCGCAACCCGTAAGACGCCTATATGGTGGAACCTAAGACGCCTACATGGCGCACTTAAGACGCCTACAAGCCGCACTTAAGACGCCTACATGGCGCAACCTAAGACGCCTACATGGCGCAACCTAAGACGCCTACATGGCGCACGTAAGACGCGTAAAGGCGCAACCCGTAAGACGCCTACATGGCGCAACCTAAGACGCCTACATGGTGCACGTAAGATGCCTACATGGCGCAACCTAAGACGCCTACATGGCGCACGTAAGACGCGTAAAGGCGCAACCCGTAAGACGCCTACATGGCGCAACCTAAGACGCGTACATGGCGCACTTAAGACGCCTACATGGCGCAACCTAAGACGCCTACATGGCGCACTTAAGACGCCTACATGGCGCACGTAAGACGCGTAAAGACGCAACCCGTAAGATGCCTACATGGCGCAACCTAAGACGCCTACATGGCGCACTTAAGACGCCTACATGGCGCACGTAAGACGCGTAAAGGCGCAATCTGTAAGACGCCTATATGGCACACTTAAGACGCCTACATGGCGCAACCTAAGACGCCTACATGGCGCACTTAACACGCCTACATGGTGCACGTAAGACGCCTACATGGCGCACTTAAGACGCCTACATGGCGCACGTAAGACGCGTAAAGGCGTAACCCGTAAGATGCCTACATGGCGCAACCTAAGACGCCTACATGGCGCACTTAAGACGCCTACATGGCGCACTTAAGACGCCTACATGGCGCACGTAAGACGCGCAAAGGCGCAACCTGTAAGATGCGTACATGGCGCAACCTAAGACGCCTACATGGCGCACTTAAGATGCCTACATGGCGCACGTAAGACGCGTAAAGGCGCAATCAGTAAGACGCCTATATGGCACACTTAAGACGCCTACATGGCGCAACCTAAGACGCCTACATGGCGCAACGTAAGACGCCTACATGGCGCACGTAAGACGCGTAAAGGCGCAACCCGTAAGACGCCTACAGGGCGCAACCTAAGACGTCTACATGGCGCACTTAAGACGCCTACATGGCGCACGTAAGACGCGTAAAGGCGCAACCCGTAAGACGCCTACATGGCGCAACCTAAGACGCCTACATGGCGCAGTTAAGACGCCTATATGGTGCACGTAAGACGCCTACATGGCGCACTTAAGACGCCTACATGCCGCACGTAAGACGCGTAAAGGCGCAACCCGTAAGACGCCTACATGGCGCAACCTAACACGCCTACATGGCGCACTTAAGACGCCTACATGGCGCACGCAAGACGCCTACATGGCGCAACTTAAGACGCCTACATGGCGCAAACTAAGACTCCTACATGGCGCACGCAAGACGCCTACATGGCGCAACTTAAGACTCCTACATGGCGCAACCTAAGACGCCTACATGGCGCAACCTAAGACGCCTACATGGCGCACTTAAGACGCCTACATGGCGCACGTAAGACGCGTAAAGGCGCAACTCGTAAGACGCCTACATGGCACAACCTAAGACGCCTACATGGCGCACTTAAGATGCCTACATGGCGCACGTAAGACGCGTAAAGACGCAACCTGTAAGATGCCTACATGGCGAAACCTAAGACGCCTACATGGCGCACGTAAGACGCGTAAAGGCGCAACCCTTAAGACGCCTACATGGCGCAACCTAAGACGCCTACATGGCGCAATTAAGACGCCTACATGGCGAACGTAAGACGCGTAAAGTCACAACCCGTAAGACGCCTACATGGCGCAACCTAAGACGCCTACATGGCGCACGTAAGACGCGTAAAGGCGCAACCCGTAAAACGCCTACATGGCGCAACCTAAGACGCCTACATGGCGCTCGTAAGACGCGTAAAGGCGCAACCCGTAAGACGCCTACATGGCGCAACCTAAGACGCCTACATGGCGCACGTAAGACGCGTAAAGGCGCAACCCGTAAGACGCCTATATGGTGGAACCTAAGACGCCTACATGGCGCACTTAAGACGCCTACAAGCCGCACTTAAGACGCCTACATGGCGCAACCTAAGACGCCTACATGGCGCAACCTAAGACGCTACATGGCGCACGTAAGACGCGTAAAGGCGCAACCCGTAAGACGCCTACATGGCGCAACCTAAGACGCCTACATGGTGCACGTAAGATGCCTACATGGCGCAACCTAAGACGCCTACATGGCGCACGTAAGACGCGTAAAGGCGCAACCCGTAAGACGCCTACATGGCGCAACCTAAGACGCGTACATGGCGCACTAAAGACGCCTACATGGCGCAACCTAAGACGCCTACATGGCGCACTTAAGACGCCTACATGGCGCACGTAAGACGCGTAAAGGCGCAACCCGTAAGATGCCTACATGGCGCAACCTAAGACGCCTACATGGCGCACTTAAGACGCCTACATGGCGCACGTAAGACGCGTAAAGGCGCAATCTGTAAGACGCCTATATGGCACACTTAAGACGCCTACATGGCGCAACCTAAGACGCCTACATGGCGCACTTAACACGCCTACATGGTGCACGTAAGACGCCTACATGGCGCACTTAAGATGCCTACATGGCGCACGTAAGACGCGTAAAGGCGTAACCCGTAAGATGCCTACATGGCGCAACCTAAGACGCCTACATGGCGCACTTAAGACGCCTACATGGCGCACGCAAGACGCCTACATGGCGCAACTTAAGACGCCTACATAGCGCAACCTAAGACGCCAACATGGCGCACTTAAGACGCCTACATGGCGCACGTAAGACGCGTAAAGGCGCAACCTGTAAGATGCGTACATGGCGCAACCTAAGACGCCTACATGGCGCACTTAAGACGCCTACATGGCGCACGTAAGACGCGTAAAGGCGCAATCCGTAAGACGCCTATATGGCACACTTGAGACGCCTACATGGCGCAACCTAAGACGCCTACATGGCGCAACGTAAGACGCCTACATGGCGCACGTAAGACGCGTAAAGGCGCAACCCGTAAGACGCCTACAGGGCGCAACCTAAGACGTCTACATGGCGCACTTAAGACGCCTACATGGCGCACGTAAGACGCGTAAAGGCGCAACCCGTAAGACGCCTACATGGCGCAACCTAAGACGCCTACATGGCGCACTTAAGACGCCTACATCGTGCACGTAAGACGCCTACATGGCGCACTTAAGACGCCTACATGCCGCACGTAAGACGCGTAAAGGCGCAACCCGTAAGACGCCTACATGGCGCAACCTAACACGCCTACATGGCGCACTTAAGGCGCCTACATGGCGCACGCAAGACGCCTACATGGCGCAACTTAAGACGCCTACATGGCGCAAACTAAGACGCCTACATGGCGCACGCAAGATGACTACATGGCGCAACTTAAGACGCCTACATAGCGCAACCTAAGACGCCTACATGGCGCAACCTAAGACGCCTACATGGCGCACTTAAGACGCCTACATGGCGCACGTAAGACGCGTAAAGGCGCAACCCGTAAGACGCCTACATGGCGCAACCTAAGACGCCTACATGGCGCACTTAAGATGCCTACATGGCGCACGTAAGACGCGTAAAGACGCAACCTGTAAGATGCCTACATGGCGCAACCTAAGACGCCTACATGGCGCACGTAAGGCGCGTAAAGGCGCAACCCTTAAGACGCCTACATCGCGCAACCTAAGACGCCTACATGGCGCAATTAAGACGCCTACATGGCGAATGTAAGACGCGGAAAGGCACAACCCGTAAGACGCCTACATGGCGCAACCTAAGACGCCTACATGGCGCACGTAAGACGCGTAAAGGCGCAACCCGTAAAACGCCTACATGGCGCAACCTAAGACGCCTACATGGCTCTCGTAAGACGCGTAAAGGTGCAACCCGTAAGACGCCTACATGGCGCAACCTAAGACGCCTACATGGCGCACGTAAGACGCGTAAAGGCGCAACCCGTAAGACGCCTATATGGTGCAACCTAAGACGCCTACATGGCGCACGTAAGACGCGTAAAGGCGCAACCCGTAAAACGCCTACATGGCGCAACCTAAGACGCCTACATGGCTCTCGTAAGACGCGTAAAGGTGCAACCCGTAAGACGCCTACATGGCGCAACCTAAGACGCCTACATGGCGCACGTAAGACGCGTAAAGGCGCAACCCGTAAGACGCCTATATGGTGCAACCTAAGACGCCTACATGGCGCACTTAAGACGCCTACAAGCCGCACTTAAGACGCCTACATGGCGCAACCTAAGACACCTACATGGCGCAACCTAAGACGCCTAGATGGCGCACGTAAGACGCGTAAAGGCGCAACCCGTAAGACGCCTACATGGCGCAACCTAAGACGCCTACATGGTGCACGTAAGATGCCTACATGGTGCAACCTAAGACGCCTACATGGCGCACGTAAGACGCGTAAAGGCGCAACTCGTAAGACGCCTACATGGCGCAATCTAAGACGCCTACATGGCGCACTTAAGACGCCTACATGGCGCAACCTAAGACGCCTACATGGCGCACTTAAGACGCCTACATGGCGCACGTAAGACGCGTAAAGGCGCAACCTGTAAGACGCCTACATGGCGCAACCTAAGACGCCTACATGGCGCACGTAAGACGCGTAAAGGCACAACCCCTAAGACGCCTACATGGCGCAACCTAAGACGCCTAGATGGCGCACTTAAGACGCCTACATGGCGCACGTAAGACGCATAAAGGCGCAACCCGTAAGACGCCTACATGGCGCAACCTAAGATGCCTACATGGCGCACTTAAGACGCCTACATGGCGCACGTAAGACGCGTAAAGGCGCAACCTGTAAGATGCGTACATGGCGCAACCTAAGACGCCTACATGGCGCACTTAAGATGCCTACATGGCGCACGTAAGACGCGTAAAGGCGCAATCCGTAAGACGCCTATATGGCACACTTAAGACGCCTACATGGCGCAACCTAAGACGCCTACATGGCGCAACGTAAGACGCCTACATGGCGCACGTAAGACGCGTAAAGGCGCAACCCGTAAGACGCCTACAGGGCGCAACCTAAGACGTCTACATGGCGCACTTAAGACGCCTACATGGCGCACGTAAGACGCGTAAAGGCGCAACCCGTAAGACGCCTACATGGCGCAACCTAAGACGCCTACATGGCGCACTTAAGACGCCTACATGGTGCACGTAAGACGCCTACATGGCGCACTTAAGACGCCTACATGCCGCACGTAAGACGCGTAAAGGCGCAACCCGTAAGACGCCTACATGGCGCAACCTAAGACGCCTACATGGCGCACTTAAGACGCCTACATGGCGCACGCAAGACGCCTACATGGCGCAACTTAAGACGCCTACCTGGCGCAAACTAAGACGCCTACATGGCGCACGCAAGACGCCTACATGGCGCAACTTAAGACGCCTACATGGCGCAACCTAAGACGCCTACATGGCGCAACCTAAGACGCCTACATGGCGCACCTAAGACGCCTACATGGCGCACGTAAGACGCGTAAAGGCGCAACCCGTAAGACGCCTACATGGCGCAACCTAAGACGCCTACATGGCGCACTTAAGATGCCTACATGGCGCACGTAAGACGCGTAAAGACGCAACCTGTAAGATGCCGACATGGCGCAACCTAAGACGCCTACATGGCGCACGTAAGACGCGTAAAGGTGTAACCCGTAAGACGCCTACATGGCGCACGCAAGACGCCTACATGGCGCAACTTAAGACGCCTATATGGCGCAACCTAAGACGCCTACATGGCGCACGTAAGACGCATAAAGGCGTAACCCGTAAGACGCCTACATGGCGCAACCTAAGACGCCTACATGGTGCACTTAAAACGCCTACATGGCCTACGTAAGACGCGTAAAGGCGCAACCCGTAAGACGCCTACATGGCGCAACCTAAGACGCCTACACGGCGCATGTAAGACGCGTAAAGGCGCAACCCGTAAGACGCCTACATGGCGCACGCAAGACGCCTACATGGTGCAACTTAAGATGCCTACATGGCGCAACCTAAGACGCCTACATGGCGCACGTAAGACGCATAAAGGCGCAACCCGTAAGACGCCTACATGGCGCAACCTAAGACGCCTACATGGCGCACTTAAGACGCCTACATGGCGCACGTAAGACGCGTAAAGGCGCAACCCGTAAGACGCCTACATGGCGCAACCTAAGACGCCTACATGGCGCACGTAAGACGCGTAAAGGCGCAACCCGTAAGACGCATCCATGACGCAAGCTAAGACGCCTACATGATGCACGTAAGACGCGTAAAGGCGCAACCCGTAAGACGCCTACATGCCGCAACCTAAGACGCCTACCTGGCGCACGTAAGACGCGTAAAGGCGCAACCCCTAAGACGCCTACATGGCACAACCTAAGACGCCTACATGGCCCACTTAAGACGCCTACATGGCGCACGTAAGACGCATAAAGGCGCAACCCGTAAGACGCCTACATGGCGCAACCTAAGACGCCTACATGGCGCACTTAAGACGCCTACATGGCGCACGTAAGACGCGTAAAGGCGCAACCCGTAAGACGCCTACATGGCGCAACCTAAGACGCCTACATGGCGCACTTAACACGCCTACATGGCGCACGTGAGACGCGTAAAGGCGCAATCCGTAAGACGCCTATATGGCACACTTAAGACCCCTACATGGCGCAACCTAAGACGCCTACATGGCGCAATGTAAGACGCCTACATGGCGCAACCTAAGACGCCAACATGGTGCATGTAAGACGCGTAAAGGCGCAACCCGTAAGACGCCTACAGGGCGCAACCTAAGACGTCTACATGGCGCACTTAACACGCCTACATGGCGCACGTAAGACGCGTAAAGGCGCAACCCGTAAGACGCCTACATGGCGCAACCTAAGACGCCTACATGGCGCACTTAAGACGCCTACATGGTGCACGTAAGACGCCTACATGGCGCACTTAAGACGCCTACATGGCGCACGTAAGACGCGTAAAGGCGCAACCCGTAAGACGCCTACATGGCGCAACCCGTAAGACGCCTACATGGCGCACTTAAGACGCCTACATGGCGCACGCAAGACGCCTACATGGCGCAACTTAAGACGCCTACCTGGCGCAAACTAAGACGCCTACATGATGCACGCAAGACGCCTACATGGCGCAACTTAAGACGCCTACATGGCGCAACCTAAGACGCCTACATGGCGCGCCTAAGACGCCTACATGGCGCACGTAAGACGCGTAAAGGCGCAACCCGTAAGACGCCTACATGGCGCAACCTAAGACGCCTACATGGCGCACTTAAGATGCCTACATGGCGCACGTAAGACGCGTAAAGACGCAACCTGTAAGATGCCGACATGGCGCAACCTAAGACGCCTACATGGCGCACGTAAGACGCGTAAAGGCGTAACCCGTAAGACGCCTACATGGCGCACGCAAGACGCCTACATGGCGCAACTTAAGACGCCTATATGGCGCAACCTAAGACGCCTACATGGCGCACGTAAGACGCATAAAGGCGTAACCCGTAAGACGCCTACATGGCGCAACCTAAGACGCCTACATGGTGCACTTAAAACGCCTACATGGCCTACGTAAGACGCGTAAAGGCGCAACCCGTAAGACGCCTACATGGCGCAACCTAAGACGCCTACACGGCGCATGTAAGACGCGTAAAGGCGCAACCCGTAAGACGCCTACATGGCGCACGCAAGACGCCTACATGGTGCAACTTAAAATGCCTACATGGCGCAACCTAAGACGCCTACATGGCCCACGTAAGACGCATAAAGGCGCAACCCGTAAGACGCGTACATGGCGCAACCTAAGACGCCTACATGGCGCACTTAAGACGCCTACATGGCGCACGTAAGACGCGTAAAGGCGCAACCCGTAAGACGCCTACATGGCGCAACCTAAGACGCCTACATGGCGCACGTAAGACGCGTAAAGGCGCAACCCGTAAGACGCATCCATGGCGCAAGCTAAGACGCCTACATGACGCACGTAAGACGCGTAAAGGCGCAACCCGTAAGACGCCTACATGGCGCAACCTAAGACGCCTACCTGGCGCACGTAAGACGCGTAAAGGCGCAACCCCTAAGACGCCTACATGGCACAACCTAAGACGCCTACATGGCCCACTTAAGACGCCTACATGGCACACGTAAGACGCATAAAGGCGCAACCCGTAAGACGCCTACATGGCGCAACCTAAGACGCCTACATGGCGCACTTAAGACGCCTACATGGCGCACGTAAGACGCGTAAAGGCGCAACCCGTAAGACGCCTACATGGCGCAACCTAAGACGCCTACATGGCGCACTTAACACGCCTACATGGCGCACGTGAGACGCGTAAATGCGCAATCCATAAGACGCCTATATGGCACACTTAAGACCCCTACATGGCGCAACCTAAGACGCCTACATGGCGCAATGTAAGACGCCTACATGGCGCAACCTAAGACGCCAACATGGTGCACGTAAGACGCGTAAAGGCGCAACCCGTAAGACGCCTACAGGGCGCAACCTAAGACGTCTACATGGCGCACTTAACACGCCTACATGGCGCACGTAAGACGCGTAAAGGCGCAACCCGTAAGACGCCTACATGGCGCAACCTAAGACGCCTACATGGCGCACTTAAGATGCCTACATGGTGCACGTAAGACGCCTACATGGCGCACTTAAGACGCCTACATGGCGCACGTAAGACGCGTAAAGGCGCAACCTGTAAGACGCCTACATGGCGCAACCTACGACGACTACATGGCGCACGCAAGACGCCTACATGGCGCAACTTAAGACGCCTACATGGCGCAACCTAAGACGCCTACATGGCGCACGTAAGACGCGTAAAGGCGCACCCCGTAAGACGCCTGCATGGCGCAACCTAAGACGCCTACATGGCGCACGTAAGACGCGTAAATGCGCAACCCGTAAGACGCCTACATGGTGCAACTTAAGATGCCTACATGGCGCAACCTAAGACGCCTACATGGCGCACGTAAGATGCATAAAGGCGCAACCCGTAAGATGCCTACATGGCGCAACCTAAGACGCATACATGGCGCACTTAAGACGCCTACATGGCGCACGTAAGACGCGTAAAGGCGCAACCCGTAAGACGCCTACATGGCGCAACCTAAGACGCCTACATGGCGCACTTAAGACGCCTACATGGTGCACGTAAGACGCGTAAAGGCGCAACCTGTAAGACGCCTACATGGCGCAACCTACGACGCCTACATGGCGCACGCAAGACGCCTACATGGCGCAACTTAAGACGCCTACATGGCGCAACCTAAGACGCCTACATGGCGCACGTAAGACGCGTAAGGGTGCAACCCGTAAGACGCCTACATGGCGCAACCTAAGTTGCCTACATGGCGCACTTAAGACGCCTACATGGCGCACGTAAGACGCGTAAAGGCGCAACCCGTAAGACGCCTACATGGCGCAACCTAAGACGCCTACATGGCGCACGTAAGACGCGTAAAGGCACAACCCCTAAGACGCCTACATGGCGCAACCTAAGACGCCTACATCGCGCACTTAAGACGCCTACATGGTGCACATAAGACGCATAAAGGCGCAACCCGTAAGACGCCTACATGGCGCAACCTAAGACGCCTACATGGCGCACTTAAGACGCCTACATGGCGCACGTAAGACGCGTAAAGACGCAACCTGTAAGACGCCTACATGGCGCAACCTAAGACGCCTACATGGCGCACGTAAGACGCGTAAAGGCGCAACCCGTAAGACGCCTACATGGCGCAACCTAAGACGCCTACATGGCGCACATAAGACGCATAAAGGCGTAACCCGTATGACGCCTACATGGCGCAACCTAAGACGCCTACATGGCGCACTTAAAACGCCTACATGGCGTACGTAAGACGCGTAAAGGCGCAACCCGTAAGACGCCTGCATGGCGCAACCTAAGACGCCTACATGGCGCACGTAAGACGCGTAAATGCGCAACCCGTAAGACGCCTACATGGCGCAACTTAAGATGCCTACATGGCGCAATCTAAGACGCCTACATGGCGCACGTAAGATGCATAAAGGCGCAACCCGTAAGATGCCTACATGGCGTATCCTAAGACGCCTACATGGCGCACTTAAGACGCCTACATGGCGCATGTAAGACGCGTAAAGGCGCAACCCGTAAGACGCCTACATGGCGCAACCTAAAACGCCTACATGGCGCACTTAAGACGCCTACATGGCGCACGTAAGACGCGTAAAGGCGCAACCCGTAAGACGCCTACATGGCGCAACCTAAGACGCCTACATGGCGCACGTAAGACGCGTAAAGGCGCAACCCGTAAGACGCATCCATGGCGCAAGCTAAGACGCCTACATGACGCACGTAAGACGCGTAAAGGCGCAACCCGTAAGACGCCTACATGGCGCAACCTAAGACGCCTACCTGGCGCACGTAAGACGCGTAAAGGCGCAACCCCTAAGACGCCTACATGGCACAACCTAAGACGCCTACATGGCCCACTTAAGACGCCTACATGGCGCACGTAAGACGCATAAAGGCGCAACCCGTAAGACGCCTACATGGCGCAACCTAAGACGCCTACATGGCGCACTTAAGACGCCTACATGGCGCACGTAAGACGCGTAAAGGCGGAACCCGTAAGACGCCTACATGGCGCAACCTAAGACGCCTACATGGCACACTTAACACGCCTACATGGCGCACGTGAGACGCGTAAAGGCGCAATCCGTAAGACGCCTATATGGCACACTTAAGACCCCTACATGGCGCAACCTAAGACGCCTACATGGCGCAATGTAAGACGCCTACATGGCGCAACCTAAGACGCCAACATGGTGCACGTAAGACGCGTAAAGGCACAACCCGTAAGACGCCTACAGGGCGCAACCTAAGACGTCTACATGGCGCACTTAACACGCCTACATGGCGCACGTAAGACGCGTAAAGGCGCAACCCGTAAGACGCCTACATGGCGCAACCTAAGACGCCTACATGGCGCACTTAAGACGCCTACATGGTGCACGTAAGACGCCTACATGGCGCACTTAAGACGCCTACATGGCGCACGTAAGACGCGTAAAGGCGCAACCCGTAAGACGCCTACATGGCGCAACCTACGACGACTACATGGCGCACGCAAGACGCCTACATGGCGCAACTTAAGACGCCTACATGGCGCAACCTAAGACGCCTACATGGCGCACGTAAGACGCGTAAAGGAGCAACCCGTAAGACGCCTGCATGGCGCAACCTAAGACGCCTACATGGCGCACGTAAGACGCGTAAATGCGCAACCCGTAAGACGCCTACATGGTGCAACTTAAGATGCCTACATGGCGCAACCTAAGACGCCTACATGGCGCACGTAAGATGCATAAAGGCGCAACCCGTAAGATGCCTACATGGCGCAACCTAAGACGCCTACATGGCGCACTTAAGACGCCTACATGGCGCACGTAAGACGCGTAAAGGCGCAACCCGTAAGACGCCTGCATGGCGCAACCTAAGACGCCTACATGGCGCACGTAAGACGCGTAAATGCGCAACCCGTAAGACGCCTACATGGTGCAACTTAAGATGCCTACATGGCGCAACCTAAGACGCCTACATGGCGCACGTAAGACGCGTAAAGGCACAACCCCTAAGACGCCTACATGGCGCAACCTAAGACGCCTACATCGCGCACTTAAGACGCCTACATGGCGCACGTAAGACGCATAAAGGCGCAACCCGTAAGACGCCTACATGGCGCAACCTAAGACGCCTACATGGCGCACTTAAGACGCCTACATGGCGCACGTAAGACGCGTAAAGACGCAACCTGTAAGACGCCTGCATGGCGCAACCTAAGACGCCTACATGGCGCACGTAAGACGCGTAAAGGCGCAACCCGTAAGACGCCTACATGGAGCAACTTAAGACGCCTACATGGCGCAACCTAAGAGGCCTACATGGCGCACATAAGACGCATAAAGGCGTAACCCGTATGACGCCTACATGGCGCAACCTAAGACGCCTACATGGCGCACTTAAAACGCCTACATGGCGTACGTAAGACGCGTAAAGGCGCAACCCGTAAGACGCCTGCATGGGGCAACCTAAGACGCCTACATGGCGCACGTAAGACGCGTAAATGCGCAACCCGTAAGACGCCTACATGGCGCAACTTAAGATGCCTACATGGCGCAATCTAAGACGCCTACATGGCGCACGTAAGATGCATAAAGGCGCAACCCGTAAGATGCCTACATGGCGCATCCTAAGACGCCTACATGGCCCACTTAAGATGCCTACATGGCGCAATCTAAGACGCCTACATGGCGCACGTAAGATGCATAAAGGCGCAACCCGTAAGATGCCTACATGGCACAACCTAAGACTCCTACATGGCCCACTTAAGACGCCTACATGGCGCACGTAAGACGCATAAAGGCGCAACCCGTAAGACGCCTACATGGCGCAACCTAAGACGCCTACATGGCGCACTTAAGACGCCTACATGGCGCACGTAAGACGCGTAAAGGCGCAACCCGTAAGACGCCTACATGGCGCAACCTAAGACGCCTACATGGCGCACTTAACACGCCTACATGGCGCACGTGAGACGCGTAAAGGCGCAATCCGTAAGACGCCTATATGGCACACTTAAGACCCCTACATGGCGCAACCTAAGACGCCTGCATGGCGCAATGTAAGACGCCTACATGGCGCAACCTAAGACGCCAACATGGTGCACGTAAGACGCGTAAAGGCGGAACCCGTAAGACGCCTACAGGGCGCAACCTAAGACGTCTACACGGCGCACTTAACACGCCTACATGGCGCACGTAAGACGCGTAAAGGCGCAACCCGTAAGACGCCTACATGGCGCAACCTAAGACGCCTACATGGCGCACTTAAGACGCCTACACGGTGCACGTAAGACGCCTACATGGCGCACTTAAGACGCCTACATGGCGCACGTAAGACGCGTAAAGGCGCAACCCGTAAGACGCCTACATGGCGCAACCTACGACGACTACATGGCGCACGCAAGACGCCTACATGGCGCAACTTTAGACGCCTACATGGCGCAACCTAAGACGCCTACATGGCGCACGTAAGACGCGTAAAGGAGCAACCCGTAACATGCCTGCATGGCACAACCTAAGACGCCTACATGGCGCACGTAAGACGCGTAAATGCGCAACCCGTAAGACGCCTACATGGTGCAACTTAAGATGCCTACATGGCGCAACCTAAGACGCCTACATGGCGCACGTAAGATGCATAAAGGCGCAACCCGTAAGATGCCTACATGGCGCAACCTAAGACGCCTACATGGCGCACTTAAGACGCCTACATGGCGCACGTAAGACGCGTAAAGGCGCAACCCGTAAGACGCCTGCATGGCGCAACCTAAGACGCCTACATGGCGCACGTAAGACGCGTAAATGCGCAACCCGTAAGACGCCTACATGGTGCAAGTTAAGATGCCTACATGGCGCAACCTAAGACGCCTACATGGCGCACGTAAGACGCGTAAAGGCACAACCCCTAAGACGCCTACATGGCGCAACCTAAGACGCCTACATGGCGCACTTAAGACGCCTACATGGCGCACGTAAGACGCATAAAGGCGCAACCCGTAAGACGCCTACATGGCGCAACTTAAGATGCCTACATGGCGCAATCTAAGACGCCTACATGGCGTACGTAAGACGCGTAAAGGCGCAACCCGTAAGACGCCTGCATGGGGCAACCTAAGACGCCTACATGGCGCACGTAAGACGCGTAAATGCGCAACCCGTAAGACGCCTACATGGCGCAACTTAAGATGCCTACATGGCGCAATCTAAGACGCCTACATGGCGCACGTAAGATGCATAAAGGCGCAACCCGTAAGATGCCTACATGGCGCATCCTAAGACGCCTACATGGCCCACTTAAGATGCCTACATGGCGCAATCTAAGACGCCTACATGGCGCACGTAAGATGCATAAAGGCGCAACCCGTAAGATGCCTACATGGCACAACCTAAGACGCCTACATGGCCCACTTAAGACGCCTACATGGCGCACGTAAGACGCATAAAGGCGCAACCCGTAAGACGCCTACATGGCGCAACCTAAGACGCCTACATGGCGCACTTAAGACGCATACATGGCGCACGTAAGACGCGTAAAGGCGCAACCCGTAAGACGCCTACATGGCGCAACCTAAGACGCCTACATGGCGCACTTAACACGCCTACATGGCGCACGTGAGACGCGTAAAGGCGCAATCCGTAAGACGCCTATATGGCACACTTAAGACCCCTACATGGCGCAACCTAAGACGCCTGCATGGCGCAATGTAAGACGCCTACATGGCGCAACCTAAGACGCCAACATGGTGCACGTAAGACGCGTAAAGGCGGAACCCGTAAGACGCCTACAGGGCGCAACCTAAGACGTCTACACGGCGCACTTAACACGCCTACATGGCGCACGTAAGACGCGTAAAGGCGCAACCCGTAAGACGCCTACATGGCGCAACCTAAGACGCCTACATGGCGCACTTAAGACGCCTACATGGTGCACGTAAGACGCCTACATGGCGCACTTAAGACGCCTACATGGCGCACGTAAGACGCGTAAAGGCGCAACCCGTAAGACGCCTACATGGCGCAACCTACGACGACTACATGGCGCACGCAAGACGCCTACATGGCGCAACTTTAGACGCCAACATGGCGCAACCTAAGACGCCTACATGGCGCACGTAAGACGCGTAAAGGAGCAACCCGTAACATGCCTGCATGGCACAACCTAAGACGCCTACATGGCGCACGTAAGACGCGTAAATGCGCAACCCGTAAGACGCCTACATGGTGCAACTTAAGATGCCTACATGGCGCAACCTAAGACGCCTACATGGCGCACGTAAGATGCATAAAGGCGCAACCCGTAAGATGCCTACATGGCGCAACCTAAGACGCCTACATGGCGCACTTAAGACGCCTACATGGCGCACGTAAGACGCGTAAAGGCGCAACCCGTAAGACGCCTGCATGGCGCAACCTAAGACGCCTACATGGCGCACGTAAGACGCGTAAATGCGCAACCCGTAAGACGCCTACATGGTGCAAGTTAAGATGCCTACATGGCGCAACCTAAGACGCCTACATGGCGCACGTAAGACGCGTAAAGGCACAACCCCTAAGACGCCTACATGGCGCAACCTAAGACGCCTACATGGCGCACTTAAGACGCCTACATGGCGCACGTAAGACGCATAAAGGCGCAACCCGTAAGACGCCTACATGGCGCAACTTAAGATGCCTACATGGCGCAATCTAAGACGCCTACATGGCGCACGTAAGATGCATAAAGGCGCAACCCGTAAGATGCCTACATGGCGCATCCTAAGACGCCTACATGGCCCACTTAAGATGCCTACATGGCGCAATCTAAGACGCCTACATGGCGCACGTAAGATGCATAAAGGCGCAACCCGTAAGATGCCTACATGGCACAACCTAAGACGCCTACATGGCCCACTTAAGACGCCTACATGGCGCACGTAAGACGCATAAAGGCGCAACCCGTAAGACGCCTACATGGCGCAACCTAAGACGCCTACATGGCGCACTTAAGACGCCTACATGGCGCACGTAAGACGCGTAAAGGCGCAACCCGTAAGACGCCTACATGGCGCAACCTAAGACGCCTACATGGCGCACTTAACACGCCTACATGGCGCACGTGAGACGCGTAAAGGCGCAATCCGTAAGACGCCTATATGGCACACTTAAGACCCCTACATGGCGCAACCTAAGACGCCTGCATGGCGCAATGTAAGACGCCTACATGGCGCAACCTAAGACGCCAACATGGTGCACGTAAGACGCGTAAAGGCGGAACCCGTAAGACGCCTACAGGGCGCAACCTAAGACGTCTACATGGCGCACTTAACACGCCTACATGGCGCACGTAAGACGCGTAAAGGCGCAACCCGTAAGACGCCTACATGGCGCAACCTAAGACGCCTACATGGCGCACTTAAGACGCCTACATGGTGCACGTAAGACGCCTACATGGCGCACTTAAGACGCCTACATGGCGCACGTAAGACGCGTAAAGGCGCAACCCGTAAGACGCCTACATGGCGCAACCTACGACGACTTCATGGCGCACGCAAGACGCCTACATGGCGCAACTTTAGACGCCTACATGGCGCAACCTAAGACGCCTACATGGCGCACGTAAGACGCGTAAAGGAGCAACCCGTAACATGCCTGCATGGCACAACCTAAGACGCCTACATGGCGCACGTAAGACGCGTAAATGCGCAACCCGTAAGACGCCTACATGGTGCAACTTAAGATGCCTACATGGCGCAACCTAAGACGCCTACATGGCGCACGTAAGATGCATAAAGGCGCAACCCGTAAGATGCCTACATGGCGCAACCTAAGACGCCTACATGGCGCACTTAAGACGCCTACATGGCGCACGTAAGACGCGTAAAGGCGCAACCCGTAAGACGCCTGCATGGCGCAACCTAAGACGCCTACATGGCGCACGTAAGACGCGTAAATGCGCAACCCGTAAGACGCCTACATGGTGCAAGTTAAGACGCCTACATGGCGCAACCTAAGACGCCTACATGGCGCACGTAAGACGCGTAAAGGCACAACCCCTAAGACGCCTACATGGCGCAACCTAAGACGCCTACATGGCGCACTTAAGACGCCTACATGGCGCACGTAAGACGCATAAAGGCGCAACCCGTAAGACGCCTACATGGCGCAACCTAAGACGCCTACATGGCGCACTTAAGACGCCTACATGGCGCACGTAAGACGCGTAAAGACGCAACCTGTAAGACGCCTACATGGCGCAACCTAAGACGCCTACATGGCGCACGTAAGACGCGTAAAGGCGCAACCCGTAAGACGCCTACATGGCGCAACTTAAGACGCCTACATGGCGCAACCTAAGACGCCTACATGGCGCACTTAAAACGCATACATGGCGTACGTAAGACGCGTAAAGGCGCAACCCGTAATACGCCTGCATGGGGCAACCTAAGACGCCTACATGGCGCACGTAAGACGCGTAAATGCGCAACCCGTAAGACGCCTACATGGCGCAACTTAAGATGCCTACATGGCGCAATCTAAGACGCCTACATGGCGCACGTAAGATGCATAAAGGCGCAACCCGTAAGATGCCTACATGGCGCATCCTAAGACGCCTACATGGCGCACTTAAGACGCCTACATGGCGCATGTAAGACGGGTAAAGGCGCAACCCGTAAGACGCCTACATGGCGCAACCTAAGACGCCTACATGGCGCACTTAAGACGCCTACATGGCGCACGTAAGACGCGTAAAGGCGCAACCCGTAAGACGCCTACATGGCGCAACCTAAGACGCCTACATGGCGCACGTAAGACGCGTAAAGGCGCAACCCGTAAGACGCATCCATGGCGCAAGCTAAGACGCCTACATGACGCACGTACGACGCGTAAAGGCGCAACCCGTAAGACGCCTACATGGCGCAACCTAAGACGCCTACCTGGCGCACGTAAGACGCGTAAAGGCGCACCCCCTAAGACGCCTACATGGCACAACCTAAGACGCCTACATGGCGCACTTAAGACGCCTACATGGCGCACGTAAGACGCGTAAAGGCGCAACCCGTAAGACGCCTACATGGCGCAACCTAAGACGCCTACATGGCGCACTTAACACGCCTACATGGCGCACGTGAGACGCGTAAAGGCGCAATCCGTAAGACGCCTATATGGCACACTTAAGACCCCTACATGGCGCAACCTAAGACGCCTGCATGGCGCAATGTAAGACGCCTACATGGCGCAACCTAAGACGCCAACATGGTGCACGTAAGACGCGTAAAGGCGCAACCCGTAAGACGCCTACAGGGCGCAACCTAAGACGTCTACATGGCGCACTTAACACGCCTACATGGCGCACGTAAGACGCGTAAAGGCGCAACCCGTAAGACGCCTACATGGCGCAACCTAAGACGCCTACATGGCGCACTTAAGACGCCTACATGGTGCACGTAAGACGCCTACATGGCGCACTTAAGACGCCTACATGGCGCACGTAAGACGCGTAAAGGCGCAACCCGTAAGACGCCTACATGGCGCAACCTACGACGACTACATGGCGCACGCAAGACGCCTACATGGCGCAACTTTAGACGCCTACATGGCGCAACCTAAGACGCCTACATGGCGCACGTAAGACGCGTAAAGGAGCAACCCGTAACATGCCTGCATGGCGCAACCTAAGACGCCAACATGGCGCACGTAAGACGCGTAAATGCGCAACCCGTAAGACGCCTACATGGTGCAACTTAAGATGCCTACATGGCGCAACCTAAGACGCCCACATGGCGCACGTAAGATGCATAAAGGCGCAACCCGTAAGATGCCTACATGGCGCAACCTAAGACGCCTACATGGCGCACTTAAGACGCCTACATGGCGCACGTAAGACGCGTAAAGGCGCAACCCGTAAGACGCCTGCATGGCGCAACCTAAGACGCCTACATGGCGCACGTAAGACGCGTAAATGCGCAACCCGTAAGACGCCTACATGGTGCAAGTTAAGATGCCTACATGGCGCAACCTAAGACGCCTACATGGCGCACGTAAGACGCGTAAAGGCACAACCCCTAAGACGCCTACATGGCGCAACCTAAGACGCCTACATCGCGCACTTAAGACGCCTACATGGCGCACGTAAGACGCATAAAGGCGCAACCCGTAAGACGCCTACATGGCGCAACCTAAGACGCCTACATGGCGCACTTAAGACGCCTACATGGCGCACGTAAGACGCGTAAAGACGCAACCTGTAAGACGCCTACATGGCGCAACCTAAGACGCCTACATGGCGCACGTAAGACGCGTAAAGGCGCAACCCGTAAGACGCCTACATGGCGCAACTTAAGACGCCTACATGGCGCAACCTAAGACGCCTACATGGCGCACATAAGACGCATAAAGGCGTAACCCGTATGACGCCTACATGGCGCAACCTAAGACGCCTACATGGTGCACTTAAAACGCCTACATGGCGTACGTAAGACGCGTAAAGGCGCAACCCGTAAGACGCCTGCATGGGGCAACCTAAGACGCCTACATGGCGCACGTAAGACGCGTAAATGCGCAACCCGTAAGACGCCTACATGGCGCAACTTAAGATGCCTACATGGCGCAATCTAAGACGCCTACATGGCGCACGTAAGATGCATAAAGGCGCAACCCGTAAGATGCCTACATGGCGCATCCTAAGACGCCTACATGGCGCACTTAAGACGCCTACATGGCGCATGTAAGACGCGTAAAGGCGCAACCCGTAAGACGCCTACATGGCGCAACCTAAGACGCCTACATGGCGCACTTAAGACGCCTACATGGCGCACGTAAGACGCGTAAAGGCGCAACCCGTAAGACGCCTACATGGCGCAACCTAAGACGCCTACATGGCGCATGTAAGACGCGTAAAGGCGCAACCCGTAAGACGCATCCATGGCGCAAGCTAAGACGCCTACATGACGCACGTAAGACGCGTAAAGGCGCAACCCGTAAGACGCCTCCATGGCGCAACCTAAGACGCCTACCTGGCGCACGTAAGACGCGTAAATGCGCAACCCCTAAGACGCCTACATGGCACAACCTAAGACGCCTACATGGCCCACTTAAGACGCCTACATGGCGCACGTAAGACGCATAAAGGGGCAACCCGTAAGACGCCTACATGGCGCAACCTAAGACGCCTACATGGCGCACTTAAGACGCCTACATGGCGCACGTAAGACGCGTAAAGGCGCAACCCGTAAGACGCCTACATGGCTCAACCTAAGACGCCTACATGGCGCACTTAACACGCCTACATGGCGCACGTGAGACGCGTAAAGGCGCAATCCGTAAGACGCCTATATGGCACACTTAAGACCCCTACATGGCGCAACCTAAGACGCCTACATGGCGCAATGTAAGACGCCTACATGGCGCAACCTAAGACGCCAACATGGTGCACGTAAGACGCGTAAAGGCGCAACCCGTAAGACGCCTACAGGGCGCAACCTAAGACGTCTACATGGCGCACTTAACACGCCTACATGGCGCACGTAAGACGCGTAAAGGCGCAACCCGTAAGACGCCTACATGGCGCAACCTAAGACGCCTACATGGCGCACTTAAGACGCCTACATGGTGCACGTAAGACGCCTACATGGCGCACTTAAGACGCCTACATGGCGCACGTAAGACGCGTAAAGGCGCAACCCGTAAGAAGCCTACATGGCGCAACCTACGACGACTACATGGCGCACGCAAGACGCCTACATGGCGCAACTTAAGACGCCTACATGGCGCAACCTAAGACGCCTACATGGCGCACGTAAGACGCGTAAAGGCGCAACCCGTAAGACGCCTGCATGGCGCAACCTAAGACGCCTACATGGCGCACGTAAGACGCGTAAATGCGCAACCCGTAAGACGCCTACATGGTGCAACTTAAGATGCCTACATGGCGCAACCTAAGACGCCTACATGGCGCACGTAAGATGCATAAAGGCGCAACCCGTAAGATGCCTACATGGCGCAACCTAAGACGCCTACATGGCGCACTTAAGACGCCTACATGGCGCACGTAAGACGCGTAAAGGCGCAACCCGTAAGACGCCTACATGGCGCAACCTAAGACGCCTACATGGCGCACTTAAGACGCCTACATGGTGCACGTAAGACGCCTACATGACGCACTTAGGACGCCTACATGGCGCACGTAAGACGCGTAAAGGCGCAACCTGTAAGACGCCTACATGGCGCAACCTACGACGCCTACATGGCGCACGTAAGACGCCTACATGGCGCAACTTAAGACGCCTACATGGCGCAACCTAAGACGCCTACATGGCGCACGTAAGACGCGTAAAGGCGCAACCCGTAAGACGCCTACATGGCGCAACCTAAGTTGCCTACATGGCGCACTTAATACGCCTACATGGCGCACGTAAGACGCGTAAAGGCGCAACCCGTAAGACGCCTACATGGCGCAACCTAAGACGCCTACATGGCGCACGTAAGACGCGTAAAGACACAACCCCTAAGAGGCCTACATGGCGCAACCTAAGACGCCTACATCGCGCACTTAAGACGCCTACATGGCGCACGTAAGACGCATAAAGGCGCAACCCGTAAGACGCCTACATGGCGCAACCTAAGACGCCTACATGGCGCACTTAAGACGCCTACGTGGCGCACGTAAGACGCGTAAAGGCGCAACCCGTAAGACGCCTACATGGCGCAACTTAAGACGCCTACATGGCGCAACCTAAGACGCCTACATGGCGCACATAAGACGCATAAAGGCGTAACCCGTATGACGCCTACATGGCGCAACCTAAGACGCCTACATGGCGCACTTAAAACGCGTACATGGCGTACGTAAGACGCGTAAAGGCGCAACCCGTAAGACGCCTGCATGGCGCAGCCTAAGACGCCTACATGGCGCACGTAAGACGCGTAAATGCGCATCCCGTAAGACGCCTACATGGCGCAACCTAAGACGCCTACATGGCGCACTTAAGACGCCTACATGGCGCACGTAAGACGCGTAAAGGCGCATCCCGTAAGACGCCTACATGGCGCAACCTAAGACGCCTACATGGCGCACTTAAGACGCCTACATGGCGCACGTAAGACGCGTAAAGGCGCAACCCGTAAGACGCCTACATGGCGCAACCTAAGACGCCTACATGGCGCACTTAAGACGCCTACATGGCGCAACCTAAGACGCCTACATGGCGCACTTAAAACGCCTACATGGCGTACGTAAGACGCGTAAAGGCGCAACCCGTAAGACGCCTGCATGGCGCAACCTAAGACGCCTACATGGCGCACGTAAGACGCGTAAATGCGCAACCCGTAAGATGCCTACATGGCGCAACTTAAGATGCCTACATGGCGCAATCTAAGACGCCTACATGGCGCACGTAAGATGCATAAAGGCGCAACCCGTAAGATGCCTACATGGCGCAACCTAAGACGCCTACATGGCGCACTTAAGACGCCTACATGGCGCACGTAAGACGCGTAAAGGCGCATCCCGTAAGACGCCTACATGGCGCAACCTAAGACGCCTACATGGCGCACTTAAGACGCCTACATGGCGCACGTAAGACGCGTAAAGGCGCAACCCGTAAGACGCCTACATGGCGCAACCTAAGACGCCTACATGGCGCACTTAAGACGCCTACGTGGCGCACGTAAGACGCGTAAAGGCGCAACCCGTAAGACGCCTACATGGCGCAACTTAAGACGCCTACATGGCGCAACCTAAGACGCCTACATGGCGCACATAAGACGCATAAAGGCGTAACCCGTATGACGCCTACATGGCGCAACCTAAGACGCCTACATGGCGCACTTAAAACGCGTACATGGCGTACGTAAGACGCGTAAAGGCGCAACCCGTAAGACGCCTGCATGGCGCAGCCTAAGACGCCTACATGGCGCACGTAAGACGCGTAAATGCGCAACCCGTAAGACGCCTACATGGCGCAACTTAAGATGTCTACATGGCGCAATCTAAGACGCCTACATGGCGCACGTAAGATGCATAAAGGCGCAACCCGTAAGATGCCTACATGGCGCATCCTAAGACGCCTACATGGCGCACTTAAGACGCCTACATGGCGCATGTAAGACGCGTAAAGGCGCAACCCGTAAGACGCCTACATGGCGCAACCTAAGACGCCTACATGGCGCACTTAAGACGCCTACATGGCGCACGTAAGACGCGTAAAGGCGCAACCCGTAAGACGCCTACATGGCGCAACCTAAGACGCCTACATGGCGCACGTAAGACGCGTAAAGGCACAACCCCTAAGACGCCTACATGGCGCAACATAAGACGCCTAGATGGCGCACTTACGACGCCTACATGGCGCACGTAAGACGCCTAAAGGCGCAACCCGTAAGACGCCTACATGGCGCAACCTAAGACGCCTACATGGCGCACTTAAGACGCCTACATGGCGCAAGTAAGACGCGTAAAGACGCAACCTGTAAGACGCCTACATGGCGCAACCTAAGACGCCTACATGGCGCACGTAAGACGCGTAAAGGCGCAACCCGTAAGACGCCTACATGGCGCAACTTAAGACGCCTACATGGCGCAACCTAAGACGCCTACATGGCGCACATAAGACGCATAAAGGCGTAACCCGTAAGACGCCTACATGGCGCAACCTAAGACGCCTACATGGCGCACTTAAAACGCCTACATGGCGTACGTAAGACGCGTAAAGGCGCAACCCGTAAGACGCCTGCATGGCGCAACCTAAGACGCCTACATGGCGCACGTAAGACGCATAAATGCGCAACCCGTAAGACGCCTACATGGCGCAACTTAAGATGCCTACATGGCGCAACCTAAGACGCCTACATGGCGCACGTAAGATGCATAAAGGCGCAACCCGTAAGATGCCTACATGGCGCAACCTAAGACGCCTACATGGCGCACTTAAGACGCCTACATGGCGCACTTAAGACGCCTACATGGCGCAACCTAAGACGCCTACATGGCGCACTTAAGACGCCTACATGGCGCACGTAAGACGCGTAAAGGCGCAAACCGTAAGACGCCTACGTGGCGCAACCTAAGATGCCTACATGGCGCACTTAAGACGCCTACATGGCGCACGTAAGACACGTAAAGGCGCAACCCGTAAGACGCCTACATGGCGCAACCTAAGACGCATACATGGCGCACTTAAAACGTCTACATGGCGTACGTAAGACGCGTAAAGGTGCAACCCGTAAGACGCCTACATGGCGGACGCAAGACGCCTACATGTCGCAATTTAAGACGCCTACATGGCGCAACCTAAGACGCCTACATGGCGCAATTTAAGACGCCTACATGGCGCACTTAAGACGCCTACATGGCGCACGTAAGACGCGTAAAGGCGCAACCCGTAAGACGCCTACATGGCGCAACCTAAGACGCCTACATGGCGCACTTAAGACGCCTACATGGCGCACGTAAGACGCGTAAAGGCGCAACCCGTAAGACGCCTACATGGCTCAACCTAAGACGCCTACATGGCGCACTTAACACGCCTACATGGCGCACGTGAGACGCGTAAAGGCGCAATCCGTAAGACGCCTATATGGCACACTTAAGACCCCTACATGGCGCAACCTAAGACGCCTACATGGCGCAATGTAAGACGCCTACATGGCGCAACCTAAGACGCCAACATGGTGCACGTAAGACGCGTAAAGGCGCAACCCGTAAGACGCCTACAGGGCGCAACCTAAGACGTCTACATGGCGCACTTAACACGCCTACATGGCGCACGTAAGACGCGTAAAGGCGCAACCCGTAAGACGCCTACATGGCGCAACCTAAGACGCCTACATGGCGCACTTAAGACGCCTACATGGTGCACGTAAGACGCCTACATGGCGCACTTAAGACGCCTACATGGCGCACGTAAGACGCGTAAAGGCGCAACCCGTAAGAAGCCTACATGGCGCAACCTACGACGACTACATGGCGCACGCAAGACGCCTACATGGCGCAACTTAAGACGCCTACATGGCGCAACCTAAGACGCCTACATGGCGCACGTAAGACGCGTAAAGGCGCAACCCGTAAGACGCCTGCATGGCGCAACCTAAGACGCCTACATGGCGCACGTAAGACGCGTAAATGCGCAACCCGTAAGACGCCTACATGGTGCAACTTAAGATGCCTACATGGCGCAACCTAAGACGCCTACATGGCGCACGTAAGATGCATAAAGGCGCAACCCGTAAGATGCCTACATGGCGCAACCTAAGACGCCTACATGGCGCACTTAAGACGCCTACATGGCGCACGTAAGACGCGTAAAGGCGCAACCCGTAAGACGCCTACATGGCGCAACCTAAGACGCCTACATGGCGCACTTAAGACGCCTACATGGTGCACGTAAGACGCCTACATGACGCACTTAGGACGCCTACATGGCGCACGTAAGACGCGTAAAGGCGCAACCTGTAAGACGCCTACATGGCGCAACCTACGACGCCTACATGGCGCACGTAAGACGCCTACATGGCGCAACTTAAGACGCCTACATGGCGCAACCTAAGACGCCTACATGGCGCACGTAAGACGCGTAAAGGCGCAACCCGTAAGACGCCTACATGGCGCAACCTAAGTTGCCTACATGGCGCACTTAATACGCCTACATGGCGCACGTAAGACGCGTAAAGGCGCAACCCGTAAGACGCCTACATGGCGCAACCTAAGACGCCTACATGGCGCACGTAAGACGCGTAAAGACACAACCCCTAAGAGGCCTACATGGCGCAACCTAAGACGCCTACATCGCGCACTTAAGACGCCTACATGGCGCACGTAAGACGCATAAAGGCGCAACCCGTAAGACGCCTACATGGCGCAACCTAAGACGCCTACATGGCGCACTTAAGACGCCTACGTGGCGCACGTAAGACGCGTAAAGGCGCAACCCGTAAGACGCCTACATGGCGCAACTTAAGACGCCTACATGGCGCAACCTAAGACGCCTACATGGCGCACATAAGACGCATAAAGGCGTAACCCGTATGACGCCTACATGGCGCAACCTAAGACGCCTACATGGCGCACTTAAAACGCGTACATGGCGTACGTAAGACGCGTAAAGGCGCAACCCGTAAGACGCCTGCATGGCGCAGCCTAAGACGCCTACATGGCGCACGTAAGACGCGTAAATGCGCAACCCGTAAGACGCCTACATGGCGCAACTTAAGATGTCTACATGGCGCAATCTAAGACGCCTACATGGCGCACGTAAGATGCATAAAGGCGCAACCCGTAAGATGCCTACATGGCGCATCCTAAGACGCCTACATGGCGCACTTAAGACGCCTACATGGCGCATGTAAGACGCGTAAAGGCGCAACCCGTAAGACGCCTACATGGCGCAACCTAAGACGCCTACATGGCGCACTTAAGACGCCTACATGGCGCACGTAAGACGCGTAAAGGCGCAACCCGTAAGACGCCTACATGGCGCAACCTAAGACGCCTACATGGCGCACGTAAGACGCGTAAAGGCACAACCCCTAAGACGCCTACATGGCGCAACATAAGACGCCTAGATGGCGCACTTACGACGCCTACATGGCGCACGTAAGACGCCTAAAGGCGCAACCCGTAAGACGCCTACATGGCGCAACCTAAGACGCCTACATGGCGCACTTAAGACGCCTACATGGCGCAAGTAAGACGCGTAAAGACGCAACCTGTAAGACGCCTACATGGCGCAACCTAAGACGCCTACATGGCGCACGTAAGACGCGTAAAGGCGCAACCCGTAAGACGCCTACATGGCGCAACTTAAGACGCCTACATGGCGCAACCTAAGACGCCTACATGGCGCACATAAGACGCATAAAGGCGTAACCCGTAAGACGCCTACATGGCGCAACCTAAGACGCCTACATGGCGCACTTAAAACGCCTACATGGCGTACGTAAGACGCGTAAAGGCGCAACCCGTAAGACGCCTGCATGGCGCAACCTAAGACGCCTACATGGCGCACGTAAGACGCATAAATGCGCAACCCGTAAGACGCCTACATGGCGCAACTTAAGATGCCTACATGGCGCAACCTAAGACGCCTACATGGCGCACGTAAGATGCATAAAGGCGCAACCCGTAAGATGCCTACATGGCGCAACCTAAGACGCCTACATGGCGCACTTAAGACGCCTACATGGCGCAACCTAAGACGCCTACATGGCGCACTTAAGACGCCTACATGGCGCACGTAAGACGCGTAAAGGCGCAAACCGTAAGACGCCTACGTGGCGCAACCTAAGATGCCTACATGGCGCACTTAAGACGCCTACATGGCGCACGTAAGACACGTAAAGGCGCAACCCGTAAGACGCCTACATGGCGCAACCTAAGACGCATACATGGCGCACTTAAAACGTCTACATGGCGTACGTAAGACGCGTAAAGGTGCAACCCGTAAGACGCCTACATGGCGGACGCAAGACGCCTACATGTCGCAATTTAAGACGCCTACATGGCGCAACCTAAGACGCCTACATGGCGCAATTTAAGACGCCTACATGGCGCACTTAAGACGCCTACATGGCGCACGTAAGACGCGTAAAGGCGCAACCCGTAAGACGCCTACATGGCGCAACCTAAGACGCCTACATGGCGCACTTAAGACGCCTACATGGCGCACGTAAGACGCGTAAAGGCGCAACCCGTAAGACACCTACGTGGCGCAACCTAAGACGCCTACATGGCGCACTTAAGACGCCTACATGGCGCACGTAAGACACGTAAAGGCGCAACCCGTAAGACGCCTCCATGGCGCAACCTAAGGCGCTTACATGGCGCACGTAAGACGCGTAAAGGCGCAACCCGTAAGACGCCTACATGGCGGACGCAAGACGCCTACATGGCGCAATTTAAGACGCCTACATGGCGCAACATAAGACGCCTACATGGCGCATGTAAGACGCATAAATGCGCAACCCGTAAGACGCCTACATGGCGCAACCTAAGACGCCTACATGGCGCACTTAAGACGCCTACATGGCGCAACCTAAGACGCCTACATGGCGCACTTAAAACGCCTACATGGCGTACGTAAGACGCGTAAAGGCGCAACCCGTAAGACGCCTGCATGGCGCAACCTAAGACGCCTACATGGCGCACGTAAGACGCGTAAATGCGCAACCCGTAAGATGCCTACATGGCGCAACTTAAGATGCCTACATGGCGCAATCTAAGACGCCTACATGGCGCACGTAAGATGCATAAAGGCGCAACCCGTAAGATGCCTACATGGCGCAACCTAAGACGCCTACATGGCGCACTTAAGACGCCTACATGGCGCACGTAAGACGCGTAAAGGCGCAACCCGTAAGACGCCTACATGGCTCAACCTAAGACGCCTACATGGCGCACTTAACACGCCTACATGGCGCACGTGAGACGCGTAAAGGCGCAATCCGTAAGACGCCTACATGGCGCAACCTATGACGCCTACATGGCGCACGTAAGACGCGTAAAGGCACAACCCCTAAGACACCTTCATGGCGCAACATAAGACGCCTAGATGGCGCACTTAAGACGCCTACATGGCGCACGTAAGACGCATAAAGGCGCAACCCGTAAGACGCCTACATGGCGCAACCTAAGACGCCTACATGCCGCACTTAAGACGCCTACATGGCGCACGTAAGACGCGTAAAGACGCAACCTGTAAGACGCCTACATGGCGCAACCTAAGACGCCTACATGGCGCACGTAAGACGCGTAAAGGCGCAACCCGTAAGACGCCTACATGGCGCAACTTAAGACGCCTACATGGCGCAACCTAAGACGCCTACATGGCGCACATAAGACGCATAAAGGCGTAACCCGTAAGACGCCTACATGGCGCAACCTAAGACGCCTACATGGCGCACTTAAAACGCCTACATGGCGTACGTAAGACGCGTAAAGGCGCAACCCGTAAGACGCCTGCATGGCGCAACCTAAGACGCCTACATGGCGCACGTAAGACGCGTAAATGCGCAACCCGTAAGACGCCTACATGGCGCAACTTAAGATGCCTACATGGCGCAACCTAAGACGCCTACATGGCGCACGTAAGATGCATAAAGGCGCAACCCGTAAAATGCCTACATGGCGCAACCTAAGACGCCTACATGGCGCACTTAAGACGCCTACATGGCGCACGTCAGACGCGTAAAGGCGCAACCCGTAAGACGCCTACGTGGCGCAACCTAAGACGCCTACATGGCGCACTTAAGACGCCTACATGGCGCACGTAAGACACGTAAAGGCGCAACCCGTAAGACGCCTACATGGCGCAACCTAAGACGCCTACATGGCGCACTTAAAACGTCTACATGGCGTACGTAAGACGCGTAAAGGCGCAACCCGTAAGACGCCTACATGGCGGACGCAAGACGCCTACATGGCGCAATTTAAGACGCCTACATGGCGCAACCTAAGACGCCTACATGGCGCAATTTAAGACGCCTACATGGCGCACTTAAGACGCCTACATGGCGCACGTAAGACGCGTAAAGGCGCAACCCGTAAGACGCCTACATGGCGCAACCTAAGACGCCTACATGGCGCACTTAAGACGCCTACATGGCGCACGTAAGACGCGTAAAGGCGCAACCCGTAAGACGCCTACGTGTCGCAACCTAAGACGCCTACATGGCGCACTTAAGACGCCTACATGGCGCACGTAAGACACGTAAAGGCGCAACCCGTAAGACGCCTCCATGGCGCAACCTAAGACGCTTACATGGCGCACGTAAGACGCGTAAAGGCGCAACCCGTAAGACGCCTACATGGCGGACGCAAGACGCCTACATGGCGCAATTTAAGACGCCTACATGGCGCAACCTAAGACGCCTACATGGCGCATGTAAGACGCATAAAGGCGCAACCCGTAAGACGCCTACATGGCGCAACCTAAGACGCCTACATGGCGCACTTAAGACGCCTACATGGCGCACGTAAGACGCGTAAAGGCGGAACCCGTAAGACGCCTACATGGCGTAACCTAAGACGCCTACATGGCGTACTTAAGATGCCTACATGGCGCACGTAAGACGCGTAAAGGCGCAACCCGTAAGACGCCTACATGGCGCAACCTAAGACGCCTACATGGCGCACGTAAGACGCGTAAAGGCCCAACCCGTAAGAGGCCTACATGGCTCAACCTAAGACGCCTACATGGCGCACGTAGGACGCGTAAAGGCGCAACCCGTAAGACGCCTACATGGCGCAACCTAAGACGCCTACATGGCGCACTTAAGACGCCTACAAGCCGCACTTAAGACGCCTACATGGCGCAACCTAAGACGCCTACATGGCGCACTTAAGACGCCTACATGGCGCACTTAAGACGCCTACATGGCGCAACCTAAGACGCCTACATGGCGCAACGTAAGACGCCTACATGGCGCAACCTAAGACGCCTACATGGCGCACGTTAGACGCGTAAAGGCGCAACCCGTAAGACGCCTACATGGCGCAACCTAAGACGCCTACATGGCGCACTTAAGACGCCTACATGGCGCACGTAAGACGTGTAAAGGCGCAACCCGTAAGACGCATACATGGCGCAACCTAAGACGCCTACATGGCGCACGTTAGACGCGTAAAGGCGCAACCCGTAACACGCCTACATGGCGCAACCTAAGACGCCTACATGGCGCACTTAAGACGCCTACATGGCGCACGTAAGACGTGTAAAGGCGCAACCCGTAAGACGCATACATGGCGCAACCTAAGACGCCTACAAGGCGCACGTAAGATGCGTAAAGGCGCATCCCGTAAGACGCCTACATGGCGCAACCTAAGACGCCTACATGGCGCACGTAAGACGCGTAAAGGCGCAACCCGTAAGACGCCTACATGGCGCAACCTAAGACGCCTACATGGCGCACGTAAGACGCATAAAGGCGTAACCCGTAAGATGCCTACATGGCGCAACCTAAGACGCCTACATGGCGCACTTAAAACGCATACATGGCGTACGTAAGACGCGTAAAGGCGCAACCCGTAAGACGCCTGCATGGCGCAACCTAAGACGCCTACATGGCGCACGTAAGACGCGTAAATGCGCAACCCGTAAAACGCCTACATGGCGCAACTTAAGATGCCTACATGGCGCAACCTAAGACGCCTACATGGCGCACGTAAGACGCATATAGGCGCAACCCGTAAGATGCCTACATGGCGCAACCTAAGACGTCTAAATGGCTCACTTAACACGCCTACATGGCGCACGTAAGACGCGTAAAGGCGCAACCCGTAAGACGCCTACATGGCGCAACCTAAGACGCCTACATGGCGCACTTAAGACGCCTACATGGTGCACGTAAGACGCCTACATGGCGCACTTAAGACGCCTACATGGCGCACGTAAGACGCGTAAAGGCGCAACCCGTACGACGCCTACATGGCGCAACCTACGACGCCTACATGCCGCACGCAAGACGCCTACATGGCGCAACTTAAGACGCCTACATGGCGCAACCTAAGACGCCTACATGGCGCACGTAAGACGCATAAAGGCGCAACCCGTAAGACGCCTACATGGCGCAACCTAAGTTGCCTACATGGCGCACTTAAGACGCCTACATGGCGCACGTAAGACGCGTAAAGGCGCAACCCGTAAGACGCCTACATAGCGCAACCTAAGACGCCTACATGGCGCACTTAAGACGCCTACATGGCGCACGTAAGACGCGTAAAGACGCAACCTGTAAGACGCCTACATGGCGCAACCTAAGACGCCTACATGGCACACGCAAGACGCGTAAAGGCGCAACCCGTAAGACGCCTACATGGCGCACGCAAGACGCCTACGTGGCGCAACTTAAGACGCCTACATGGCGCAACCTAAGACGCCTACATGGCGCACATAAGACGCATAAAGGCGTAACCCGTAAGACGCATACATGGCGCAACCTAAGACGCCTACATGGCGCACTTAAAACGCCTACATGGCGTACGTAAGACGCGTAAAGGCGCAACCCGTAAGACGCCTGCATGGCGCAACCTAAGACGCCTACATGGCGCACGTAAGACGCGTAAATGCGCAACCCGTAAGACGCCTACATGGCGCAACTTAAGATGCCTACATGGCGCAACCTAAGACGCCTACATGGCGCACGTAAGACGCATAAAGGCGCAACCCGTAAGATGCCTACATGGCGCAACCTAAGACGCCTACATGGCGCACTTAAGACGCCTACATGGCGCACGTAAGACGCGTAAAGGCGCAACCCGTAAGACGCCTACATGGCGCAACCTAAGACGCCTACATGGCGCACTTAAGACGCCTACATGGCGCACGTAAGACGCGTAAAGGCGCAACCCGTAAGATGCCTACGTGGCGCAACCTAAGACGCCTACATGGCGCACTTAAGACGCCTACATGGCGCACGTAAGACACGTAAAGGCGCAACCCGTAAGACGCCTACATGGCGCAACCTAAGACGCCTACATGGCGCACTTAAAACGTCTACATAGCGTACGTAAGACGCGTAAAGGCGCAACCCGTAAGACGCCTCCATGGCGCAACCTAAGACGCTTACATGGCGCACGTAAGACGCGTAAAGGCGCAACCCGTAAGACGCCTACATGGCGGACGCAAGACGCCTACATGGCGCAATTTAAGTCGCCTACATGGCGCAACCTAAGACGCCTACATGGCGCATGTAAGACGCATAAAGGCGCAACCCGTAAGACGCCTACATGGCGCAACCTAAGACGCCTACATGGCGCACTTAAGACGCCTACATGGCGCACGTAAGACGCGTAAAGGCGCTACCCGTAAGACGCCTACATGGCGTAACCTAAGACGCCTACATGGCGTACTTAAGACGCCTACATGGCGCACGTAAGACGCGTAAAGGCGCAACCTGTAAGACGCCTACATGGCGCAACCTAAGACGCCTACATGGCGCACGTAAGACGCGTAAAGGCGCAACCCGTAAGAGGCCTACATTGCTCAACCTAAGACGCCTACATGGCGCACGTAGGACACGTAAAGGCGCAACCCGTAAGACGCCTACATGGCGCAACCTAAGACGCCTACATGGCGCACTTAAGACGCCTACAAGCCGTACTTAAGACGCCTACATGGCGCAACCTAAGACGCCTACATGGCGCACTTAAGACGCCTACATGGCGCAACCTAAGACGCCTACATGGCGCAACGTAAGACGCCTACATGGCGCAACCTAAGACGCCTACATGGCGCACGTTAGACGCGTAAAGGCGCAACCCGTAAGACGCGTACATGGCGCAACCTAAGACGCCTACATGGCGCACTTAAGACGCCTACATGGCGCACGTAAGACGCGTAAAGGCGCAACCCGTAAGACGCATACATGGCGCAACCTAAGACGCCTACAAGGCGCACGTAAGATGCGTAAAGGCGCAACCCGTAAGACGCCTACATGGCGCAACCTAAGACGCCTACATGGCGCACGTAAGACGCGTAAAGGCGCAACCCGTAAGACGCCTACATGGCGCAACCTAAGACGCCTACATGGCGCACGTAAGACGCATAAAGGCGTAACCCGTAAGACGCCTACATGGCGCAACCTAAGACGCCTACATGGCGCACTTAAAACGCCTACATGGCGTACGTAAGACGCGTAAAGGCGCAACCCGTAAGACGCCTGCATGGCGCAACCTAAGACGCCTACATGGCGCACGTAAGACGCGTAAATGCGCAACCCGTAAAATTCCTACATGGCGCAACTTAAGATGCCTACATGGCGCAACCTAAGACGCCTACATGGCGCACGTAAGACGCATATAGGCGCAACCCGTAAGATGCCTACATGGCACAACCTAAGACGCCTACATGGCGCACTTAAGACGCCTACATGGCGCACGTAAGACGCGTAAAGGCGCAACCCGTAAGACGCCTACATGGCGCAACCTAAGACGCCTACATGGCGCAACTTAAGACGCCTACATGGCGCAACTTAAGACGCCTACATGGCGCACGTAAGACGCGTAAAGGCGCAACCCGTAAGACGCCTACGTGGCGCAACCTAAGACGCCTACATGGCGCACTTAAGACGCCTACATGGCGCACGTAAGACGCGTAAAGGCGCAACCCGTAAGACGCCTACATGGCGCAACCTAAGACGCCTACATGGCGCACTTAAAACGTCTACATGGCGTACGTAAGACGCGTAAAGGCGCAACCCGTAAGACGCCTCCATGGCGCAACCTAAGACGCTTACATGGCGCACGTAAGACGCGTAAAGGCGCAACCCGTAAGACGCCTACATGGCGGACGCAAGACGCCTACATGGCGCAACCTAAGACGCCTACATGGCGCACGTAAGACGCATATAGGCGCAACCCGTAAGATGCCTACATGGCGCAACCTAAGACGTCTAAATGGCTCACTTAACACGCCTACATGGCGCACGTAAGACGCGTAAAGGCGCAACCCGTAAGACGCCTACATGGCGCAACCTAAGACGCCTACATGGCGCACTTAAGACGCCTACATGGTGCACGTAAGACGCCTACATGGCGCACTTAAGACGCCTACATGGCGCACGTAAGACGCGTAAAGGCGCAACCCGTACGACGCCTACATGGCGCAACCTACGACGCCTACATGCCGCACGCAAGACGCCTACATGGCGCAACTTAAGACGCCTACATGGCGCAACCTAAGACGCCTACATGGCGCACGTAAGACGCATAAAGGCGCAACCCGTAAGACGCCTACATGGCGCAACCTAAGTTGCCTACATGGCGCACTTAAGACGCCTACATGGCGCACGTAAGACGCGTAAAGGCGCAACCCGTAAGACGCCTACATAGCGCAACCTAAGACGCCTACATGGCGCACTTAAGACGCCTACATGGCGCACGTAAGACGCGTAAAGACGCAACCTGTAAGACGCCTACATGGCGCAACCTAAGACGCCTACATGGCACACGCAAGACGCGTAAAGGCGCAACCCGTAAGACGCCTACATGGCGCACGCAAGACGCCTACATGGCGCAACTTAAGACGCCTACATGGCGCAACCTAAGACGCCTACATGGCGCACATAAGACGCATAAAGGCGTAACCCGTAAGACGCCTACATGGCGCAACCTAAGACGCCTACATGGCGCACTTAAAACGCCTACATGGCGTACGTAAGACGCGTAAAGGCGCAACCCGTAAGACGCCTGCATGGCGCAACCTAAGACGCCTACATGGCGCACGTAAGACGCGTAAATGCGCAACCCGTAAGACGCCTACATGGCGCAACTTAAGATGCCTACATGGCGCAACCTAAGACGCCTACATGGCGCACGTAAGACGCATAAAGGCGCAACCCGTAAGATGCCTACATGGCGCAACCTAAGACGCCTACATGGCGCACTTAAGACGCCTACATGGCGCACGTAAGACGCGTAAAGGCGCAACCCGTAAGACGCCTACATGGCGCAACCTAAGACGCCTACATGGCGCACTTAAGACGCCTACATGGCGCACGTAAGACGCGTAAAGGCGCAACCCGTAAGACGCCTACGTGGCGCAACCTAAGACGCCTACATGGCGCACTTAAGACGCCTACATGGCGCACGTAAGACACGTAAAGGCGCAACCCGTAAGACGCCTACATGGCGCAACCTAAGACGCCTACATGGCGCACTTAAAACGTCTACATAGCGTACGTAAGACGCGTAAAGGCGCAACCCGTAAGACGCCTCCATGGCGCAACCTAAGACGCTTACATGGCGCACGTAAGACGCGTAAAGGCGCAACCCGTAAGACGCCTACATGGCGGACGCAAGACGCCTACATGGCGCAATTTAAGTCGCCTACATGGCGCAACCTAAGACGCCTACATGGCGCATGTAAGACGCATAAAGGCGCAACCCGTAAGACGCCTACATGGCGCAACCTAAGACGCCTACATGGCGCACTTAAGACGCCTACATGGCGCACGTAAGACGCGTAAAGGCGCTACCCGTAAGACGCCTACATGGCGTAACCTAAGACGCCTACATGGCGTACTTAAGACGCCTACATGGCGCACGTAAGACGCGTAAAGGCGCAACCCGTAAGACGCCTACATGGCGCAACCTAAGACGCCTACATGGCGCACGTAAGACGCGTAAAGGCGCAACCCGTAAGAGGCCTACATTGCTCAACCTAAGACGCCTACATGGCGCACGTAGGACACGTAAAGGCGCAACCCGTAAGACGCCTACATGGCGCAACCTAAGACGCCTACATGGCGCACTTAAGACGCCTACAAGCCGTACTTAAGACGCCTACATGGCGCAACCTAAGACGCCTACATGGCGCACTTAAGACGCCTACATGGCGCAACCTAAGACGCCTACATGGCGCAACGTAAGACGCCTACATGGCGCAACCTAAGACGCCTACATGGCGCACGTTAGACGCGTAAAGGCGCAACCCGTAAGACGCGTACATGGCGCAACCTAAGACGCCTACATGGCGCACTTAAGATGCCTACATGGCGCACGTAAGACGCGTAAAGGCGCAACCCGTAAGACGCATACATGGCGCAACCTAAGACGCCTACAAGGCGCACGTAAGATGCGTAAAGGCGCAACCCGTAAGACGCCTACATGGCGCAACCTAAGACGCCTACATGGCGCACGTAAGACGCGTAAAGGCGCAACCCGTAAGACGCCTACATGGCGCAACCTAAGACGCCTACATGGCGCACGTAAGACGCATAAAGGCGTAACCCGTAAGACGCCTACATGGCGCAACCTAAGACGCCTACATGGCGCACTTAAAACGCCTACATGGCGTACGTAAGACGCGTAAAGGCGCAACCCGTAAGACGCCTGCATGGCGCAACCTAAGACGCCTACATGGCGCACGTAAGACGCGTAAATGCGCAACCCGTAAAATTCCTACATGGCGCAACTTAAGATGCCTACATGGCGCAACCTAAGACGCCTACATGGCGCACGTAAGACGCATATAGGCGCAACCCGTAAGATGCCTACATGGCACAACCTAAGACGCCTACATGGCGCACTTAAGACGCCTACATGGCGCACGTAAGACGCGTAAAGGCGCAACCCGTAAGACGCCTACATGGCGCAACCTAAGACGCCTACATGGCGCAACTTAAGACGCCTACATGGCGCAACTTAAGACGCCTACATGGCGCACGTAAGACGCGTAAAGGCGCAACCCGTAAGACGCCTACGTGGCGCAACCTAAGACGCCTACATGGCGCACTTAAGACGCCTACATGGCGCACGTAAGACGCGTAAAGGCGCAACCCGTAAGACGCCTACATGGCGCAACCTAAGACGCCTACATGGCGCACTTAAAACGTCTACATGGCGTACGTAAGACGCGTAAAGGCGCAACCCGTAAGACGCCTCCATGGCGCAACCTAAGACGCTTACATGGCGCACGTAAGACGCGTAAAGGCGCAACCCGTAAGACGCCTACATGGCGGACGCAAGACGCCTACATGGCGCAACTTAAGACACCTACATGGCGCAACCTAAGACGCCTACATGGCGCATGTAAGACGCATAAAGGCGCAACCCGTAAGACGCCTACATGGCGCAACCTAAGACGCCTACATGGCGCACTTAAGACGCCTACATGGCGCACGTAAGACGCGTAAAGGCGCAACCCGTAGGACGCCTACATGGCGTAACCTAAGACGCCTACATGGCGTACTTAAGACGCCTACATGGCGCACGTAAGACGCGTAAAGGCGCAACCCGTAAGACGCCTACATGGCGCAACCTAAGACGCCTACATGGCGCACGTAAGACGCGTAAAGGCGCAACCCGTAAGACGCCTACATGGCGCAACCTAAGACGCCTACATGGCGCACGTAAGACGCGTAAAGGCGCAACCCGTAAGACGCCTACATGGCGTAACCTAAGACGCCTACATGGCGTAACCTAAGACGCCTACATGGCGTACTTAAGACGCCTACATGACGCACTTAAGACGCCTACATGGCGCAACCTAAGACGCCTACATGGCACACTTAAGACGCCTACATGGCGCACTTAAGACGCCTACATGGCGCAACCTAAGACGCCTACATGGCGCAACGTAAGACGCCTACATGGCGCAACCTAAGACGCCTACATGGCGGACGTTAGACGCGTAAAGGCGCAACCCGTAAGACGCCTACAGGGAGCAACCTAAGACGCCTACATGGCGCACGTAAGACGCGTAAAGGCGCAACCCGTAAGACGCCTACATGGCGCAACCTAAGACGCCTACATGGCGCACGTAAGACGCGTAAAGGCGCAACCCGTAAGACGCCTACATGGCGTAACCTAAGACGCCTACATGGCGTACTTAAGACGCCTACATGACGCACTTAAGACGCCTACATGGCGCAACCTAAGACGCCTACATGGCACACTTAAGACGCCTACATGGCGCACTTAAGACGCCTACATGGCGCAACCTAAGACGCCTACATGGCGCAACGTAAGACGCCTACATGGCGCAACCTAAGACGCCTACATGGCGGACGTTAGACGCGTAAAGGCGCAACCCGTAAGACGCCTACAGGGAGCAACCTAAGACGCCTACATGGCGCACGTAAGACGCGTAAAGGCGCAACCCGTAAGACGCATACATGGCGCAACCTAAGACGCCTACAAGGCGCACGTAAGATGCGTAAAGGCGCAACCCGTAAGACGCCTACATGGCGCAACCTAAGACGCCTACATGGCGCACGTAAGACGCGTAAAGGCGCAACCCGTAAGACGCCTACATGGCGCAACCTAAGACGCCTACATCGCCACTTAAGACGCCTACATGGCGCACGTAAGACGCATAAAGGAGCAACCCGTAAGATGCCTACATGGCGCAACCTAAGACTCCTACATGGCGCACTTAAGATGCCTACATGGCGCACGTAAGACGCGTAAAGGCGCAACCCGTAAGACGCCTACATGGCGCAACCTAGGACGCCTACATGGCGCACTTAAGATGCCTACATGGCGCACGTAAGACGCGTAAAGGCGCAATCCGTAAGACGCCTACATGGCGCAACCTAAGACGCCTACATGGCGCACTTAAGACGCCTACATGGCGCACGTAAGACGCGTAAAGGCGCAACCCGTAAGACGCCTACGTGGCGCAACCTAAGACGCCTACATGGCGCACTTAAGACGCCTACATGGCGCACGTAAGACGCGTAAAGGCGCAACCCGTAAGACGCCTACATGGCGCAACCTAAGACGCCTACATGGCGCACTTAAAACGCCTACATGGCGTACGTAAGACGCGTAAAGGCGCAACCCGTAAGACGCCTACATGGCGCAACCTAAGACGCTTACATGGCGCACGTAAGACGCGTAAAGGCGCAACCCGTAAGACGCCTACATGGCGCACGCATGACGCCTACATAGCCCAATTTAAGACGCCTACATGGGGCAACCTAAGACGCCTACATGGCGCACGTAAGACGCATAAAGGCGGAACCCGCAAGACGCCTACATGGCGCAACCTAAGACGACTACATGGCGCAACCTAAGACGACTACATGGCGCACGTAAGACGCACAAAGGCGCAACCCGTAAGACGCCTACATGGCGCACGTAAGACGCGTAAAGGCGCAACCCGTAAGACGCCTGCATGGCGCAACCTAAGACGCCTACATGGCGCACGTAAGACGCGTAAATGCGCAACCCGTAAGACGCCTACATGGCGCAACTTAAGATGCCTACATGGCGCAACCTAAGATGCCTACATGGCGCACGTAAGACGCATAAAGGCGCAACCCGTAAGATGCCTACATGGCGCAACCTAAGACGCCTACATGGCGCACTTAAGACGCCTACATGGCGCACGTAAGACGCGTAAAGGCGCAACCCGTAAGACGCCTGCATGGCGCAACCTAAGACGCCTACATGGCGCACGTAAGACGCGTAAATGCGCAACCCGTAAGACGCCTACATGGCGCAACTTAAGATGCCTACATGGCGCAACCTAAGACGCCTACATGGCGCACGTAAGACGCGTAAAGGCGCAACCCGTAAGACGCCTACGTGGCGCAACCTAAGACGCCAACATGGCGCACTTAAGACGCCTACATGGCGCACGTAAGACACGTAAAGGCGCAACCTGTAAGACGCCTACATGGCGCAACCTAAGACGCCTACATGGCGCACTTAAAACGTCTACATAGCGTACGTAAGACGCGTAAAGGCGCAACCCGTAAGACGCCTCCATGGCGCAACCTAAGACGCTTACATGGCGCACGTAAGACGCGTAAAGGCGCAACCCGTAAGACGCCTACATGGCGGACGCAAGACGCATACATGGCGCAATTTAAGACGCCTACATGGCGCAACCTAAGACGCCTACATGGCGCATGTAAGACGCATAAAGGCGCAACCCGTAAGACGCCAACATGGCGCAACCTAAGACGCCTACATGGCGCACTTAAGACGCCTACATGGCGCACGTAAGACGCGTAAAGGCGCTACCCGTAAGACGCCTACATGGCGTAACCTAAGACGCCTACATGGCGTACTTAAGACGCCTACATGGCGCACGTAAGACGCGTAAAGGCGCAACCCGTAAGACGCCTACATGGCGCAACCTAAGACGCCTACATGGCGCACGTAAGACGCGTAAAGGCGCAACCCGTAAGAGGCCTACATTGCTCAACCTAAGACGCCTACATGGCGCACGTAGGACACGTAAAGGCGCAACCCGTAAGACGCCTACATGGCGCAACCTAAGACGCCTACATGGCGCACTTAAGACGCCTACAAGCCGTACTTAAGACGCCTACATGGCGCAACCTAAGACGCCTACATGGCGCACTTAAGACGCCTACATGGCGCAACCTAAGACGCCTACATGGCGCACGTTAGACGCGTAAAGGCGCAACCCGTAAGACGCGTACATGGCGCAACCTAAGACGCCTACATGGCGCACTTAAGACGTCTACATGGTGCACGTAAGACGCGTAAAGGCGCAACCCGTAAGACGCATACATGGCGCAACTTAAGACGCCTACAAGGCGCACGTAAGATGCGTAAAGGCGCAACCCGTAAGACGCCTACATGGCGCAACCTAAGACGCCTACATGGCGCACGTAAGACGCATAAAGGCGTAACCCGTAAGACGCCTACATGGCGCAACCTAAGACGCCTACATGGCGCACTTAAAACGCCTACATGGCGTACGTAAGACGCGTAAAGGCGCAACCCGTAAGACGCCTGCATGGCGCAACCTAAGACGCCTACATGGCGCACGTAAGACGCGTAAATGCGCAACCCGTAAAATGCCTACATGGCGCAACTTAAGATGCCTACATGGCGCAACCTAAGACGCCTACATGGCGCACATAAGACGCATATAGGCGCAACCCGTAAGATGCCTACATGGCACAACCTAAGACGCCTACATGGCGCACTTAAGACGCCTACATGGCGCACGTAAGACGCGTAAACGCGCAACCCGTAAGACGCCTACATGGCGCAACCTAAGACGCCTACATGGCGCAACTTAAGACGCCTACATGGCGCAACTTAAGACGCCTACATGGCGCACGTAAGACGCGTAAAGGCGCAACCCGTAAGACGCCTACGTGGCGCAACCTAAGACGCCTACATGGCGCACTTAAAACGTCTACATGGCGTACGTAAGACGCGTAAAGGCGCAACCCGTAAGACGCCTCCATGGCGCAACCTAAGACGCTTACATGGCGCACGTAAGACGCGTAAAGGCGCAACCCGTAAGACGCCTACATGGCGGACGCAAGACGCCTACATGGCGCAACTTAAGACGCCTACATGGCGCAACCTAAGACGCCTACATTGCGCATGTAAGACGCATAAAGGCGCAACCCGTAAGACGCCTACATGGCGCAACCTAAGACGCCTACATGGCGCACTTAAGACGCCTACATGGCGCACGTAAGACGCGTAAAGGCGCTACCCGTAAGACGCCTACATGGCGTAACCTAAGACGCCTACATGGCGTACTTAAGACGCCTACATGGCGCACGTAAGACGCGTAAAGGCGCAACCCGTAAGACGCCTACATGGCGCAACCTAAGACGCCTACATGGCGCACGTAAGACGCGTAAAGGCGCAACCCGTAAGACGCCTACATGGCGTAACCTAAGACGCCTACATGGCGTACTTAAGACGCCTACATGACGCACTTAAGACGCCTACATGGCGTAACCTAAGACGCCTACATGGCGTAACCTAAGACGCCTACATGGCGCAACCTAAGACGCCTACATGGCACACTTAAGACGCCTACATGGCGCACTTAAGACGCCTACATGGCGCAACCTAAGACGCCTACATGGCGCAACGTAAGACGCCTACATGGCGCAACCTAAGACGCCTACATGGCGGACGTTAGACGCGTAAAGGCGCAACCCGTAAGACGCCTACAGGGAGCAACCTAAGACGCCTACATGGCGCACGTAAGACGCGTAAAGGCGCAACCCGTAAGACGCATACATGGCGCAACCTAAGACGCCTACAAGGCGCACGTAAGATGCGTAAAGGCGCAACCCGTAAGACGCCTACATGGCGCAACCTAAGACGCCTACATGGCGCACGTAAGACGCGTAAAGGCGCAACCCGTAAGACGCCTACATGGCGCAACCTTAGACGCCTACATGGCGCACGTAAGACGCGTAAATGCGCAACCCCTAAGACGCCTACATGGCGCAACCTAAGACGCCTACATCGCCACTTAAGACGCCTACATGGCGCACGTAAGACGCATAAAGGAGCAACCCGTAAGATGCCTACATGGCGCAACCTAAGACTCCTACATGGCGCACTTAACATGCCTACATGGCGCACGTAAGACGCGTAAAGGCGCAACCCGTAAGACGCCTACATGGCGCAACCTAGGACGCCTACATGGCGCACTTAAGATGCCTACATGGCGCACGTAAGACGCGTAAAGGCGCAATCCGTAAGACGCCTACATGGCGCAACCTAAGACGCCTACATGGCGCACTTAAGACGCCTACATGGCGCACGTAAGACGCGTAAAGGCGCAACCCGTAAGACGCCTACGTGGCGCAACCTAAGACGCCTACATGGCGCACTTAAGACGCCTACATGGCGCACGTAAGACGCGTAAAGGCGCAACCCGTAAGACGCCTACATGGCGCAACCTAAGACGCCTACATGGCGCACTTAAAACGCCTACATGGCGTACGTAAGACGCGTAAAGGCGCAACCCGTAAGACGCCTACATGGCGCAACCTAAGACGCTTACATGGCGCACGTACGACGCGTAAAGGCGCAACCGGTAAGACGCCTACATGGCGCACGCATGACGCCTACATAGCCCAACTTAAGACGCCTACATGGCGCAACCTAAGACGCCTACATGGCGCACGTAATCGCATAAAGGCGGAACCCGCAAGACGCCTACATGGCGCACCCAAGACGCCTACATGGCGCAACTTAAGACGCCTACATGGCGCAACCTAAGACGACTACATGGCGCACGTAAGACGCACAAAGGCGCAACCCGTAAGACGCCTACATGGCGCAACCTAAGACGCCTACATGGCGCACTTAAGACGCCTACAAGCCGCACTTAAGACGCCTACATGGCGCAACCTAAGACGCCTACATGGCGCACTTAAGACGCCTACATGGCGCACTTAAGACGCCTACAAGGCGCAACCTAAGACGCCTACATGGCGCAACGTAAGACGCCTACATGGCGCAACCTAAGACGCCTACATGGCGCACGTTAGAAGCGTAAAGGCGCAACCCGTAAGACGCCTACAGGGAGCAACCTAAGACGCCTACATGGCGCGCTTAAGACGCCTACATGGCGCACGTAAGACGCGTAAAGGCGCAACCCGTAAGACGCATACATGGCGCAACCTAAGACGCCTACAAGGCGCACGTAAGATGCGTAAAGGCGCAACCCGTAAGACGCCTACATGGCGCACGTAAGACGCGTAAAGGCGCAACCCGTAAGACGCCTACATGGCTCAACCTAAGACGCCTAGATGGCGCACGTAAGACGCGTAAAGGCGCAACCCGTAAGACGCCTACATGGCGCAACCTAAGACGCCTACATGGCGCACTTAAGACGCCTACAAGCCGCACTTAAGACGCCTACATGGCGCAACCTAAGACGCCTACATGGCGCACTTAAGACGCCTACATGGCGCACTTAAGACGCCTACATGGCGCAACCTAAGATGCCTACATGGCGCAACGTAAGACGCCTACATGGAACAACCTAAGACGCCTACATGGCGCACTTAAGACGCCTACATGGCGCACGTAAGACGCGTAAAGGCGCAACCCGTAAGACGCATACATGGCGCAACCTAAGACGCCTACAAGGCGCACGTAAGATGCGTAAAGGCGCAACCCGTAAGACGCCTACATGGCGCAACCTAAGACGCCTACATGGCGCACGTAAGACGCGTAAAGGCGCAACCCGTAAGACGCCTACATGGCGCAACCTAGGACGCCTACATGGCGCACGTAAGACGCGTAAATGCGCAACCCCTAAGACGCCTACATGGCGCAAATTAAGACGCCTACATTGCCCACTTAAGACGCCTACATGGTGCACGTAAAACGCATAAAGGCGCAACCCGTAAGACGCCTACATGGCGCAACCTAAGACGCCTACATGGCGCACTTAAGATGCCTACATGGCGCACGTAAGACGCGTAAAGGCGCAACCCGTAAGACGCCTCCATGGCGCAACCTAAGACGCTTACATGGCGCACGTAAGACGCGTAAAGGCGCAACCCGTAAGACGCCTACATGGCGGACGCAAGACGCCTACATGGCGCAACTTAAGACGCCTACATGGCGCAACCTAAGACGCCTACATGGCGCATGTAAGACGCTTAAAGGCGCAACCCGTAAGACACCTACATGGCGCAACCTAAGACGCCTACATGGCGCACTTAAGACGTCTACATGGCGCAACCTAAGACGCCTACATGGCGCAACCTAGGACGCATACATGGCGCACTTAAGAGGCCTACATGGCGCACGTAAGACGCGTAAAGGCGCAACCCGTAAGACGCCTACATGGCACACTTAAGACTCCTACATGGCGCACGTAAGACGCGTAAAGGCGCAACCCGTAAGACGCCTACATGGCGCAACCTAAGACGCCTACATGGCGCACTTAACACGCCTACATGGCGCACGCAACACGCCTACAAGGCGCAACTTAAGACGCCTACATGGCGCAACCTAAGACGCCTACATGGCGCACGTAAGACGCGTAAAGGCGCAACCCGTAAGACGCCTACATGGCGCAACCTTAGACGCCTACATGGCGCACGTAAGACGCGTAAATGCGCAACCCCTAAGACGCCTACATGGCGCAACCTAAGACGCCTACATCGCCACTTAAGACGCCTACATGGCGCACGTAAGACGCATAAAGGAGCAACCCGTAAGATGCCTACATGGCGCAACCTAAGACTCCTACATGGCGCACTTAAGATGCCTACATGGCGCACGTAAGACGCGTAAAGGCGCAACCCGTAAGACGCCTACATGGCGCAACCTAGGACGCCTACATGGCGCACTTAAGATGCCTACATGGCGCACGTAAGACGCGTAAAGGCGCAATCCGTAAGACGCCTACATTGCGCAACCTAAGACGCCTACATGGCGCACTTAAGACGCCTACATGGCGCACGTAAGACGCGTAAAGGCGCAACCCGTAAGACGCCTACGTGGCGCAACCTAAGACGCCTACATGGCGCACTTAAGACGCCTACATGGCGCACGTAAGACGCGTAAAGGCGCAACCCGTAAGACGCCTACATGGCGCAACCTAAGACGCCTACATGGCGCACTTAAAACGCCTACATGGCGTACGTAAGACGCGTAAAGGCGCAACCCGTAAGACGCCTACATGGCGCAACCTAAGACGCTTACATGGCGCACGTACGACGCGTAAAGGCGCAACCGGTAAGACGCCTACATGGCGCACGCATGACGCCTACATAGCCCAACTTAAGACGCCTACATGGCGCAACCTAAGACGCCTACATGGCGCACGTAATCGCATAAAGGCGGAACCCGCAAGACGCCTACATGGCGCACCCAAGACGCCTACATGGCGCAACTTAAGACGCCTACATGGCGCAACCTAAGACGACTACATGGCGCACGTAAGACGCACAAAGGCGCAACCCGTAAGACGCCTACATGGCGCAACCTAAGACGCCTACATGGCGCACTTAAGACGCCTACAAGCCGCACTTAAGACGCCTACATGGCGCAACCTAAGACGCCTACATGGCGCACTTAAGACTCCTACATGGCGCACTTAAGACGCCTACAAGGCGCAACCTAAGACGCCTACATGGCGCAACGTAAGACGCCTACATGGCGCAACCTAAGACGCCTACATGGCGCACGTTAGAAGCGTAAAGGCGCAACCCGTAAGACGCCTACAGGGAGCAACCTAAGACGCCTACATGGCGCGCTTAAGACGCCTACATGGCGCACGTAAGACGCGTAAAGGCGCAACCCGTAAGACGCATACATGGCGCAACCTAAGACGCCTACAAGGCGCACGTAAGATGCGTAAAGGCGCAACCCGTAAGACGCCTACATGGCGCACGTAAGACGCGTAAAGGCGCAACCCGTAAGACGCCTACATGGCTCAACCTAAGACGCCTAGATGGCGCACGTAAGACGCGTAAAGGCGCAACCCGTAAGACGCCTACATGGCGCAACCTAAGACGCCTACATGGCGCACTTAAGACGCCTACAAGCCGCACTTAAGACGCCTACATGGCGCAACCTAAGACGCCTACATGGCGCACTTAAGACGCCTACATGGCGCACTTAAGACGCCTACATGGCGCAACCTAAGATGCCTACATGGCGCAACGTAAGACGCCTACATGGAACAACCTAAGACGCCTACATGGCGCACTTAAGACGCCTACATGGCGCACGTAAGACGCGTAAAGGCGCAACCCGTAAGACGCATACATGGCGCAACCTAAGACGCCTACAAGGCGCACGTAAGATGCGTAAAGGCGCAACCCGTAAGACGCCTACATGGCGCAACCTAAGACGCCTACATGGCGCACGTAAGACGCGTAAAGGCGCAACCCGTAAGACGCCTACATGGCGCAACCTAGGACGCCTACATGGCGCACGTAAGACGCGTAAATGCGCAACCCCTAAGACGCCTACATGGCGCAAATTAAGACGCCTACATTGCCCACTTAAGACGCCTACATGGTGCACGTAAAACGCATAAAGGCGCAACCCGTAAGACGCCTACATGGCGCAACCTAAGACGCCTACATGGCGCACTTAAGATGCCTACATGGCGCACGTAAGACGCGTAAAGGCGCAACCCGTAAGACGCCTCCATGGCGCAACCTAAGACGCTTACATGGCGCACGTAAGACGCGTAAAGGCGCAACCCGTAAGACGCCTACATGGCGGACGCAAGACGCCTACATGGCGCAACTTAAGACGCCTACATGGCGCAACCTAAGACGCCTACATGGCGCATGTAAGACGCTTAAAGGCGCAACCCGTAAGACACCTACATGGCGCAACCTAAGACGCCTACATGGCGCACTTAAGACGCCTACATGGCGCACGTAAGACGCGTAAAGGCGCAACCCGTAAGACGCCTACATGGCGTAACCTAAGGCGCCTACATGGTGTACTTAAGACGCCTACATGGCGCACGTAAGACGCGTAAAGGCGCAACCCGTAAGACGCCTACATGGCGCAACCTAAGACGCCTACATGGCGCACGTAAGACGCGTAAAGGCGCAACCCGTAAGACGCCTACATGGCGTAACCTAAGACGCCTACATGGCGTACTTAAGACGCCTACATGGCGCACTTAAGACGCCTACATGGCGCAACCTAAGACGCCTACATGGCACACTTAAGACGCCTACATGGCGCACTTAAGACGCCTACATGGCGCAACCTAAGACGCCTACATGGCGCAACGTAAGACGCCTACATGGCGCAACCTAAGACGCCTACATGGCGGACGTAAGACGCGTAAAGGCGCAACCCGTAAGACGCCTACATGGCGCAACCTAAGACGCCTACATGGCGCACGTAAGACGCGTAAAGGCGCAACCCGTAAGACGCCTACATGGCGTAACCTAAGACGCCTACATGGCGTACTTAAGACGCCTACATGACGCACTTAAGACGCCTACATGGCGCAACCTAAGACGCCTACATGGCACACTTAAGACGCCTACATGGCGCACTTAAGACGCCTACATGGCGCAACCTAAGACGCCTACATGGCGCAACGTAAGACGCCTACATGGCGCAACCTAAGACGCCTACATGGCGGACGTTAGACGCGTAAAGGCGCAACCCGTAAGACGCCTACAGGGAGCAACCTAAGACGCCTACATGGCGCACGTAAGACGCGTAAAGGCGCAACCCGTAAGACGCATACATGGCGCAACCTAAGACGCCTACAAGGCGCACGTAAGATGCGTAAAGGCGCAACCCGTAAGACGCCTACATGGCGCAACCTAAGACGCCTACATGGCGCACGTAAGACGCGTAAAGGCGCAACCCGTAAGACGCCTACATGGCGCAACCTTAGACGCCTACATGGCGCACGTAAGACGCGTAAATGCGCAACCCCTAAGACGCCTACATGGCGCAACCTAAGACGCCTACATCGCCACTTAAGACGCCTACATGGCGCACGTAAGACGCATAAAGGAGCAACCCGTAAGATGCCTACATGGCGCAACCTAAGACTCCTACATGGCGCACTTAAGATGCCTACATGGCGCACGTAAGACGCGTAAAGGCGCAACCCGTAAGACGCCTACATGGCGCAACCTAGGACGCCTACATGGCGCACTTAAGATGCCTACATGGCGCACGTAAGACGCGTAAAGGCGCAATCCGTAAGACGCCTACATGGCGCAACCTAAGACGCCTACATGGCGCACTTAAGACGCCTACATGGCGCACGTAAGACGCGTAAAGGCGCAACCCGTAAGACGCCTACGTGGCGCAACCTAAGACGCCTACATGGCGCACTTAAGACGCCTACATGGCGCACGTAAGACGCGTAAAGGCGCAACCCGTAAGACGCCTACATGGCGCAACCTAAGACGCCTACATGGCGCACTTAAAACGCCTACATGGCGTACGTAAGACGCGTAAAGGCGCAACCCGTAAGACCCCTACATGGCGCAACCTAAGACGCTTACATGGCGCACGTACGACGCGTAAAGGCGCAACCGGTAAGACGCCTACATGGCGCACGCATGACGCCTACATAGCCCAACTTAAGACGCCTACATGGCGCAACCTAAGACGCCTACATGGCGCACGTAATCGCATAAAGGCGGAACCCGCAAGACGCCTACATGGCGCACCCAAGACGCCTACATGGCGCAACTTAAGACGCCTACATGGCGCAACCTAAGACGACTACATGGCGCACGTAAGACGCACAAAGGCGCAACCCGTAAGACGCCTACATGGCGCAACCTAAGACGCCTACATGGCGCACTTAAGACGCCTACAAGCCGCACTTAAGACGCCTACATGGCGCAACCTAAGACGCCTACATGGCGCACTTAAGACGCCTACATGGCGCACTTAAGACGCCTACAAGGCGCAACCTAAGACGCCTACATGGCGCAACGTAAGACGCCTACATGGCGCAACCTAAGACGCCTACATGGCGCACGTTAGAAGCGTAAAGGCGCAACCCGTAAGACGCCTACAGGGAGCAACCTAAGACGCCTACATGGCGCGCTTAAGACGCCTACATGGCGCACGTAAGACGCGTAAAGGCGCAACCCGTAAGACGCATACATGGCGCAACCTAAGACGCCTACAAGGCGCACGTAAGATGCGTAAAGGCGCAACCCGTAAGACGCCTACATGGCGCACGTAAGACGCGTAAAGGCGCAACCCGTAAGACGCCTACATGGCTCAACCTAAGACGCCTAGATGGCGCACGTAAGACGCGTAAAGGCGCAACCCGTAAGACGCCTACATGGCGCAACCTAAGACGCCTACATGGCGCACTTAAGACGCCTACAAGCCGCACTTAAGACGCCTACATGGCGCAACCTAAGACGCCTACATGGCGCACTTAAGACGCCTACATGGCGCACTTAAGACGCCTACATGGCGCAACCTAAGATGCCTACATGGCGCAACGTAAGACGCCTACATGGAACAACCTAAGACGCCTACATGGCGCACTTAAGACGCCTACATGGCGCACGTAAGACGCGTAAAGGCGCAACCCGTAAGACGCATACATGGCGCAACCTAAGACGCCTACAAGGCGCACGTAAGATGCGTAAAGGCGCAACCCGTAAGACGCCTACATGGCGCAACCTAAGACGCCTACATGGCGCACGTAAGACGCGTAAAGGCGCAACCCGTAAGACGCCTACATGGCGCAACCTAGGACGCCTACATGGCGCACGTAAGACGCGTAAATGCGCAACCCCTAAGACGCCTACATGGCGCAAATTAAGACGCCTACATTGCCCACTTAAGACGCCTACATGGTGCACGTAAAACGCATAAAGGCGCAACCCGTAAGACGCCTACATGGCGCAACCTAAGACGCCTACATGGCGCACTTAAGATGCCTACATGGCGCACGTAAGACGCGTAAAGGCGCAACCCGTAAGACGCCTCCATGGCGCAACCTAAGACGCTTACATGGCGCACGTAAGACGCGTAAAGGCGCAACCCGTAAGACGCCTACATGGCGGACGCAAGACGCCTACATGGCGCAACTTAAGACGCCTACATGGCGCAACCTAAGACGCCTACATGGCGCATGTAAGACGCTTAAAGGCGCAACCCGTAAGACACCTACATGGCGCAACCTAAGACGCCTACATGGCGCACTTAAGACGCCTACATGGCGCACGTAAGACGCGTAAAGGCGCAACCCGTAAAACGCCTACATGGCGTAACCTAAGGCGCCTACATGGTGTACTTAAGACGCCTACATGGCGCACGTAAGACGCGTAAAGGCGCAACCCGTAAGACGCCTACATGGCGCAACCTAAGACGCCTACATGGCGCACGTAAGACGCGTAAAGGCGCAACCCGTAAGACGCCTACATGGCGTAACCTAAGACGCCTACATGGCGTACTTAAGACGCCTACATGGCGCACTTAAGACGCCTACATGGCGCAACCTAAGACGCCTACATAGCACACTTAAGACGCCTACATGGCGCACTTAAGACGCCTACATGGCGCAACCTAAGACGCCTACATGGCGCAACGTAAGACGCCTACATGGTGCAACCTAAGACGCCTACATGGCGGACGTTAGACGCGTAAAGGCGCAACCCGTAAGACGCCTACATGGAGCAACCTAAGACGCCTACATGGCGCACTTAAGACGCGTACATGGCGCACGTAAGACGCGTAAAGGCGCAACCCGTAAGACGCATACATGGCGCAACCTAAGACGCCTACAAGGCGCACGTAAGATGCGTAAAGGCGCAACCCGTAAGACGCCTACATGGCGCAACATAAGACGCCTACATGGCGCACGTAAGACGCGTAAAGGCGCAACCCGTAAGACGCCTACATGGCGCAACCTAAGACGCCTACATGGCGCACGTAAGACGCGTAAATGCGCAACCCCTAAGACGCCTACATGGCGCAACCTAAGACGCCTACATCGCCACTTAAGACGCCTACATGGCGCACGTAAGACGCATAAAGGAGCAACCCGTAAGACGCCTACATGGCGCAACCTAAGACTCCTACATGGCGCACTTAAGATGCCTACATGGCGCACGTAAGACGCGTAAAGGCGCAACCCGTAAGACGCCTACATGGCGCAACCTAGGACGCCTACATGGCGCACTTAAGATGCCTACATGGCGCACGTAAGACACGTAAAGGCGCAATCCGTAAGACGCCTACATGGCGCAACCTAAGACGCCTACATGGCGCACTTAAGACGCCTACATGGCGCACGTAAGACGCGTAAAGGCGCAACCCGTAAGACGCCTACGTGGCGCAACCTAAGACGCCTACATGGCGCACTTAAGACGCCTACATGGCGCACGTAAGACGCGTAAAGGCGCAACCCGTAAGACGCCTACATGGCGCAACCTAAGATGCCTACATGGCGCACTTAAAACGCCTACATGGCGTACGTAAGACGCGTAAAGGCGCAACCCGTAAGACGCCTACATGGCGCAACCTAAGACGCTTACATGGCGCACGTAAGACGCGTAAAGGCGCAACCCGTAAGACGCCTACATGGCGCAACCTAAGACGCCTACAAGGCGCACGTAAGATGCGTAAAGGCGCAACCCGTAAGACGCCTACATGGCGCAACCTAAGACGCCTACATGGCGCACGTAAGACGCGTAAAGGCGCAACCCGTAAGACGCCTACATGGCGCAACCTAAGACGCCTACATGGCGCACGTAAGACGCGTAAATGCGCAACCCCTAAGACGCCTACATGGCGCAACCTAAGACGTCTACATCGCCACTTAAGACGCCTACATGGCGCACGTAAGACGCATAAAGAGCAACCCGTAAGACGCCTACATGGCGCAACCTAAGACTCCTACATGGCGCACTTAAGATGCCTACATGGCGCACGTAAGACGCGTAAAGGCGCAACCCGTAAGACGCCTACATGGCGCAACCTAGGACGCCTACATGGCGCACTTAAGATGCCTACATGGCGCACGTAAGACACGTAAAGGCGCAATCCGTAAGACGCCTACATGGCGCAACCTAAGACGCCTACATGGCGCACTTAAGACGCCTACATGGCGCACGTAAGACGCGTAAAGGCGCAACCCGTAAGACGCCTACGTGGCGCAACCTAAGACGCCTACATGGCGCACTTAAGACGCCTACATGGCGCACGTAAGACGCGTAAAGGCGCAACCCGTAAGACGCCTACATGGCGCAACCTAAGATGCCTACATGGCGCACTTAAAACGCCTACATGGCGTACGTAAGACGCGTAAAGGCGCAACCCGTAAGACGCCTACATGGCGCAACCTAAGACGCTTACATGGCGCACGTAAGACGCGTAAAGGCGCAACCCGTAAGACGCCTACATGGCGCACGCATGACGCCTACATGGCGCAACCTAAGACGCTTACATGGCGCAACCTAAGACGCCTACATGGCGCACGTAAGACGCATAAAGGCGGAACCCGCAAGACGCCTACATGGCGCACCCAAGACGCCTACATGGCGCAACTTAAGACGCCTACATGGCGCAACCTAAGACGCCTACATGGCGCACGTAAGACGCATAAAGGCGGAACCCGCAAGACGCCTACATGGCGCACCCAAGACGCCTACATGGCGCAACTTAAGACGCCTACATGGCGCAACCTAAGACGACTACATGGCGCACGTAAGACACACAAAGGCACAACCCGTAAGACGCCTACATGGCGCAACCTAAGACGCCTACATGGCGCACTTAAGACGCCTACAAGCCGCACTTAAGACGCCTACATGGCGCAACCTAAGACGCCTACATGGCGCACTTAAGACGCCTACATGGCGCACTTAAGACGCCTACATGGCGCAACCTAAGACGCCTACATGGCGCAACGTAAGACGCCTACATGGCGCAACCTAAGACGCCTACATGGCGCACGTTAGAAGCGTTAAGGCGCAACCCGTAAGACGCCTACCGGGAGCAACCTAAGACGCCTACATAGCCCAACTTAAGACGCCTACATGGCGCAACCTAAGACGCCTACATGGCGCACGTAAGACGCATAAAGGCGGAACCCGCAAGACGCCTACATGGCGCACCCAAGACGCCTACATGGCGCAACTTAAGACGCCTACATGGCGCAACCTAAGACGACTACATGGCGCACGTAAGACGCACAAAGGCGCAACCCGTAAGACGCCTACATGGCGCAACCTAAGACGCCTACATGGCGCACTTAAGACGCCTACAAGCCGCACTTAAGACGCCTACATGGCGCAACCTAAGACGCCTACATGGCGCACTTAAGACGCCTACATGGCGCACTTAAGACGCCTACATGGCACACTTAAGACGCCTACATGGCACACTTAAGACGCCTACATGGCGCACTTAAGACGCCTACATGGCGCAACCTAAGACGCCTACATGGCGCAACGTAAGACGCCTACATGGCGCAACCTAAGACGCCTACATGGCGCACGTTAGAAGCGTAAAGGCGCAACCCGTAAGACGCCTACAGGGAGCAACCTAAGACGCCTACATGGCTCGCTTAAGACGCCTACATGGCGCACGTAAGACGCGTAAAGGCGCAACCCGTAAGACGCATACATGGCGCAACCTAAGACGCCTGCAAGGCGCACGTAAGATGCGTAAAGGCGCAACCCGTAAGACGCCTACATGGCGCACGTAAGACGCGTAAAGGCGCAACCCGTAAGACGCCTACATGGCTCAACCTAAGACGCCTACATGGCGCACGTAAGACGCGTAAAGGCGCAACCCGTAAGACGCCTACATGGCGCAACCTAAGACGCCTACATGGCGCACTTAAGACGCCTACAAGCCGCACTTAAGACGCCTACATGGCGCAACCTAAGACGCCTACATGGCGCACTTAAGACGCCTACATGGCGCAACCTAAGACGCCTACATGGCGCAACGTAAGACGCCTACATGGAGCAACCTAAGACGCCTACATGGCGCACTTAAGACGCCTACATGGCGCACGTAAGACGCGTAAAGGCGCAACCCGTAAGACGCATACATGGCGCAACCTAAGACGCCTACAAGGCGCACGTAAGATTTGTAAAGGCGCAACCCGTAAGACGCCTACATGGCGCAACCTAAGACGCCTACATGGCGCACGTAAGACGCGTAAAGGCGCAACCCGTAAGACGCCTACATGGCGCAACCTAGGACGCCTACATGGCGCACGTAAGACGCGTAAATGCGCAACCCCGAAGACGCCTACATGGCGCAACCTAAGACGCCTACATTGCCCACTTAAGACGCCTACATGGTGCACGTAAAACGCATAAAGGCGCAACCCGTAAGACGCCTACATGGCGCAACCTAAGACGCCTACATGGCGCACTTAAGATGCCTACATGGCGCACGTAAGACGCGTAAAGGCGCAACCCGTAAGACGCCTACATGGCGCAACCTAAGACGCCTACATGGCGCACTTAAGATGCCTACATGGCGCACGTAAGACGCGTAAAGGCGCAATCCATAAGACGCCTACATGGCGCAACCTAAGACGCCTACATGGCGCACTTAAGACGCCTACATGGCGCACGTAAGACGCGTAAAGGCGCAACCCGTAAGACGCCTACGTGGCGAAACCTAAGACGCCTACATGGTGCACTTAAGACGCCTACATGGCGCACGTAAGACGCGTAAAGGCGCAACCCGTAAGACGCCTACATGGCGCAACCTAAGACGCCTACATGGCGCACTTAAAACGCCTACATGGCGTACGTAAGACGCGTAAAGGCGCAACTCGTAAGACGCCTACATGGCGCATGCATGACGCCTACATAGCCCAACTTAAGACGCCTACATGGCGCAACCTAAGATGCCTACATGGCGCACGTAAGACGCATAAAGGCGGAACCCGCAAGACGCCTACATGGCGCACCCAAGACGCCTACATGGCGCAACTTAAGACGCCTACATGGCGCAACCTAAGACGACTACATGGCGCACGTAAGACACATAAAGGCGCAACCCGTAAAACGCCTACATGGCGCAACTTAAGACGCCTACATGGCGCACTTAAGACGCCTACATGGCGCACGTAAGTCGCGTAAAGGCGCAACCCGTAAGACGCCTACATGGCGCAATCTAAGACGCCTACATGGCGCACTTAAGACGCCTACATGGCGCACGTAAGACGCGTAAAGGCGCAACCCGTAAGACGCCTACATGGCGCAACCTAAGACGCCTACATGGCGCACGTAAGACGCGTAAAGGCGCAACCCGTAAGACGCCTACATGGCGCAACCTAAGACGCCTACAAGGCGCACGTAAGATGCGTAAAGGCGCAACCCGTAAGACGCCTACATGGCGCAACCTAAGACGCCTACATGGCGCACGTAAGACGCGTAAAGGCGCAACCCGTAAGACGCCTACATGGCGCAACCTAAGACGCCTACATGGCGCACGTAAGACGCGTAAATGCGCAACCCCTAAGACGCCTACATGGCGCAACCTAAGACGTCTACATCGCCACTTAAGACGCCTACATGGCGCACGTAAGACGCATAAAGGAGCAACCCGTAAGACGCCTACATGGCGCAACCTAAGACTCCTACATGGCGCACTTAAGATGCCTACATGGCGCACGTAAGACGCGTAAAGGCGCAACCCGTAAGACGCCTACATGGCGCAACCTAGGACGCCTACATGGCGCACTTAAGATGCCTACATGGCGCACGTAAGACACGTAAAGGCGCAATCCGTAAGACGCCTACATGGCGCAACCTAAGACGCCTACATGGCGCACTTAAGACGCCTACATGGCGCACGTAAGACGCGTAAAGGCGCAACCCGTAAGACGCCTACGTGGCGCAACCTAAGACGCCTACATGGCGCACTTAAGACGCCTACATGGCGCACGTAAGACGCGTAAAGGCGCAACCCGTAAGACGCCTACATGGCGCAACCTAAGATGCCTACATGGCGCACTTAAAACGCCTACATGGCGTACGTAAGACGCGTAAAGGCGCAACCCGTAAGACGCCTACATGGCGCAACCTAAGACGCTTACATGGCGCACGTAAGACGCGTAAAGGCGCAACCCGTAAGACGCCTACATGGCGCACGCATGACGCCTACATGGCGCAACCTAAGACGCTTACATGGCGCAACCTAAGACGCCTACATGGCGCACGTAAGACGCATAAAGGCGGAACCCGCAAGACGCCTACATGGCGCACCCAAGACGCCTACATGGCGCAACTTAAGACGCCTACATGGCGCAACCTAAGACGCCTACATGGCGCACGTAAGACGCATAAAGGCGGAACCCGCAAGACGCCTACATGGCGCACCCAAGACGCCTACATGGCGCAACTTAAGACGCCTACATGGCGCAACCTAAGACGACTACATGGCGCACGTAAGACACACAAAGGCACAACCCGTAAGACGCCTACATGGCGCAACCTAAGACGCCTACATGGCGCACTTAAGACGCCTACAAGCCGCACTTAAGACGCCTACATGGCGCAACCTAAGACGCCTACATGGCGCACTTAAGACGCCTACATGGCGCACTTAAGACGCCTACATGGCGCAACCTAAGACGCCTACATGGCGCAACGTAAGACGCCTACATGGCGCAACCTAAGACGCCTACATGGCGCACGTTAGAAGCGTAAAGGCGCAACCCGTAAGACGCCTACCGGGAGCAACCTAAGACGCCTACATAGCCCAACTTAAGACGCCTACATGGCGCAACCTAAGACGCCTACATGGCGCACGTAAGACGCATAAAGGCGGAACCCGCAAGACGCCTACATGGCGCACCCAAGACGCCTACATGGCGCAACTTAAGACGCCTACATGGCGCAACCTAAGACGACTACATGGCGCACGTAAGACGCACAAAGGCGCAACCCGTAAGACGCCTACATGGCGCAACCTAAGACGCCTACATGGCGCACTTAAGACGCCTACAAGCCGCACTTAAGACGCCTACATGGCGCAACCTAAGACGCCTACATGGCGCACTTAAGACGCCTACATGGCGCACTTAAGACGCCTACATGGCACACTTAAGACGCCTACATGGCACACTTAAGACGCCTACATGGCGCACTTAAGACGCCTACATGGCGCAACCTAAGACGCCTACATGGCGCAACGTAAGACGCCTACATGGCGCAACCTAAGACGCCTACATGGCGCACGTTAGAAGCGTAAAGGCGCAACCCGTAAGACGCCTACAGGGAGCAACCTAAGACGCCTACATGGCTCGCTTAAGACGCCTACATGGCGCACGTAAGACGCGTAAAGGCGCAACCCGTAAGACGCATACATGGCGCAACCTAAGACGCCTACAAGGCGCACGTAAGATGCGTAAAGGCGCAACCCGTAAGACGCCTACATGGCGCACGTAAGACGCGTAAAGGCGCAACCCGTAAGACGCCTACATGGCTCAACCTAAGACGCCTACATGGCGCACGTAAGACGCGTAAAGGCGCAACCCGTAAGACGCCTACATGGCGCAACCTAAGACGCCTACATGGCGCACTTAAGACGCCTACAAGCCGCACTTAAGACGCCTACATGGCGCAACCTAAGACGCCTACATGGCGCACTTAAGACGCCTACATGGCGCAACCTAAGACGCCTACATGGCGCAACGTAAGACGCCTACATGGAGCAACCTAAGACGCCTACATGGCGCACTTAAGACGCCTACATGGCGCACGTAAGACGCGTAAAGGCGCAACCCGTAAGACGCCTACATGGCGCAACCTAAGACGCCTACAAGGCGCACGTAAGATTTGTAAAGGCGCAACCCGTAAGACGCCTACATGGCGCAACCTAAGACGCCTACATGGCGCACGTAAGACGCGTAAAGGCGCAACCCGTAAGACGCCTACATGGCGCAACCTAGGACGCCTACATGGCGCACGTAAGACGCGTAAATGCGCAACCCCGAAGACGCCTACATGGCGCAACCTAAGACGCCTACATTGCCCACTTAAGACGCCTACATGGTGCACGTAAAACGCATAAAGGCGCAACCCGTAAGACGCCTACATGGCGCAACCTAAGACGCCTACATGGCGCACTTAAGATGCCTACATGGCGCACGTAAGACGCGTAAAGGCGCAACCCGTAAGACGCCTACATGGCGCAACCTAAGACGCCTACATGGCGCACTTAAGATGCCTACATGGCGCACGTAAGACGCGTAAAGGCGCAATCCATAAGACGCCTACATGGCGCAACCTAAGACGCCTACATGGCGCACTTAAGACGCCTACATGGCGCACGTAAGACGCGTAAAGGCGCAACCCGTAAGACGCCTACGTGGCGAAACCTAAGACGCCTACATGGTGCACTTAAGACGCCTACATGGCGCACGTAAGACGCGTAAAGGCGCAACCCGTAAGACGCCTACATGGCGCAACCTAAGACGCCTACATGGCGCACTTAAAACGCCTACATGGCGTACGTAAGACGCGTAAAGGCGCAACTCGTAAGACGCCTACATGGCGCATGCATGACGCCTACATAGCCCAACTTAAGACGCCTACATGGCGCAACCTAAGATGCCTACATGGCGCACGTAAGACGCATAAAGGCGGAACCCGCAAGACGCCTACATGGCGCACCCAAGACGCCTACATGGCGCAACTTAAGACGCCTACATGGCGCAACCTAAGACGACTACATGGCGCACGTAAGACACATAAAGGCGCAACCCGTAAAACGCCTACATGGCGCAACTTAAGACGCCTACATGGCGCACTTAAGACGCCTACATGGCGCACGTAAGTCGCGTAAAGGCGCAACCCGTAAGACGCCTACATGGCGCAATCTAAGACGCCTACATGGCGCACTTAAGACGCCTACATGGCGCACGTAAGACGCGTAAAGGCGCAACCCGTAAGACGCCTACATGGCGCAACCTAAGACGCCTACATGGCGCACGTAAGACGCGTAAAGGCTCAACCCGTAAGACGCCTACATGGCGCAACCTAAGACGCCTACATGGCGCACGTAAGACGCGTAAAGGCGCAACCCGTAAGACGCCTACATGGCGCAACCTAAAACGCCTACATGGCGCACTTAAGACGCCTACAAGCCGCACTTAAGACGCCTACATGGCGCAACCTAAGACGCCTACATGGCGCACTTAAGACGCCTATATGGCGCACTTAAGACGCCAACATGGCGCAACCTAAGACGCCTACATGGCGCACGTAAGACGCGTAAAGGCGCAACCCGTAAGACGCCTACATGGCGCAACCTAAGACGCCTACATGGCGCACGTAAGACGCGTAAATGCGCAACCCCTAAGACGCCTACATGGCGCAACCTAAGACGTCTACATCGCCACTTAAGACGCCTACATGGCGCACGTAAGACGCATAAAGGAGCAACCCGTAAGACGCCTACATGGCGCAACCTAAGACTCCTACATGGCGCACTTAAGATGCCTACATGGCGCACGTAAGACGCGTAAAGGCGCAACCCGTAAGACGCCTACATGGCGCAACCTAGGACGCCTACATGGCGCACTTAAGATGCCTACATGGCGCACGTAAGACACGTAAAGGCGCAATCCGTAAGACGCCTACATGGCGCAACCTAAGACGCCTACATGGCGCACTTAAGACGCCTACATGGCGCACGTAAGACGCGTAAAGGCGCAACCCGTAAGACGCCTACGTGGCGCAACCTAAGACGCCTACATGGCGCACTTAAGACGCCTACATGGCGCACGTAAGACGCGTAAAGGCGCAACCCGTAAGACGCCTACATGGCGCAACCTAAGATGCCTACATGGCGCACTTAAAACGCCTACATGGCGTACGTAAGACGCGTAAAGGCGCAACCCGTAAGACGCCTACATGGCGCAACCTAAGACGCTTACATGGCGCACGTAAGACGCGTAAAGGCGCAACCCGTAAGACGCCTACATGGCGCACGCATGACGCCTACATGGCGCAACCTAAGACGCTTACATGGCGCAACCTAAGACGCCTACATGGCGCACGTAAGACGCATAAAGGCGGAACCCGCAAGACGCCTACATGGCGCACCCAAGACGCCTACATGGCGCAACTTAAGACGCCTACATGGCGCAACCTAAGACGCCTACATGGCGCACGTAAGACGCATAAAGGCGGAACCCGCAAGACGCCTACATGGCGCACCCAAGACGCCTACATGGCGCAACTTAAGACGCCTACATGGCGCAACCTAAGACGACTACATGGCGCACGTAAGACACACAAAGGCACAACCCGTAAGACGCCTACATGGCGCAACCTAAGACGCCTACATGGCGCACTTAAGACGCCTACAAGCCGCACTTATGACGCCTACATGGCGCAACCTAAGACGCCTACATGGCGCACTTAAGACGCCTACATGGCGCACTTAAGACGCCTACATGGCGCAACCTAAGACGCCTACATGGCGCAACGTAAGACGCCTACATGGCGCAACCTAAGACGCCTACATGGCGCACGTTAGAAGCGTAAAGGCGCAACCCGTAAGACGCCTACCGGGAGCAACCTAAGACGCCTACATAGCCCAACTTAAGACGCCTACATGGCGCAACCTAAGACGCCTACATGGCGCACGTAAGACGCATAAAGGCGGAACCCGCAAGACGCCTACATGGCGCACCCAAGACGCCTACATGGCGCAACTTAAGACGCCTACATGGCGCAACCTAAGACGACTACATGGCGCACGTAAGACGCACAAAGGCGCAACCCGTAAGACGCCTACATGGCGCAACCTAAGACGCCTACATGGCGCACTTAAGACGCCTACAAGCCGCACTTAAGACGCCTACATGGCGCAACCTAAGACGCCTACATGGCGCACTTAAGACGCCTACATGGCGCACTTAAGACGCCTACATGGCACACTTAAGACGCCTACATGGCACACTTAAGACGCCTACATGGCGCACTTAAGACGCCTACATGGCGCAACCTAAGACGCCTACATGGCGCAACGTAAGACGCCTACATGGCGCAACCTAAGACGCCTACATGGCGCACGTTAGAAGCGTAAAGGCGCAACCCGTAAGACGCCTACAGGGAGCAACCTAAGACGCCTACATGGCTCGCTTAAGACGCCTACATGGCGCACGTAAGACGCGTAAAGGCGCAACCCGTAAGACGCATACATGGCGCAACCTAAGACGCCTACAAGGCGCACGTAAGATGCGTAAAGGCGCAACCCGTAAGACGCCTACATGGCGCACGTAAGACGCGTAAAGGCGCAACCCGTAAGACGCCTACATGGCTCAACCTAAGACGCCTACATGGCGCACGTAAGACGCGTAAAGGCGCAACCCGTAAGACGCCTACATGGCGCAACCTAAGACGCCTACATGGCGCACTTAAGACGCCTACAAGCCGCACTTAAGACGCCTACATGGCGCAACCTAAGACGCCTACATGGCGCACTTAAGACGCCTACATGGCGCAACCTAAGACGCCTACATGGCGCAACGTAAGACGCCTACATGGAGCAACCTAAGACGCCTACATGGCGCACTTAAGACGCCTACATGGCGCACGTAAGACGCGTAAAGGCGCAACCCGTAAGACGCCTACATGGCGCAACCTAAGACGCCTACAAGGCGCACGTAAGATTTGTAAAGGCGCAACCCGTAAGACGCCTACATGGCGCAACCTAAGACGCCTACATGGCGCACGTAAGACGCGTAAAGGCGCAACCCGTAAGACGCCTACATGGCGCAACCTAGGACGCCTACATGGCGCACGTAAGACGCGTAAATGCGCAACCCCGAAGACGCCTACATGGCGCAACCTAAGACGCCTACATTGCCCACTTAAGACGCCTACATGGTGCACGTAAAACGCATAAAGGCGCAACCCGTAAGACGCCTACATGGCGCAACCTAAGACGCCTACATGGCGCACTTAAGATGCCTACATGGCGCACGTAAGACGCGTAAAGGCGCAACCCGTAAGACGCCTACATGGCGCAACCTAAGACGCCTACATGGCGCACTTAAGATGCCTACATGGCGCACGTAAGACGCGTAAAGGCGCAATCCATAAGACGCCTACATGGCGCAACCTAAGACGCCTACATGGCGCACTTAAGACGCCTACATGGCGCACGTAAGACGCGTAAAGGCGCAACCCGTAAGACGCCTACGTGGCGAAACCTAAGACGCCTACATGGTGCACTTAAGACGCCTACATGGCGCACGTAAGACGCGTAAAGGCGCAACCCGTAAGACGCCTACATGGCGCAACCTAAGACGCCTACATGGCGCACTTAAAACGCCTACATGGCGTACGTAAGACGCGTAAAGGCGCAACTCGTAAGACGCCTACATGGCGCATGCATGACGCCTACATAGCCCAACTTAAGACGCCTACATGGCGCAACCTAAGATGCCTACATGGCGCACGTAAGACGCATAAAGGCGGAACCCGCAAGACGCCTACATGGCGCACCCAAGACGCCTACATGGCGCAACTTAAGACGCCTACATGGCGCAACCTAAGACGACTACATGGCGCACGTAAGACACATAAAGGCGCAACCCGTAAAACGCCTACATGGCGCAACTTAAGACGCCTACATGGCGCACTTAAGACGCCTACATGGCGCACGTAAGTCGCGTAAAGGCGCAACCCGTAAGACGCCTACATGGCGCAATCTAAGACGCCTACATGGCGCACTTAAGACGCCTACATGGCGCACGTAAGACGCGTAAAGGCGCAACCCGTAAGACGCCTACATGGCGCAACCTAAGACGCCTACATGGCGCACGTAAGACGCGTAAAGGCTCAACCCGTAAGACGCCTACATGGCGCAACCTAAGACGCCTACATGGCGCACGTAAGACGCGTAAAGGCGCAACCCGTAAGACGCCTACATGGCGCAACCTAAAACGCCTACATGGCGCACTTAAGACGCCTACAAGCCGCACTTAAGACGCCTACATGGCGCAACCTAAGACGCCTACATGGCGCACTTAAGACGCCTATATGGCGCACTTAAGACGCCAACATGGCGCAACCTAAGACGCCTACATGGCGCAACGTAAGACGCCTACATGGCGCAACCTAAGACGCCTACATGGCGCACGTAAGACGCGTAAAGGCGCAACCCGTAAGACGCCTACATGGCGCAACCTAAGACGCCTACATGGCGCAATTAAAACGCCTACATGGCGTACGTAAGACGTGTAAATGCGCAACCCGTAAGACGCCTACATGGCGCAACCTAAGACGCCTACATGGCGCACGTAAGACACGTAAAGGCGCAACCCGTAAGACGCCTACATGGCGCACGCAAGACGCCTACATGGCGCAACTTAAGACGCCTACATGGCGCAACCTAAGACGCCTATATGGCCAACGTAAGACGCCTACATGGCGCACTTACGACGCCTACATGGCGCACTTAAGACGCCAACATGGCGCAACCTAAGACGCCTACATGGCGCGCGCAACGTAAGACGCCTACATGGCGCAACCTAAGACGCCTACATGGCTCACGTAAGACGCGTAAAGGCGCAACCCGTAAGACGCCTACATGGCGCAACTTAGGACGCCTACATGGCGTACGTAAGACGCGTAAAGGCGCAACCCGTAAGACGCCTACATGGCGCAACCTAAGACGCCTACATGGCGCACGTAAGATGCGTAAAGGCGCAACCCGTAAGACGCCTACATGGCGCACGCAAGACGCCTACATGGCGCAACTTAAGACGCGTACATGGCGCAACCTAAGACGCCTACATGGCGCACGTAATACGCATAAAGGCGCAACTCGTAAGACGCCTACATGGCGCAACCTAAGATGCCTACATGGCGCACTTAAGACGCCTACATGGCGCACGTAAGACGCGTAAAGGCGCAACCCGTAAGACGCCTACATGGCGCAACCTAAGACGCCTACATGGCGCACTTAAGATGCCTACATGGCGCACGTAAGACGCGTAAAGGCGCAACCCGTAAGACGCCTACATGGCGCAACCTAAGACGCCTACATGGCGCACTTAAGATGCCTACAAGGCGCACGTAAGACGCGTAAAGGCGCAATCCGTAAGACGCCTACATGGCGCAACCTAAGACGCCTACATGGCGCACTTAAGACGCCTGCATGGCGCACGTAATTCAGGTAAAGGCGCAACCCGTAAGACGCCTACGTGGCGCAACCTAAGACGCCTACATGGCGCACTTAAGACGCCTACATGGCGCACGTAAGACGCGTAAAGGCGCAACCCGTAAGACGCCTACATGGCGCAACCTAAGACGCCTACATGGCGCACTTAAAACGCCTACATGGCGTACGTAAGACGCGTAAAGGAGCAACCCGTAAGACGCCTACATGGCGCAACCTAAGACGCTTACATGGCGCACGTAAGACGCGTAAAGGCGCAACCCGTAAGACGCCTACATGGCGCACGCATGACGCTTACATAGCCCAACTTAAGACGCCTACATGGCGCAACCTAAGACGCCTACATGGCGCACGTAAGACGCATAAAGGCGGAACCCGCAAGACGCCAACATGGCGCACCCAAGACGCCTACATGGCGCAACTTAAGACGCCTACATGGCGTAACCTAAGACGACTACATGGCGCACGTAAGACGCATGAAGGCGCAACCCGTAAGACGCCTACATGGCGCAACCAAAGACGCCTACATGGCGCACTTAAGACGCCTACGTGGCGCACGTAAGACGCGTAAATGCGCAACCCGTAAGAGGCCTACATGGCGCAACCTAAGACCCCTACATGGCGCACTTAAGACGCCTACATGGCGCACGTAAGAAGCGTAAAGGCGCAACCCGTAGGACGCCTACATGGCGCAACATAAGACGCCTACATGGCGCACATAAGACGCATAAAGGCGCAACCCGTAAGACGCCTACATGGCGCAACCTAAGACGCCTACATGGCGCACGTAAGACGCGTAAAGGCGCAACCCGTAAGACGCCTACATGGCGCAACCTAAGATGCCTACATGGCGCACTTAAGACACCTACAAGCCGCTCTTAAGACGCCTACATGGCGCAACCTAAGACGCCTACATGGCGCGCGCAACGTAAGACGCCTACATGGCGCAACCTAAGACGCCTACATGGCGCACGTAAGACGCGTAAAGGCGCAACCCGTAAGACGCCTACAAGGCGCAACCTAAGACGCCTACATGGCGCACTTAAAACGCCTACATGGTGTACGTAAGACGCGTAAAGGCGCAACCCGTAAGACGCGTACATGGCGCAACCTAAGACGCCTACATGGCGCGCGCAACGTAAGACGCCTACATGACGCAACCTAAGACGCCTACATGGCGCACGTAAGACGCGTAAAGGCGCAACCCGTAAGACGCCTACAAGGCGCAACCTAAGACGCCTACATGGCGCACTTAAAACGCCTACATGGTGTACGTAAGACGCGTAAAGGCGCAACCCGTAAGACGCCTACATGGCGCACGTAAGACGCGTAAAGGCGCAACCCGTAAGACGCCTACATGGCGCACGCAAGACGCCTACATGGCGCAACTTAAGACGCCTACATGGCGCAACCTAAGACGCCTACATGGCGCACGTAATACGCATAAAGGCGCAACCCGTAAGACACCTACATGGCGCAACCTAAGACGCCTACATGGCGCACTTAAGACGCCTACATGGCGCACGTAAGACACGTAAAGGCGCAACCCGTAAGACGCCTACATGGCGCAACCTAAGACGCCTACATGGCGCACTTAAGATGCCTACATGGCGCACGTAAGACGCGTAAAGGCGCAACCCGTAAGACGCCTACATGGCGAAACCTAAGACGCCTACATGGCGCACTTAAGATGCCTACATGGCGCACGTAAGACGCGTAAAGGCGCAATCCGTAAGACGCCTACATGGCGCAACCTAAGACGCCTACATGGCGCACATAAGACGTCTACATGGCGCACGTAAGACGCGTAAAGGCGCAACCCGTAAGATGCCTACGTGGCGCAACCTAAGACGCCTACATGGCGCACTTAAGACGCCTACATGGCGCACGTAAGACGCGTAAAGGCGCAACCCGTAAGACGCCTACATGGCGCAACCTAAGACGCCTACATGGCGCACTTAAAACGCCTACATGGCGTACGTAAGACGCGTAAAGGCGCAACCCGTAAGACGCCTACATGGCGCACGTATGACGCATAAAGGCGCAACCCGTAAGACGCCTACATGGCGCACGCATGACGCCTACATAGCCCAACTTAAGACGCCTACATGGCGCAACCTAAGACGCCTACATGGCGCACGTAAGACGCATAAAGGCAGAACCCGCAAGACGCCTACATGGCGCACCCAAGACGCCTACATGGCACAACTTAAGACGCCTACATGGCGCAACCTAAGACGACTACATGGCGCACGTAAGACGCGTAAAGGCGCAACCCGTAAGACGCCTACATGGCGCAACCTAAGACGCCTACATGGCGCACATAAGACGCGTAAAGGCGCAACCCGTAAGACGCCTACATGGCGCAACCTAAGACGCCTACATGGCGCACATAAGACGCATAAAGGCGCAACCCGTAAGACGCCTACATGGCGCAACCCGTAAGACGCCTACATGGCGCATGTAAGACGCGTAAAGGCGCAACCCGTAAGACGCCTACATGGCCCAACCTAAGATGCCTACATGGCGCACTTAAGACACCTACAAGCCGCACTTAAGACGCCTACATGGCGCAACCTAAGACGCCTACATGGCGCACTTAAGACGCCTACGTGGCGCACATAAGACGCCAACATGGCGCAACCTAAGACGCCTACATGGCGCGCGCAACTTAAGACGCCTACATGGCGCAACCTAAGACGCCTACATGGCGCACGTAATACGCATAAAGGCGCAACCCGTAAGACGCCTACATGGCGCAACCTAAGACGCCTGCATGGCGCACTTAAGACGCCTACATGGCGCACGTAAGACACGTAAAGGCGCAACCCGTAAGACGCCTACATGGCGCAACCTAAGACGCCTACATGGCGCACGTAAGACGCGTAAAGGCGCAACCCGTAGGACGCCTACATGGCGCAACATAAGACGCCTACATGGCGCACATAAGACGCATAAAGGCGCAACCCGTAAGACGCCTACATGGCGCAACCTAAGACGCCTACATGGCGCACGTAAGACGCGTAAAGGCGCAACCCGTAAGACGCCTACATGGCGCAACCTAAGATGCCTACATGGCGCACTTAAGACACCTACAAGCCGCTCTTAAGACGCCTACATGGCGCAACCTAAGACGCCTACATGGCGCGCGCAACGTAAGACGCCTACATGGCGCAACCTAAGACGCCTACATGGCGCACGTAAGACGCGTAAAGGCGCAACCCGTAAGACGCCTACAAGGCGCAACCTAAGACGCCTACATGGCGCACTTAAAACGCCTACATGGTGTACGTAAGACGCGTAAAGGCGCAACCCGTAAGACGCCTACATGGCGCAACCTAAGAAGCCTACATGGCGCGCGCAACGTAAGACGCCTACATGACGCAACCTAAGACGCCTACATGGCGCACGTAAGACGCGTAAAGGCGCAACCTAAGACGCCTACATGGCGCACTTAAAACGCCTACATGGTGTACGTAAGACGCGTAAAGGCGCAACCCGTAAGACGCCTACATGGCGCACGTAAGACGCGTAAAGGCGCAACCCGTAAGACGCCTACATGGCGCACGCAAGACGCCTACATGGCGCAACTTAAGACGCCTACATGGCGCAACCTAAGACGCCTACATGGCGCACGTAATACGCATAAAGGCGCAACCCGTAAGACACCTACATGGCGCAACCTAAGACGCCTACATGGCGCACTTAAGACGCCTACATGGCGCACGTAAGACACGTAAAGGCGCAACCCGTAAGACGCCTACATGGCGCAACCTAAGACGCCTACATGGCGCACTTAAGATGCCTACATGGCGCACGTAAGACGCGTAAAGGCGCAACCCGTAAGACGCCTACATGGCGAAACCTAAGACGCCTACATGGCGCACTTAAGATGCCTACATGGCGCACGTAAGACGCGTAAAGGCGCAATCCGTAAGACGCCTACATGGCGCAACCTAAGACGCCTACATGGCGCACATAAGACGTCTACATGGCGCACGTAAGACGCGTAAAGGCGCAACCCGTAAGATGCCTACGTGGCGCAACCTAAGACGCCTACATGGCGCACTTAAGACGCCTACATGGCGCACGTAAGACGCGTAAAGGCGCAACCCGTAAGACGCCTACATGGCGCAACCTAAGACGCCTACATGGCGCACTTAAAACGCCTACATGGCGTACGTAAGACGCGTAAAGGCGCAACCCGTAAGACGCCTACATGGCGCAACCTAAGACGCTTACATGGCGCACGTATGACGCATAAAGGCGCAACCCGTAAGACGCCTACATGGCGCACGCATGACGCCTACATAGCCCAACTTAAGACGCCTACATGGCGCAACCTAAGACGCCTACATGGCGCACGTAAGACGCATAAAGGCAGAACCCGCAAGACGCCTACATGGCGCACCCAAGACGCCTACATGGCACAACTTAAGACGCCTACATGGCGCAACCTAAGACGACTACATGGCGCACGTAAGACGCGTAAAGGCGCAACCCGTAAGACGCCTACATGGCGCAACCTAAGACGCCTACATGGCGCACATAAGACGCGTAAAGGCGCAACCCGTAAGACGCCTACATGGCGCAACCTAAGACGCCTACATGGCGCACATAAGACGCATAAAGGCGCAACCCGTAAGACGCCTACATGGCGCAACCCGTAAGACGCCTACATGGCGCATGTAAGACGCGTAAAGGCGCAACCCGTAAGACGCCTACATGGCCCAACCTAAGATGCCTACATGGCGCACTTAAGACACCTACAAGCCGCACTTAAGACGCCTACATGGCGCAACCTAAGACGCCTACATGGCGCACTTAAGACGCCTACGTGGCGCACATAAGACGCCAACATGGCGCAACCTAAGACGCCTACATGGCGCGCGCAACGTAAGACGCCTACATGGCGCAACCTAAGACGCCTACATGGCGCAGGTAAGACGCGTAAAGGCGCAACCCGTAAGACGCCTACAAGGCGCAACCTAAGACGCCTACATGGCGCACTTAAAATGCCTACATGGTGTACGTAAGACGCGTAAAGGCGCAACCCGTAAGACGCCTACATGGCGCACGTAAGACGCGTAAAGGCGCAACCCGTAAGACGCCTACATGGCGCACGCAAGACGCCTACATGGCGCAACTTAAGACGCCTACATGGCGCAACCTAAGACGCCTACATGGCGCACGTAATACGCATAAAGGCGCAACCCGTAAGACGCCTACATGGCGCAACCTAAGACGCCTGCATGGCGCACTTAAGACGCCTACATGGCGCACGTAAGACACGTAAAGGCGCAACCCGTAAGACGCCTACATGGCGCAACCTAAGACGCCTACATGGCGCACTTAAGATGCCTACATGGCGCACGTAACACGCGTAAAGGCGCAACCCGTAAGACGCCTACATGGCGAAACCTAAGACGCCTACATGGCGCACTTAAGATTCCTACATGGCGCACGTAAGACGCGTAAAGGCGCAATCCGTAAGACGCCTACATGGCCCAACCTAAGACGCCTACATGGCGCACTTAAGACGCCTACATGGCGCACTTAAGACGCCTACATGGCACACTTAAGACGCTTACATGGCACACGTAAGACGCGTAAAGGTGCAACCCGTAAGACGCCTACATGGCGCAACCTAAGACGCCTACATGGCGCACTTAAGACGCCTACATGGCGCACGTAAGACGCGTAAAGGCGCAACCCGTAAGACGCCTACATGGCGCAACCTAAGACGCCTACATGGCGCACTTAAGACGCCTACATGGCGCAACCTAAGACGCCTACATGGCGCACTTAAGACGCCAACATGGCGCAACCTAAGACGCCTACATGGCGCAACGTAAGACGCCTACATGGCGCAACCTAAGACGCCTACATGGCGCACTTAAGACGCCTACCTGGCGCAACCTAAGACGCCTACATGGCGCACTTAAGACGCCAACATGGCGCAACCTAAGACGCCTACATGGCGCAACGTAAGACGCCTACATGGCGCAACCTAAGACGCCTACATGGCGCACGTAAGACGCGTAAAGGCGCAACCCGTAAGACGCCTACATGGCGCAACCTAAGACGCCTACATGGCGCACTTAAGACGCCTACAAGCCGCACTTAAGACGCCTACATGGCGCACGTAACACGCGTAAAGGCGCAACCCGTAAGACGCCTACATGGCGAAACCTAAGACGCCTACATGGCGCACTTAAGATTCCTACATGGCGCACGTAAGACGCGTAAAGGCGCAATCCGTAAGACGCCTACATGGCCCAACCTAAGACGCCTACATGGCGCACATAAGACGCCTACATGGCGCACGTAAGACGCGTAAAGGCGCAACCCGTAAGACGCCTACGTGGCGCAACCTAAAACGCCTACATGGCGCACTTAAGACGCCTACATGGCGCACGTAAGACGCGTAAAGGCGCAACCCGTAAGACGCCTACATGGCGCAACCTAAGACGCCTACATGGCGCACTTAAAACGCCTACATGGCGTACGTAAGACGCGTAAAGGCGCAACCCGTAAGACGCCTACATGGCGCAACCTAAGATGCTTACATGGCGCACGTAAGACGCGTAATGGCGCAACCCGTAAGACGCCTACATGGCGCACGCATGACGCCTACATAGCCCAACTTAAGACGCCTACATGGCGCAACCTAAGACGCCTACATGGCGCACGTAAGACGCATAAAGGCGGAACCCGCAAGACGCCTACATGGCGCACCCAAGACGCCTACATGGCGCAACTTAAGACGCCTACATGGCGTAACCTAAGACGACTACATGGCGCACGTAAGACGCATAAAGGCGCGACCCGTAAGACGCCTACATGGCGCAACCTAAGACGCCTACATGGCGCACTTAAGACGCCTACATGGCACACGTAAGACGCGTAAAGGTGCAACCCGTAAGACGCCTACATGGCGCAACCTAAGACGCCTACATGGCGCACTTAAGACGCCTACATGGCGCACGTAAGACGCGTAAAGGCGCAACCCGTAAGACGCCTACATGGCGCAACCTAAGACGCCTACATGGCGCACTTAAGACGCCTACATGGCGCAACCTAAGACGCCTACATGGCGCACTTAAGACGCCAACATGGCGCAACCTAAGACGCCTACATGGCGCAACGTAAGACGCCTACATGGCGCAACCTAAGACGCCAACATGGCGCACGTAAGACGCGTAAAGGCGCAACCCGTAAGACGCCTACATGGCGCAACCTAAGACGCCTACATGGCGCACGTAAGACGCGTAAAGGCGCAACCCGTAAGACACCTACATGGCGCAACCTAAGACGCCTACATGGCGCACTTAAGACGCCTACAAGCCGCACTTAAGACGCCTACATGGCGCAACCTAAGACGCCTACATGGCGCACTTAAGACGCCTACATGGCGCACTTAAGACGCCAACATGGCGCAACCTAAGACGCCTACATGGCGCACGTAAGACGCGTAAAGGCGCAACCCGTAAGACGCCTACATGGCGCAACCTAAGACGCCTACATGGCGCACGTAAGACGCGTAAAGGCGCAACCCATAAGACGCCTACATGGCGCAACCTAAGACGCCTACATGGCGCACTTAAGACGCCTACAAGCCGCACTTAAGACGCCTACATTGCGCAACTTAAGACGCCTAAATGGCGCAACCTAAGACGCCTACATGGCGCACTTAAGACGCCTACATGGCGCACTTAAGACGCCAACATGGCGCAACCTAAGACGCCTTCATGGCGCAACGTAAGACGCCTACATGGCGCAACCTAAGATGCCTACATGGCGCACGTAAGACGCGTAAAGGCGCAACCCGTAAGACGCCTACATGGCGCAACCTAAGACGCCTACATGGCGCACTTAAAACGCCTACATGGCGTACGTAAGACGTGTAAATGCGCAACCCGTAAGACGCCTACATGGCGCAACCTAAGACGCCTACATGGCGCACGTAAGACGCGTAAAGGCGCAACCCGTAAGACGCCTACATGGCACAATTTAAGACGCCTATATGGCACAACTTAAGACGCCTACATGGCGCAACCTAAGACGCCTACATGGCCAACGTAAGACGCATAAAGGCGCAACCCGTAAGACGCCTACATGGCGCAACCTAAGACGCCTACATGGCGCACTTAAGACGCCTACATGGCGCACGTAAGACGCGTAAAGGCGCAACCCGTAAGACGCCAACATGGCGCAACCTAAGACGCCTACATGGCGCACGTAAGACGCGTAAAGGCGCAACCAGTAAGACGCCTACATGGCGCACGCAAGACGCCTACATGGCGCAACTTAAGACGCCTACATGGCGCAACCTAAGACGCCTACATGGCGCACGTAATACGCATAAAGGCGCAACCCGTAAGACGCCTACATGGCGCAACCTAAGACGCCTACATGGCGCACTTAAGACGCCTACATGGCGCACGTAAGACGCGTAAAGGCGCAACCCGTAAGACGCCTACATGGCGCAACCTAAGACGCGTACATGGCGCACTTAAGACGCCTACATGGCGCACGTAGGACGCGTAAAGGCGCAACCCGTAAGACGCCTACATGGCGCAACCGAAGACGCCTACATGGCGCACGTAAGACGCGTAAAGGCCCAACCCGTAAGACGCCTACATGGCGCAACCTAAGACGCCTACATGGCGCACGTAAGACGCGTAAAGGCGCAACCCGTAAGACGCCTACATGGCGCAACCTAAGACGCCTACATGGCGCACGTAAGACGCGTAAAGGCGCAACCCGTAAGACGCCTACATGGCGCAATCTAAGACGCCTACATGGCGCACGTAAGACGCGTAAAGGCGCAACCCGTAAGACGCCTACATAGCGCAACCTAAGACGCCTACATGGCGCACTTAAGACGCCTACATGGCGCACGCAAGACGCCTACATGGCGCAACTTAAGACGCCTACATGGCGCAAATTAAGACGCCTACATGGCGCACGTAAGACGCGTAAAGGCGCAACCCGTAAGACGCCTACATGGCGCAACCTAAGACGCCTACATGGCGCACGTAAGACGCGTAAAGGCGCAACCCGTAAGACGCCTACATGGCGCAACCTAAGACGCGTACATGGCGCACTTAAGATGCCTACATGGCGCACGTAGGACGCGTAAAGGCGCAACCCGTAAGACGCCTACATGGCGCAACCGAAGACGCCTACATGGCGCACGTAAGACGCGTAAAGGCCCAACCCGTAAGACGCCTACATGGCGCAACCTAAGACGCCTACATGGCGCACGTAAGACGCGTAAAGGCGCAACCCGTAAGATGCCTACATGGCGCAACCTAAGACGCCTACATGGCGCACGTAAGACGCGTAAAGGCGCAACCCGTAAGACGCCTACATGGCGCAATCTAAGACGCCTACATGGCGCACGTAAGACGCGTAAAGGCGCAACCCGTAAGACGCCTACATGGCGCAACCTAAGACGCCTACATGGCGCACTTAAGACGCCTACATGGCGCACTTAAGACGCCAACATGGCGCAACCTAAGACGCCTACATGGCGCACTTAAGACGCCTACATGGCGCACTTAAGACGCCAACATGGCGCAACCTAAGACGCCTACATGGCGCACGTAAGACGCGTAAAGGCGCAACCCGTAAGACGCCTACATGGCGCAACCTAAGACGCCTACATGGCGCACGTAAGACGCGTAAAGGCGCAACCCATAAGACGCCTACATGGCGCAACCTAAGACGCCTACATTGCGCACTTAAGACGCCTACAAGCCGCACTTAAGACGCCTACATTGCGCAACTTAAGACGCCTACATGGCGCAACCTAAGACGCCTACATGGCGCACTTAAGACGCCTACATGGCGCACTTAAGACGCCAACATGGCGCAACCTAAGACGCCTTCATGGCGCAACGTAAGACGCCTACATGGCGCAACCTAAGACGCCTACATGGCGCACGTAAGACGCGTAAAGGCGCAACCCGTAAGACGCCTACATGGCGCAACCTAAGACGCCTACATGGCGCACTTAAAACGCCTACATGGCGTACGTAAGACGTGTAAATGCGCAACCCGTAAGACGCCTACATGGCGCAACCTAAGACGCCTACATGGCGCACGTAAGACGCGTAAAGGCGCAACCCGTAAGACGCCTACATGGCACAACTTAAGACGCCTACATGGCACAACTTAAGACGCCTACATGGCGCAACCTAAGACGCCTACATGGCCAACGTAAGACGCATAAAGGCGCAACCCGTAAGACGCCTACATGGCGCAACCTAAGACGCCTACATGGCGCACTTAAGACGCCTACATGGCGCACGTAAGACGCGTAAAGGCGCAACCCGTAAGACGCCTACATGGCGCAACCTAAGACGCCTACATGGCGCACGTAAGACGCGTAAAGGCGCAACCCGTAAGACGCCTACATGGCGCAACCTAAGACGCATACATGGCGCACGTAAGACGCGTAAAGGCGCAACCCGTAAGACGCCTACACGGCGCAACCTAGGATGCCTACATGGCGCACTTAAGACACCTACAAGCCGCACTTAAGACGCCTACATGGTGCAACCTAAGATGCCTACATGGCGCACTTAAGACGCCTACATGGCGCACTTAAGACGCCAACATGGCGCAACCTAAGACGCCTACATGGCACGCGCAACGTAAGACGCCTACATGGCGCAACCTAAGACGCCTACATGGCGCACGTAAGACGCGTAAAGGCACAACCCGTAAGACGCCTACATGGCCCAACCTAAGACGCCTACATGGCGCACTTAAAACGCCTATATGGCGTACGTAAGACGCGTAAAGGCGCAACCCGTAAGACGCCTACATGGCGCAACCTAAGACGCCTACATGGCGCACGTAAGACGCGTAAAGGCGCAACCAGTAAGACGCCTACATGGCGCACGCAAGACGCCTACATGGCGCAACTTAAGACGCCTACATGGCGCAACCTAAGACGCCTACATGGCGCACGTAATACGCATAAAGGCGCAACCCGTAAGACGCCTACATGGCGCAACCTAAGACGCCTACATGGCGCACTTAAGACGCCTACATGGCGCACGTAAGACGCGTAAAGGCGCAACCCGTAAGACGCCTACATGGCGCAACCTAAGACGCGTACATGGCGCACTTAAGATGCCTACATGGCGCACGTAGGACGCGTAAAGGCGCAACCCGTAAGACGCTTACATGGCGCAACCGAAGACGCCTACATGGCGCACGTAAGACGCGTAAAGGCCCAACCCGTAAGACGCCTACATGGCGCAACCTAAGACGCCTACATGGCGCACGTAAGACGCGTAAAGGCGCAACCCGTAAGACGCCTACATGGCGCAACCTAAGACGCCTACATGGCGCACGTAAGACGCGTAAAGGCGCAACCCGTAAGACGCCTACATGGCGCAATCTAAGACGCCTACATGGCGCACGTAAGACGCGTAAAGGCGCAACCCGTAAGACGCCTACATGGCGCAACCTAAGACGCCTACATGGCGCACGTAAGATGCGTAAAGGCGCAACCCGTAAGACGCCTACATGGCGCAACCTAAGACGCCTACATGGCGCACGTAAGAGCGTAAAGGCGCAACCCGTAAGACGCCTACATGGCGCAACCTAAGACGCCTACATGTCGCACTTAAGACGCCTACATGGCGCACTTAAGACGCCTACATGGCGCAACCTAAGACGCCTACATGGCGCACTTAAGACGCGTAAAGGCGCAACCCGTAAGACGCCTACGTGGCGCAACCTAAGACGCCTACATGGCGCACTTAAGACGCCTACATGGCGCACGTAAGACGCGTAAAGGCGCAACCCGTAAGACACCTACATGGCGCAACCTAAGACGCCTATATGGCGCACTTAAGACGCCTACATGGATCACGTAAGACGCGTAAAGGCGCAACCCGTAAGACGCCTACATGGCGCAATCTAAGACGCCTACATGGCGCACGTAAGACGCGTAAAGGCGCAACCCGTAAGACGCCTACATGGCGCAACCTAAGACGCCTACATGGCGCACGTAAGATGCGTAAAGGCGCAACCCGTAAGACGCCTACATGGCGCAACCTAAGACGCCTACATGGCGCACGTAAGAGCGTAAAGGCGCAACCCGTAAGACGCCTACATGGCGCAACCTAAGACGCCTACATGTCGCACTTAAGACGCCTACATGGCGCACTTAAGACGCCTACATGGCGCAACCTAAGACGCCTACATGGCGCACTTAAGACGCGTAAAGGCGCAACCCGTAAGACGCCTACATGGCGTAACCTAAGACGCCTACATGGCGCACGTAAGACGCGTTAGGGCGCAACCCGTAAGACGCCTACATGGCGCATGCAAGACGCCTACATGGCGCAACTTAAGACGCCTACATCGCGCAACCTAAGACGCCTACATGGCGCAGGTAAGACGCATAAAGGTGTAACCCGTAAGACGCCTACATGGCGCAACCTAAGACACGTACATGGCTCACTTAAGACGCCTACATGGCGCACGTAAGACGCGTAAAGGCACAACCCGTAAGATACCTACGTGGCGCAACCTAAGACGCCTACATGGCGCACTTAAGACGCCTACATGGCGCACGTAAGACGCGTAAAGGCGCAACCCGTAAGATGCCTACATGGCACAACCTAAGACGCCTACATGGCGCACTTAAAACACATACATGGCGTACGTAAGACGCGTAAAGGCGCAACCCGTAAGACGCCTACATGGCACAACTTAAGACGCCTACATGGCACAACTTAAGACGCCTACATGGCGCAACCTAAGACGCCTACATGGCGCACTTAAGACGCCTACATGGCGCACGTAAGACGCGTAAAGGCGCAACCCGTAAGACCCCTACGCAGCGCAACCTAAGACGCCTACATGGCGCACTTAAGACGCCTACATATCGCACGTAAGACGCGTAAAGGCGCAACCCGTAAGACGCCTACTTGGCGCAACCTAAGACTCCTACATGGCGCACTTAAAACGCCTACATGGCGTACGTAAGACGCGTAAAGGCGCAACCCGTAAGACGCCTACATGGCGCAACCTAAGACGCCTACATGGCGCACGTAAGACGCTTAAAGGCGTAACCCGTAAGATGCCTACATGGCGCAACCTAAGACGCCTACATGGCGCACTTAAGACGCCTACATGGCGCACGTAAGACGCGTAAAGGTGCAACCCGTAAGACGCCTACATGGCGCACTAAAGACGCCTACATGGCGCACGCAAGACGCCTACATGGCGCAACTTAAGACGCCTACATGGCGCAACCTAAGACGCCTACATGGCGCACGTAAGACACGTAAAGGCGCAACCCGTAAGACGCCTACATGGCGCAACCTAAGACGCCTACATGGCGCACTTAAGACGCCTACATGGCGCACGTAAGACGCGTAAAGGCGCAACCCGTAAGACACCTACATGGCGCAACCTAAGACGCCTATATGGCGCACTTAAGACGCCTACATGGCGCACGTAAGACGCGTAAAGGCGCAACCCGTAAGACGCCTACATGGCGTAACCTAAGACGCCTACATGGCGCACGTAAGACGCGTAAGGGCGCAACCCGTAAGACGCCTACATGGCGAATACAAGACGCCTACATGGCGCAACTTAAGACGCCTACATCGCGCAACCTAAGACGCCTACATGGCGCACGTAAGACGCATAAAGGCGTAACCCGTAAGACGCCTACATGGCGCAACCTAAGACGCGTACATGGCTCACTTAAGACGCCTACATGGCGCACGTAAGATGCGTAAAGGCGCAACCCGTAAGATACCTACGTGGCGCAACCTAAGACGCCTACATGGCGCACTTAAGACGCCTACATGGCGCACGTAAGACGCGTAAAGGCGCAACCCGTAAGATGCCTACATGGCGCAACCTAAGACGCCTACATGGCGCACTTAAAACACATACATGGCGTACGTAAGACGCGTAAAGGCGCAACCCGTAAGATGCCTACATGGCGCAACTTAAGACACCTAGATGGCGCACTTAACACGCCTACATGGCGCGCGTAAGACGCGTAAAGGCGCAACCCGTAAGACGCCTACATGGCGCAACCTAAGACGCCTACATGACGCACTTAAGACGCCTACATGGCGCACGTAAGACGCGTAAAGGCGCAACCCGTAAGATGCCTACATGGCGCAACCTAAGACGCCTACATGGCGCACTTAAAACACATACATGGCGTACGTAAGACGCGTAAAGGCGCAACCCGTAAGACGCCTACATGGCGCAACTTAAGACACCTAGATGGCGCACTTAACACGCCTACATGGCGCGCGTAAGACGCGTAAAGGCGCAACCCGTAAGACGCCTACATGGCGCAACCTAAGACGCCTACATGGCGCACTTAAGACGCCTACATGGCGCACGTAAGACGCGTAAAGGCGCAACCCGTAAGACGCCTACATGGCGCAACCTAAGACGCCTACATGGCGCACTTAAGACGCCTACATGGCGCATGTAAGTCGCGTAAAGGTGCAACCCGTAAGACGCCTACGTGGCGCACTAAAGACGCCTACATGGCGCACGCAAGACGCCTACATGGCGCAACTTAAGACGCGTACATGGCGCAACCTAAGACGCCTACATGGCGCACGTAAGACGCGTAAAGGCGCAACCCGTAAGACACCTACATGGCGCAACCTAAGACGCCTACATGGCGCACTTAAGACGCCTACATGGCGCACGTAAGACGCGTAAAGGTGCAACCCGTAAGACACCTACATGGCGCAACCTAAGACGCCTATATGGCGCACTTAAGACGCCTACATGGCGCACGTAAGACGCGTAAAGGCGCAACCCGTAAGACGCGTACATGGCGTAACCTAAGACGCCTACATGGCGCACGTAAGACGCGTAAGGGCGCAACCCGTAAGACACCTACATGGCGCATGCAAGACGCCTACATGGCGCAACTTAAGACGCCTACATCGCGCAACCTAAGACGCCTACATGGCGCACGTAAGACGCATAAAGGCGTAACCCGTAAGACGCCTACATGGCGCAACCTAAGACGCCTACATGGCTCACTTAAGACGCCTACATGGCGCACGTAAGATGCGTAAAGGCGCAACCCGTAAGATACCTACGTGGCGCAACCTAAGACGCCTACATGGCGCACTTAAGACGCCTACATGGCGCACGTAAGACGCGTAAAGGTGCAACCCGTAAGATGCCTACATGGCGCAACCTAAGACGCCTACATGGCGCACTTAAAACACATACATGGCGTACGTAAGACGCGTAAAGGCGCAACCCGTAAGACGCCTACATGGCGCAACTTAAGACACCTAGATGGCGCACTTAACACGCCTACATGGCGCGCGTAAGACGCGTAAAGGCGAAACCCGTAAGACGCCTACATGGCGCAACCTAAGACGCCTACATGGCGCACTTAAGACGCCTACATGGCGCACGTAAGACGCGTAAAGGCGCAACCCGTAAGATGCCTACATGGCGCAACCTAAGACGCCTACATGGCGCACTTAAAACACATACATGGCGTACGTAAGACGCGTAAAGGCGCAACCCGTAAGACGCCTACATGGCGCAACTTAAGACACCTAGATGGCGCACTTAACACGCCTACATGGCGCGCGTAAGACGCGTAAAGGCGCAACCCGTAAGACGCCTACATGGCGCAACCTAAGACGCCTACATGGCGCACTTAAGACGCCTACATGGCGCACGTAAGACGCGTAAAGGCGCAACCCGTAAGACGCCTACATGGCGCAACCTAAGACGCCTACATGGCGCACTTAAGACGCCTACATGGCGCACGTAAGACGCGTAAAGGTGCAACCCGTAAGACGCCTACATGGCGCACTAAAGACGCCTACATGGCGCACGCAAGACGCCTACATGGCGCAACTTAAGACGCCTACATGGCGCAACCTAAGACGCCTACATGGCGCACGTAAGACGCGTAAAGGCGCAACCCGTAAGACGCCTACATGGCGCAACCTAAGACGCCTACATGGCGCACTTAAGACGCCTACATGGCGCACGTAAGACGCGTAAAGGCGCAACCCGTAAGACACCTACATGGCGCAACCTAAGACGCCTATATGGCGCACTTAAGACGCCTACATGGCGCACGTAAGACGCGTAAAGGCGCAACCCGTAAGACGCCTACATGGCGTAACCTAAGACGCCTACATGGCGCACGTAAGACGCGTAAGGGCGCAACCCGTAAGACGCCTACATGGCGCATGCAAGACGCCTACATGGCGCAACTTAAGACACCTACATCGCGCAACCTAAGACGCCTACATGGCGCACGTAAGACGCATAAAGGCGTAACCCGTAAGACGCCTACATGGCGCAACCTAAGACGCGTACATGGCTCACTTAAGACGCCTACATGGCGCACGTAAGATGCGTAAAGGCGCAACCCGTAAGATACCTACGTGGCGCAACCTAAGACGCCTACATGGCGCACTTAAGACGCCTACATGGCGCACGTAAGACGCGTAAAGGCGCAACCCGTAAGATGCCTACATGGCGCAACCTAAGACGCCTACATGGCGCACTTAAAACACATACATGGCGTACGTAAGACGCGTAAAGGCGCAACCCGTAAGATGCCTACATGGCGCAACTTAAGACACCTAGATGGCGCACTTAACACGCCTACATGGCGCGCGTAAGACGCGTAAAGGCGCAACCCGTAAGACGCCTACATGGCGCAACCTAAGACGCCTACATGGCGCACTTAAGACGCCTACATGGCGCACGTAAGACGCGTAAAGGCGCAACCCGTAAGATGCCTACATGGCGCAACCTAAGACGCCTACATGGCGCACTTAAAACACATACATGGCGTACGTAAGACGCGTAAAGGCGCAACCCGTAAGACGCCTACATGGCGCAACTTAAGACACCTAGATGGCGCACTTAACACGCCAACATGGCGCGCGTAAGACGCGTAAAGGCGCAACCCGTAAGACGCCTACATGGCGCAACCTAAGACGCCTACATGGCGCACTTAAGACGCCTACATGGCGCACGTAAGACGCGTAAAGGCGCAACCCGTAAGACGCCTACATGGCGCAACCTAAGACGCCTACATGGCGCACTTAAAACGCCTACATGGCGTACGTAAGACGCGTAAAGGCGCAACCCGTAAGACGCCTACATGGCGCAACCTAAGACGCCTACATGGCGCACTTAAGACGCCTACATGGCGCAACCTAAGACGCCTACATGGCGCACTTAAGACGCCTACATGGCGCACGTAAGACGCGTAAAGGCGCAACCCGTAAGACCCCTACGCGGCGCAACCTAAGACGCCTATATGGCGCACTTAAGACGCCTACATATCGCACGTAAGACGCGTAAAGGCGCAACCCGTAAGACGCCTACTTGGCGCAACCTAAGACTCCTACATGGCGCACTTAAAACGCCTACATGGCGTACGTAAGACGCGTAAAGGCGCAACCCGTAAGACGCCTACATGGCGCAACCTAAGATACCTACATGGCGCACGTAACACGCTTAAAGGCGTAAGCCGTAAGATGCCTACATGGCGCAACCTAAGACGCCTACATGGCGCACTTAAGACGCCTACATGGCGCACGTAAGACGCGTAAAGGTGCAACCCGTAAGACGCCTACATGGCACAACCTAAGACGCCTACATGGCGCACTAAAGACGCCTACATGGCGCACGCAAGACGCCTACATGGCGCAACTTAAGACGCCTACATGGCGCAACCTAAGACGCCTACATGGCGCACGTAAGACGCGTAAAGGCGCAACCCGTAAGACGCCTACATGGCGCAACCTAAGACGCCTACATGGCGCACTTAAGACGCCTACATGGCGCACGTAAGACGCGTAAAGGCGCAACCCGTAAGACACCTACATGGCGCAACCTAAGACGCCTATATGGCGCACTTAATGTTGTCAATGGTGCCCACAAGAAGAGTAGTAGTGTCTATTTATGTACATTTGATGTCATATAGTCTTACGAAGACTCTTGCTTGTAATTGCTTATTCATTAATAAAGTTGAAACGTTCATTCATTCTTTCTTTGTTTGAAGCTTTATGATAAAACCTTAGTCTTTTAGTCCATAAACAAACTTAACAACTTACGAAGAGACAAATGTAGATTTGCATGAACAAACTCTTCGTAGTTTGCTTGAAACGATATATTCGCAATCTTAGGGTCAAAGGACTATTGACCTCAGTATGATTGTTAGAAGAATCTATGATGTCTGGTTATGAGGCATTGAGAGTTGGGGACTCTATAGTTCTTCTAGGTATCTTCCGAAGGTACTGAATTGACCAGTGCACTTCTAGAGACAATATAAGAACAAACCATTTAACCTCTTATGTCTCGAAGTCACTATGTATGAATTGCATCATGCTTACCTTAATCCTGAAATGAGACATGCCATTTCACACCTTAGTATTCTCATTTGAGAAAGTCAGAGTTCGGACTCACTATGTCATTCCGAACAGGGCCTATTGGTGAAATACTAAGTTGTGAGTATGTCATGAGTAACTTTGTGAAGTTCTCATAGATATGGAATTCATGTACAAGATTGCTGAAATGCAATGTATGTCACCTCATGCTTTGTTCCTTGGAGTGTGAATAAATGAACTGGCCAGTGTCCAAATTGAGTCCTGACTCTTTTGGATGAAACAATGTGACTTGTTAGCTCCTCGTCAATACATTGTTTCTAACTTATTCACAAGCGACAAAGGAGTTGAGGAAATAACAGCTAGAAGGGTAAAATGGTAATTTAGTAAATCCCGACTAGCTGATGACATTCATGAAGGGTAAACATAGATAATATTCAGTGGATCCGCTCATCACAATTAGGTCGAATTCTTGAGTAGAAAATAAATTCATTTGAACCGAGAGATTTTCAGTGTCAGCTCTTCAGTGGAGTCAGTTGGCATTAAGCTAAACTTGGAAAAGGTTTGTGAACTTTTGAGTCCAAGTGTTTAGCTCAAGCTTTGTTCATTTGGGTCCATGAGGTCACTGTCACGAATCACATCGATAGGAATAGTTAAACTGGAAGCTAAGTCAAAACAAGAACGAAAATTGTCGAAAGGGTATTTTTGTCTTTTGAGACATAAGGATGAAATGGATGTCAATAAATTTTGACAAGTTCATTTGATGACTTAATGTCACTCGGCCATAATATGATTAATTGGGCCTTGTGAATTAATTTCGTTTCATAAGAATTTTATGGAAAATTCTTAATGGGCTTTTCTCATGTTGTTATGAACAAATGAAGAAGCTTCTAGAAGCTCCTTCTAGAGACATGTTGGGCACCCATAATACCCAAAGAAAGAGAGTTTATTTTGTGCATAAATGTATATAGATACTTGCCAAAAGAAAAAGAGGAAACAAATTTGCATAAGGATGCTTAAGAATTTCGGCCAAGTAAGAAAAAGGCAAGGCAAGGCACATAAAAGGAAACAAATCCAAGCCTTCTAGAAGGCTGCCTTGGCCGTGTGGAATAAGAGGGAAATAGGCAATATTTGCTCATGAATATGTGATATTCTATAGAAGAGGAAACTACCTTATTGAAGGTGAGACCTCTCCTATAAATAGGAGCCTCATTCCTCACAATTCATTCATCCAAAGTTTTAGAGATTGAGAGCTTCTCTCTCTAGACTTGGCCGCCCCTTCCTCTCTCTCTCTCTAGTTTTTATTTTCGATTTTTCTTGTCTTGGCACCTAGGTCCTCACTCGACCTAGTATTTAGCTCTACGACTTCGAGACTTGTTCTTAAGTCGTAGTGTTTAAAAGTGCCCACTCACTGATTCCTTCTTTTCGAGTGATTTAGTGATAGAAACTTTCGTGGTTGCTCGAGGTGCCGAGGAAAGAAAGAGAGACGTGCTGCGAGGGGAGACGAGCGTTGCAACTTTCCAAAAGCTTCTACAAGGTTCAAGCTTCAAGAAAGGTTAGTAACTTTAATAGCTCATATTAGTTTTTATTTACATGCACATGCTCTTGTCTAGGTTAGTAAAAACTAGTTTTACTTAAAAAGAAAATTTTTAAAATTCCGCCGCTTAACGAAGCGTTAAACTTTTTCTCAAACCCTAGATCGATTCCAACACTTAAGACGCCTACATGACGCACGTAAGACGCGTAAAGGCGCAACCCGTAAGACGCCTACATGGCGCAACCTAAGACGCCTACATGGCGCACGTAAGACGCGTAAGGGCGCAACCCGTAAGACGCCTACATGGCGCATGCAAGACGCCTACATGGCGCAACTTAAGACGCCTACATCGCGCAACCTAAGACGCCTACATGGCGCACGTAAGACGCATAAAGGCGTAACCCGTAAGACGCCTACATGGCGCAACCTAAGACGCGTACATGGCTCACTTAAGACGCCTACATGGCGCACGTAAGACGCGTAAAGGCGCAACCCGTAAGACGCCTACATGGCGCAACCTAAGACGCCTTCATGGCGCACTTAACACGCCTACATGGTGCACGTAAGACGCGTAAAGGCGCAACCCGTAAGACGCCTACGTGGCGCAACCTAAGACGCCTACATGGCGCACTAAAGACGCCTACATGGCGCACGTAAGACGCGTAAAGGCGCAACCCGTAAGACGCCTACATGGCGCAACCTAAGACGCCTACATGGCGCACTTAAAACGCCTACATGGCGTACGTAAGACGCGTAAAGGCGCAACCCGTAAGACGCCTACATGGTGCAACCTAAGACGCCTACATGGCGCACGTAAGACGCGTAAAGGCGCAACCCGTAAGACGCCTACATGGCGCACGCAAGACGCCTACATGGCGCAACTTAAGACGCCTACATGGCGCAACTTAAGAGGCCTACATGGCGCAACCTAAGACGCCTACATGGCGCACGTAAGACGCGTAAAGGCGCAACCCGTAAGACGCCTACATGGCGCAACCTAAGACGCCTACATGGCGCACTTAAGACGCCTACATGGCGCGCGTAAGACGCGTAAAGGCGCAACCCGTAAGACACCTACATGGCGCAACCTAAGACGCCTACATGGCGCACTTAAGACGCCTACATGGCGCACGTAAGACGCGTAAAGGGGCAACCCGTAAGACGCCTACATGGCGCAACCTAAGACGCCTACATGGCGCACGTAAGACGCGTAAAGGTGCAACCCGTAAGACGCCTACATGGCGCATGCAAGACGCCTACATGGCGCACGTAAGACGCATAAAGGCGTAACCCGTAAGAAGCCTACATGGCGCACTAAAAACGCCTACATGGCGTACGTAAGACGCGAAAAGGCGCAACCCGTAAGACGCCAACATGGCGCAACCTAAGACGCCTACATGGCGCACGTAAGACGCGTAAAGGCGCAACCCGTAAGACGCCTACATGGCGCACGCAAGACGCCTACATGGCGCAACTTAAGACGCTTACATGGCGCAACCTAAGATGCCTACATGGCGCACCCTAAGACGCCTACATGGCGCACTTAAGACGCCTACATGGCGCACGTAAGACGCGTAAAGGCGCAACCCGTAAGACGCCTACATGGCGCAACCTAAGACGCCTACATGGCGCACTTAAGACGCCTACATGGCGCACGTAAGACGCGTAAAGGCGCAACCCGTAAGACGCCTACATGGCGCAACCTAAGACGCCTACATGGCGCACGTAAGACGCGTAAAGGCCCAACCCGTAAGACGCCTACATGGCGCAACCTAAGACGCCTACATGGCGCACGTAAGACGCGTAAAGTCGCAACCCGTAAGACGCCTACATGGCGCAACCTAAGACACCTACATGGCGGACGTAAGACGCGTAAAGGCGCAACCCGTAAGACGCCTACATGGCGCAACCTAAGACACCTACATGGCGCACTTAAGACGCCTACATGGCGCACGTAAGACGCGTAAAGGCGCAAACCGTAAGACGCCTACATGGCGCAACCTAAGACCCCTACATGGCGCACTTAAGACGCCTACATGGCGCACGTAAGACGCGTAAAGGCGCAACCCGTAAGACGCCTACATGGCGCAACTTAAGACACCTAGATGGCGCACTTAACACGCCTATATGGCGCGCGTAAGACGCGTAAAGGCGCAACCCGTAAGACGCCTACATGGCGCAACCTAAGACGCCTACATGTCGCACTTAAGACGCCTACATGGCGCACGTAAGACGCGTAAAGGCGCAACCCGTAAGATGCCTACGTGGCGCAACCTAAGACGCCTACATGGCGCACTTAAGACGCCTACATGGCGCACGTAAGACGCGTAAAGGGGCAACCCATAAGATGCCTACATGGCGCAACCTAAGACGCCTACATGGCGCACTTAAAACACCTACATGGCGTACGTAAGACGCGTAAAGGCGCAACCCGTAAGACGCCTACATGGCGCAACCTAAGACGCCTACATGGCGCACGTAAGACGCGTAAAGGCGCAACCCGTAAGACGCCTACATGGCGCTCGCAAGACGCCTACATGGCGCAACTTAAGATGCCTACATGACGCAACCTAAGACGCCTACATGGCGAAACCTAAGACGCCTACGTGGCGCACTTAAAACGCCTACATGGCGTACGTAAGACGCGTAAAGGCGCAACCCGTAAGAGGCCTACATGGCGCAACCTAAGAAGCCTACATGGCGCACTTAAGACGCCTACATGGCGCACGTAAGACGCGTAAAGGTGCAACCCGTAAGACGCCTACATGGCGCAACCTAAGACGCCTACATGGCGCACTTAAGACGCCTACATGGCGCACGCAAGACGCCTACATGGCGCAACTTAAGACGCCTACATGGCGCAACCTAAGTCGCCTACATGGCGCACGTAAGACGCGTAAAGGCGCAACCCGTAAGACGCCTACATGGCGCAACCTAAGACGCCTACATGGCGCACTTAAGACGCCTACATGGCGCGCGTAAGACGCGTAAAGGCGCAACCCGTAAGACACCTACGTGGCGCAACCTAAGACGCCTACATGGCGCACTAAAGACGCCTACATGGCGCACGTAAGACGCGTAAAGGCGCAACCCGTAAGACGCCTACATGGCGCAACCTAAGACGCCTACATGGCGCACTTAAAACGCCTACATGGCGTACGTAAGACGCGTAAAGGCGCAACCCGTAAGACGCCTACATGGTGCAACCTAAGACGCCTACATGGCGCACGTAAGACGCGTAAAGGCGCAACCCGTAAGACGCCTACATGGCGCACGCAAGACGCCTACATGGCGCAACTTAAGACGCCTACATGGCGCAACTTAAGAGGCCTACATGGCGCAACCTAAGACGCCTACATGGCGCACGTAAGACGCGTAAAGGCGCAACCCGTAAGACGCCTACATGGCGCAACCTAAGACGCCTACATGGCGCACTTAAGACGCCTACATGGCGCGCGTAAGACGCGTAAAGGCGCAACCCGTAAGACACCTACATGGCGCAACCTAAGACGCCTACATGGCGCACTTAAGACGCCTACATGGCGCACGTAAGACGCGTAAAGGGGCAACCCGTAAGACGCCTACATGGCGCAACCTAAGACGCCTACATGGCGCACGTAAGACGCGTAAAGGTGCAACCCGTAAGACGCCTACATGGCGCATGCAAGACGCCTACATGGCGCACGTAAGACGCATAAAGGCGTAACCCGTAAGAAGCCTACATGGCGCACTAAAAACGCCTACATGGCGTACGTAAGACGCGAAAAGGCGCAACCCGTAAGACGCCAACATGGCGCAACCTAAGACGCCTACATGGCGCACGTAAGACGCGTAAAGGCGCAACCCGTAAGACGCCTACATGGCGCACGCAAGACGCCTACATGGCGCAACTTAAGACGCTTACATGGCGCAACCTAAGATGCCTACATGGCGCAACCTAAGACGCCTACATGGCGCACTTAAGACGCCTACATGGCGCACGTAAGACGCGTAAAGGCGCAACCCGTAAGACGCCTACATGGCGCAACCTAAGACGCCTACATGGCGCACTTAAGACGCCTACATGGCGCACGTAAGACGCGTAAAGGCGCAACCCGTAAGACGCCTACATGGCGCAACCTAAGACGCCTACATGGCGCACGTAAGACGCGTAAAGGCCCAACCCGTAAGACGCCTACATGGCGCAACCTAAGACGCCTACATGGCGCACGTAAGACGCGTAAAGTCGCAACCCGTAGGACGCCTACATGGCGCAACCTAAGACACGTACATGGCGGACGTAAGACGCGTAAAGGCGCAACCCGTAAGACGCCTACATGGCGCAACCTAAGACACCTACATGGCGCACTTAAGACGCCTACATGGCGCACGTAAGACGCGTAAAGGCGCAAACCGTAAGACGCCTACATGGCGCAACCTAAGACCCCTACATGGCGCACTTAAGACGCCTACATGGCGCACGTAAGACGCGTAAAGGCGCAACCCGTAAGACGCCTACATGGCGCAACTTAAGACACCTAGATGGCGCACTTAACACGCCTATATGGCGCGCGTAAGACGCGTAAAGGCGCAACCCGTAAGACGCCTACACGGCGCAACCTAAGACGCCTACATGGCGCACTTAAGACGCCTACATGGCGCACGTAAGACGCGTAAAGGCGCAACCCGTAAGATGCCTACGTGGCGCAACCTAAGACGCCTACATGGCGCACTTAAGACGCCTACATGGCGCACGTAAGACGCGTAAAGGGGCAACCCATAAGATGCCTACATGGCGCAACCTAAGACGCCTACATGGCGCACTTAAAACACCTACATGGCGTACGTAAGACGCGTAAAGGCGCAACCCGTAAGACGCCTACATGGCGCAACCTAAGACGCCTACATGGCGCACGTAAGACGCGTAAAGGCGCAACCCGTAAGACGCCTACATGGCGCTCGCAAGACGCCTACATGGCGCAACTTAAGACGCCTACATGACGCAACCTAAGACGCCTACATGGCGCAACCTAAGACGCCTACGTGGCGCACTTAAAACGCCTACATGGCGTACGTAAGACGCGTAAAGGCGCAACCCGTAAGAGGCCTACATGGCGCAACCTAAGACGCCTACATGGCGCACTTAAGACGCCTACATGGCGCACGTAAGACGCGTAAAGGTGCAACCCGTAAGACGCCTACATGGCGCAACCTAAGACGCCTACATGGCGCACTTAAGACGCCTACATGGCGCACGCAAGACGCCTACATGGCGCAACTTAAGACGCCTACATGGCGCAACCTAAGTCGCCTACATGGCGCACGTAAGACGCGTAAAGGCGCAACCCGTAAGACGCCTACATGGCGCAACCTAAGACGCCTACATGGCGCACTTAAGACGCCTACATGGCGCGCGTAAGACGCGTAAAGGCGCAACCCGTAAGACACCTACGTGGCGCAACCTAAGACGCCTACATGGCGCACTAAAGACGCCTACATGGCGCACGTAAGACGCGTAAAGGCGCAACCCGTAAGACGCCTACATGACGCAACCTAAGACGCCTACATGGCGCACTTAAAACGCCTACATGGCGTACGTAAGACGCGTAAAGGCGCAACCCGTAAGACGCCTACATGGTGCAACCTAAGACGCCTACATGGCGCACGTAAGACGCGTAAAGGCGCAACCCGTAAGACGCCTACATGGCGCACGCAAGACGCCTACATGGCGCAACTTAAGACGCCTACATGGCGGAACTTAAGAGGCCTACATGGCGCAACCTAAGACGCCTACATGGCGCACGTAAGACGCGTAAAGGCGCAACCCGTAAGACGCCTACATGGCGCAACCTAATACGCCTACATGGCGCACTTAAGACGCCTACATGGCGCGCGTAAGACGCGTAAAGGCGCAACCCGTAAGACACCTACATGGCGCAACCTAAGACGCCTACATGGCGCACTTAAGACGCCTACATGGCGCACGTAAGACGCGTAAAGGGGCAACCCGTAAGACGCCTACATGGCGCAACCTAAGACGCCTACATGGCGCACGTAAGACGCGTAAAGGTGCAACCCGTAAGACGCCTACATGGCGCATGCAAGACGCCTACATGGCGCACGTAAGACGCATAAAGGCGTAACCCGTAAGAAGCCTACATGGCGCACTAAAAACGCCTACATGGCGTACGTAAGACGCGAAAAGGCGCAACCCGTAAGACGCCAACATGGCGCAACCTAAGACGCCTACATGGCGCACGTAAGACGCGTAAAGGCGCAACCCGTAAGACGCCTACATGGCGCACGCAAGACGCCTACATGGCGCAACTTAAGACGCTTACATGGCGCAACCTAAGATGCCTACATGGCGCAACCTAAGACGCCTACATGGCGCACTTAAGACGCCTACATGGCGCACGTAAGACGCGTAAAGGCGCAACCCGTAAGACGCCTACATGGCGCAACCTAAGACGCCTACATGGCGCACTTAAGACGCCTACATGGCGCACGTAAGACGCGTAAAGGCGCAACCCGTAAGACGCCTACATGGCGCAACCTAAGACGCCTACATGGCGCACGTAAGACGCGTAAAGGCCCAACCCGTAAGACGCCTACATGGCGCAACCTAAGACGCCTACATGGCGCACGTAAGACGCGTAAAGTCGCAACCCGTAAGACGCCTACATGGCGCAACCTAAGACACCTACATGGCGGACGTAAGACGCGTAAAGGCGCAACCCGTAAGACGCCTACATGGCGCAACCTAAGACACCTACATGGCGCACTTAAGACGCCTACATGGCGCACGTAAGACGCGTAAAGGCGCAAACCGTAAGACGCCTACATGGCGCAACCTAAGACCCCTACATGGCGCACTTAAGACGCCTACATGGCGCACGTAAGACGCGTAAAGGCGCAACCCGTAAGACGCCTACATGGCGCAACTTAAGACACCTAGATGGCGCACTTAACACGCCTATATGGCGCGCGTAAGACGCGTAAAGGCGCAACCCGTAAGACGCCTACATGGCGCAACCTAAGACGCCTACATGGCGCACTTAAGACGCCTACATGGCGCACGTAAGACGCGTAAAGGCGCAACCCGTAAGATGCCTACGTGGCGCAACCTAAGACGCCTACATGGCGCACTTAAGACGCCTACATGGCGCACGTAAGACGCGTAAAGGGGCAACCCATAAGATGCCTACATGGCGCAACCTAAGACGCCTACATGGCGCACTTAAAACACCTACATGGCGTACGTAAGACGCGTAAAGGCGCAACCCGTAAGACGCCTACATGGCGCAACCTAAGACGCCTACATGGCGCACGTAAGACGCGTAAAGGCGCAACCCGTAAGACGCCTACATGGCGCTCGCAAGACGCCTACATGGCGCAACTTAACACGCCTACATGACGCAACCTAAGACGCCTACATGGCGCAACCTAAGACGCCTACGTGGCGCACTTAAAACGCCTACATGGCGTACGTAAGACGCGTAAAGGCGCAACCCGTAAGAGGCCTACATGGCGCAACCTAAGACGCCTACATGGCGCACTTAAGACGCCTACATGGCGCACGTAAGACGCGTAAAGGTGCAACCCGTAAGACGCCTACATGGCGCAACCTAAGACGCCTACATGGCGCACTTAAGACGCCTACATGGCGCACGCAAGACGCCTACATGGCGCAACTTAAGACGCCTACATGGCGCAACCTAAGTCGCCTACATGGCGCACGTAAGACGCGTAAAGGCGCAACCCGTAAGACGCCTACATGGCGCAACCTAAGACGCCTACATGGCGCACTTAAGACGCCTACATGGCGCACGTAAGACGCGTAAAGGCGCAACCCGTAAGACGCCTACATGGCGCAACCTAAGACGCCTACATGGCGCACGTAAGACGCGTAAAGGCCCAACCCGTAAGACGCCTACATGGCGCAACCTAAGACGCCTACATGGCGCACGTAAGACGCATAAAGGCGTAACCCGTAAGAAGCCTACATGGCGCACTAAAAACGCCTACATGGCGTACGTAAGACGCGAAAAGGCGCAACCCGTAAGACGCCAACATGGCGCAACCTAAGACGCCTACATGGCGCACGTAAGACGCGTAAAGGCGCAACCCGAAAGACGCCTACATGGCGCACGCAAGACGCCTACATGGCGCAACTTAAGACGCTTACATGGCGCAACCTAAGATGCCTACATGGCGCAACCTAAGACGCCTACTGTTGGAATCGATCTAGGGTTTAAGAAAATAATTAACGCTTCGGTAAGCGGCGGAATTTTAAAAATTTTCTTTTACAAGTAAAAACTAGTTTTTACTAACCTAGACAAGAGCATGTGCATGTAAATAAAAACTAATATGAGCTATTAAAGTTACTAACCTTTCTTGAAGCTTGAACCTTGTAGAAGCTTTTGGAAAGTTGCAACGCTCGTCTCCCCTCGCAGCACGTCTCTCTTTCTTTCCTCGGCACCTCGAGCAACCACAAAAGTTTCTATCACTAAATCACTCGAAAAGAAGGAATTAGTGAGTGGGCACTTTTAAACACTACGACTTAAAAACGAGTCTCGAAGTCGCAGAGCTAAACACTAGGTCGAGTGAGGACCTAGGTGCCAAGACAAGAAAAATCAAAAATATAAACTAGAGAGAGAGAGAGGAAGGGGCGGCCAAGTCTAGAGAGAGAAGCTCTCAATCTCTAAAACTTTGGATGAATGAAAAGTGAGGAATGAGGCTCCTATTTATAGGAGAGGTTTCACCTTCAATAAGGTAGTTTCCTCTTCTATAGAATATCACATATTCATGAGCCAATTTCCCTTTTCCTTCAAAGAGTCACACGGCCAAGACTAAGCAAGTAAGTCCTTGGATTTGTTTCCTCTTTTATTTGCTTCTCTCTTGATCCTTTTGGGCGCCTACCATGCTTTCCTCTTAGGGGAAATTTGTTTCCTCTTTTTCTTTTGGCAAGTATCTTAATACATTTATGCACAAAATAAACTCTCTTTCCACTTGGGTAATATGGGCGCCTACACCATCTAGAAAGGGCTTCTAGAAGCTTTTCCATTTTGTTCATGACAACATGAAAAAGGCCCATTAAGAATTTTCAATAAAATTCTTATGAAATGAAATTAATTCACAAGGCCCAATTAATCATATTATGGCCGAGTGACATTAAGTCATCAAATGAACTTGTCAAAATTTATTGACATCCATTTCATCCTTATGTCTCAAAAGACAAAAATACCCTTTTAACTATTTTCGTTCTTGTTTTGACTTAGCTTCCAGTTTAACTATTCCTATCGATGTGATTCGTGACAGTGACCTCATGGACCCAAATGAACAAAGCTTTAGCTAAACACTTGGACTCAAAAGTTCACAAACCTTTTCCAAGTTTAGCTTAATGCCAGCTGACTCCACTAAAGAGCTGACACTGAAAATCTCTCGGTTCAAATGAATTTGTTTTCTACTCAAGAATTCGACCTAATTATAATGAGCGGATCCACTGAATATTATCTATGCTACCCTTCATGAATGTCATCAGCTAGTCGGGATTTACTAAATTACCATTTTACCCTTCTAGCTGTTATTTCCTCAACTCCTTTGTCGCTTGTGAATAAGTTAGAAACAATGTATTGACGAGGAGCTAACAAGTCACATTGTTTCATCCAAAAGAGTCAGGACTCAATTTGGACACTGGCCAGTTCATTTATTCACACTCCAAGGAACAAAGCATGAGGTGACATACATTGCATTTCAGCAATCTTGTACATGAATTCCATATCTATGAGAACTTCACAAAGTTACTCATGACATACTCACAACTTAGTACCTCACCAATAGGCCTTGTTCGGAATCACATAGTGAGTCCGAAATTTGACTTTCTCAAATGAGAATACTAAGGTGTGAAATGACATGTCTCATTTCAGGATTAAGGTAAGCATGATGCAATTCATACATAGTGACTTCGAGACATAAGAGGTTAAATGGTTTGTTCTTATATTGTCTCTAGAAGTGCACTGGTCAATTCAGTATCTTCGGAAGATACCTAGAAGAACTATAGAGTCCCAAACTCTCAATGCCTCATAACCAGACATCATAGATTCTTCTAACAATCATACTGAGGTCAATAGTCCTTTGACCCTTAGATTGCAAATATATCGTTTTAAGCAAACTACGAAGAGTTTGTTCATGCAAATCTACATTTGTCTCTTCGTAAGTTGTTTAGTTTGTTTATGGACTAAAAGACTATGGTTTTATCATAAAGCTTCAGACAAGGAAGATTGAATGAACGTTTCAACTTTATTAATGAATAAGCAATTACAAGCAAGAGTCTTCGTAAGACTATATGACATCAAATGTACATAAATAGACACTACTACTCTTCTTGTGGGCACCATTGACAACAAACTCCCACTTGACTCAAAGAAGATGTGAGTAGTCCTACATGCCTAATCCCTCTAGAAGTTGGTCGAAGACCATGTTCGCTAGGGCCTTGGTGAATGGATCTGCCAGAGATCTACTTCACCTCCACGTCTCCGCGTTGCGCGATCTCTCGAATCAAATGGTATTTCCTCTCAATATGCTTAGAGCGCTTATGGCTTCTAGGTTCCTTTGAGTTAGCGACAGCCCCACTATTATCACAATAAAGGGTCATGGGCTCGTCGACGTTTGGAACAAGTTCCAAATACTTAAGGAATTTCTTAAGCCATACAGCCTCTTTGGATGCTTCACAAGCAGCCACATATTCTGCTTCCATTGTGGAGTCAGCAATGCAAGATTGCTTAATACTTCTCCACACAACAGCTCCACCATTAAGGATGAACACAGATCCCGAAGTGGATTTCCTGGAATCCTTATCCGCTTGAAAATCGGAGTCGGTATATCCCGTCATAGTCAGGTCAGTACCTGAGTATGTAAGCATCAAGTTCCTAGTTCTTCGAAGATACTTAAGAACATGCTTAACAGCAATCCAGTGCTCGGGTCCAGGGTTGGATTGGAAACGACTAACTACGCCAACGGCGAAACATATATCAGGTCGGGTGCAAAGCATAGCATACATGAGGCTTCCTACGGCAGAGGCGTAAGGAATTTTCCTCATGTCTTCAATCTCTTGTGCAGTCTTGGGAGACTGGTCCTTAGAGAGTGAAACTCCATGCCTAAAGGGTGTTAGACCCCTCTTGCAGTCTTGCATCGAAAAGCGATCCATCACCTTATCAATATAAGATGCTTGAGAGAGCGACAGGGTCCGGTTTTTCCTATCTCGAAAGATTTGGATTCCCAGAATGTACGCGGCTTCTCCTAGATCCTTCATATCGAATTGCTTTGCTAGCCAGACCTTAACCTCAGATAACTTACCCACGTCATTACCAATGAGTAGTATATCATCGACATATAGTACCAGAAACACAACTTTGCCTTCGTGTATTAACTTGTAAACACAAGGCTCATCTATTGACTGTTCAAAGCCGAAGCTCTTTGCAGTTTCATCGAATCTAATATTCCATGACCTAGATGCTTGCTTTAGTCCATAAATGGATTTAAGCAACTCACAAACCTTGGTCTCTTGACCTTTATCCACGAAACCGTCTGGTTGAGCCATGTAAATGCGCTCGTCAAGATTGCCATTCAGAAAAGCTGTCTTGACATCCATTTGCCAGATCTCATAGTCGAGAGCTGCAGCTATGGATAGGAGTATGCGGATGGATTTAAGCATCGCGACTGGCGAGAAGGTTTCTTCATAGTCAATCCCTTCTTGTTAGGTATAACCCTTCGCCACAAGTCGTGCTTTGAACGTCTCAACGTTCCCATCAGGACCCCTTTTCTTCTTGTATATCCACTTACACCCTACGGGTTTAATCCCTTCAGGAAGGTCTACAAGTTTCCAGACTTTGTTGACATACATCGAGTGCATCTCAACTTTCATGGCGTCAAGCCAAAGGTTTGATTCAGAACAAGCCATCGCTTGGCTATAGGAAACAGGGTCATCCATGTCGGAGACGGCTACAAGAGAGTCTCCATAAGACATGTACCTGTCAGGCTTTTGAGTAGCCCTCCCACTACGTCTAAGTACTACTTGACGAGATTCTGATGAGTTAGGTTGTGTTTTAGTTGGGGTAAGAACAGTTCTTACAGATGAGGTAGAAGCTTCCTCACCCAACTTTTCTTCAAGCACAATTTTGCTTCTAGGTTTCACATCCTTCATAAAGTCCTCCTCAAGGAAACGAGCATTCGTGCTAACGAAAGTCTTATCGTCCTCGGGACTATAGAAAATGAAACCTTTGGTTTCCTTTGGATATCCTACAAACAGGCACAATTCTGACCTACTAGCCAACTTGCTAGTCTTTTGCCTTAGCACATGTGCAGGGCAACCCCAAATTCGGATGTGGCCCAAACTTACTTTACGGCCAGTCCATCTTTCATAAGGAGTACCAGGAACCGTTTTAGACGGAACTTGGTTAAGAATGTAAGCGGCTGTTTCGAGGGCATATCCCCAAAAGGAAAGCGGGAGTGATGAGTAACTCATCATCGATCTAACCATCTCCATAAGAGTTCGGTTTCTTCTCTCTGACACTCCGTTTTGTTGAGGTGTGCCAGGTGCGGTAAGCTGAGAAGCAATACCTTCTTCTTTAAGAAAGTCATCGAACTCTCCAGACATATACTCACCACCTCGATCAGATCGAAGGGTTTTGATCACTTTGCCAGTTTGCTTTTCCACTAAAGCCCTAAAGACCTTAAATACGTTAAAGGTCTCGGATTTGTGTTTAAGCAAATAGACAAACCCATATCTTGAGTAATCATCAGTGAAGGTAACGAAGTATTCGTATCCTCCACGTGCCTGTTGGTTGAGCGGACCACATACATCATAATGTATTAGTTCCAGCAACTCAGTGGCTCTTCGACCTTTATCAGAGAAAGGTCGCTTAGTCATTTTTCCTTCTATGCAGGATTCACAAGTAGGTAGTGAACCTATTGCAGAGGCTTGGAGTGGACCATCCCTCACAAGTCTCTTAATCCTTTCTAGACTGATATGACCAAGTTTTAAGTGCCATAGGTGTGTTGATTTTGTTAGATCGGAGGATTCAGAAAGTTTGATCCTCTTTGGCTCCCTAATTAGATCGTTATCTATTTCGGTGTCTAAAAGAGAAGGTTCAGTGGGATAGATGTAGAAAAGAGCATTCTTCATACATGCATCAGTGACAAAAGAATTATCAGGAAACGAAATACGAATTCCATTCTTAATGAACTTTAAACAATAATCTTGCTCACGAAGACGAGCAACGGATATTAAGTTCTTCCCAAAGGTAGGAACAAAATATACATTATTCAAGTTTAAAGTGCGGTCTTCAAAAGACAGCGTCACGGATCCCACAGCCTTTGCAGACACCAGGCTCCCATCACCCCATTTGAAACAGAACTCGCCTTTCTCTAAGCTTTTGGTTTTCTTGAAACCATTCAAGGAACAGCAAATATGGTTAGTAGCAGCGGAGTCAAGAATCCACGTTGATACATTATCAGCTACTAAGCATGCTTCGGTAACTAGTACAATACTATGTTCCTTTGCTTTGAGATAGGCGGGACAGTTCTTTTTGTCGGCCTTGTAAGGTCTCTTCACAGTTTCAGAGGCGGAGGCTTTTTGCTCAGTAGCATGTGCCTCTCCTTGATTCCTCTTTCTCTTAGTGAAACCTACAGCAGTGTGAAGTTCCTCCATAAGCTTGGTAGCAGTGTACTCTAGCTTGTTTATGGAGTAGTTCATCTTGGAGGTATCAAGAGACGCGGGGAGAGTTTCTAAGATCATATCTATGAGATTCTTCCCATCAGTCTCAGATCCTAGGATTTCCATTTTATTTAGAAAACTAATGATCAGTATCATAAAGTCTCTAACAGGAGTCCTAGCCTTCATATGACAGTTCATAAACTGTCGGACTGCTTTTTGCCTTGCTTGACGCCTTTGCCCTCCAAAACTCTCAAGGAGATTGTAGAGCATGTCAGCGCCAGTCTCGATGTCACGATGTTGCTTGTTCAGCATATTGTTCATAGATGCTAAGATATAGCACCTCACAATCTCATCGGATCGAAGCCAGGCCGCTAAGGCGTTATTGTCCTCTTGAGTTGAATCATCATTCGTCAGAGGAGGACACGGGGTGGTGAGTACCCATTTGTGCTTGTTAACGGTAGGTATTATGTCGAGGTTACGTTTCGAATCTATGTAGTTTTCGTTTTCGAGTTGGTTCGAGGAAAGAAAGATAGAGAGAGGGTTGAGAGACATATTGCCTATAACAGTTGAAACAAGTTTATGATTAGTCTTTGGTTTAGGATTTAAGTTTCATTAAGACTTTTGTAAAATCCAAAGGTGTTATGAACGAAATGACACTTTACTCCTTCGATGGAAGGCCGCAACGAGTCTCCTTTCATAAGTAAATGACTCATCATTAATGCATAGCCAAGATGTCAATACATCAATTTTGACTAGCCACCTTGTAAATTGGTTTGATCACTCACATCCTTTCGCAGGGCCTCGAGGGAGGATTACTAGGGATTGAGTCTAAGTGTGTAACCAACCACTTAGTCCAAAAGATTGACTTTGAAAAACAATCCGCCGAGGGGAGGTCTTGTCATCATCGTCTCACTCTCGGACGTAGCTCATTGAGCAATGATCAGAGCAAAGCGCCCTTGAGTACTCTCATTTAAGAGAGGGCCACGAGGGTGACTCTTAGTCCGGCGACACTTGCACTTTTCATTAGTGTTGGGGATCGTGGGTTACAAACAACAAGTATAACCCTCCCACTTAGTTTTTGGAGATGGTTCATCGACTCTTTTAAGTTCGGAAACAAATTTCCTAGTTAGAGAGCGACAGAGCGGACAACTAGAAGATAATCCTAGATCGACATGTTCAGAGCAGTATTAGTGCATAAAGGCACAAGGGACATACTCGATCTTTTCCTATTTTCTATTTCGGGAAAGTGCGTGAGGGAAGTGTGAACTTCAACTCACTCGAACACTTGAAAGTTTGAGATTACACATATTTTTATTTTTCGGCTTGTCTACAAGGAGACCTCCCAGTCAAATTTTCAAGAGCATTTAGATTTTGAACATATGTGATATAGATATAGTTTTGAAAACATTTTGAAAACTTATTTGATTTGGATGACAGAATATTTTCAAGTTTGAAAGTGAAAACGGTTTTTCAAAATTCAAACTAGTTTTGTAAAAATTCAATTTCAATTAATCTTTCAAAAATCAAAACTTTTAATCTTTACACATCATGTTTATAATCATATGAAAAACATTTTTGCTCAAGAAAATTTTCTCATTAGAGTTCTATAACTCATGGTAGTGGGGTTTGAAAATCCGGATTTCTAAAAACTGGAGTTTCAGACAGCCGCGCACCTCGGAGTAAAATCGCCATAACTGGCGGCTCCGATGTCCTTTTGAGCCGAAACTGGTGGCATTGGACAGAGGACAGACAGAGATTTAATTTGATTCAAGAATCATTAAATTTCAATTTCTGAGCAGAGAGTTATGCCGCTTTTAATGCGGGTTTACATTCCAGCTCGAAGAAAAAGAAATAAATTAAAGCTTCGTCCTTTTAGGTGCGAAAAAGAATCGAGTGTAACGGAACGTTTTAAGATGTTGTTTAAAGCTTTTATTTGTGTTTTATTAGCAGGGTAATAACATAGAATAAAAGAAATAACAACATGCATAAAACGATTCAAGTAAATAAACGAAACTAGCAAGAAAATAAAACTAGTCACAAAATTTACTCGAAAATTCTCAAACCTTTAAAACACGTTTTTTAATATAAAAAATTAAAAACTTTTAGAACTGATTCTAATGTGTTTTAACATCATCCCAAACTCATAGAAAAACAACATGCTTTTTAATTTAAAGACAAGAGCAATAAATTAAAAAAAAATCTAAGATTACAATTCTAACTTGTCACAAAATTAGTAAACTTTCGAAAACGATTTTCAAGCTCATAATTTAAAAACATGCACATGCAATCCTTTGACCATAGCTCTGATACCATTTGTTGGAATCGATCTAGGGTTTAAGAAAATAATTAACGCTTCGGTAAGCGGCGGAATTTTAAAAATTTTCTTTTACAAGTAAAAACTAGTTTTTACTAACCTAGACAAGAGCATGTGCATGTAAATAAAAACTAATATGAGCTATTAAAGTTACTAACCTTTCTTGAAGCTTGAACCTTGTAGAAGCTTTTGGAAAGTTGCAACGCTCGTCTCCCCTCGCAGCACGTCTCTCTTTCTTTCCTCGGCACCTCGAGCAACCACAAAAGTTTCTATCACTAAATCACTCGAAAAGAAGGAATTAGTGAGTGGGCACTTTTAAACACTACGACTTAAAAACGAGTCTCGAAGTCGCAGAGCTAAACACTAGGTCGAGTGAGGACCTAGGTGCCAAGACAAGAAAAATCGAAAATATAAACTAGAGAGAGAGAGAGGAAGGGGCGGCCAAGTCTAGAGAGAGAAGCTCTCAATCTCTAAAACTTTGGATGAATGAAAAGTGAGGAATGAGGCTCCTATTTATAGGAGAGGTTTCACCTTCAATAAGGTAGTTTCCTCTTCTATAGAATATCACATATTCATGAGCCAATTTCCCTTTTCCTTCAAAGAGTCACACGGCCAAGACTAAGCAAGTAAGTCCTTGGATTTGTTTCCTCTTTTATTTGCTTCTCTCTTGATCCTTTTGGGCGCCTACCATTCTTTCCTCTTAGGGGAAATTTGTTTCCTCTTTTTCTTTTGGCAAGTATCTTAATACATTTATGCACAAAATAAACTCTCTTTCCACTTGGGTAATATGGGCGCCTACACCATCTAGAAAGGGCTTCTAGAAGCTTTTCCATTTTGTTCATGACAACATGAAAAAGGCCCATTAAGAATTTTCAATAAAATTCTTATGAAATGAAATTAATTCACAAGGCCCAATTAATCATATTATGGCCGAGTGACATTAAGTCATCAAATGAACTTGTCAAAATTTATTGACATCCATTTCATCCTTATGTCTCAAAAGACAAAAATACCCTTTTAACTATTTTCGTTCTTGTTTTGACTTAGCTTCCAGTTTAACTATTCCTATCGATGTGATTCGTGACAGTGACCTCATGGACCCAAATGAACAAAGCTTTAGCTAAACACTTGGACTCAAAAGTTCACAAACCTTTTCCAAGTTTAGCTTAATGCCAGCTGACTCCACTAAAGAGCTGACACTGAAAATCTCTCGGTTCAAATGAATTTGTTTTCTACTCAAGAATTCGACCTAATTATAATGAGCGGATCCACTGAATATTATCTATGCTACCCTTCATGAATGTCATCAGCTAGTCGGGATTTACTAAATTACCATTTTACCCTTCTAGCTGTTATTTCCTCAACTCCTTTGTCGCTTGTGAATAAGTTAGAAACAATGTATTGACGAGGAGCTAACAAGTCACATTGTTTCATCCAAAAGAGTCAGGACTCAATTTGGACACTGGCCAGTTCATTTATTCACACTCCAAGGAACAAAGCATGAGGTGACATACATTGCATTTCAGCAATCTTGTACATGAATTCCATATCTATGAGAACTTCACAAAGTTACTCATGACATACTCACAACTTAGTACCTCACCAATAGGCCTTGTTCGGAATCACATAGTGAGTCCGAAATTTGACTTTCTCAAATGAGAATACTAAGGTGTGAAATGACATGTCTCATTTCAGGATTAAGGTAAGCATGATGCAATTCATACATAGTGACTTCGAGACATAAGAGGTTAAATGGTTTGTTCTTATATTGTCTCTAGAAGTGCACTGGTCAATTCAGTATCTTCGGAAGATACCTAGAAGAACTATAGAGTCCCAAACTCTCAATGCCTCATAACCAGACATCATAGATTCTTCTAACAATCATACTGAGGTCAATAGTCCTTTGACCCTTAGATTGCAAATATATCGTTTTAAGCAAACTACGAAGAGTTTGTTCATGCAAATCTACATTTGTCTCTTCGTAAGTTGTTTAGTTTGTTTATGGACTAAAAGACTATGGTTTTATCATAAAGCTTCAGACAAGGAAGATTGAATGAACGTTTCAACTTTATTAATGAATAAGCAATTACAAGCAAGAGTCTTCGTAAGACTATATGACATCAAATGTACATAAATAGACACTACTACTCTTCTTGTGGGCACCATTGACAACACCTACATGGCGCACTTAAGACGCCTACATGGCGCACGTAAGACGCGTAAAGGCGCAACCCGTAAGACGCCTACATGGCGCAACCTAAGACGCCTACATGGCGCACTTAAGACGCCTACATGGCGCACGTAAGACGCGTAAAGGTGCAACCCGTAAGACGCCTACATGGCGCACTAAAGACGCCTACATGGCGCAACCTAAGACGCCTACATGGCGCACTTAAGACGCCTACATGGCGCACGTAAGACACGTAAAGGCGCAACCCGTAAGACGCCTACATGGCGCAACCTAAGACGCCTACATGGCGCACGTAAGACGCGTAAAGGCCCAACCCGTAAGACGCCTACATGGCGCAACCTAAGACGCCTACATGGCGCACGTAAGACGCATAAAGGCGTAACCCGTAAGAAGCCTACATGGCGCACTAAAAACGCCTACATGGCGTACGTAAGACGCGAAAAGGCGCAACCCGTAAGACGCCAACATGGCGCAACCTAAGACGCCTACATGGCGCACGTAAGACGCGTAAAGGCGCAACCCGTAAGACGCCTACATGGCGCACGCAATACGCCTACATGGCGCAACTTAAGACGCTTACATGGCGCAACCTAAGATGCCTACATGGCGCAACCTAAGACGCCTACATGGCGCACTTAAGACGCCTACATGGCGCACGTAAGACGCGTAAAGGCGCAACCCGTAAGACGCCTACATGGCGCAACCTAAGACGCCTACATGGCGCACTTAAGACGCCTACATGGCGCACGTAAGACGCGTAAAGGCGCAACCCGTAAGACGCCTACATGGCGCAACCTAAGACGCCTACATGGCGCACGTAAGACGCGTAAAGGCCCAACCCGTAAGACGCCTACATGGCGCAACCTAAGATGCCTACATGGCGCACGTAAGACGCGTAAAGTCGCAACCCGTAAGACGCCTACATGGCGCAACCTAAGACACCTACATGGCGGACGTAAGACGCGTAAAGGCGCAACCCGTAAGACGCCTACATGGCGCAACCTAAGACACCTACATGGCGCACTTAAGACGCCTACATGGCGCACGTAAGACGCGTAAAGGCGCAAACCGTAAGACGCCTACATGGCGCAACCTAAGACCCCTACATGGCGCACTTAAGACGCCTACATGGCGCACGTAAGACGCGTAAAGGCGCAACCCGTAAGACGCCTACATGGCGCAACTTAAGACACCTAGATGGCGCACTTAACACGCCTATATGGCGCGCGTAAGACGCGTAAAGGCGCAACCCGTAAGACGCCTACATGGCGCAACCTAAGACGCCTACATGGCGCACTTAAGATGCCTACATGGCGCACGTAAGACGCGTAAAGGCGCAACCCGTAAGATGCCTACGTGGCGCAACCTAAGACGCCTACATGACGCACGTAAGACGCGTAAAGGCGCAAACCGTAAGACGCCTACATGGCGCACGTAAGACGCATAAAGGCGCAACCCGTAAGACGCCTACATGGCGCAACCTAAGACGCCTACATGGCGCACTTAAGACGCCTACATGGCGCACGTAAGACGCGTAAAGGCGCAACCCGTAAGACGCCTACATGGCGCAACCTAAGACGCCTACATGACGCACGTAAGACGCGTAAAGGCGCAACCCGTAAGACGCCTACATGGCGCTCGCAAGACGCCTACATGGCGCAACTTAAGACCCCTACATGACGCAACCTAAGACGCCTACATGGCGCAACCTAAGACGCCTACGTGGCGCACTTAAAACGCCTACATGGCGTACGTAAGACGCGTAAAGGCGCAACCCGTAAGAGGCCTACATGGCGCAACCTAAGACGCCTACATGGCGCACTTAAGACGCCTACATGGCGCACGTAAGACGCGTAAAGGTGCAACCCGTAAGACGCCTACATGGCGCAACCTAAGACGCCTACATGGCGCACTTAAGACGCCTACATGGCGCACGCAAGACGCCTACATGGCGCAACTTAAGACGCCTACATGGCACAACCTAAGTCGCCTACATGGCGCACGTAAGACGCGTAAAGGCGCAACCCGTAAGACGCCTACATGGCGCAACCTAAGACGCCTACATGGCGCACTTAAGACGCCTACATGGCGCACGTAAGACGCGTAAAGGCGCAACCCGTAAGACGCCTACATGGCGCAACCTAAGACGCCTACATGGCGCACGTAAGACGCGTAAAGGCCCAACCCGTAAGACGCCTACATGGCGCAACCTAAGACGCCTACATGGCGCACGTAAGACGCGTAAAGTCGCAACCCGTAAGACGCCTACATGGCGCAACCTAAGACACCTACATGGCGGACGTAAGACGCGTAAAGGCGCAACCCGTAAGACGCCTACATGGCGCAACCTAAGACACCTACATGGCGCACTTAAGACGCCTACATGGCGCACGTAAGACGCGTAAAGGCGCAAACCGTAAGACGCCTACATGGCGCAACCTAAGACCCCTACATGGCGCACTTAAGACGCCTACATGGCGCACGTAAGACGCGTAAAGGCGCAACCCGTAAGACGCCTACATGGCGCAACTTAAGACACCTAGATGGCGCACTTAACACGCCTATATGGCGCGCGTAAGACGCGTAAAGGCGCAACCCGTAAGACGCCTACATGGCGCAACCTAAGACGCCTACATGGCGCACTTAAGACGCCTACATGGCGCACGTAAGACGCGTAAAGGCGCAACCCGTAAGATGCCTACGTGGCGCAACCTAAGACGCCTACATGGCGCACTTAAGACGCCTACATGGCGCACGTAAGACGCGTAAAGGGGCAACCCATAAGATGCCTACATGGCGCAACCTAAGACGCCTACATGGCGCACTTAAAACACCTACATGGCGTACGTAAGACGCGTAAAGGCGCAACCCGTAAGACGCCTACATGGCGCAACCTAAGACGCCTACATGGCGCACGTAAGACGCGTAAAGGCGCAACCCGTAAGACGCCTACATGGCGCTCGCAAGACGCCTACATGGCGCAACTTAAGACGCCTACATGACGCAACCTAAGACGCCTACATGGCGCAACCTAAGACGCCTACGTGGCGCACTTAAAACGCCTACATGGCGTACGTAAGACGCGTAAAGGCGCAACCCGTAAGAGGCCTACATGGCGCAACCTAAGACGCCTACATGGCGCACTTAAGACGCCTACATGGCGCACGTAAGACGCGTAAAGGTGCAACCCGTAAGACGCCTACATGGCGCAACCTAAGACGCCTACATGGCGCACTTAAGACGCCTACATGGCGCACGCAAGACGCCTACATGACGCACGTAAGACGCGTAAAGGCGCAACCCGTAAGACGCCTACATGGCGCTCGCAAGACGCCTACATGGCGCAACTTAAGACCCCTACATGACGCAACCTAAGACGCCTACATGGCGCAACCTAAGACGCCTACGTGGCGCACTTAAAACGCCTACATGGCGTACGTAAGACGCGTAAAGGCGCAACCCGTAAGAGGCCTACATGGCGCAACCTAAGACGCCTACATGGCGCACTTAAGACGCCTACATGGCGCACGTAAGACGCGTAAAGGTGCAACCCGTAAGACGCCTACATGGCGCAACCTAAGACGCCTACATGGCGCACTTAAGACGCCTACATGGCGCACGCAAGACGCCTACATGGCGCAACTTAAGACGCCTACATGGCACAACCTAAGTCGCCTACATGGCGCACGTAAGACGCGTAAAGGCGCAACCCGTAAGACGCCTACATGGCGCAACCTAAGACGCCTACATGGCGCACTTAAGACGCCTACATGGCGCACGTAAGACGCGTAAAGGCGCAACCCGTAAGACGCCTACATGGCGCAACCTAAGACGCCTACATGGCGCACGTAAGACGCGTAAAGGCCCAACCCGTAAGACGCCTACATGGCGCAACCTAAGACGCCTACATGGCGCACGTAAGACGCGTAAAGTCGCAACCCGTAAGACGCCTACATGGCGCAACCTAAGACACCTACATGGCGGACGTAAGACGCGTAAAGGCGCAACCCGTAAGACGCCTACATGGCGCAACCTAAGACACCTACATGGCGCACTTAAGACGCCTACATGGCGCACGTAAGACGCGTAAAGGCGCAAACCGTAAGACGCCTACATGGCGCAACCTAAGACCCCTACATGGCGCACTTAAGACGCCTACATGGCGCACGTAAGACGCGTAAAGGCGCAACCCGTAAGACGCCTACATGGCGCAACTTAAGACACCTAGATGGCGCACTTAACACGCCTATATGGCGCGCGTAAGACGCGTAAAGGCGCAACCCGTAAGACGCCTACATGGCGCAACCTAAGACGCCTACATGGCGCACTTAAGACGCCTACATGGCGCACGTAAGACGCGTAAAGGCGCAACCCGTAAGATGCCTACGTGGCGCAACCTAAGACGCCTACATGGCGCACTTAAGACGCCTACATGGCGCACGTAAGACGCGTAAAGGGGCAACCCATAAGATGCCTACATGGCGCAACCTAAGACGCCTACATGGCGCACTTAAAACACCTACATGGCGTACGTAAGACGCGTAAAGGCGCAACCCGTAAGACGCCTACATGGCGCAACCTAAGACGCCTACATGGCGCACGTAAGACGCGTAAAGGCGCAACCCGTAAGACGCCTACATGGCGCTCGCAAGACGCCTACATGGCGCAACTTAAGACGCCTACATGACGCAACCTAAGACGCCTACATGGCGCAACCTAAGACGCCTACGTGGCGCACTTAAAACGCCTACATGGCGTACGTAAGACGCGTAAAGGCGCAACCCGTAAGAGGCCTACATGGCGCAACCTAAGACGCCTACATGGCGCACTTAAGACGCCTACATGGCGCACGTAAGACGCGTAAAGGTGCAACCCGTAAGACGCCTACATGGCGCAACCTAAGACGCCTACATGGCGCACTTAAGACGCCTACATGGCGCACGCAAGACGCCTACATGGCGCAACTTAAGACGCCTACATGGCGCAACCTAAGTCGCCTACATGGCGCACGTAAGACGCGTAAAGGCGCAACCCGTAAGACGCCTACATCGCGCAACCTAAGACGCCTACATGGCGCACTTAAGACGCCTACCTGGCGCACGTAAGACGCGTAAAGGCGCAACCCGTAAGACACGTACATGGCGCAACCAAAGACGCCTACATGGCGCACTTAAGACGCCTACATGGCGCACGTAAGACGCGTAAAGGCGCAACCTAAGACCCGTACATGGCGCACGTAAGATGCGTAAAGGCGCAACCCGTAAGACGCCTACATGGCGCATGCAAGACGCCTACATGGCGCAACTTAAGACGCCTACATGGCGCAACCTAAGACGCCTACATGGCGCACGTAAGACGCATAAAGGCGTAACCCGTAAGACGCCTACATGGCGCAACCTAAGACGCCTACATGGCGTACGTAAGACGCGTAAAGGCGCAACCCGTAAGACGCCTACATGGCGCAACCTAAGACGCCTACATCGCGCACGTAAGACGCGTAAAGGCGCAACCCGTAAGACGCCTACATGGCGCACGCAAGACGCCTACATGGCGCACGCAAGACGCCTACATGGCGCAACTTAAGACGCTAACATGGCGAAACCTAAGACGCCTACATGGCGCAACCTAAGACGCCTACATGGCGCACTTAAGACGCCTACATGGCGCACGTAAGACGCGTAAAGGCGCAACCCGTAAGACGCCTACATGGCGCAACGTAAGACGCCTACATGGCGCACTTAAGACGCCTACATGGCGCACGTAAGACGCGTAAAGGCGCAACCCGTAAGACGCCTACATGGCGCAACCTAAGACGCCTACATGGCGCACGTAAGACACGTAAAGGCGCAACCCGTAAGACGCCTACATGGCGCAACCTAAGACGCCTACATGGCGCACGTAAGACGCGTAAAGTCGCAACCCGTAAGACCCCTATATGGCGCAACCTAAGACGCCTACATGGCGCACGTAAGACGCGTAAAGGCGCAACCCGTAAGACGCCTACATGGCGCAACCTAAGACGCCTACATGGCGCACTTAAGACGCCTACATGGCGCACGTAAGACGCGTAAAGGCGCAACACGTAAGACGCCTACATGGCGCAACCTAAGACCCCTACATGGCGCACTTAAGACGCCTACATGGCGCACGTAAGACGCGTAAAGGCGCAACCCGTAAGACGCCTACATGGCGCAACCTAAGACACCTAGATGGCGCACTTAACACGCCTACATGGTGCGCGTAAGACGCGTAAAGGCGCAACCCGTAAGACGCCTACATGGCCCAACCTAAGACGCCTACATGGCGCACTTAAGACGCCTGCATGGCGCACGTAAGACGCGTAAAGGCGCAACCCGTAAGATGCCTACGTGGCGCAACCTAAGACGCCTACATGGCGCACTTAAGATGCCTACATGGCGCACGTAAGACGCGTAAAGGCGCAACCCGTAAGACGCCTACATGGCGCAACCTAAGACGCCTACATGGCGCACTTAAAACGCCTACATGGCGTACGTAAGACGCGTAAAGGCGCAACCCGTAAGACGCCTACATGGCGCAACCTAAGACGCCTACATGGCGCACGTAAGACGCGTAAAGGCGCAACCCGTAAGACGCCTACATGGCGCACGCAAGACGCCTACGTGGCGCAACTTAAGACGCCTACATGGCGCAACCTAAGACGCCTACATGGCGCAACCTAAGACGCCTACATGGCGCACTTAAAACGCCTACATGGCGTACGTAAGACGCCTGCATGGCGCAACCTAAGACGCCTACATGGCGCACGTAAGACGCATAAACGCGCAACCCGTAAGACGCCTACATGGGGCAACCTAAGACGCCTACATGGCGCACTTAAGACGCCTACATGGCGCACGTAAGACGCGTAAAGGCGCAACCCGTTAGACGCCTACATGGCGCAACCTAAGACGCCTACATGGCGCACTTAAGACGCCTACATGGCGCACGTCAGACGCGTAAAGGCGCAACCCGTAAGACGCCTACATGGCGCAACCTAAGACTCCTACATGGCGCACGTAAAACGCGTAAAGGCGCAACCCGTAAGACGCCTACATGGCGCAACCTAAGATGCCTACATGGCGCACGTAAGACGCGTAAAGGCGCAACCCGTAAGACGCCTACATGGCGCAACCTAAGACGCCTACATGGCGCACGTAAGACGCGTAAAGGCGCAACCCGTAAGACACCTACATGGCGCAACCTAAGACGCCTACTTGGCGCACTTAAGACGCCTACATGGCGCACTTAAGACGCCTACATGGCGCAACCTAAGACGCCTACATGGCGCACTTAAGACGCCAACATGGCGCACTTAAGACGCCTACATGACGCAACCTAAGACGCCTACATGGCGCAACGTAAGACGCCTACATGGCGCAACCTAAGACGCCTACATGGCGCACGTAAGACGCCTACAGGGCGCAACCTAAGACGCCTACAGGGAGCAACCTAAGACACCTACATGGCGCACTTAAGACGCCTACACTGCGCACGTAAGAAGCGTAAAGGCGCAACCCGTAAGATGCCTACATGGCGCAACCTAAGACGCCTACATGGCGCACTTAAGACGCCTACATGGTGCACGTAAGACGCCTACATGGCGCACTTAAGGCGCCTACATGGCGCACGTAAGACGCATAAAGGCGCAACCCGTAAGACGCCTACATGGCGCAACCTAAGACGACTACATGGCGCACTTAAGACGCCTACATGGCGCACGCAAGACGCCTACATGGCGCAACTTAAGACGCCTACCTGGCGCAACCTAAGCGCCTACATGGCGCACGTAAGACGTGTAAAGGCGCAACCCGTAAGATGCCTACATGGCGCAACCTAAGACGCCTACATGGCTCACTTAAGACGCCTACATGGCGCACGTAAGACGCGTAAAGGCGCAACCCGTAAGACTCCTACATGGCGCAACCTAAGACGCCTACATGGCGCACTTAAGACGCCTACATGGCGCACGTAAGACGCGTAAAGGCGCAACCCGTAAGACACCTACATGGCGCAACCTAAGACGCCTACATGGCGCACTTAAGACGCCTACCTGGCGCACGTAAGACGCGTAAAGGCGCAACCCGTAAGACACGTACATGGCGCAACCAAAGACGCCTACATGGCGCACTTAAGACGCCTACATGGCGCACGTAAGACGCGTAAAGGCGCAACCTAAGACCCGTACATGGCGCACGTAAGACGCGTAAAGGCGCAACCCGTAAGACGCCTACATGGCGCATGCAAGACGCCTACATGGCGCAACTTAAGACGCCTACATGGCGCAACCTAAGACGCCTACATGGCGCACGTAAGACGCATAAAGGCGTAACCCGTAAGACGCCTACATGGCGCAACCTAAGACGCCTACATGGCGTACGTAAGACGCGTAAAGGCGCAACCCGTAAGACGCCTACATGGCGCAACCTAAGACGCCTACATCGCGCACGTAAGACGCGTAAAGGCGCAACCCGTAAGACGCCTACATGGCGCACGCAAGACGCCTACATGGCGCACGCAAGACGCCTACATGGCGCAACTTAAGACGCTAACATGGCGAAACCTAAGACGCCTACATGGCGCAACCTAAGACGCCTACATGGCGCACTTAAGACGCCTACATGGCTCACGTAAGACGCGTAAAGGCGCAACCCGTAAGACGCCTACATGGCGCAACGTAAGACGCCTACATGGCGCACTTAAGACGCCTACATGGCGCACGTAAGACGCGTAAAGGCGCAACCCGTAAGACGCCTACATGGCGCAACCTAAGACGCCTACATGGCGCACGTAAGACACGTAAAGGCGCAACCCGTAAGACACCTACATGGCGCAACCTAAGACGCCTACATGGCGCACGTAAGACGCGTAAAGTCGCAACCCGTAAGACCCCTATATGGCGCAACCTAAGACGCCTACATGGCGCACGTAAGACGCGTAAAGGCGCAACCCGTAAGACGCCTACATGGCGCAACCTAAGACGCCTACATGGCGCACTTAAGACGCCTACATGGCGCACGTAAGACGCGTAAAGGCGCAACACGTAAGACGCCTACATGGCGCAACCTAAGACCCCTACATGGCGCACTTAAGACGCCTACATGGCGCACGTAAGACGCGTAAAGGCGCAACCCGTAAGACGCCTACATGGCGCAACCTAAGACACCTAGATGGCGCACTTAACACGCCTACATGGTGCGCGTAAGACGCGTAAAGGCGCAACCCGTAAGACGCCTACATGGCGCAACCTAAGACGCCTACATGGCGCACTTAAGACGCCTGCATGGCGCACGTAAGACGCGTAAAGGCGCAACCCGTAAGATGCCTACGTGGCGCAACCTAAGACGCCTACATGGCGCACTTAAGATGCCTACATGGCGCACGTAAGACGCGTAAAGGCGCAACCCGTAAGACGCCTACATGGCGCATGCAAGACGCCTACATGGCGCAACTTAAGACGCCTACATGGCGCAACCTAAGACGCCTACATGGCGCACGTAAGACGCATAAAGGCGTAACCCGTAAGACGCCTACATGGCGCAACCTAAGACGCCTACATGGCGTACGTAAGACGCGTAAAGGCGCAACCCGTAAGACGCCTACATGGCGCAACCTAAGACGCCTACATCGCGCACGTAAGACGCGTAAAGGCGCAACCCGTAAGACGCCTACATGGCGCACGCAAGACGCCTACATGGCGCATGCAAGACGCCTACATGGCGCAACTTAAGACGCTAACATGGCGAAACCTAAGACGCCTACATGGCGCAACCTAAGACGCCTACATGGCGCACTTAAGACGCCTACATGGCGCACGTAAGACGCGTAAAGGCGCAACCCGTAAGACGCCTACATGGCGCAACGTAAGACGCCTACATGGCGCACTTAAGACGCCTACATGGCGCACGTAAGACGCGTAAAGGCGCAACCCGTAAGACGCCTACATGGCGCAACCTAAGACGCCTACATGGCGCACGTAAGACACGTAAAGGCGCAACCCGTAAGACGCCTACATGGCGCAACCTAAGACGCCTACATGGCGCACGTAAGACGCGTAAAGTCGCAACCCGTAAGACCCCTATATGGCGCAACCTAAGACGCCTACATGGCGCACGTAAGACGCGTAAAGGCGCAACCCGTAAGACGCCTACATGGCGCAACCTAAGACGCCTACATGGCGCACTTAAGACGCCTACATGGCGCACGTAAGACGCGTAAAGGCGCAACACGTAAGACGCCTACATGGCGCAACCTAAGACCCCTACATGGCGCACTTAAGACGCCTACATGGCGCACGTAAGACGCGTAAAGGCGCAACCCGTAAGACGCCTACATGGCGCAACCTAAGACACCTAGATGGCGCACTTAACACGCCTACATGGTGCGCGTAAGACGCGTAAAGGCGCAACCCGTAAGACGCCTACATGGCCCAACCTAAGACGCCTACATGGCGCACTTAAGACGCCTGCATGGCGCACGTAAGACGCGTAAAGGCGCAACCCGTAAGATGCCTACGTGGCGCAACCTAAGACGCCTACATGGCGCACTTAAGATGCCTACATGGCGCACGTAAGACGCGTAAAGGCGCAACCCGTAAGACGCCTACATGGCGCAACCTAAGACGCCTACATGGCGCACTTAAAACGCCTACATGGCGTACGTAAGACGCGTAAAGGCGCAACCCGTAAGACGCCTACATGGCGCAACCTAAGACGCCTACATGGCGCACGTAAGACGCGTAAAGGCGCAACCCGTAAGACGCCTACATGGCGCACGCAAGACGCCTACGTGGCGCAACTTAAGACGCCTACATGGCGCAACCTAAGACGCCTACATGGCGCAACCTAAGACGCCTACATGGCGCACTTAAAACGCCTACATGGCGTACGTAAGACGCCAGCATGGCGCAACCTAAGACGCCTACATGGCGCACGTAAGACGCATAAACGCGCAACCCGTAAGACGCCTACATGGGGCAACCTAAGACGCCTACATGGCGCACTTAAGACGCCTACATGGCGCACGTAAGACGCGTAAAGGCGCAACCCGTTAGACGCCTACATGGCGCAACCTAAGACGCCTACATGGCGCACTTAAGACGCCTACATGGCGCACGTCAGACGCGTAAAGGCGCAACCCGTAAGACGCCTACATGGCGCAACCTAAGACTCCTACATGGCGCACGTAAAACGCGTAAAGGCGCAACCCGTAAGACGCCTACATGGCGCAACCTAAGATGCCTACATGGCGCACGTAAGACGCGTAAAGGCGCAACCCGTAAGACGCCTACATGGCGCAACCTAAGACGCCTACATGGCGCACGTAAGACGCGTAAAGGCGCAACCCGTAAGACACCTACATGGCGCAACCTAAGACGCCTACTTGGCGCACTTAAGACGCCTACATGGCGCACTTAAGACGCCTACATGGCGCAACCTAAGACGCCTACATGGCGCACTTAAGACGCCAACATGGCGCACTTAAGACGCCTACATGACGCAACCTAAGACGCCTACATGGCGCAACGTAAGACGCCTACATGGCGCAACCTAAGACGCCTACATGGCGCACGTAAGACGCCTACAGGGCGCAACCTAAGACGCCTACAGGGAGCAACCTAAGACACCTACATGGCGCACTTAAGACGCCTACATTGCGCACGTAAGAAGCGTAAAGGCGCAACCCGTAAGATGCCTACATGGCGCAACCTAAGACGCCTACATGGCGCACTTAAGACGCCTACATGGTGCACGTAAGACGCCTACATGGCGCACTTAAGGTGCCTACATGGCGCACGTAAGACGCATAAAGGCGCAACCCGTAAGACGCCTACATGGCGCAACCTAAGACGACTACATGGCGCACTTAAGACGCCTACATGGCGCACGCAAGACGCCTACATGGCGCAACTTAAGACGCCTACCTGGCGCAACCTAAGCGCCTACATGGCGCACGTAAGACGTGTAAAGGCGCAACCCGTAAGATGCCTACATGGCGCAACCTAAGACGCCTACATGGCTCACTTAAGACGCCTACATGGCGCACGTAAGACGCGTAAAGGCGCAACCCGTAAGACTCCTACATGGCGCAACCTAAGACGCCTACATGGCGCACTTAGACGCCTACATGGCGCACGTAAGACGCGTAAAGGCGCAACCCGTAAGACACCTACATGGCGCAACCTAAGACGCCTACATGGCGCACTTAAGACGCCTACCTGGCGCACGTAAGACGCGTAAAGGCGCAACCCGTAAGACACGTACATGGCGCAACCAAAGACGCCTACATGGCGCACTTAAGACGCCTACATGGCGCACGTAAGACGCGTAAAGGCGCAACCTAAGACCCGTACATGGCGCACGTAAGACGCGTAAAGGCGCAACCCGTAAGACGCCTACATGGCGCATGCAAGACGCCTACATGGCGCAACTTAAGACGCCTACATGGCGCAACCTAAGACGCCTACATGGCGCACGTAAGACGCATAAAGGCGTAACCCGTAAGACGCCTACATGGCGCAACCTAAGACGCCTACATGGCGTACGTAAGACGCGTAAAGGCGCAACCCGTAAGACGCCTACATGGCGCAACCTAAGACGCCTACATCGCGCACGTAAGACGCGTAAAGGCGCAACCCGTAAGACGCCTACATGGCGCACGCAAGACGCCTACATGGCGCACGCAAGACGCCTACATGGCGCAACTTAAGACGCTAACATGGCGAAACCTAAGACGCCTACATGGCGCAACCTAAGACGCCTACATGGCGCACTTAAGACGCCTACATGGCGCACGTAAGACGCGTAAAGGCGCAACCCGTAAGACGCCTACATGGCGCAACGTAAGACGCCTACATGGCGCACTTAAGACGCCTACATGGCGCACGTAAGACGCGTAAAGGCGCAACCCGTAAGACGCCTACATGGCGCAACCTAAGACGCCTACATGGCGCACGTAAGACACGTAAAGGCGCAACCCGTAAGACGCCTACATGGCGCAACCTAAGACGCCTACATGGCGCACGTAAGACGCGTAAAGTCGCAACCCGTAAGACCCCTATATGGCGCAACCTAAGACGCCTACATGGCGCACGTAAGACGCGTAAAGGCGCAACCCGTAAGACGCCTACATGGCGCAACCTAAGACGCCTACATGGCGCACTTAAGACGCCTACATGGCGCACTTAAGACGCCTACATGGCGCACGTAAGACGCGTAAAGGCGCAACACGTAAGACGCCTACATGGCGCAACCTAAGACCCCTACATGGCGCACTTAAGACGCCTACATGGCGCACGTAAGACGCGTAAAGGCGCAACCCGTAAGACGCCTACATGGCGCAACCTAAGACACCTAGATGGCGCACTTAACACGCCTACATGGTGCGCGTAAGACGCGTAAAGGCGCAACCCGTAAGACGCCTACATGGCGCAACCTAAGACGCCTACATGGCGCACTTAAGACGCCTGCATGGCGCACGTAAGACGCGTAAAGGCGCAACCCGTAAGATGCCTACGTGGCGCAACCTAAGACGCCTACATGGCGCACTTAAGATGCCTACATGGCGCACGTAAGACGCGTAAAGGCGCAACCCGTAAGACGCCTACATGGCGCAACCTAAGACGCCTACATGGCGCACTTAAAACGCCTACATGGCGTACGTAAGACGCGTAAAGGCGCAACCCGTAAGACGCCTACATGGCGCAACCTAAGACGCCTACATGGCGCACGTAAGACGCGTAAAGGCGCAACCCGTAAGACGCCTACATGGCGCACGCAAGACGCCTACGTGGCGCAACTTAAGACGCCTACATGGCGCAACCTAAGACGCCTACATGGCGCAACCTAAGACGCCTACATGGCGCACTTAAAACGCCTACATGGCGTACGTAAGACGCCTGCATGGCGCAACCTAAGACGCCTACATGGCGCACGTAAGACGCATAAACGCGCAACCCGTAAGACGCCTACATGGGGCAACCTAAGACGCCTACATGGCGCACTTAAGACGCCTACATGGCGCACGTAAGACGCGTAAAGGCGCAACCCGTTAGACGCCTACATGGCGCAACCTAAGACGCCTACATGGCGCACTTAAGACGCCTACATGGCGCACGTCAGACGCGTAAAGGCGCAACACGTAAGACGCCTACATGGCGCAACCTAAGACTCCTACATGGCGCACGTAAAACGCGTAAAGGCGCAACCCGTAAGACGCCTACATGGCGCAACCTAAGATGCCTACATGGCGCACGTAAGACGCGTAAAGGCGCAACCCGTAAGACGCCTACATGGCGCAACCTAAGACGCCTACATGGCGCACGTAAGACGCGTAAAGGCGCAACCCGTAAGACACCTACATGGCGCAACCTAAGACGCCTACTTGGCGCACTTAAGACGCCTACATGGCGCACTTAAGACGCCTACATGGCGCAACCTAAGACGCCTACATGGCGCACTTAAGACGCCAACATGGCGCACTTAAGACGCCTACATGACGCAACCTAAGACGCCTACATGGCGCAACGTAAGACGCCTACATGGCGCAACCTAAGACGCCTACATGGCGCACGTAAGACGCCTACAGGGCGCAACCTAAGACGCCTACAGGGAGCAACCTAAGACACCTACATGGCGCACTTAAGACGCCTACATTGCGCACGTAAGAAGCGTAAAGGCGCAACCCGTAAGATGCCTACATGGCGCAACCTAAGACGCCTACATGGCGCACTTAAGACGCCTACATGGTGCACGTAAGACGCCTACATGGCGCACTTAAGGCGCCTACATGGCGCACGTAAGACGCATAAAGGCGCAACCCGTAAGACGCCTACATGGCGCAACCTAAGACGACTACATGGCGCACTTAAGACGCCTACATGGCGCACGCAAGACGCCTACATGGCGCAACTTAAGACGCCTACCTGGCGCAACCTAAGCGCCTACATGGCGCACGTAAGACGTGTAAAGGCGCAACCCGTAAGATGCCTACATGGCGCAACCTAAGACGCCTACATGGCTCACTTAAGACGCCTACATGGCGCACGTAAGACGCGTAAAGGCGCAACCCGTAAGACACCTACATGGCGCAACCTAAGACGCCTACATGGTGCACGTAAGACGCGTAAAGGCGCAACCCGTAAGACGCCTACATGGCGCAGGCAAGACGCCTACATGGCGCAACTTAAGACGCCTACATGGCGCAACCTAAGACACCTACATGGCGCACGTAAGACGCATAAAGGCGCAACCCGTAAGACGCCTACATGGCGCAACCTAAGACGCCTACATGGCGCACTTAAAACGCCTACATGGTGTACGTAAGACGCGTATAGGCGCAACCCGTAAGACGCCTACATGGCGCAACCTAAGACGCCTACATGGCGCACGTAAGACGCGTAAAGCTGCAACTCGTAAGACGCCTACATGGCGCAACCTAAGACGCCTACATGGCGCACTTAACACGCCTACATGGCGCACGTAAGACGCATAACGGCGCAACCCGTAAGACGCCTACATAGCGCAACCTAAGACGCCTACATGGCGCACTTAAGACGTCTACATGGCGCACGTAAGACGCGTAAAGGCGCAACCCGTAAGACGCCTACATGGCGCAACCTAAGACGCCTACATGGCACACTTAAGACGCCTACATGGCGCACGTAAGACGCGTAAAGGCGCAACCCGTAAGACGCCTACATGGCGCAACCTAAGACGCCTACATGGCGCACTTAAAACGCCTACATGGCGTACGTAAGACGCGTAAAGGCGCAACCCGTAAGACGCCTACATGGCGCAACCTAAGACGCCTACATGGCGCACGTAGGACGCGTCAAGGCGCAACCCGTAAGACGCCTACATGGCGCACGCAAGACGCCTGCATGGCGCAACTTAAGACGCCTACATGGCGCAACCTAAGACGCCTACATGGCGCAACCTAAGACGCCTACATGGCGCACTTAAAACGCCTACATGGCGTACGTAAGACGCCTGCATGGCGCAACCTAAGACGCCTACATGGCGCACGTAAGACGCATAAACGCGCAACCCGTAAGACGCCTACATGGGGCAACCTAAGACGCCTACATGGCGCACTTAAGACGCCTACATGGCGCACGTAAGACGCGTAAACGCGCAACCCGTTAGACGCCTACATGGCGCAACCTAAGACGCCTACATGGCGCAACCTAAGACCCCTACATGGCGCACTTAAGACGCCTACATGGCGCACGTAAGACGCGTAATGGCGCAACCCGTAAGACGCCTACATGGCGCAACCTAAGACACCTAGATGGCGCACTTAACACGCCTACATGGTGCGCGTAAGACGCGTAAAGGCGCAACCCGTAAGACGCCTACATGGCGCAACCTAAGACGCCTACATGGCGCACTTAAGACGCCTGCATGGCGCACGTAAGACGCGTAAAGGCGCAACCCGTAAGATGCCTACGTGGCGCAACCTAAGACGCCTACATGGCGCACTTAAGATGCCTACATGGCGCACGTAAGACGCGTAAAGGCGCAACCCGTAAGACGCCTACATGGCGCAACCTAAGACGCCTACATGGCGCACTTAAAACGCCTACATGGCGTACGTAAGACGCGTAAAGGCGCAACCCGTAAGACGCCTACATGGCGCAACCTAAGACGCCTACATGGCGCACGTAAGACGCGTAAAGGCGCAACCCGTAAGACGCCTACATGGCGCACGCAAGACGCCTACGTGGCGCAACTTAAGACGCCTACATGGCGCAACCTAAGACGCCTACATGGCGCAACCTAAGACGCCTACATGGCGCACTTAAAACGCCTACATGGCGTACGTAAGACGCCTGCATGGCGCAACCTAAGACGCCTACATGGCGCACGTAAGACGCATAAACGCGCAACCCGTAAGACGCCTACATGGGGCAACCTAAGACGCCTACATGGCGCACTTAAGACGCCTACATGGCGCACGTAAGACGCGTAAAGGCGCAACCCGTTAGACGCCTACATGGCGCAACCTAAGACGCCTACATGGCGCACTTAAGACGCCTACATGGCGCACGTCAGACGCGTAAAGGCGCAACCCGTAAGACGCCTACATGGCGCAACCTAAGACTCCTACATGGCGCACGTAAAACGCGTAAAGGCGCAACCCGTAAGACGCCTACATGGCGCAACCTAAGATGCCTACATGGCGCACGTAAGACGCGTAAAGGCGCAACCCGTAAGACGCCTACATGGCGCAACCTAAGACGCCTACATGGCGCACGTAAGACGCGTAAAGGCGCAACCCGTAAGACACCTACATGGCGCAACCTAAGACGCCTACTTGGCGCACTTAAGACGCCTACATGGCGCACTTAAGACGCCTACATGGCGCAACCTAAGACGCCTACATGGCGCACTTAAGACGCCAACATGGCGCACTTAAGACGCCTACATGACGCAACCTAAGACGCCTACATGGCGCAACGTAAGACGCCTACATGGCGCAACCTAAGACGCCTACATGGCGCACGTAAGACGCCTACAGGGCGCAACCTAAGACGCCTACAGGGAGCAACCTAAGACACCTACATGGCGCACTTAAGACGCCTACATTGCGCACGTAAGAAGCGTAAAGGCGCAACCCGTAAGATGCCTACATGGCGCAACCTAAGACGCCTACATGGCGCACTTAAGACGCCTACATGGTGCACGTAAGACGCCTACATGGCGCACTTAAGGCGCCTACATGGCGCACGTAAGACGCATAAAGGCGCAACCCGTAAGACGCCTACATGGCGCAACCTAAGACGACTACATGGCGCACTTAAGACGCCTACATGGCGCACGCAAGACGCCTACATGGCGCAACTTAAGACGCCTACCTGGCGCAACCTAAGCGCCTACATGGCGCACGTAAGACGTGTAAAGGCGCAACCCGTAAGATGCCTACATGGCGCAACCTAAGACGCCTACATGGCTCACTTAAGACGCCTACATGGCGCACGTAAGACGCGTAAAGGCGCAACACGTAAGACGCCTACATGGCGCAACCTAAGACCCCTACATGGCGCACTTAAGACGCCTACATGGCGCACGTAAGACGCGTAAAGGCGCAACCCGTAAGACGCCTACATGGCGCAACGTAAGACACCTAGATGGCGCACTTAACACGCCTACATGGTGCGCGTAAGACGCGTAAAGGAGCAACCCGTAAGACGCCTACATGGCGCAACCTAAGACGCCTACATGGCGCACTTAAGACGCCTGCATGGCGCACGTAAGACGCGTAAAGGCGCAACCCGTAAGATGCCTACGTGGCGCAACCTAAGACGCCTACATGGCGCACTTAAGATGCCTACATGGCGCACGTAAGACGCGTAAAGGCGCAACCCGTAAGACGCCTACATGGCGCAACCTAAGACGCCTACATGGCGCACTTAAAACGCCTACATGGCGTACGTAAGACGCGTAAAGGCGCAACCCGTAAGACGCCTACATGGCGCAACCTAAGACGCCTACATGGCGCACGTAAGACGCGTAAAGGCGCAACCCGTAAGACGCCTACATGGCGCACGCAAGACGCCTACGTGGCGCAACTTAAGACGCCTACATGGCGCAACCTAAGACGCCTACATGGCGCAACCTAAGACGCCTACATGGCGCACTTAAAACGCCTACATGGCGTACGTAAGACGCCTGCATGGCGCAACCTAAGACGCCTACATGGCGCACGTAAGACGCATAAACGCGCAACCCGTAAGACGCCTACATGGGGCAACCTAAGACGCCTACATGGCGCACTTAAGACGCCTACATGGCGCACGTAAGACGCGTAAAGGCGCAACCCGTTAGACGCCTACATGGCGCAACCTAAGACGCCTACATGGCGCACTTAAGACGCCTACATGGCGCACGTCAGACGCGTAAAGGCGCAACCCGTAAGACGCCTACATGGCGCAACCTAAGACTCCTACATGGCGCACGTAAAACGCGTAAAGGCGCAACCCGTAAGACGCCTACATGGCGCAACCTAAGATGCCTACATGGCGCACGTAAGACGCGTAAAGGCGCAACCCGTAAGACGCCTACATGGCGCAACCTAAGACGCCTACATGGCGCACGTAAGACGCGTAAAGGCGCAACCCATAAGACACCTACATGGCGCAACCTAAGACGCCTACTTGGCGCACTTAAGACGCTTACATGGCGCACTTAAGACGCCTACATGGCGCAACCTAAGACGCCTACATGGCGCACTTAAGACGCCAACATGGCGCACTTAAGACGCCTACATGACGCAACCTAAGACGCCTACATGGCGCAACGTAAGACGCCTACATGGCGCAACCTAAGACGCCTACATGGCGCACGTAAGACGCCTACAGGGCGCAACCTAAGACGCCTACAGGGAGCAACCTAAGACACCTACATGGCGCACTTAAGACGCCTACATTGCGCACGTAAGAAGCGTAAAGGCGCAACCCGTAAGATGCCTACATGGCGCAACCTAAGACGCCTACATGGCGCACTTAAGACGCCTACATGGTGCACGTAAGACGCCTACATGGCGCACTTAAGGCGCCTACATGGCGCACGTAAGACGCATAAAGGCGCAACCCGTAAGACGCCTACATGGCGCAACCTAAGACGACTACATGGCGCACTTAAGACGCCTACATGGCGCACGCAAGACGCCTACATGGCGCAACTTAAGACGCCTACCTGGCGCAACCTAAGCGCCTACATGGCGCACGTAAGACGTGTAAAGGCGCAACCCGTAAGACTCCTACATGGCGCAACCTAAGACGCCTACATGGCGCACTTAAGACGCCTACATGGCGCACGTAAGACGCGTAAAGGCGCAACCCGTAAGACACCTACATGGCGCAACCTAAGACGCCTACATGGTGCACGTAAGACGCGTAAAGGCGCAACCCATAAGACGCCTACATGGCGCAGGCAAGACGCCTACATGGCGCAACTTAAGACGCCTACATGGCGCAACCTAAGACACCTACATGGCGCACGTAAGAGGCATAAAGGCGCAACCCGTAAGACGCCTACATGGCGCAACCTAAGACGCCTACATGGCGCACTTAAAACGCCTACATGGTGTACGTAAGACGCGTATAGGCGCAACCCGTAAGACGCCTACATGGCGCAACCTAAGACGCCTACATGGCGCACGTAAGACGCGTAAAGGCGCAACCCGTAAGACGCCTACATGGCGCAACCTAAGACGCCTACATGGCGCACGTAAGACGCGTAAAGGCGCAACCCGTTAGACGCCTACATGGCGCAACCTAAGACGCCTACATGGCGCACTTAAGACGCCTACATGGCGCACGTCAGACGCGTAAAGGCGCAACCCGTAAGACGCCTACATGGCGCAACCTAAGACTCCTACATGGCGCACGTAAAACGCGTAAAGGCGCAACCCGTAAGACGCCTACATGGCGCAACCTAAGATGCCTACATGGCGCACGTAAGACGCGTAAAGGCGCAACCCGTAAGACGCCTACATGGCGCAACCTAAGACGCCTACATGGCGCACGTAACACGCGTAAAGGCGCAACCCGTAAGACACCTACATGGCGCAACCTAAGACGCCTACTTGGCGCACTTAAGACGCTTACATGGCGCACTTAAGACGCCTACATGGCGCAACCTAAGACGCCTACATGGCGCACTTAAGACGCCAACATGGCGCACTTAAGACGCCTACATGACGCAACCTAAGACGCCTACATGGCGCAACGTAAGACGCCTACATGGCGCAACCTAAGACGCCTACATGGCGCACGTAAGACGCCTACAGGGCGCAACCTAAGACGCCTACAGGGAGCAACCTAAGACACCTACATGGCGCACTTAAGACGCCTACATTGCGCACGTAAGAAGCGTAAAGGCGCAACCCGTAAGATGCCTACATGGCGCAACCTAAGACGCCTACATGGCGCACTTAAGACGCCTACATGGTGCACGTAAGACGCCTACATGGCGCACTTAAGGCGCCTACATGGCGCACGTAAGACGCATAAAGGCGCAACCCGTAAGACGCCTACATGGCGCAACCTAAGACGACTACATGGCGCACTTAAGACGCCTACATGGCGCACGCAAGACGCCTACATGGCGCAACTTAAGACGCCTACCTGGCGCAACCTAAGCGCCTACATGGCGCACGTAAGACGTGTAAAGGCGCAACCCGTAAGATGCCTACATGGCGCAACCTAAGACGCCTACATGGCTCACTTAAGACGCCTACATGGCGCACGTAAGACGCGTAAAGGCGCAACCCGTAAGACTCCTACATGGCGCAACCTAAGACGCCTACATGGCGCACTTAAGACGCCTACATGGCGCACGTAAGACGCGTAAAGGCGCAACCCGTAAGACACCTACATGGCGCAACCTAAGACGCCTACATGGTGCACGTAAGACGCGTAAAGGCGCAACCCGTAAGACGCCTACATGGCGCAGGCAAGACGCCTACATGGCGCAACTTAAGACGCCTACATGGCGCAACCTAAGACACCTACATGGCGCACGTAAGACGCATAAAGGCGCAACCCGTAAGACGCCTACATGGCGCAACCTAAGACGCCTACATGGCGCACTTAAAACGCCTACATGGTGTACGTAAGACGCGTATAGGCGCAACCCGTAAGACGCCTACATGGCGCAACCTAAGACGCCTACATGGCGCACGTAAGACGCGTAAAGGTGCAACTCGTAAGACGCCTACATGGCGCAACCTAAGACGCCTACATGGCGCACTTAACACGCCTACATGGCGCACGTAAGACGCATAACGGCGCAACCCGTAAGACGCCTACATAGCGCAACCTAAGACGCCTACATGGCGCACTTAAGACGTCTACATGGCGCACGTAAGACGCGTAAAGGCGCAACCCATAAGACGCCTACATGGCGCAACCTAAGACGCCTACATGGCACACTTAAGACGCCTACATGGCGCACGTAAGACGCGTAAAGGCGCAACCCGTAAGACGCCTACATGGCGCAACCTAAGACGCCTACATGGCGCACTTAAAACGCCTACATGGCGTACGTAAGACGCGTAAAGGCGCAACCCGTAAGACGCCTACATGGCGCAACCTAAGACGCCTACATGGCGCACGTAGGACTCGTCAAGGCGCAACCCGTAAGACGCCTACATGGCGCACGCAAGACGCCTGCAAGGCGCAACTTAAGACGCCTACATGGCGCAACCTAAGACGCCTACATGGCGCACGTAAGACGCATAAAGGCACAACCCGTAAGACGCCTACATGGCGCAACCGAAGAAGCCTACATGGCGCACTTAAGACGCCTACATCGCGCACGTAAGACGCGTAAAGGCGCAACCCGTAAGACGCCTACATGGCGCAACCTAAGACGCCTACATGGCGCACTTAAGACGCCTACATGGCGCACGTAAGACGCGTAAAGGCGCAACCCGTAAGACGCCTACATGGCGCAACCTAAGACTCCTACATGGCGTACTTAAGACGCCTACATGGCGCACGTAAGACGCGTAAAGGCGCAACCCGTAAGACGCCTACATGACGCAACCTAAGACGCCTGCATGGCGCACGTAAGACGCGTAAAGGCGCAACCCGTAAGACACCTACATGGCGCAACCTAAGACGCCTACTTGGCGCACTTAAGACGCCTACATGGCGCACTTAAGACGCCTACATGGCGCAACCTAAGACGCCTACATGGCGCACTTAAGACGCTTACATGGCGCACTTAAGAAGCCTACATGACGCAACCTAAGACGCCTACATGGCGTAACGTAAGACGCCTACATGGCGCAACCTAAGACGCCTACATGGCGCACGTTAGACGCCTACAGGGCGCAACCTATGACGCCTACAGGTTGCAACCTAAGACACCTACATGGCGCACTTAAGACGCCTACATTGCGCACGTAAGACGCGTAAAGGCGCAACCCGTAGGATGCCTACATGGCGCAACCTAAGACGCCTACATGGCGCACTTAAGACGCCTACATGGTGCACGTAAGACGCCTACATGGCGCACTTAAGGCGCCTACATGGCGCACGTAAGACGCATAAAGGCGCAACCCGTAAGACGCCTACATGGCGCAACCTAAGACGACTACATGGCGCACTTAAGACGCCTACATGGCGCACGCAAGACGCCTACATGGCGCAACTTAAGACGCCTACATGGCGCAACCTAAGACACCTACATGGCGCACGTAAGACGCATAAAGGCGCAACCCGTAAGACGCCTACATGGCGCAACCTAAGACGCCTACATGGCGCACTTAAAACGCCTACATGGTGTACGTAAGACGCGTATAGGCGCAACCCGTAAGACGCCTACATGGCGCAACCTAAGACGCCTACATGGCACACGTAGGACGCGTCAAGGCGCAACCCGTAAGACGCCTACATGGCGCACGCAAGACGCCTACATGGTGCAACTTAAGACGCCTACATGGCGCAACCTAAGACGCCTACATGGCGCACGTAAGACGCATAAAGGCACAACCCGTAAGACGCCTACATGGCGCAACCGAAGACGCCTACATGGCGCACTTAAGACGCCTACATCGCGCACGTAAGACGCGTAAAGGCGCAACCCGTATGACGCCTACATGGCGCAACCTAAGACGCCTACATGGCGCACTTAAGACGCCTACATGGCGCACGTAAGACGCGTAAAGGCGCAACCCGTAAGACGCCTACATGGCGCAACCTAAGACGCCTACATGGCGCACGTAAGACGCATAAAGGCGCAACCCGTAAGACGCCTACATGGCGCAACCTAAGACGCCTACATGGCGCACTTAAGACGCCTACATGGCGCACGTAAGACGCGTAAAGGCGCAACCCGTAAGAGGCCTACATGACGCAACCTAAGACGCCTACATGGCGCACGTAAGACGCGTAAAGGCGCAACCCGTAAGACACCTACATGGCGCAACCTAAGACGCCTACTTGGCGCACTTAAGACGCCTACATGGCGCACTTAAGACACCTACATGGCGCAACCTAAGACGCCTACATGGCGCACTTAAGACGCCTACATGGCGCACTTAAGAAGCCTACATGACGCAACCTAAGACGCCTACATGGCGTAACGTAAGACGCCTACATGGCGCAACCTAAGACGCCTACATGGCGCACGTTAGACGCCTACAGGGCGCAACCTAAGACGCCTACAGGTTGCAACCTAAGACACTTACATGGCGCACTTAAGACGCCTACATTGCGCACGTAAGACGCGTAAAGGCGCAACCCGTAAGATGCCTACATGGCGCAACCTAAGACGCCTACATGGCGCACTTAAGACGCCTACATGGTGCACGTAAGACGCCTACATGGCGCACTTAAGGCGCCTACATGGCGCACGTAAGACGCATAAAGGCGCAACCCGTAAGACGCCTACATGGCGCACTTAAGACGCCTACATGGCGCACTTAAGACGCCTACATGGCGCACGCAAGACGCCTACATGGCGCAACTTAAGACGCCTACATGGCGCAACCTAAGACGCCTACATGGCGCACGTAAGACGCGTAAAGGCGCAACCCGTAAGACACCTACATGGCGCAACCTAAGACGCCTACTTGGCGCACTTAAGACGCCTACATGGCGCACTTAAGACGCCTACATGGCGCAACCTAAGACGCCTACATGGCGCACTTAACACGCCTAAATGGCGCACTTAAGACGCCTACATGACGCAACCTAAGACGCCTACATGGCGTAACGTAAGACGCCTACATGGCGCAACCTAAGACGCCTACATGGCGCACGTTAGACGACTACAGGGCGCAACCTATGACGCCTACAGGTTGCAACCTAAGACACCTACATGGCGCACTTAAGACGCCTACATTGCGCACGTAAGACGCGTAAAGGCGCAACCCGTAGGATGCCTACATGGCGCAACCTAAGACGCCTACATGGCGCACTTAAGACGCCTACATGGTGCACGTAAGACGCCTACATGGCGCACTTAAGGCGCCTACATGCCGCACGTAAGACGCATAAAGGCGCAACCCGTAAGACGCCTACATGGCGCAACCTAAGACGACTACATGGCGCACTTAAGACGCCTACATGGCGCACGCAAGACGCCTACATGGCGCAACTTAAGACGCCTACATGGCGCAACCTAAGACACCTACATGGCGCACGTAAGACGCATAAAGGCGCAACCCGTAACACGCCTACATGGCGCAACCTAAGACGCCTACATGGCGCACTTAAAACGCCTACATGGTGTACGTAAGACGCGTATAGGCGCAACCCGTAAGACGCCTACATGGCGCAACCTAAGACGCCTACATGGCACACGTAGGACGCGTCAAGGCGCAACCCGTAAGACGCCTACATGGCGCACGCAAGACGCCTACATGGCGCAACTTAAGACGCGTACATGGCGCAACCTAAGACGCCTACATGGCGCACGTAAGACGCATAAAGGCACAACCCGTAAGACGCCTACATGGCGCAACCGAAGACGCCTACATGGCGCACTTAAGACGCCTACATCGCGCACGTAAGACGCTTAAAGGCGCAACCCGTATGACGCCTACATGGCGCAACCTAAGACGCCTACATGGCGCACTTAAGACGCCTACATGGCGCACGTAAGACGCGTAAAGGCGCAACCCGTAAGACGCCTACATGGCGCAACCTAAGACGCCTACATGGCGCACGTAAGACGCATAAAGGCGCAACCCGTAAGACGCCTACATGGCGCAACCTAAGACGCCTACATGGCGCACTTAAGACTCCTACATGGCGCACGTAAGACGCGTAAAGGCGCAACCCGTAAGAGGCCTACATGACGCAACCTAAGACGCCTACATGGCGCACGTAAGACGCGTAAAGGCGCAACCCGTAAGACACCTACATGGCGCAACCTAAGACGCCTACTTGGCGCACTTAAGACGCCTACATGGCGCACTTAAGACACCTACATGGCGCAACCTAAGACGCCTACATGGCGCACTTAAGACGCCTACATGGCGCACTTAAGAAGCCTACATGACGCAACCTAAGACGCCTACATGGCGTAACGTAAGACGCCTACATGGCGCAACCTAAGACGCCTACATGGCGCATGTTAGACGCCTACAGGGCGCAACCTAAGACGCCTACAGGTTGCAACCTAAGACACTTACATGGCGCACTTAAGACGCCTACATTGCGCACGTAAGACGCGTAAAGGCGCAACCCGTAAGATGCCTACATGGCGCAACCTAAGACGCCTACATGGCGCACTTAAGACGCCTACATGGTGCACGTAAGACGCCTACATGGCGCACTTAAGGCGCCTACATGGCGCACGTAAGACGCATAAAGGCGCAACCCGTAAGACGCCTACATGGCGCACTTAAGACGCCTACATGGCGCACTTAAGACGCCTACATGGCGCACGCAAGACGCCTACATGGCGCAACTTAAGACGCCTACATGGCGCAACCTAAGACGCCTACATGGCGCACGTAAGACGCGTAAAGGCGCAACCCGTAAGACACCTACATGGCGCAACCTAAGACGCCTACTTGGCGCACTTAAGACGCCTACATGGCGCACTTAAGACGCCTACATGGCGCAACCTAAGACGCCTACATGGCGCACTTAACACGCCTAAATGGCGCACTTAAGACGCCTACATGACGCAACCTAAGACGCCTACATGGCGTAACGTAAGACGCCTACATGGCGCAACCTAAGACGCCTACATGGCGCACGTTAGACGACTACAGGGCGCAACCTATGACGCCTACAGGTTGCAGCCTAAGACACCTACATGGCGCACTTAAGACGCCTACATTGCGCACGTAAGACGCGTAAAGGCGCAACCCGTAGGATGCCTACATGGCGCAACCTAAGACGCCTACATGGCGCACTTAAGACGCCTACATGGTGCACGTAAGACGCCTACATGGCGCACTTAAGGGGCCTACATGGCGCACGTAAGACGCATAAAGGCGCAACCCGTAAGACGCCTACATGGCGCAACCTAAGACGACTACATGGCGCACTTAAGACGCCTACATGGCGCACGCAAGACGCCTACATGGCGCAACTTAAGACGCCTACATGGCGCAACCTAAGACACCTACATGGCGCACGTAAGACGCATAAAGGCGCAACCCGTAACACGCCTACATGGCGCAACCTAAGACGCCTACATGGCGCACTTAAAACGCCTACATGGTGTACGTAAGACGCGTATAGGCGCAACCCGTAAGACGCCTACATGGCGCAACCTAAGACGCCTACATGGCACACGTAGGACGCGTCAAGGCGCAACCCGTAAGACGCCTACATGGCGCACGCAAGACGCGTACATGGCGCAACTTAAGACGCGTACATGGCGCAACCTAAGACGCCTACATGGCGCACGTAAGACGCATAAAGGCACAACCCGTAAGACGCCTACATGGCGCAACCGAAGACGCCTACATGGCGCACTTAAGACGCCTACATCGCGCACGTAAGACGCTTAAAGGCGCAACCCGTATGACGCCTACATGGCGCAACCTAAGACGCCTACATGGCGCACTTAAGACGCCTACATGGCGCACGTAAGACGCGTAAAGGCGCAACCCGTAAGACGCCTACATGGCGCAACCTAAGACGCCTACATGGCGCACGTAAGACGCATAAAGGCGCAACCCGTAAGACACCTACATGGCGCAACCTAAGACGCCTACATGGCGCACTTAAGACGCCTACATGGCGCACGTAAGACGCGTAAAGGCGCAACCCGTAAGACGCCTACATGACGCAACCTAAGACGCCTACATGGCGCACGTAAGACGCGTAAAGGCGCAACCCGTAAGACACCTACATGGCGCAACCTAAGACGCCTACATGGCGCACTTAACACGCCTAAATGGCGCACTTAAGACGCCTACATGACGCAACCTAAGACGCCTACATGGCGTAACGTAAGACGCCTACATGGCGCAACCTAAGACGCCTACATGGCGCACGTTAGACGCCTACAGGGCGCAACCTATGACGCCTACAGGTTGCAACCTAAGACACCTACATGGCGCACTTAAGACGCCTACATTGCGCACGTAAGACGCGTAAAGGCGCAACCCGTAGGATGCCTACATGGCGCAACCTAAGACGCCTACATGGCGCACTTAAGACGCCTACATGGTGCACGTAAGACGCCTACATGGCGCACTTAAGGCGCCTACATGGCGCACGTAAGACGCATAAAGGCGCAACCCGTAAGACGCCTACATGGCGCAACCTAAGACGACTACATGGCGCACTTAAGACGCCTACATGGCGCACGCAAGACGCCTACATGGCGCAACTTAAGACGCCTACATGGCGCAACCTAAGACACCTACATGGCGCACGTAAGACGCATAAAGGCGCAACCCGTAAGACGCCTACATGGCGCAACCTAAGACGCCTACATGGCGCACTTAAAACGCCTACATGGTGTACGTAAGACGCGTATAGGCGCAACCCGTAAGAGGCCTACATGACGCAACCTAAGACGCCTACATGGCGCACGTAAGACGCGTAAAGGCGCAACCCGTAAGACACCTACATGGCGCAACCTAAGACGCCTACTTGGCGCACTTAAGACGCCTACATGGCGCACTTAAGACACCTACATGGCGCAACCTAAGACGCCTACATGGCGCACTTAAGACGCCTACATGGCGCACTTAAGAAGCCTACATGACGCAACCTAAGACGCCTACATGGCGTAACGTAAGACGCCTACATGGCGCAACCTAAGACGCCTACATGGCGCACGTTAGACGCCTACAGGGCGCAACCTAAGACGCCTACAGGTTGCAACCTAAGACACTTACATGGCGCACTTAAGACGCCTACATTGCGCACGTAAGACACGTAAAGGCGCAACCCGTAAGATGCCTACATGGCGCAACCTAAGACGCCTACATGGCGCACTTAAGACGCCTACATGGTGCACGTAAGACGCCTACATGGCGCACTTAAGGCGCCTACATGGCGCACGTAAGACGCATAAAGGCGCAACCCGTAAGTAGCCTACATGGCGCACTTAAGACGCCTACATGGCGCACTTAAGACGCCTACATGGCGCACGCAAGACGCCTACATGGCGCAACTTAAGACGCCTACATGGCGCAACCTAAGACGCCTACATGGCGCACGTAAGACGCGTAAAGGCGCAACCCGTAAGACACCTACATGGCGCAACCTAAGACGCCTACTTGGCGCACTTAAGACGCCTACATGGCGCACTTAAGACGCCTACATGGCGCAACCTAAGACGCCTACATGGCGCACTTAACACGCCTAAATGGCGCACTTAAGACGCCTACATGACGCAACCTAAGACGCCTACATGGCGTAACGTAAGACGCCTACATGGCGCAACCTAAGACGCCTACATGGCGCACGTTAGACGACTACAGGGCGCAACCTATGACGCCTACAGGTTGCAACCTAAGACACCTACATGGCGCACTTAAGACGCATACATTGCGCACGTAAGACGCGTAAAGGCGCAACCCGTAGGATGCCTACATGGCGCAACCTAAGACGCCTACATGGCGCACTTAAGACGCCTACATGGTGCACGTAAGACGCCTACATGGCGCACTTAAGGCGCCTACATGGCGCACGTAAGACGCATAAAGGCGCAACCCGTAAGACGCCTACATGGCGCAACCTAAGACGACTACATGGCGCACTTAAGACGCCTACATGGCGCACGCAAGACGCCTACATGGCGCAACTTAAGACGCCTACATGGCGCAACCTAAGACACCTACATGGCGCACGTAAGACGCATAAAGGCGCAACCCGTAACACGCCTACATGGCGCAACCTAAGACGCCTACATGGCGCACTTAAAACGCCTACATGGCGCAACTTAAGACGCCTACATGGCGCAACCTAAGACGCCTACATGGCGCACGTAAGACGCATAAAGGCACAACCCGTAAGACGCCTACATGGCGCAACCGAAGACGCCTACATGGCGCACTTAAGACGCCTACATCGCGCACGTAAGACGCTTAAAGGCGCAACCCGTATGACGCCTACATGGCGCAACCTAAGACGCCTACATGGCCCACTTAAGACGCCTACATGGCGCACGTAAGACGCGTAAAGGCGCAACCCGTAAGACGCCTACATGGCGCAACCTAAGACGCCTACATGGCGCACGTAAGACGGATAAAGGCGCAACCCGTAAGACACCTACATGGCGCAACCTAAGACGCCTACATGGCGCACTTAAGACGCCTACATGGCGCACGTAAGACGCGTAAAGGCGCAACCCGTAAGACGCCTACATGACGCAACCTAAGACGCCTACATGGCGCACGTAAGACGCGTAAAGGCGCAACCCGTAAGACACCTACATGGCGCAACCTAAGACGCCTACATGGCGCACTTAACACGCCTAAATGGCGCACTTAAGACGCCTACATGACGCAACCTAAGACGCCTACATGGCGTAACGTAAGACGCCTACATGGCGCAACCTAAGACGCCTACATGGCGCACGTTAGACGCCTACAGGGCGCAACCTATGACGCCTACAGGTTGCAACCTAAGACACCTACATGGCGCACTTAAGACGCCTACATTGCGCACGTAAGACGCGTAAAGGCGCAACCCGTAGGATGCCTACATGGCGCAACCTAAGACGCCTACATGGCGCACTTAAGACGCCTACATGGTGCACGTAAGACGCCTACATGGCGCACTTAAGGCGCCTACATGGCGCACGTAAGACGCATAAAGGCGCAACCCGTAAGACGCCTACATGGCGCAACCTAAGACGACTACATGGCGCACTTATGACGCCTACATGGCGCACGCAAGACGCCTACATGGCGCAACTTAAGACGCCTACATGGCGCAACCTAAGACACCTACATGGCGCACGTAAGACGCATAAAGGCGCAACCCGTAAGACGCCTACATGGCGCAACCTAAGACGCCTACATGGCGCACTTAAAACGCCTACATGGTGTACGTAAGACGCGTATAGGCGCAACCCGTAAGACGCCTACATGGCGCAACCTAAGACGCCTACATGGCACACGTAGGACGCGTCAAGGCGCAACCCGTAAGACGCCTACATGGCGCACGCAAGACGCCTACATGGCGCAACTTAAGACGCCTACATGGCGCAACCTAAGACGCCTACATGGCGCACGTAAGACGCATAAAGGCACAACCCGTAAGACGCCTACATGGCGCAACCGAAGACGCCTACATGGCGCACTTAAGACGCCTACATCGCGCACGTAAGACGCTTAAAGGCGCAACCCGTATGACGCCTACATGGCGCAACCTAAGACGCCTACATGGCGCACGTAAGACGCGTAAAGGCGCAACCCGTAAGACGCCTACATGGCGCAACCTAAGACGCCTACATGGCGCACGTAAGACGCGTAAAGGCGCAACCTAACACGCCTACTTGGCGCACTTAAGACGCCTACATGGAGCACTTAAGACACCTACATGGCGCAACCTAAGACGCCTACATGGCGCACTTAAGACGCCTACATGGCGCACTTAAGAAGCCTACATGACGCAACCTAAGACGCCTACATGGCGTAACGTAAGACGCCTACATGGCGCAACCTAAGACGCCTACATGGCGCACGTTAGACGCCTACAGGGCGCAACCTAAGACGCCTACAGGTTGCAACCTAAGACACTTACATGGCGCACTTAAGACGCCTACATTGCGCACGTAAGACGCGTAAAGGCGCAACCCGTAAGATGCCTACATGGCGCAACCTAAGACGCCTACATGGCGCACTTAAGACGCCTACATGGTGCACGTAAGACGCCTACATGGCGCACTTAAGGCGACTACATGGCGCACGTAAGACGCATAAAGGCGCAACCCGTAAGACGCCTACATGGCGCAACCTAAGACGACTACATGGCGCACTTAAGACGCCTACATGGCGCACGCAAGACGCCTACATGGCGCAACTTAAGACGCCTACATGGCGCAACCTAAGACGTCTACATGGCGAACGTAAGACGCGTAAAGGCGCAACCCGTAAGACACCTACATGGCGCAACCTAAGACGCCTACTTGGCGCACTTAAGACGCCTACATGGCGCACTTAAGACGCCTACATGGCGCAACCTAAGACGCCTACATGGCGCACTTAACACGCCTAAATGGCGCACTTAAGACGCCTACATGACGCAACCTAAGACGCCTACATGGCGCAACGTAAGACGCCTACATGGCGCGACCTAAGACGCCTACATCGCGCACGTAAGACGCCTACAGGGCGCAACCTAAGACGCCTACGGGGAACAACCTAAGACACCTACATGGCGCACTTAAGACGCCTACATTGCGCACGTAAGACGCGTAAAGGCGCAACCCGTAAGATGCCTACATGGCGCAACCTAAGACGCCTACATGGCGCACTTAAGACGCCTACATGGTGCGCGTAAGACGCCTACATGGCGCACTTAAGGCGCCTACATGGCGCACGTAAGACGCATAATGGCGCAACCCGTAAGACGTCTACATGACGCAACCTAAGACGACTACATGGCGCACTTAAGACGCCTACATGGCGCACGCAAGACGCCTACATGGCGCAACTTAAGACGCCTACCTGGAGCAACCTAAGACGCCTACATGGCGCACGTAAGACGCGTAAAGGCGCAACCCGTAAGACGCCTACATGGCGCAACCTAAGACGCCTACATGGCTCACTTAAGACGCCTACATGGCGTACGTAAGACGCGTAAAGGCGCAACCCGTAAGACGCCTACATGGCGCAACCTAAGACGCCTACATGGCGCACTTAAGACGCCTACATGGCGCACGTAAGACGCGTAAAGGCGCAACCCGTAAGACACCTACATGGCGCAACCTAAGACGCCTACATGGTGCACGTAAGATGCGTAAAGGCGCAACCCGTAAGACGCCTACATGGCGCACGCAAGACGCCTACATGGCGCAACTTAAGACGCCTACATGGCGCTACCTAAGACACCTACATGGCGCACGTAAGACGCATAAAGGCGCAACCCGTAAGACGCCTACATGGCGCAACCTAAGACGCCTACATGGCGCACTTAAAACGCCTACATGGCGTACGTAAGACGCGTATAGGCGCAACCCGTAAGACGCCTACATGGCGCAACCTAAGACGCCTACATGGCGCACGTAAGACACGTAAAGGTGCAACCCGTAAGACGCCTACATGGCGCAACCTAAGACGCCTACATGGCGCACTTACCACGCCTACATGGCGCACGTAAGACGCATAAAGGCGCAACCCGTAAGACGCCTACATAGCGCAACCTAAGACGCCTACATGGCGCACTTAAGACGCCTATATGGCGCACGTAAGACGCGTAAAGGCGCAACACGTAAGACGCCTACATGGCGCAACCTAAGACGCCTGCATGGCACACTTAAGACGCCTACATGGCGCACGTAAGACGCGTAAAGGCGCAACCCGTAAGACGCCTACATGGCGCAACCTAAGACGCCTACATGGCGCACTTAAAACGCCTACATGGCGTACGTAAGACGCGTAAAGGCGCAACCCGTAAGACGCCGACATGGCGCAACCTAAGACGCCTACATGGCGCACGTAGGACGCGTCAAGGCGCAACCCGTAAGACGCCTACATGGCGCACGCAAGACGCCTACATGGCGCAACTTAAGACGCCTACATGGCGCAACCTAAGACGCCTACATGGCGCACGTAAGACGCATAAAGGTACAACCCGTAAGACGCCTACATGGCGTAACCGAAGACGCCTACATGGCGCACTTAAGACGCCTACATCGCGCACGTAAGACGCGTAAAGGCGCAACCCGTAAGACGCCTACATGGCGCAACCTAAGACGCCTACATGGCGCACTTAAGACGCCTACATGGCGCACGTAAGACGCGTAAAGGCGCAACCCGTAAGACGCCTACATGGCGCAACCTAAGACGCCTACATGGCGCACGTAAGACGCATAAAGGCGCAACCCGTAAGACGCCTACATGGCGCAACCTAAGACGCCTACATGGCGCACTTAAGACGCCTACATGGCGCACGTAAGACGCGTAAAGGTGCAACCCGTAAGACTCCTACATGGCGCAACCTAAGACGCCTACATGGCGCACTTAAGACGCCTATATGGCGCACGTCAGACGCGTAAAGGCGCAACCCGTAAGACGCCTACATGGCGCAACCTAAGAAGCCCACATGGCGCACGTAAGACGCGTAAAGGCGCAACCCGTAAGACGCCTACATGGCGCAACCTAAGACGCCTACATGGCGCACGTAAGACGCGTAAAGGCGCAACCCGTAAGACGCCTACATGGCGCAACCTAAGACGCCTACATGGCGCACGTAAGACGCGTAAAGGCGCAACCCGTAAGACACCTACATGACGCAACCTAAGACGCCTACTTGGCGCACTTAATACGCCTACGTGGCGCACTTAAGACGCCTACATGGCGCAACCTAAGACGCCTACATGGCGCACTTAAGACGCCTACATGGCGCACTTAAGACGCCTACATGGCGCAACCTAAGGCGCCTACATGACGCAACGTAAGACGCCTACATGGCGCAACCTAGGACGCCTACATGGCGCACGTAAGACGCCTACAGGGCGCAACCTAAGACGCCTACAGGGCGCAACCTAAGACGCCTACATGGCGCACTTAAGACGCCTACATGGCGCACGTAAGACGCGTAAAGGCGCAACCCGTAAGATGCCTACATGGCGCAACCTAAGACGCCTACATGGCGCACTTAAGACGCCTACATGGCGCAGGCAAGACGCCTACATGGCGCACTTAAGACGCCTACCTGGCGCAACCTAAGACGCCTACATGGCGCACGTAAGACGCGTAAAGGCGCAACCCGTAAGACGCCTACATGGCGCAACCTAAGACGCCTACATGGCACACTTAAGACGCCTACATGGCGCACGTAAGACGCGTAAAGGCGCAACCCGTAAGACGCCTACATGGGGCAACCTAAGACGCCTACATGGTGCACGTAAGACGCGTAAAGGCGCAACCCGTAAGACGCCTACATGGCGCACGCAAGACGCCTACATGGCGCAACTTAAGACGCCTACATGGCGCAACCTAAGACGCCTACATGGCGCACGTAAGACGCATAAAGGCGCAACCCGTAAGACGCCTACATGGCGCAACCTAAGACGCCTACATGGCGCACTTAAAACGCCTACATGGCGTATGTAAGGCGCGTAAAGGCGCAACCCGTAAGACGCCTACATGGCGCAACCTAAGACGCCTACATGGCGCACTTAACACGCCTACATGGCGCACGTAAGACGCGTAAAGGCGCAACCCGTAAGACGCCTACATGGCGCACGTAAGACGCGTAAAGGCGCAACCCGTAAGACGCCTACGTGGCGCAACCTAAGACGCCTACATGGCACACTTAAGACGCCTACATGGCGCACTTAAGACGCCTACATGGCGCACTTAAGACGCCTACATGGCGCAACCTAAGACGCCTACATGGCGCAACGTAAGACGCCTACATGGCGCAACCTAAGACGCCTACATGGCGCACGTAAGACGCGTAAAGGCGCAACCCGTAAGACACCTACATGGCGCAACCTAAGACGCCTACTTGGCGCACTTAAGACGCCTACTTGGCGCACTTAAGACACCTACATGGCGCAACCTAAGACGCCTACATGGCGCACTTAAGACGCCTACATGGCGCACTTAAGACGCCTACATGGCGCAACCTAAGACGCCTACATGGCGCAACGTAAGATGCCTACATGGCGCAACCTAAAATGCCTACATGGCGCACGTAAGACGCCTACAGGGCGCAACCTAAGACGCCTACAGGGCGCAACCTAAGACGCCTACATGGCGCACTTAAGACGCCTACATGGCGCACGTAAGACGCGTAAAGGCGCAACCCGTAAGATGCCTACATGGCGCAACCTAAGACGCCTACATGGCGCACTTAAGACGCCTACATGGCGCAGGCAAGACGCCTACATGGCGCACTTAAGACGCCTACCTGGCGCAACCTAAGACGCCTACATGGCGCACGTAAGACGCGTAAAGGCGCAACCCGTAAGACGCCTACATGGCGTAACCTAAGACGCCTACATGGCGCACTTAAGACGCCTACATGGCGCACGTAAGACGCGTAAAGGCGCAACCCGTAAGACGCCTACATGGCGCAACCTAAGACGCCTACATGGCACACTTAAGACGCCTACATGGCGCACGTAAGACGCGTAAAGGCGCAACCCGTAAGACGCCTACATGGCGCAACCTAAGACGCCTACATGGTGCACGTAAGACACGTAAAGGCGCAACCCGTAAGACGCCTACATGGCGCAGGCAAGACGCCTACATGGTGCAACTTAAGATGCCTACATGGCGCAACCTAAGACGCCTACATGGCGCACGTAAGACGCATAAAGGCGCAACCCGTAAGACGCCTACATGGCGCAACCTAAGACGCCTACATCGCGCACGTAAGACGCGTAAAGGCGCAACCCGTAAGACGCCTACATGGCGCAACCTAAGACGCCTACATGGCGCACTTAAGACGCCTACATGGCGCACGTAAGACGCGTAAAGGCGCAACCCGTAAGACGCCTACATGGCGCAACCTAAGACGCCTACATGGCGCACGTAAGACGCATAAAGGCGCAACCCGTAAGACGCCTACATGGCGCAACCTAAGACGCCTACATGGCGCACTTAAGACGCCTACATGGCGCACTTAAGACGCCTACATGGCGCACGTAAGATGCGTAAAGGCGCAACCCGTAAGACGCCTACATGGCGCAACCTAAGACGCCTACATGGCGCACGTAAGACGCGTAAAGGCGCAACCCGTAAGACTCCTACATGGCGCAACCTAAGACGCCTACATGGCGCACTTAAGACGCCTATATGGCGCACGTCAGACGCGTAAAGGCGCAACCCGTAAGACGCCTACATGGCGCAACCTAAGAAGCCCACATGGCGCACGTAAGACGCGTAAAGGCGCAACCCGTAAGACGCCTACATGGCGCAACCTAAGACGCCTACATGGCGCACGTAAGACGCGTAAAGGCGCAACCCGTAAGACGCCTACATGGCGCAACCTAAGACGCCTACATGGCGCACGTAAGACGCGTAAAGGCGCAACCCGTAAGACGCCTACATGGCGCAACCTAAGACGCCTACATGGTGCACGTAAGACGCGTAAAGGCGCAACCCGTAAGACGCCTACATGGCGCACGCAAGACGCCTACATGGCGCAACTTAAGACGCCTACATGGCGCAACCTAAGACGCCTACATGGCGCACGTAAGACGCATAAAGGCGCAACCCGTAAGACGCCTACATGGCGCAACCTAAGACGCCTACATCGCGCACGTAAGACGCGTAAAGGCGCAACCCGTAAGACGCCTACATGGCGCAACCTAAGACGCCTACATGGCGCACTTAAGACGCCTACATGGCGCACGTAAGACGCGTAAAGGCGCAACCCGTAAGACGCCTACATGGCGCAACCTAAGACCCCTACATGGCGCACGTAAGACGCATAAAGGCGCAACCCGTAAGACGCCTACATGGCGCAACCTAAGACGCCTACATGGCGCACTTAAGACGCCTACATGGCGCACGTAAGACGCGTAAAGGCGCAACCCGTAAGACTCCTACATGGCGCAACCTAAGACGCCTACATGGCGCACTTAAGACGCCTATATGGCGCACGTCAGACGCGTAAAGGCGCAACCCGTAAGACGCCTACATGGCGCAACCTAAGAAGCCCACATGGCGCACGTAAGACGCGTAAAGGCGCAACCCGTAAGACGCCTACATGGCGCAACCTAAGACGCCTACATGGCGCACGTAAGACGCGTAAAGGCGCAACCCGTAAGACGCCTACATGGCGCAACCTAAGACGCCTACATGGCGCACGTAAGACGCGTAAAGGCGCAACCCGTAAGACACCTACATGACGCAACCTAAGACGCCTACTTGGCGCACTTAAGACGCCTACATGGCGCACTTAAGACGCCTACATGGCGCAACCTAAGACGCCTACATGGCGCACTTAAGACGCCTACATGGGGCACTTAAGACGCCTACATGGCGCAACCTAAGACGCCTACATGGCGCAACGTAAGACGCCTACATGGCGCAACCTAAGATGCCTACATGGCGCACGTAAGACGCCTACAGGGCGCAACCTAAGACGCCTACAGGGCGCAACCTAAGACGCCTACATGGCGCACTTAAGACGCCTACATGGCGCACGTAAGACGCGTAAAGGCGCAACCCGTAAGATGCCTACATGGCGCAACCTAAGACGCCTACATGGCGCACTTAAGACGCCTACATGGCGCAACCTAAGACGCCTACATGGCGCAACGTAAGACGCCTACATGGCGCAACCTAAAATGCCTACATGGCGCACGTAAGACGCCTACAGGGCGCACCCTAAGACGCCTACAGGGCGCAACCTAAGACGCCTACATGGCGCACTTAAGACGCCTACATGGCGCACGTAAGACGCGTAAAGGCGCAACCCGTAAGATGCCTACATGGCGCAACCTAAGACGCCTACATGGCGCACTTAAGACGCCTACATGGCGCAGGCAAGACGCCTACATGGCGCACTTAAGACGCCTACCTGGCGCAACCTAAGACGCCTACATGGCGCACGTAAGACGCGTAAAGGCGCAACCCGTAAGACGCCTACATGGCGTAACCTAAGACGCCTACATGGCGCACTTAAGACGCCTACATGGCGCACGTAAGACGCGTAAAGGCGCAACCCGTAAGACGCCTACATGGCGCAACCTAAGACGCCTACATGGCACACTTAAGACGCCTACATGGCGCACGTAAGACGCGTAAAGGCGCAACCCGTAAGACGCCTACATGGCGCAACCTAAGACGCCTACATGGTGCACGTAAGACACGTAAAGGCGCAACCCGTAAGACGCCTACATGGCGCAGGCAAGACGCCTACATGGTGCAACTTAAGATGCCTACATGGCGCAACCTAAGACGCCTACATGGCGCACGTAAGACGCATAAAGGCGCAACCCGTAAGACGCCTACATGGCGCAACCTAAGACGCCTACATCGCGCACGTAAGACGCGTAAAGGCGCAACCCGTAAGACGCCTACATGGCGCAACCTAAGACGCCTACATGGCGCACTTAAGACGCCTACATGGCGCACGTAAGACGCGTAAAGGCGCAACCCGTAAGACGCCTACATGGCGCAACCTAAGACGCCTACATGGCGCACGTAAGACGCATAAAGGCGCAACCCGTAAGACGCCTACATGGCGCAACCTAAGACGCCTACATGGCGCACTTAAGACGCCTACATGGCGCACTTAAGACGCCTACATGGCGCACGTAAGATGCGTAAAGGCGCAACCCGTAAGACGCCTACATGGCGCAACCTAAGACGCCTACATGGCGCACGTAAGACGCGTAAAGGCGCAACCCGTAAGACTCCTACATGGCGCAACCTAAGACGCCTACATGGCGCACTTAAGACGCCTATATGGCGCACGTCAGACGCGTAAAGGCGCAACCCGTAAGACGCCTACATGGCGCAACCTAAGAAGCCCACATGGCGCACGTAAGACGCGTAAAGGCGCAACCCGTAAGACGCCTACATGGCGCAACCTAAGACGCCTACATGGCGCACGTAAGACGCGTAAAGGCGCAACCCGTAAGACGCCTACATGGCGCAACCTAAGACGCCTACATGGCGCACGTAAGACGCGTAAAGGCGCAACCCGTAAGACGCCTACATGGCGCAACCTAAGACGCCTACATGGTGCACGTAAGACGCGTAAAGGCGCAACCCGTAAGACGCCTACATGGCGCACGCAAGATGCCTACATGGCGCAACTTAAGACGCCTACATGGCGCAACCTAAGACGCCTACATGGCGCACGTAAGACGCATAAAGGCGCAACCCGTAAGACGCCTACATGGCGCAACCTAAGACGCCTACATCGCGCACGTAAGACGCGTAAAGGCGCAACCCGTAAGACGCCTACATGGCGCAACCTAAGACGCCTACATGGCGCACTTAAGACGCCTACATGGCGCACGTAAGACGCGTAAAGGCGCAACCCGTAAGACGCCTACATGGCGCAACCTAAGACCCCTACATGGCGCACGTAAGACGCATAAAGGCGCAACCCGTAAGACGCCTACATGGCGCAACCTAAGACGCCTACATGGCGCACTTAAGACGCCTACATGGCGCACGTAAGACGCGTAAAGGCGCAACCCGTAAGACTCCTACATGGCGCAACCTAAGACGCCTACATGGCGCACTTAAGACGCCTATATGGCGCACGTCAGACGCGTAAAGGCGCAACCCGTAAGACGCCTACATGGCGCAACCTAAGAAGCCCACATGGCGCACGTAAGACGCGTAAAGGCGCAACCCGTAAGACGCCTACATGGCGCAACCTAAGACGCCTACATGGCGCACGTAAGACGCGTAAAGGCGCAACCCGTAAGACGCCTACATGGCGCAACCTAAGACGCCTACATGGCGCACGTAAGACGCGTAAAGGCGCAACCCGTAAGACACCTACATGACGCAACCTAAGACGCCTACTTGGCGCACTTAAGACGCCTACATGGCGCACTTAAGACGCCTACATGGCGCAACCTAAGACGCCTACATGGCGCACTTAAGACGCCTACATGGGGCACTTAAGACGCCTACATGGCGCAACCTAAGACGCCTACATGGCGCAACGTAAGACGCCTACATGGCGCAACCTAAGATGCCTACATGGCGCACGTAAGACGCCTACAGGGCGCAACCTAAGACGCCTACAGGGCGCAACCTAAGACGCCTACATGGCGCACTTAAGACGCCTACATGGCGCACGTAAGACGCGTAAAGGCGCAACCCGTAAGATGCCTACATGGCGCAACCTAAGACGCCTACATGGCGCACTTAAGACGCCTACATGGCGCAGGCAAGACGCCTACATGGCGCACTTAAGACGCCTACCTGGCGCAACCTAAGACGCCTACATGGCGCACGTAAGACGCGTAAAGGCGCAACCCGTAAGACGCCTACATGGCGCAACCTAAGACGCCTACATGGCGCAACCCGTAAGACGCCTACATGGCGCAACCTAAGAAGCCCACATGGCGCACGTAAGACGCGTAAAGGCGCAACCCGTAAGACGCCTACGTGGCGCAACCTAAGACGCCTACATGGCGCACGTAAGACGCGTAAAGGCGCAACCCGTAAGACGCCTACATGGCGCAACCTAAGACGCCTACATGGCGCACGTAAGACGCGTAAAGGCGCAACCCGTAAGACGCCTACATGGCGCAACCTAAGACGCCTACATGGTGCACGTAAGACGCGTAAAGGCGCAACCCGTAAGACGCCTACATGGCGCACGCAAGACGCCTACATGGCGCAACTTAAGACGCCTACATGGCGCAACCTAAGACGCCTACATCGCGCACGTAAGACGCGTAAAGGCGCAACTCGTAAGACGCCTACATGGCGCAACCTAAGACGCCTACATGGCGCACTTAAGACGCCTACATGGCGCACGTAAGACGCGTAAAGGCGCAACCCGTAAGACTCCTACATGGCGCAACCTAAGACGCCTACATGGCGCACTTAAGACGCCTATATGGCGCACGTCAGACGCGTAAAGGCGCAACCCGTAAGACGCCTACATGGCGCAACCTAAGACGCCTACATGGCGCACGTAAGACGCGTAAAGGCGCAACCCGTAAGACGCCTACATGGCGCAACCTAAGACGCCTACATGGCGCAACCTAAGAAGCCCACATGGCGCACGTAAGACGCGTAAAGGCGCAACCCGTAAGACGCCTACATGGCGCAACCTAAGATGCCTACATGGCGCACGTAAGACGCGTAAAGGCGCAACCCGTAAGACGCCTACATGGCGCAACCTAAGACGCCTACATGGCGCACGTAAGACGCGTAAAGGCGCAACCCGTAAGACACCTACATGACGCAACCTAAGACGCCTACTTGGCGCACTTAAGACGCCTACATGGCGCACTTAAGACGCCTACATGGCGCAACCTAAGACGCCTACATGGCGCACTTAAGACGCCTACATGGCGCACTTAAGACGCCTACATGGCGCAACCTAAGACGCCTACATGGCGCAACGTAAGACGCCTACATGGCGCAACCTAAGACGCCTACATGGCGCACGTAAGACGCCTACAGGGCGCAACCTAAGACGCCTACAGGGCGCAACCTAAGACGCCTACATGGCGCACTTAAGACGCCTACATGGCGCACGTAAGACGCGTAAAGGCGCAACCCGTAAGATGCCTACATGGCGCAACCTAAGACGCCTACATGGCGCACTTAAGACGCCTACATGGCGCAGGCAAGACGCCTACATGGCGCACTTAAGACGCCTACCTGGCGCAACCTAAGACGCCTACATGGCGCACGTAAGACGCGTAAAGGCGCAACCCGTAAGACGCCTACATGGCGCAACCTAAGACGCCTACATGGCGCAACCCGTAAGACGCCTACATGGCGCAACCTAAGAAGCCCACATGGCGCACGTAAGACGCGTAAAGGCGCAACCCGTAAGACGCCTACATGGCGCAACCTAAGACGCCTACATGGCGCACGTAAGACGCGTAAAGGCGCAACCCGTAAGACGCCTACATGGCGCAACCTAAGACGCCTACATGGCGCACGTAAGACGCGTAAAGGCGCAACCCGTAAGACGCCTACATGGCGCAACCTAAGACGCCTACATGGTGCACGTAAGACGCGTAAAGGCGCAACCCGTAAGACGCCTACATGGCGCACGCAAGACGCCTACATGGCGCAACTTAAGACGCCTACATGGCGCAACCTAAGACGCCTACATGGCGCACGTAAGACGCATAAAGGCGCAACCCGTAAGACGCCTACATGGCGCAACCTAAGACGACTACATCGCGCACGTAAGACGCGTAAAGGCGCAACCCGTAAGACGCCTACATGGCGCAACCTAAGACGCCTACATGGCGCACTTAAGACGCCTACATGGCGCACGTAAGACGCGTAAAGGCGCAACCCGTAAGACGCCTACATGGCGCAACCTAAGACGCCTACATGGCGCACGTAAGACGCATAAAGGCGCAACCCGTAAGACGCCTACATGGCGCAACCTAAGACGCCTACATGGCGCACTTAAGACGCCTACATGGCGCACGTAAGACGCGTAAAGGCGCAACCCGTAAGACTCCTACATGGCGCAACCTAAGACGCCTACATGGCGCACTTAAGACGCCTATATGGCGCACGTCAGACGCGTAAAGGCGCAACCCGTAAGACGCCTACATGGCGCAACCTAAGAAGCCCACATGGCGCACGTAAGACGCGTAAAGGCGCAACCCGTAAGACGCCTACATGGCGCAACCTAAGACGCCTACATGGCGCACGTAAGACGCGTAAAGGCGCAACCCGTAAGACGCCTACATGGCGCAACCTAAGACGCCTACATGGCGCACGTAAGACGCGTAAAGGCGCAACCCGTAAGACACCTACATGACGCAACCTAAGACGCCTACTTGGCGCACTTAAGACGCCTACATGGCGCACTTAAGACGCCTACATGGCGCAACCTAAGACGCCTACATGGCGCACTTAAGACGCCTACATGGCGCAACCTTAGACGCCTACATGGCGCAACGTAAGACGCCTACATGGCGCAACCTAAGACGCCTACATGGCGCACGTAAGACGCCTACAGGGCGCAACCTAAGACGCCTACAGGGCGCAACCTAAGACGCCTACATGGCGCACTTAAGACGCCTACATGGCGCACGTAAGACGCGTAAAGGCGCAACCCGTAAGATGCCTACATGGCGCAACCTAAGACGCCTACATGGCGCACTTAAGACGCCTACATGGCGCAGGCAAGACGCCTACATGGCGCACTTAAGACGCCTACCTGGCGCAACCTAAGACGCCTACATGGCGCACGTAAGACGCGTAAAGGCGCAACCCGTAAGACGCCTACATGGCGCAACCTAAGACTCCTACATGGCACACTTAAGACGCCTACATGGCGCACGTACGACGCGTAAAGGCGCAACCCGTAAGACGCCTACATGGCGCAACCTAAGACGCCTACATGGTGCACGTAAGACGCGTAAAGGCGCAACCCGTAAGACGCCTACATGGCGCACGCAAGACGCCTACATGGCGCAACTTAAGACGCCTACATGGCGCAACCTAAGACGCCTACATGGCGCACGTAAGACGCATAAAGGCGCAACCCGTAAGACGCCTACATGGCGCAACCTAAGACGCCTAGATGGCGCACTTAAGTCGCCTACATGGCGCACGTAAGACGCGTAAAGGCGCAACCCGTAAGACGCCTACATGGCACAACCTAAGACGCCTACATGGCGCACTTAAGACGCCTACATGGCGCACGTAAGACGCGTAAAGGCGCAACCCGTAAGACGCCTACATCGCGCAACCTAAGACGCCTACATTGCGCACGTAAGACGCATAAAGGCGCAACCCGTAAGACGCCTACATGGCGCAACGTAAGACGCCTACATGGCGCAACCTAAGACGCCTACATGGCGTACGTAAGACGCCTACAGGGCGCAACCTAAGACGCCTACAGGGCGCAACCTAAGACGCCTACATGGCGCACTTAAGACGCCTACATGGCGCACGTAAGACGCGTAAAGGCGCAACCCGTAAGATGCCTACATGGCGCAACCTAAGACGCCTACATGGCGCACTTAAGACGCCTACATGGTGCACGTAAGACGCTTACATGGAGTACTTAAGACGCCTACATGGCGCACGTAAGACGCGTAAAGGCGCAACCCGTAAGACGCCTACATGGCGCAACCTAAGACGACTACAGGGCGCAACCTAAGCCGACTACATGGCGCACTTAAGACGCCTACATGGCGCACGCAAGACGCCTACATGGCGCAACTTAAGACGCCTACCTGGCGCAACCTAAGACGCCTACATTGCGCACGTAAGACGCGTAAAGGCGCAACCCGTAAGACGTCTACATGGCGCAACCTAAGTCGCCTACATGGCGCACTTAAGACGCCTACATGGCGCACGTAAGACGCGTAAAGGCGCAACCCGTAAGACGCCTACATGGCGCAACATAAGACGCCTACATGGCGCAGTTAAAACGCCTACATGGCGTACGTAAGACGCGTAAAGGCGCAACCCGTAAGACGCCTACATGGCGCAACCTAAGACGCCTACATGGCGCACTTAACACGCCTACATGGCGCACGTAAGACGCGTAAAGGCGCAACCCGTAAGTTGCCTACATGGCACACTTAAGACGCCTACATGGCGCACGTAAGACGCGTAAAGGCGCAACCCGTAAGATGCCTACATGGCACAACCTAAGACGCCTACATGGCGCACTTAAAACGCCTACATGGCGTACGTAAGACGCGTAAAGGCGCAACCCGTAAGAGGCCTACATTGCGCAACCTATGACGCCTACATGGCGCACGTAGGACGCGTCAAGGCGCAACCCGTAAGATGCCTACATGGCGCACGCAAGACGCCTACATGGCGCAACTTAAGATGCCTACATGGCGCAACCTAAGACGCCTACATGGCGCAACGTAAGACGCCTACATGGCGCAACCTAAGACGCCTACATGGCGCACGTAAGACGCCTACAGGGCGCAACCTAAGACGCCTACAGGGCGCAACCTAAGACGCCTACATGGCGCACTTAAGACGCCTACATGGCGCACGTAAGACGCGTAAAGGCGCAACCCGTAAGATGCCTACATGGCGCAACCTAAGACGCCTACATGGCGCACTTAAGACGCCTACATGGCGCAGGCAAGACGCCTACATGGCGCACTTAAGACGCCTACCTGGCGCAACCTAAGACGCCTACATGGCGCACGTAAGACGCTTAAAGGCGCAACCCGTAAGACGCCTACATGGCGTAACCTAAGACGCCTACATGGCGCACTTAAGACGCCTACATGGCGCACGTAAGACGCGTAAAGGCGCAACCCGTAAGACGCCTACATGGCGCAACCTAAGACGCCTACATGGCACACTTAAGACGCCTACATGGCGCACGTAAGACGCGTAAAGGCGCAACCCGTAAGACGCCTACATGGCGCAACCTAAGACGCCTACATGGTGCACGTAAGACGCGTAAAGGCGCAACCCGTAAGACATCCTACATGGCGCAACCTAAGACGCCTACATGGCGCACGTAAGACGCATAAAGGCGCAACCCGTAAGACGCCTACATGGCGCAACCTAAGACGCCTACATGGCGCAACGTAAGACGCCTACATGGCGCAACCTAAGACGCCTACATGGCGTACGTAAGACGCCTACATGGCGCAACCTAAGACGCCTACAGGGCGCAACCTAAGACGCCTACATGGCGCACTTAAGACGCCTACATGGCGCACGTAAGACGCGTAAAGGCGCAACCCGTAAGATGCCTACATGGCGCAACCTAAGACGCCTACATGGCGCACTTAAGACGCCTACATGGTGCACGTAAGACGCCAACATGGCGTACTTAAGACGCGTACATGGCGCACGTAAGACGCGTAAAGGCGCAACCCGTAAGACGCCTACATGGCGCAACCTAAGACGACTACAGGGCGCAACCTAAGACGACTACATGGCGCACTTAAGATGCCTACATGGCGCACGCAAGACGCCTACATGGCGCAACTTAAGACGCCTACCTGGCGCAACCTAAGACGCCTACATTGCGCACGTAAGACGCGTAAAGGCGCAACCCGTAAGACGTCTACATGGCGCAACCTAAGACGCCTACATGGCGCACTTAAGACGCCTACATGGCGCACGTAAGACGCGTAAAGGCGCAACCCGTAAGACGCCTACATGGCGCAACATAAGACGCCTACATGGCGCACTTAAAACGCCTACATGGCGTACGTAAGACGCGTAAAGGCGCAACCCGTAAGACGCCTACATGGCGCAACCTAAGACGCCTACATGCCGCACTTAACACGCCTACATGGCGCACGTAAGACGCGTAAAGGCGCAACCCGTAAGTTGCCTACATGGCACACTTAAGACGCCTACATGGCGCACGTAAGACGCGTAAAGGCGCAACCCGTAAGATGCCTACATGGCACAACCTAAGACGCCTACATGGCGCACTTAAAACGCCTACATGGCGTACGTAAGACGCGTAAAGGCGCAACCCGTAAGAGGCCTACATTGCGCAACCTATGACGCCTACATGGCGCACGTAGGACGCGTCAAGGCGCAACCCGTAAGATGCCTACATGGCGCACGCAAGACGCCTACATGGCGCAACTTAAGATGCCTACATGGCGCAACCTAAGACGCCTACATGGCGCAACGTAAGACGCCTACATGGCGCAACCTAAGACGCCTACATGGCGCACGTAAGACGCCTACAGGGCGCAACCTAAGACGCCTACAGGGCGCAACCTAAGACGCCTACATGGCGCACTTAAGACGCCTACATGGCGCACGTAAGACGCGTAAAGGCGCAACCCGTAAGATGCCTACATGGCGCAACCTAAGACGCCTACATGGCGCACTTAAGACGCCTACATGGCGCAGGCAAGACGCCTACATGGCGCACTTAAGACGCCTACCTGGCGCAACCTAAGACGCCTACATGGCGCACGTAAGACGCGTAAAGGCGCAACCCGTAAGACGCCTACATGGCGTAACCTAAGACGCCTACATGGCGCACTTAAGACGCCTACATGGCGGACGTAAGACGCGTAAAGGCGCAACCCGTAAGACGCCTACATGGCGCAACCTAAGACGCCTACATGGCACACTTAAGACGCCTACATGGCGCACGTAAGACGCGTAAAGGCGCAACCCGTAAGACGCCTACATGGAGCAACCTAAGACGCCTACATGGTGCACGTAAGACGCGTAAAGGCGCAACCCGTAAGACATCCTACATGGCGCAACCTAAGACGCCTACATGGCGCACGTAAGACGCACAAAGGCGCAACCCGTAAGACGCCTACATGGCGCAACCTAAGATGCCTACATGGCGCAACATAAGACGCCTACATGGCGCAACCTAAGACGCCTACATGGCGTACGTAAGACGCCTACATGGCGCACGTAAGACGCCTACATGGCGTACGTAAGACGCCTACATGGCGTACGTAAGACGCCTACATGGCGCACTTAAGACGCCTACCTGGCGCAACCTAAGACGCCTACATGGCGCACGTAAGACGCGTAAAGGCGCAACCCGTAAGACGCCTACATGGCGTAACCTAAGACGCCTACATGGCGCACTTAAGACGCCTACATGGCGCACGTAAGACGCGTAAAGGCGCAACCCGTAAGACGCCTACATGGCGCAACCTAAGACGCCTACATGGCACACTTAAGACGCCTACATGGCGCACGTAAGACGCGTAAAGGCGCAACCCGTAAGACGCCTACATGGCGCAACCTAAGACGCCTACATGGTGCACGTAAGACGCGTAAAGGCGCAACCCGTAAGACATCCTACATGGCGCAACCTAAGACGCCTACATGGCGCACGTAAGACGCATAAAGGCGCAACCCGTAAGACGCCTACATGGCGCAACCTAAGACGCCTACATGGCGCAACGTAAGACGCCTACATGGCGCAACCTAAGACGCCTACATGGCGTACGTAAGACGCCTACATGGCGCAACCTAAGACGCCTACAGGGCGCAACCTAAGACGCCTACATGGCGCACTTAAGACGCCTACATGGCGCACGTAAGACGCGTAAAGGCGCAACCCGTAAGATGCCTACATGGCGCAACCTAAGACGCCTACATGGCGCACTTAAGACGCCTACATGGTGCACGTAAGACGCCTACATGGCGTACTTAAGACGCGTACATGGCGCACGTAAGACGCGTAAAGGCGCAACCCGTAAGACGCCTACATGGCGCAACCTAAGACGACTACAGGGCGCAACCTAAGACGACTACATGGCGCACTTAAGATGCCTACATGGCGCACGCAAGACGCCTACATGGCGCAACTTAAGACGCCTACCTGGCGCAACCTAAGACTGCTACATTGCGCACGTAAGACGCGTAAAGGCGCAACCCGTAAGACGTCTACATGGCGCAACCTAAGACGCCTACATGGCGCACTTAAGACGCCTACATGGCGCACGTAAGACGCGTAAAGGCGCAACCCGTAAGACGCCTACATGGCGCAACATTAGACGCCTACATGGCGCACTTAAAACGCCTACATGGCGTACGTAAGACGCGTAAAGGCGCAACCCGTAAGACGCCTACATGGCGCAACCTAAGACGCCTACATGCCGCACTTAACACGCCTACATGGCGCACGTAAGACGCGTAAAGGCGCAACCCGTAAGTTGCCTACATGGCACACTTAAGACGCCTACATGGCGCACGTAAGACGCGTAAAGGCGCAACCCGTAAGATGCCTACATGGCACAACCTAAGACGCCTACATGGCGCACTTAAAACGCCTACATGGCGTACGTAAGACGCGTAAAGGCGCAACCCGTAAGAGGCCTACATTGCGCAACCTATGACGCCTACATGGCGCACGTAGGACGCGTCAAGGCGCAACCCGTAAGATGCCTACATGGCGCACGCAAGACGCCTACATGGCGCAACTTAAGATGCCTACATGGCGCAACCTAAGACGCCTACATGGCGCAACGTAAGACGCCTACATGGCGCAACCTAAGACGCCTACATGGCGCACGTAAGACGCCTACAGGGCGCAACCTAAGACGCCTACAGGGCGCAACCTAAGACGCCTACATGGCGCACTTAAGACGCCTACATGGCGCACGTAAGACGCGTAAAGGCGCAACCCGTAAGATGCCTACATGGCGCAACCTAAGACGCCTACATGGCGCACTTAAGACGCCTACATGGCGCAGGCAAGACGCCTACATGGCGCACTTAAGACGCCTACCTGGCGCAACCTAAGACGCCTACATGGCGCACGTAAGACGCGTAAAGGCGCAACCCGTAAGACGCCTACATGGCGTAACCTAAGACGCCTACATGGCGCACTTAAGACGCCTACATGGCGGACGTAAGACGCGTAAAGGCGCAACCCGTAAGACGCCTACATGGCGCAACCTAAGACGCCTACATGGCACACTTAAGACGCCTACATGGCGCACGTAAGACGCGTAAAGGCGCAACCCGTAAGACGCCTACATGGAGCAACCTAAGACGCCTACATGGTGCACGTAAGACGCGTAAAGGCGCAACCCGTAAGACATCCTACATGGCGCAACCTAAGACGCCTACATGGCGCACGTAAGACGCATAAAGGCGCAACCCGTAAGACGCCTACATGGCGCAACCTAAGATGCCTACATGGCGCAACATAAGACGCCTACATGGCGCAACCTAAGACGCCTACATGGCGTACGTAAGACGCCTACAGGGCGCAACCTAAGACGCCTACAGGGCGCAACCTAAGACGCCTACATGGCGCACTTAAGACGCCTACATGGCGCACGTAAGACGCGTAAAGGCGCAACCCGTAAGATGCCTACATGGCGCAACCTAAGACGACTACATGGCGCACTTAAGACGCCTACATGGTGCACGTAAGACGCCTACATGGCGTACTTAAGACGCGTACATGGCGCACGTAAGACGCGTAAAGGCGCAACCCGTAAGACGCCTACATGGCGCAACCTAAGACGACTACAGGGCGCAACCTAAGACGACTACATGGCGCACTTAAGACGCCTACATGGCGCACGCAAGACGCCTACATGGCGCAACTTAAGACGCCTACCTGGCGCAACCTAAGACGCCTACATTGCGCACGTAAGACGCGTAAAGGCGCAACCCGTAAGACGTCTACATGGCGCAACCTAAGACGCCTACATGGCGCACTTAAGACGCCTACATGGCGCACGTAAGACGCGTAAAGGCGCAACCCGTAAGACGCCTACATGGCGCAACATAAGACGCCTACATGGCGCACTTAAAACGCCTACATGGCGTACGTAAGACGCGTAAAGGCGCAACCCGTAAGACGCCTACATAGCGCAACCTAAGACGCCTACATGGCGCACTTAACACGCCTACATGGCGCACGTAAGACGCGTAAAGGCGCAACCCGTAAGTTGCCTACATGGCACACTTAAGACGCCTACATGGCGCACGTAAGACGCGTAAAGGCGCAACCCGTAAGACGCCTACATGGCACAACCTAAGACGCCTACATGGCGCACTTAAAACACCAACATGGCGTACGTAAGACGCGTAAAGGCGCAACCCGTAAGAGGCCTACATTGCGCAACCTATGACGCCTACATGGCGCACGTAGGACGCGTCAAGGCGCAACCCGTAAGATGCCTACATAGCGCACGCAAGACGCCTACATGGCGCAACTTAAGATGCCTACATGGCGCAGCCTAAGACGCCTACATGGCGCAACGTAAGACGCCTACATGGCGCAACCTAAGACGCCTACATGGCGCACGTAAGACGCCAACAGGGCGCAACCTAAGACGCCTACAGGGCGCAACCTAAGACGCCTACAGGGCGCAACCTAAGACGCCTACATGGCGCACTTAACACACCTACATGGCGCACGTAAGACGCGTAAAGGCGCAACCCGTAAGATGCCTACATGGCGCAACCTAAGACGCCTACATGGCGCACTTAAGACGCCTACATGGCGTACTTAAGACGCCTACATGGCGCACGTAAGACGCGTAAAGGCGCAACCCGTAAGACGCCTACATGGCGCAACTTAAGGCGACTACAGGGCGCAACCTAAGACGACTACATGGCGCACTTAAGACGCCTACATGGCGCACGCAAGACGCCTACATGGCGCAACTTAAGACGCCTACCTGGCGCAACCTAAGACGCCTACATTGCGCACGTAAGACGCGTAAAGGCGCAACCCGTAAGACGTCTACATGGCGCAACCTAAGACGCCTACATGGCGCACTTAAGACGCCTACATGGCGCACGTAAGACGCGTAAAGGCGCAACCCGTAAGACGCCTACATGGCGCAACATAAGACGCCTACATGGCGCACTTAAAACGCCTACATGGCGTACGTAAGACGTGTAAAGGCGCAACCCGTAAGACGCCTACATGGCGCAACCTAAGACGCCTACATGGCGCACTTAACACGCCTACATGGAGCACGTAAGACGCGTAAAGGCGCAACCCGTAAGTTGCCTACATGGCACACTTAAGACGCCTACATGGCGCACGTAAGACGCGTAAAGGCGCAACCCGTAAGACGCCTACATGGCGCAACCTAAGACGCCTACATGGTGCACGTAAGACACGTAAAGGCGCAACCCGTAAGACATCCTACATGGCGCAACCTAAGACGCCTACATGGCGCACGTAAGACGCATAAAGGCGCAACCCGTAAGACGCCGACATGGCGCAACCTAAGACGCCTACATGGCGCAACGTAAGACGCCTACATGGCGCAACCTAAGACGCCTACATGGCGTACGTAAGACGCCTACAGGGCGCAACCTAAGACGCCTACAGGGCGCAACCTAAGACGCCTACATGGCGCACTTAAGACGCCTACATGGCGCACGTAAGACGCGTAAAGGCGCAACCCGTAAGATGCCTACATGGCGCAACCTAAGACGCCTACATGGCGCACTTAAGACGCCTACATGGTGCACGTAAGACGCCTACATGGCGTACTTAAGACGCCTACATGGCGCACGTAAGACGCGAAGGCGCAACCCGTAAGACGCCTACATGGCGCAACCTAAGACGACTGCAGGGCGCAACCTAAGACGACTACATGGCGCACTTAAGACGCCTACATGGCGCACGCAAGATGCCTACATGGCGCAACTTAAGACGCCTACCTGGCGCAACCTAAGACGCCTACATTGCGCACGTAAGACGCGTAAAGGCGCAACCCGTAAGACGTCTACATGGCGCAACCTAAGACGCCTACATGGCGCACTTAAGACGCCTACATGGCGCACGTAAGACGCGTAAAGGCGCAACCCGTAAGACGCCTACATGGCGCAACATAAGACGCCTACATGGCGCACTTAAAACGCCTACATGGCGTACGTAAGACGCGTAAAGGCACAACCCGTAAGACGCCTACATGGCGCAACCTAAGACGCCTACATGGCGCACTTAACACGCCTACATGGCGCACGTAAGACGCGTAAAGGCGCAACCCGTAAGTTGCCTACATGGCACACTTAAGACGCCTACATGGCGCACGTAAGACGCGTAAAGGCGCAACCCGTAAGACGCCTACATGGCACAACCTAAGACGCCTACATGGCGCACTTAAAACGCCTACATGGCGTACGTAAGACGCGTAAAGGCGCAACCCGTAAGAGGCCTACATTGCGCAACCTATGACGCCTACATGGCGCACGTAGGACGCGTGAAGGCGCAACCCGTAAGATGCCTACATGGCGCACGCAAGACGCCTACATGGCGCAACTTAAGATGCCTACATGGCACAACCTAAGACGCCTACATGGCGCAACGTAAGACGCCTACATGGCGCAACCTAAGACGCCTACATGGCGCACGTAAGACGCCTACAGGGCGCAACCTAAGACGCCTACAGGGCGCAACCTAAGACGCCAACAGGGCGCAACCTAAGACGCCTACATGGCGCACTTAAGACGCCTACATGGCGCACGTAAGACGCGTAAAGGCGCAACCCGTAAGATGCCTACATGGCGCAACCTAAGACGCCTACATGGCGCACTTAAGACGCCTACATGGTGCACGTAAGACGCCTACATGGCGTACTTAAGACGCCTACATGGCGCACGTAAGACGCGTAAAGGCGCAACCCGTAAGACGCCTACATGGCGCAACCTAAGACGACTACAGGGCGCAACCTAAGACGACTACGTGGCGCACTTAAGACGCCTACATGGCGCACGCAAGACGCCTACATGGCGCAACTTAAGACGCCTACCTGGCGCAACCTCAGACGCCTACATTGCGCACGTAAGACGCGTAAAGGCGCAACCCGTAAGACGTCTACATGGCGCAACCTAAGATGCCTACATGGCGCACTTAAGACGCCTACATGGCGCACGTAAGACGCGTAAAGGCGCAACCCGTAAGACGCCTACATGGCGCAACATAAGACGCCTACATGGCGCACTTAAAACGCCTACATGGCGTACGTAAGACGCGTAAAGGCGCAACCCGTAAGACGCCTACATGGCGCAACCTAAGACGCCTACATGGCGCACTTAACACGCCTACATGGCGCACGTAAGACGCGTAAAGGCGCAACCCGTAAGTTGCCTACATGGCACACTTAAGACGCCTACATGGCGCACGTAAGACGCGTAAAGGCGCAACCCGTAAGACGCCTACATGGCACAACCTAAGACGCCTACATGGCGCACTTAAAACGCCTACATGGCGTACGTAAGACGCGTAAAGGCGCAACCCGTAAGAGGCCTACATTGCGCAACCTATGACGCCTACATGGCGCACGTAGGACGCGTCAAGGCGCAACCCGTAAGATGCCTACATGGCGCACGCAAGACGCCTACATGGCGCAATTTAAGATGCCTACATGGCGCAACCTAAGACGCCTACATGGCGCAACGTAAGACGCCTACATGGCGCAACCTAAGACGCCTACATGGCGCACGTAAGACGCCTACAGGGCGCAACCTAAGACGCCTACAGGGCGCAACCTAAGACGCCTACATGGCGCACTTAAGACGCCTACATGGCGCACGTAAGACGCGTAAAGGCGCAACCCGTAAGATGCCTACATGGCGCAACCTAAGACGCCTACATGGCGCACTTAAGACGCCTACATGGCGCAGGCAAGACGCCTACATGGCGCACTTAAGACGCCTACCTGGCGCAACCTAAGACGCCTACATGGCGCACGTAAGACGCGTAAAGGCGCAACCCGTAAGACGCCTACATGGCGTAACCTAAGACGCCTACATGGCGCACTTAAGACGCCTACATGGCGCACGTAAGACGCGTAAAGGCGCAACCCGTAAGACGCCTACATGGCGCAACCTAAGACGCCTACATGGCACACTTAAGAGGCCTACATGGCGCACGTAAGACGCGTAAAGGCGCAACCCGTAAGACGCCTACATGGCGCACTTAAAACGCCTACATGGCACAACCTAAGACGCCTACATGGCACAACCTAAGACGCCTACATGGCGCACTTAAAACGCCTACATGGCGTACGTAAGACGCGTAAAGGCGCAACCCGTAAGAGGCCTACATGGCGCAACCTATGACGCCTACATGGCGCACGTAGGACGCGTCAAGGCGCAACCCGTAAGACGCCTACATGGCGCACGCAAGACGCCTACATGGCGCAACTTAAGATGCCTACATGGCGCAACCTAAGACGCCTACATGGCGCATGTAAGACGCATAAAGGCACAACCCGTAAGACGCCTACATGGCGCAACCTAAGACGCCTACATGGCGCACTTAAGACGCCTACATGGCGCACGTAAGACGCGTAAAGGCGCAACCCGTAAGTCGCCTACATGGCGCAACCTAAGACGCCTACATGCCACACTTAAGACGCCTACATGGCGCACGTAAGACGCGTAAACGCGCAACCCGTAAGACGCCTACATGGGGCAACCTAAGACGCCTACATGGCGCACGTAAGACGCGTAAAGGCGCAACCCGTAAGACGCCTACATGGCGCAACCTAAGACGCCTACATGGCGCACGTAAGACGCGTAAAGGCGCAACCCGTAAGACACCTACATGGCGCAACCTAAGACGCCTACTTGGCGCACTTAAGACGCCTACAAGGCGCATTTAAGACGCCTACATGGCGCAACCTAAGACGCCTACATGGCGCACTTAAGACGCCTACGTGGCGCAACCTAAGACGCCTACATGGCGCACGTAGGACGCGTCAAGGCGCAACCCGTAAGACGCCTACATGGCGCACGCAAGACGCCTACATGGCGCAACCTAAGACGCCTACATGGCGCACGTAGGACGCGTCAAGGCGCAACCCGTAAGACCCCTACATGGCGCACGCAAGACGCCTACATGGCGCAACTTAACACGCCTACATGGCGCAACCTAAGACGCCTACATGGTGCACGTAAAACGCATAAAGGCACAACCCGTAAGACGCCTACATGGCGCAACCTAAGACGCCTACATGGCGCACTTAAGACGCCTACATGGCGCACGTAACACGCGTAAAGGCGCAACCCGTAAGACGCCTACATGGCACAACCTAAGACGCCTACATGGCGCACTTAAGACGCCTACATGGCGCACGTAAGACGCGTAAAGGCGCAACCCGTAAGACGCCTACATGGCGCAACCTAAGACGCCTACATGGCGCAACGTAAGACGCCTACATGGCGCAACCTAAGACGCCTACATGGCGTACGTAAGACGCCTACAGGGCGCAACCTAAGACGCCTACAGGGCGCAACCTAAGATGCCTACATGGCGCACCTAAGACGCCTACATGGCGCACGTAAGACGCGTAAAGGCGCAACCCGTAAGATGCCTACATGGCGCAACCTAAGACGCCTACATGGCGCACTTAAGACGCCTACATGGTGCACGTAAGATGCCTACATGGCGTACTTAAGACGCCTACATGGCGCACGTAAGACGCGTAAAGGCGCAACCCGTAAGACGCCTACATGGCGCAACCTAAGACGACTACAGGCCGCAACCTAAGACGACTACATGGCGCACTTAAGACGCCTACATGGCGCACGCAAGACGCCTACATGGCGCAACTTAAGACGCCTACCTGGCGCAACCTAAGACGCCTACATTGCGCACGTAAGACGCGTAAAGGTGCAACCCGTAAGACGCCTACATGGCGCACGTAAGACGCGTAAAGGCGCAATTCGTAAGACGCCTACATGGGGCAACCTAAGACGCCTACATGGCGCACGTAAGACGCGTAAAGGCGCAACCCGTAAGACGCCTACATGGCGCAACCTAAGACGCCTACATGGCGCACATAAGACGCGTAAAGGCGCAATCCGTAAGACACCTACATGGCGCAACCTAAGACGCCTACTTGGCGCACTTAAGACGCCTACATGGCGCATTTAAGACGCCTACATGGCGCAACCTAAGACGCCTACATGGCGCACTTAAGACGCCTACGTGGCGCAACCTAAGACGCCTACATGGCGCACGTAGGACGCGTCAAGGCGCAACTCGTAAGACGCCCACATGGCGCACGCAAGACGCCTACATGGCGCAACTTAAGACGCCTACATGGCGCAACCTAAGACGCCTACATGGCGCACGTAGGACGCGTCAAGGCGCAACCCGTAAGACGCCTACATGGCGCACGCAAGACGCCTACATGGCGCAACTTAACACGCCTACATGGCGCAACCTAAGACGCCTACATGGCACACATAAGACGCATAAAGGCACAACCCGTAAGACGCCTACATGGCGCAACCTAAGACGCCTACATGGCGCACTTAAGACACCTACATGGCGCACGTAGGACGCGTAAAGGCGCAACCCGTAAGAAGCCTACATGGCACAACCTAAGACGCCTACATGGCGCACTTAAGACGCCTACATGGCGCACGTAAGACGCGTAAAGGCGCAACCCGTAAGACGCGTACATGGCGCAACCTAAGACGCCTACATGGCGCACGTAAGACGCGTAAAGGCGCAACCCGTGAGACGCCTACATGGCGCAACCTAAGACGCCTACATGGCGCAACGTAAGACGCCTACATGGCGCAACCTAAGACGCCTACATGGCGTACGTAAGACGCCTACAGGGTGCAACCTAAGACGCCTACAGGGCGCAACCTAAGACGCCTACATGGCGCACTTAAGACGCCTACATGGCGTACGTAAGACGCGTAAAGGTGCAACCCGCAAGATGCCTACATGGCGCAACCTAAGACGCCTACATGGCGCACTTAAGACGCCTACATGGTGCACGTAAGACGCCTACATGGCGTACTTAAGACGCCTACATGGCGCACGTAAGACGCGTAAAGGCGCAACCCGTAAGACGCCTACATGGCGCAACCTAAGACGACTACAGGGCGCAACCTAAGGCGACTACATGGCGCACTTAAGACGCCTACATGGCGCACGCAAGACGCCTACATGGCGCAACTTAAGACGCCTACCTGGCGCAACCTAAGACGCCTACATTGCGCACGTAAGACGCGTAAAGGCGCAACCCGTAAGACGCCTACATGGCGCAACCTAAGACGCCTACATGGCGCACTTAAGACGCCTACATGGCGCACGTAAGACGCGTAAAGGCGCAACCCGTAAGACGCCTACATGGCGCAACCTAAGACGCCTACATGGTGCACTTAAAACGCCTACATGGCGTACGTAAGACGCGTAAAGGCGCAACCCGTAAGACGCCTACATGGCGCAACCTAAGACGCCTACATGGCGCACGTAGGACGCGTCAAGGCGCAACCCGTAAGACGCCTACATGGCGCAACCTAAGACGCCTACATGGTGCAACCTAAGACGCCTACATGGCGCACGTAGGACGCGTCAAGGCGCAACCCGTAAGACGCGTACATGGCGCAACCTAAGACCCCTACATGGCGCACTTAAAACGCCTACATGGCGTACGTAAGACGCGTAAAGGCGCAACCCGTAAGACACCTACATGGCGCAACCTAAGACGCCTACATGGCGCATGTAAGACGCGTAAAGGTGCAACCCGTAAGACGCCTACATGGCGCAACCTAAGACGCCTACATGGCGCACTTAACACGCCTACATGGCGCACGTAAGACGCGTAAAGGCGCAACCCGTAAGACGCCTACATGGCGCACTTAAAACGCCTACATGGCACAACCTAAGACGCCTACATGGCACAACCTAAGACGCCTACATGGCGCACTTAAAACGCCTACATGGCGTACGTAAGACGCGTAAAGGCGCAACCCGTAAGAGGCCTACATGGCGCAACCTATGACGCCTACATAGCGCACGTAGGACGCGTCAAGGCGCAACCCGTAAGACGCCTACATGGCGCACGCAAGACGCCTACATGGCGCAACTTAAGATGCCTACATGGCGCAACCTAAGACGCCTACATGGCGCATGTAAGACGCATAAAGGCACAACCCGTAAGACGCCTACATGGCGCAACCTAAGACGCCTACATGGCGCACTTAAGACGCCTACATGGCGCACGTAAGACGCGTAAAGGCGCAACCCGTAAGTCGCCTACATGGCGCAACCTAAGACGCCTACATGGCACACTTAAGACGCCTACATGGCGCACGTAAGACGCGTAAACGCGCAACCCGTAAGACGCCTACATGGGGCAACCTAAGACGCCTACATGGCGCACGTAAGACGCGTAAAGGCGCAACCCGTAAGACGCCTACATGGCGCAACCTAAGACGCCTACATGGCGCACGTAAGACGCGTAAAGGCGCAACCCGTAAGACACCTACATGGCGCAACCTAAGACGCCTACTTGGCGCACTTAAGACGCCTACAAGGCGCATTTAAGACGCCTACATGGCGCAACCTAAGACGCCTACATGGCGCACTTAAGACGCCTACGTGGCGCAACCTAAGACGCCTACATGGCGCACGTAGGACGCGTCAAGGCGCAACCCGTAAGACGCCTACATGGCGCACGCAAGACGCCTACATGGCGCAACCTAAGACGCCTACATGGCGCACGTAGGACGCGTCAAGGCGCAACCCGTAAGACCCCTACATGGCGCACGCAAGACGCCTACATGGCGCAACTTAACACGCCTACATGGCGCAACCTAAGACGCCTACATGGCGCACGTAAAACGCATAAAGGCACAACCCGTAAGACGCCTACATGGCGCAACCTAAGACGCCTACATGGCGCACTTAAGACGCCTACATGGCGCACGTAACACGCGTAAAGGCGCAACCCGTAAGACGCCTACATGGCACAACCTAAGACGCCTACATGGCGCACTTAAGACGCCTACATGGCGCACGTAAGACGCGTAAAGGCGCAACCCGTAAGACGCCTACATGGCGCAACCTAAGACGCCTACATGGCGCAACGTAAGACGCCTACATGGCGCAACCTAAGACGCCTACATGGCGTACGTAAGACGCCTACAGGGCGCAACCTAAGACGCCTACAGGGCGCAACCTAAGATGCCTACATGGCGCACCTAAGACGCCTACATGGCGCACGTAAGACGCGTAAAGGCGCAACCCGTAAGATGCCTACATGGCGCAACCTAAGACGCCTACATGGCGCACTTAAGACGCCTACATGGTGCACGTAAGATGCCTACATGGCGTACTTAAGACGCCTACATGGCGCACGTAAGACGCGTAAAGGCGCAACCCGTAAGACGCCTACATGGCGCAACCTAAGACGACTACAGGGCGCAACCTAAGACGACTACATGGCGCACTTAAGACGCCTACATGGCGCACGCAAGACGCCTACATGGCGCAACTTAAGACGCCTACATTGCGCACGTAAGACGCGTAAAGGTGCAACCCGTAAGACGCCTACATGGCGCACGTAAGACGCGTAAAGGCGCAATTCGTAAGACGCCTACATGGGGCAACCTAAGACGCCTACATGGCGCACGTAAGACGCGTAAAGGCGCAACCCGTAAGACGCCTACATGGCGCAACCTAAGACGCCTACATGGCGCACATAAGACGCGTAAAGGCGCAATCCGTAAGACACCTACATGGCGCAACCTAAGACGCCTACTTGGCGCACTTAAGACGCCTACATGGCGCATTTAAGACGCCTACATGGCGCAACCTAAGACGCCTACATGGCGCACTTAAGACGCCTACGTGGCGCAACCTAAGACGCCTACATGGCGCACGTAGGACGCGTCAAGGCGCAACTCGTAAGACGCCCACATGGCGCACGCAAGACGCCTACATGGCGCAACTAAAGACGCCTACATGGCGCAACCTAAGACGCCTACATGGCGCACGTAGGACGCGTCAAGGCGCAACCCGTAAGACGCCTACATGGCGCACGCAAGACGCCTACATGGCGCAACTTAACACGCCTACATGGCGCAACCTAAGACGCCTACATGGCACACATAAGACGCATAAAGGCACAACCCGTAAGACGCCTACATGGCGCAACCTAAGACGCCTACATGGCGCACTTAAGATGCCTACATGGCGCACGTAGGACGCGTAAAGGCGCAACCCGTAAGACGCCTACATGGCACAACCTAAGACGCCTACATGGCGCACTTAAGACGCCTACATGGCGCACGTAAGACGCGTAAAGGCGCAACCCGTAAGACGCGTACATGGCGCAACCTAAGACGCCTACATGGCGCACGTAAGACGCGTAAAGGCGCAACCCGTGAGACGCCTACATGGCGCAACCTAAGACGCCTACATGGCGCAACGTAAGACGCCTACATGGCGCAACCTAAGACGCCTACATGGCGTACGTAAGACGCCTACAGGGTGCAACCTAAGACGCCTACAGGGCGCAACCTAAGACGCCTATATGGCGCACTTAAGACGCCTACATGGCGTACGTAAGACGCGTAAAGGTGCAACCCGCAAGATGCCTACATGGCGCAACCTAAGACGCCTACATGGCGCACTTAAGACGCCTACATGGTGCACGTAAGACGCCTACATGGCGTACTTAAGACGCCTACATGGCGCACGTAAGACGCGTAAAGGCGCAACCCGTAAGACGCCTACATGGCGCAACCTAAGACGACTACAGGGCGCAACCTAAGGCGACTACATGGCGCACTTAAGACGCCTACATGGCGCACGCAAGACGCCTACATGGCGCAACTTAAGACGCCTACCTGGCGCAACCTAAGACGCCTACATTGCGCACGTAAGACGCGTAAAGGCGCAACCCGTAAGACGCCTACATGGCGCAACCTAAGACGCCTACATGGCGCACTTAAGACGCCTACATGGCGCACGTAAGACGCGTAAAGGCGCAACCCGTAAGACGCCTACATGGCGCAACCTAAGACGCCTACATGGTGCACTTAAAACGCCTACATGGCGTACGTAAGACGCGTAAAGGCGCAACCCGTAAGACGCCTACATGGCGCAACCTAAGACGCCTACATGGCGCACGTAGGACGCGTCAAGGCGCAACCCGTAAGACGCCTACATGGCGCAACCTAAGACGCCTACATGGTGCAACCTAAGACGCCTACATGGCGCACGTAGGACGCGTCAAGGCGCAACCCGTAAGACGCGTACATGGCGCAACCTAAGACCCCTACATGGCGCACTTAAAACGCCTACATGGCGTACGTAAGACGCGTAAAGGCGCAACCCGTAAGACGCCTACATGGCGCAACCTAAGACGCCTACATGGCGCATGTAAGACGCGTAAAGGTGCAACCCGTAAGACGCCTACATGGCGCAACCTAAGACGCCTACATGGCGCACTTAACACGCCTACATGGCGCACGTAAGACGCGTAAAGCCGCAACCCGTAAGACGCCTACATGGCGCACTTAAGACGCCTACATGGCGCACGTAAGACGCGTAAAGGCGCAACCCGTAAGACGCCTACGTGGCGCAACCTAAGACGCTAGACGCGTAAAGGCGCAACCCGTAAGACGCCTACATGGCACAACCTAAGACGCCTACATGGCGCACTTAAAACGCCTACATGGCGTACGTAAGATGCGTAAAGGCGCAACCCGTAAGACGCCTACATGGCGCAACCTATGACGCCTACATGGCGCACGTAGGACGCGTCAAGGCGCAACCCGTAAGACGCCTACATGGCGCAACCTAAGACGCCTATATGGCGCAACGTAAGACGCCTACATGGCACAACCTAAGACACCTACATGGCGTACGTAAGACGCCTACAGGGCGCAACCTAAGACGCCTACAGGGCGCAACCTAAGACGCCTACATGGCGCACTTAAGACGCCTACATGGCGCACGTAAGACGCGTAAAGGCGCAACCCGTAAGATGCCTACATGGCGCAACCTAAGACGCCTACATGGCGCACTTAAGACGCCTACATGGTGCACGTAAGACGCGTAAAGGCGCAACCCGTAAGACGCCTACATGGCGCACGTAAGACGCGTAAAGGCGCAACCCGTAAGACACCTACATGGCGCAACCTAAGACGCCTACTTGGCGCACTTAAGACGCCTACATGGCGCACTTAAGACGCCTACATGGCGCAACCTAAGACGCCTACATGGCGCACTTAAGACGCCTACATGGCGCAATCTGAGACGCCTACATTGCGCAACGTAAGACGCCTACATGGCGCAACCTAAGACGACTACATGGCGTACGTAAGACGCCTACAGGGCGCAACGTAAGACGCCTACAGGGCGCAACCTAAGACGCCTACATGGCGCACTTAAGACGCCTACATGGCGCACGTAAGACGCGTAAAGGCGCAACCCGTAAGATGCCTAGATGGCGCAACCTAAGACGCCTACATGGCGCACTTAAGACGCCTACATGGCGCATTCTAAGACGCGTAAAGGCGCAACCCGTAAGATGCCTACATGGCGCAACCTAAGACGACTACATGGCGCACTTAAGACGCCTACATGGCGCACGCAAGACGCCTACATGGCGCAACTTAAGACGCCTACCTGGCGCAACCTAAGACGCCTACATGGCGAACGTAAGACGCGTAAAGGCGCAACCCGTAAGACGCCTACGTGGCGCACCCTAAGACGCCTACATGGCGCACTTAAGACGCCTACGTGGCGCACGTAAGACGCGTAAAGGCGCAACCCGTAAGACGCCTACATGGCGCAACCTAAGACGCCTACATGGTGCACTTAAAACGCCTACATGGCGTACGTAAGACGCGTAAAGGCGCAACCCATAAGACGCCTACATGGCGCAACCTAAGACGCCTACATGGCGCACGTAGGACGCGTCAAGGCGCAACCCGTAAGACGCCTACATGGCGCAACCTAAGACGCCTACATGGCGCACTTAAAACGCCTACATGGCGTACGTAAGACGTGTAAAGGCGCAACCCGTAAGACGCCTACATGGCGCAACCTAAGACGCCTACATGGCGCACGTAAGACGCGTAAAGGTGCAACCCGTAAGACGCCTACATGGCGCAACCCAAGATGCCTACATGGCGCACTTAACACGCCTACATGGCGCACATAAAACGCGTAAAGGCGCAACCCGTAAGACGCCTACATGGCGCACTTAAGACGCCTACATGGCGCACGTAAGACGCGTAAAGGCGCAACCCGTAAGACGCCTACGTGGCGCAACCTAAGACGCCTACATGGCACACTTAAGACGCCTACATGGCGCAACCTATGACGCCTACATGGCACACTTAAGACGCCTACATGGCACACTTAAGACGCCTACATGGCGCACGTAGGACGCGTCAAGGCGCAACCCGTAAGACGCCTACATGGCGCAACCTAAGACGCCTACATGGTGCAACCTAAGACGCCTACATGGCGCACGTAGGACGCGTCAAGGCGCAACCCGTAAGACGCGTACATGGCGCAACCTAAGACGCCTACATGGCGCACTTAAAACGCCTACATGGCGTACGTAAGACGCGTAAAGGCGCAACCCGTAAGACGCCTACATGGCGCAACCTAAGACGCCTACATGGCGCATGTAAGACGCGTAAAGGTGCAACCCGTAAGACGCCTACATGGCGCAACCTAAGACGCCTACATGGCGCACTTAAGACGCCTACATGGCGCACGTAAGACACGTAAAGGCGCAACCCGTAAGACGCCTACGTGGCGCAACCTAAGACGCTAGACGCGTAAAGGCGCAACCCGTAAGACGCCTACATGGCACAACCTAAGACGCCTACATGGCGCACTTAAAACGCCTACATGGCGTACGTAAGATGCGTAAAGGCGCAACCCGTAAGACGCCTACATGGCGCAACCTAAGACGCCTATATGGCGCAACGTAAGACGCCTACATGGCAAAACCTAAGACACCTACATGGCGTACGTAAGACGCCTACAGGGCGCAACCTAAGACGCCTACAGGGCGCAACCTAGGACGCCTACATGGCGCACTTAAGACGCCTACATGGCGCACGTAAGACGCGTAAAGGCGCAACCCGTAAGATGCCTACATGGCGCAACCTAAGACGCCTACATGGCGCACTTAAGACGCCTACATGGTGCACGTAAGACGCGTAAAGGCGCAACCCGTAAGACGCCTACATGGCGCAACCTAATACGCCTACATGGCGCACGTAAGACGCGTAAAGGCGCAACCCGTAAGACACCTACATGGCACAACCTAAGACGCCTACTTGGCGCACTTAAGACGCCTACATGGCGCACTTCAGACGCCTACATGGCGCAACCTAAGACGCCTACATGGCGCACTTAAGACGCCTACATGGCGCAATCTGAGACGCCTACATTGCGCAGCGTAAGACGCCTACATGGCGCAACCTAAGACGCCTACATGGAGTACGTAAGACGCCTACAGGGCGCAACCTAAGACGCCTACAGGGCGCAACCTAAGACGCCTACATGGCGCACTTAAGACGCCTACATGGCGCACGTAAGACGCGTAAAGGCGCAACCCGTAAGATGCCTAGATGGCGCAACCTAAGACGCCTACATGGCGCACTTAAGACGCCTACATGGCGCATTCTAAGACGCGTAAAGGCGCAACCCGTAAGATGCCTACATGGCGCAACCTAAGACGACTACATGGCGCACTTAAGACGCCTACATGGCGCACGCAAGACGCCTACATGGCGTAACTTAAGACGCTTACCTGGCGCAACCTAAGACGCCTACATGGCGAACGTACCACGCGTAAAGGCGCAACCCGTAAGACGCCTACGTGGCGCACCCTAAGACGCCTACATGGCGCACTTAAGACGCCTACATGGCGCACGTAAGACGCGTAAAGGCGCAACCCGTAAGACGCCTACATGGCGCAACCTAAGACGCCTACATGGCGCACTTAAAACGCCTAAATGGCGTACGTAAGACGCGTAAAGGCGCAACCCGTAAGATGCCTACATGGCGCAACCTAAGACGCCTACATGGCGCACGTAGGACGCGTCAAGGCGCAACCCGTAAGACGCCTACATGGCGCAACCTAAGACGCTTACATGGCGCACTTAAAACGCCTACATGGCGTACGTAAGACGTGTAAAGGCGCAACCCGTAAGACGCCTACATGGCGCAACCTAAGACGCCTACATGGCGCACGTAAGACGCGTAAAGGTGCAACCCGTAAGACGCCTACATGGCGCAACCTAAGATGCCTACATGGCGCACTTAACACGCCTACATGGCGCACGTAAAACGCGTAAAGGCGCAACCCGTAAGACGCCTACATGGCGCACTTAAGACGCCTACATGGCGCACGTAAGACGCGTAAAGGCGCAACCCGTAAGACGCCTACGTGGCGCAACCTAAGACGCCTACATGGCACACTTAAGACGCCTACATGGCGCACGTAAGACGCGTAAAGGCGCAACCTGTAAGACGCCTACATGGCACAACCTAAGACGCCTACATGGCGTACTTAAAACGCCTACATGGCGTACGTAAGACGCGTAAAGGCGCAACCCGTAAGACGCCTACATGACGCAACCTATGACGCCTACATGGCGCACGTAGGACGCGTCAAGGCGCAACCCGTAAGACGCCTACATGGCGCACGCAAGACGCCTACATGGCGCAACTTAAGACGCCTACATGGCGCAACCTAAGACGCCTACATGGCGCACGTAAGACGCATAAAGGCACAACCCGTAAGACGCCTACATGGCGCAACCTAAGACACCTACATGGCGCACTTAAGACGCCTACATGGCACAACCTAAGACGCCTACTTGGCGCACTTAAGACGCCTACATGGCGCACTTCAGACGCCTACATGGCGCAACCTAAGACGCCTACATGGCGCACTTAAGACGCCTACATGGCGCAATCTGAGACGCCTACATTGCGCAGCGTAAGACGCATACATGGCGCAACCTAAGACGCCTACATGGAGTACGTAAGACGCCTACAGGGCGCAACCTAAGACGCCTACAGGGCGCAACCTAAGACGCCTACATGGCGCACTTAAGACGCCTACATGGCGCACGTAAGACGCGTAAAGGCGCAACCCGTAAGATGCCTAGATGGCGCAACCTAAGACGCCTACATGGCGCACTTAAGACGCCTACATGGCGCATTCTAAGACGCGTAAAGGCGCAACCCGTAAGATGCCTACATGGCGCAACCTAAGACGACTACATGGCGCACTTAAGACGCCTACATGGCGCACGCAAGACGCCTACATGGCGTAACTTAAGACGCTTACCTGGCGCAACCTAAGACGCCTACATGGCGAACGTACCACGCGTAAAGGCGCAACCCGTAAGACGCCTACGTGGCGCACCCTAAGACGCCTACATGGCGCACTTAAGACGCCTACATGGCGCACGTAAGACGCGTAAAGGCGCAACCCGTAAGACGCCTACATGGCGCAACCTAAGACGCCTACATGGCGCACTTAAAACGCCTAAATGGCGTACGTAAGACGCGTAAAGGCGCAACCCGTAAGATGCCTACATGGCGCAACCTAAGACGCCTACATGGCGCACGTAGGACGCGTCAAGGCGCAACCCGTAAGACGCCTACATGGCGCAACCTAAGACGCTTACATGGCGCACTTAAAACGCCTACATGGCGTACGTAAGACGTGTAAAGGCGCAACCCGTAAGACGCCTACATGGCGCAACCTAAGACGCCTACATGGCGCACGTAAGACGCGTAAAGGTGCAACCCGTAAGACGCCTACATGGCGCAACCTAAGATGCCTACATGGTGCACTTAACACGCCTACATGGCGCACGTAAAACGCGTAAAGGCGCAACCCGTAAGACGCCTACATGGCGCACTTAAGACGCCTACATGGCGCACGTAAGACGCGTAAAGGCGCAACCCGTAAGACGCCTACGTGGCGCAACCTAAGACGCCTACATGGCACACTTAAGACGCCTACATGGCGCACGTAAGACGCGTAAAGGCGCAACCTGTAAGACGCCTACATGGCACAACCTAAGACGCCTACATGGCGTACTTAAAACGCCTACATGGCGTACGTAAGACGCGTAAAGGCGCAACCCGTAAGACGCCTACATGACGCAACCTATGACGCCTACATGGCGCACGTAGGACGCGTCAAGGCGCAACCCGTAAGACGCCTACATGGCGCACGCAAGACGCCTACATGGCGCAACTTAAGACGCCTACATGGCGCAACCTAAGACGCCTACATGGCGCACGTAAGACGCATAAAGGCACAACCCGTAAGACGCCTACATGGCGCAACCTAAGACACCTACATGGCGCACTTAAGACGCCTACATGGCGCACGTCAGACGCGTAAAGGCGCAACCCGTAAGACGCCTACATGGCGCAACCTAAGACGCCTACACGGCGCACTTAAGACGCCTACATGGCGCACGTAAGACGCGTAAAGGCGCAACCCGTAAGACGCCTACATGGCGCAACCTAAGACGCCTACATGGCGCACGTAAGACGCGTAAAGGCGCAACCCGTAAGACGCCTACATGGCGCAACCTAAGACGCCTACATGGCGCACGTTAGACGCGTAAAGGCGCAACCCGTAAGACCCCTACATGGCGCAACCTAAGACGCCTACTTGGCGCACTTAAGACGCCTACATGGCGCAACCTAAGACGCCTACATGGCACACTTAAGACGCCTACATGGCGCACTTAAGACGCCTATATGGCGCAACCTAAGACGCCTACAGGGTGCAACCTAAGACGCCTACAGGGCGCAACCTAAGACGCCTACATGGCGCACTTAAGACGCCTACATGGCGCACGTAAGACGCGTAAAGGCGCAACCCGCAAGATGCCTACATGGCGCAACCTAAGACGCCTACATGGCGCACTTAAGACGCCTACATGGTGCACGTAAGACGCCTACATGGCGTACTTAAGACGCCTACATGGCGCACGTAAGACGCGTAAAGGCGCAACCCGTAAGACGCCTACATGGCGCAACCTAAGACGACTACAGGGCGCAACCTAAGACGACTACATGGCGCACTTAAGACGCCTACATGGCGCACGCAAGACGCCTACATGGCGCAACTTAAGACGCCTACCTGGCGCAACCTAAGACGCCTACATTGCGCACGTAAGACGCGTAAAGGCGCAACCCGTAAGACGCCTACATGGCGCAACCTAAGACGCCTACATGGCGCACTTAAGACGCCTACATGGCGCACGTAAGACGCGTAAAGGCGCAACCCGTAAGACGCCTACATGGCGCAACCTAAGACGCCTACATGGTGCACTTAAAACGCCTACATGGCGTACGTAAGACGCGTAAAGGCGCAACCCGTAAGACGCCTACATGGCGCAACCTAAGACGCCTACATGGCGCACGTAGGACGCGTCAAGGCGCAACCCGTAAGACGCCTACATGGCGCAACCTAAGACGCCTACATGGCGCACTTAAGACGCCTACATGGTGCACGTAAGACGCGTAAAGGCGCAACCCGTAAGACGCCTACATGGCGCAACCTAAGACGCCTACATGGCGCACGTAAGACGCGTAAAGGCGCAACCCGTAAGACACCTACATGGCACAACCTAAGACGCCTACTTGGCGCACTTAAGACGCCTACATGGCGCACTTCAGACGCCTACATGGCGCAACCTAAGACGCCTACATGGCGCACTTAAGACGCCTACATGGCGCAATCTGAGACGCCTACATTGCGCAGCGTAAGACGCCTACATGGCGCAACCTAAGACGCCTACATGGAGTACGTAAGACGCCTACAGGGCGCAACCTAAGACGCCTACAGGGCGCAACCTAAGACGCCTACATGGCGCACTTAAGACGCCTACATGGCGCACGTAAGACGCGTAAAGGCGCAACCCGTAAGATGCCTAGATGGCGCAACCTAAGACGCCTACATGGCGCACTTAAGACGCCTACATGGCGCATTCTAAGACGCGTAAAGGCGCAACCCGTAAGATGCCTACATGGCGCAACCTAAGACGACTACATGGCGCACTTAAGACGCCTACATGGCGCACGCAAGACGCCTACATGGCGTAACTTAAGACGCTTACCTGGCGCAACCTAAGACGCCTACATGGCGAACGTACCACGCGTAAAGGCGCAACCCGTAAGACGCCTACGTGGCGCACCCTAAGACGCCTACATGGCGCACTTAAGACGCCTACATGGCGCACGTAAGACGCGTAAAGGCGCAACCCGTAAGACGCCTACATGGCGCAACCTAAGACGCCTACATGGCGCACTTAAAACGCCTAAATGGCGTACGTAAGACGCGTAAAGGCGCAACCCGTAAGATGCCTACATGGCGCAACCTAAGACGCCTACATGGCGCACGTAGGACGCGTCAAGGCGCAACCCGTAAGACGCCTACATGGCGCAACCTAAGACGCTTACATGGCGCACTTAAAACGCCTACATGGCGTACGTAAGACGTGTAAAGGCGCAACCCGTAAGACGCCTACATGGCGCAACCTAAGACGCCTACATGGCGCACGTAAGACGCGTAAAGGTGCAACCCGTAAGACGCCTACATGGCGCAACCTAAGATGCCTACATGGCGCACTTAACACGCCTACATGGCGCACGTAAAACGCGTAAAGGCGCAACCCGTAAGACGCCTACATGGCGCACTTAAGACGCCTACATGGCGCACGTAAGACGCGTAAAGGCGCAACCCGTAAGACGCCTACGTGGCGCAACCTAAGACGCCTACATGGCACACTTAAGACGCCTACATGGCGCACGTAAGACGCGTAAAGGCGCAACCTGTAAGACGCCTACATGGCACAACCTAAGACGCCTACATGGCGTACTTAAAACGCCTACATGGCGTACGTAAGACGCGTAAAGGCGCAACCCGTAAGACGCCTACATGACGCAACCTATGACGCCTACATGGCGCACGTAGGACGCGTCAAGGCGCAACCCGTAAGACGCCTACATGGCGCACGCAAGACGCCTACATGGCGCAACTTAAGACGCCTACATGGCGCAACCTAAGACGCCTACATGGCGCACGTAAGACGCATAAAGGCACAACCCGTAAGACGCCTACATGGCGCAACCTAAGACACCTACATGGCGCACTTAAGACGCCTACATGGCGCACGTCAGACGCGAAAAGGCGCAACCCGTAAGACGCCTACATGGCGCAACCTAAGACGCCTACACGGCGCACTTAAGACGCCTACATGGCGCACGTAAGACGCGTAAAGGCGCAACCCGTAAGACGCCTACATGGCGCAACCTAAGACGCCTACATGGCGCACGTAAGACGCGTAAAGGCGCAACCCGTAAGACGCCTACATGGCGCAATCTAAGACGCCTACATGGCGCACGTTAGACGCGTAAAGGCGCAACCCGTAAGACCCCTACATGGCGCAACCTAAGACGCCTACTTGGCGCACTTAAGACGCCTACATGGCGCAACCTAAGACGCCTACATGGCACACTTAAGACGCCTACATGGCGCACTTAAGACGCCTATATGGCGCAACCTAAGACGCCTACAGGGTGCAACCTAAGACGCCTACAGGGCGCAACCTAAGACGCCTACATGGCGCACTTAAGACGCCTACATGGCGCACGTAAGACGCGTAAAGGCGCAACCCGCAAGATGCCTACATGGCGCAACCTAAGACGCCTACATGGCGCACTTAAGACGCCTACATGGTGCACGTAAGACGCCTACATGGCGTACTTAAGACGCCTACATGGCGCACGTAAGACGCGTAAAGGCGCAACCCGTAAGACGCCTACATGGCGCAACCTAAGACGACTACAGGGCGCAACCTAAGACGACTACATGGCGCACTTAAGACGCCTACATGGCGCACGCAAGACGCCTACATGGCGCAACTTAAGACGCCTACCTGGCGCAACCTAAGACGCCTACATTGCGCACGTAAGACGCGTAAAGGCGCAACCCGTAAGACGCCTACATGGCGCAACCTAAGACGCCTACATGGCGCACTTAAGACGCCTACATGGCGCACGTAAGACGCGTAAAGGCGCAACCCGTAAGACGCCTACATGGCGCAACCTAAGACGCCTACATGGTGCACTTAAAACGCCTACATGGCGTACGTAAGACGCGTAAAGGCGCAACCCGTAAGACGCCTACATGGCGCAACCTAAGACGCCTACATGGCGCACGTAGGACGCGTCAAGGCGCAACCCGTAAGACGCCTACATGGCGCAACCTAAGACGCTTACATGGCGCACTTAAAACGCCTACATGGCGTACGTAAGACGTGTAAAGGCGCAACCCGTAAGACGCCTACATGGCGCAACCTAAGACGCCTACATGGCGCACGTAAGACGCGTAAAGGTGCAACCCGTAAGACGCCTACATGGCGCAACCTAAGATGCCTACATGGCGCACTTAACACGCCTACATGGCGCACGTAAAACGCGTAAAGGCGCAACCCGTAAGACGCCTACGTGGCGCAACCTAAGACGCTAGACGCGTAAAGGCGCAACCCGTAAGACGCCTACATGGCACAACCTAAGACGCCTACATGGCGCACTTAAAACGCCTACATGGCGTACGTAAGATGCGTAAAGGCGCAACCCGTAAGACGCCTACATGGCGCAACCTAAGACGCCTACATGGCGCAACCTAAGACGACTACAGGGCGCAACCTAAGACGACTACATGGCGCACTTAAGACGCCTACATGGCGCACGCAAGACGCCTACATGGCGCAACTTAAGACGCCTACCTGGCGCAACCTAAGACGCCTACATTGCGCACGTAAGACGCGTAAAGGCGCAACCCGTAAGACGCCTACATGGCGCAACCTAAGACGCCTACATGGCGCACTTAAGACGCCTACATGGCGCATGTAAGACGCGTAAAGGTGCAACCCGTAAGACGCCTACATGGCGCAACCTAAGACGCCTACATGGCGCACTTAACACGCCTACATGGCGCACGTAAGACGCGTAAAGGCGCAACCCGTAAGACGCCTACGTGGCGCAACCTAAGACGCTAGACGCGTAAAGGCGCAACCCGTAAGACGCCTACATGGCACAACCTAAGACGCCTACATGGCGCACTTAAAACGCCTACATGGCGTACGTAAGATGCGTAAAGGCGCAACCCGTAAGACGCCTACATGGCGCAACCTATGACGCCTACATGGCGCACGTAGGACGCGTCAAGGCGCAACCCGTAAGACGCCTACATGGCGCAACCTAAGACGCCTATATGGCGCAACGTAAGACGCCTACATGGCACAACCTAAGACACCTACATGGCGTACGTAAGACGCCTACAGGGCGCAACCTAAGACGCCTACAGGGCGCAACCTAAGACGCCTACATGGTGCACGTAAGACGCGTAAAGGCGCAACCCGTAAGACGCCTACATGGCGCAACCTAAGACGCCTACATGGCGCACGTAAGACGCGTAAAGGCGCAACCCGTAAGACACCTACATGGCGCAACCTAAGACGCCTACTTGGCGCACTTAAGACGCCTACATGGCGCACTTAAGACGCCTACATGGCGCAACCTAAGACGCCTACATGGCGCACTTAAGACGCCTACATGGCGCAATCTGAGACGCCTACATTGCGCAACGTAAGACGCCTACATGGCGCAACCTAAGACGCCTACATGGAGTACGTAAGACGCCTACAGGGCGCAACCTAAGACGCCTACAGGGCGCAACCTAAAACGCCTACATGGCGCACTTAAGACGCCTACATGGCGCACGTAAGACGCGTAAAGGCGCAACCCGTAAGATGCCTAGATGGCGCAACCTAAGACGCCTACATGGCGCACTTAAGACGCCTACATGGCGCATTCTAAGACGCGTAAAGGCGCAACCCGTAAGATGCCTACATGGCGCACGTAGGACGCGTCAAGGCGCAACCCGTAAGACGCCTACATGGCGCAACCTAAGATGCCTACATGGCGCACTTAACACGCCTACATGGCGCACGTAAAACGCGTAAAGGCGCAACCCGTAAGACGCCTACATGGCGCACTTAAGACGCCTACATGGCGCACGTAAGACGCGTAAAGGCGCAACCCGTAAGACGCCTACGTTGCGCAACCTAAGACGCCTACATGGCACACTTAAGACGCCTACATGGAGCACGTAAGACGCGTAAAGGCGCAACCTGTAAGACGCCTACATGGCACAACCTAAGACGCCTACATGGCGTACTTAAAACGCCTACATGGCGTACGTAAGACGCGTAAAGGCGCAACCCGTAAGACGCCTACATGACGCAACCTATGACGCCTACATGGCGCACGTAGGACGCGTCAAGGCGCAAGCCGTAAGACGCCTACATGGCGCACGCAAGACGCCTACATGGCGCAACTTAAGACGCCTACATGGCGCAACCTAAGACGCCTACATGGCGCACGTAAGACGCATAAAGGCACAACCCGTAAGACGCCTACATGGCGCAACCTAAGACACCTACATGGCGCACTTAAGACGCCTACATGGCGCACGTAAGACGCGTAAAGGCGCAACCCGTAAGACGCCTACATGGCGCAACCTAAGACGCCTACACGGCGCACTTAAGACGCCTACATGGCGCACGTAAGACGCGTAAAGGCGCAACCCGTAAGACGCCTACGTTGCGCAACCTAAGACGCCTACATGGCACACTTAAGACGCCTACATGGCGCACGTAAGACGCGTAAAGGCGCAACCTGTAAGACGCCTACATGGCACAACCTAAGACGCCTACATGGCGTACTTAAAACGCCTACATGGCGTACGTAAGACGCGTAAAGGCGCAACCCGTAAGACGCCTACATGACGCAACCTATGACGCCTACATGGCGCACGTAGGACGCGTCAAGGCGCAAGCCGTAAGACGCCTACATGGCGCACGCAAGACGCCTACATGGCGCAACTTAAGACGCCTACATGGCGCAACCTAAGACGCCTACATGGCGCACGTAAGACGCATAAAGGCACAACCCGTAAGACGCCTACATGGCGCAACCTAAGACACCTACATGGCGCACTTAAGACGCCTACATGGCGCACGTAAGACGCGTAAAGGCGCAACCCGTACGACGCCTACATGGCGCAACCTAAGACGCCTACACGGCGCACTTAAGACGCCTACATGGCGCACGTAAGACGCGTAAAGGCGCAACCCGTAAGACGCCTACATGGCGCAACCTAAGACGCCTACATGGCGCACGTAAGACGCGTAAAGGCGCAAAGCGTAAGACGCCTACATGGCGCAACCTAAGACGCCTACATGGCGCACGTTAGACGCGTAAAGGCGCAACCCGTAAGACCCCTACATGGCGCAACCTAAGACGCCTACTTGGCGCACTTAAGACGCCTACATGGCGCAACCTAAGACGCCTACATGGCACACTTAAGACGCCTACATGGCGCAATTAAGACGCCTATATGGCGCAACCTAAGACGCCTACAGGGTGCAACCTAAGACGCCTACAGGGCGCAACCTAAGACGCCTACATGGCGCACTTAAGACGCCTACATGGCGCACGTAAGACGCGTAAAGGCGCAACCCGTAAGATGCCTAGATGGCGCAACCTAAGACGCCTACATGGCGCACTTAAGACGCCTACATGGCGCATTCTAAGACGCGTAAAGGCGCAACCCGTAAGATGCCTACATGGCGCAACCTAAGACGACTACATGGCGCACTTAAGACGCCTACATGGCGCACGCAAGACACCTACATGGCGCAACTTAAGACGCTTACCTGGCGCAACCTAAGACGCCTACATGGCGAACGTAAGACGCGTAAAGGCGCAACCCGTAAGACGCCTACGTGGCGCACCCTAAGACGCCTACATGGCGCACGTAAGACGCGTAAAGGCGCAACCCGTAAGACGCCTACATGGCGCAACCTAAGACGCCTACATGGCGCACTTAAAACGCCTACATGGCGTACGTAAGACGCGTAAAGGCGCAACCCGTAAGATGCCTACATGGCGCAACCTAAGACGCCTACATGGCGCACGTAGGACGCGTCAAGGCGCAACCCGTAAGACGCCTACATGGCGCAACCTAAGACGCCTACATGGCGCACTTAAAACGCCTACATGGCGTACGTAAGACGTGTAAAGGCGCAACCCGTAAGACGCCTACATGGCGCAACCTAAGACGCCTACATGGCGCACGTAAGACGCGTAAAGGTGCAACCCGTAAGACGCCTACATGGCGCAACCTAAGATGCCTACATGGCGCACTTAACACGCCTACATGGCGCAACCTAAGATGCCTACATGGCGCACGTAAAACGCGTAAAGGCGCAACCCGTAAGACGCCTACATGGCGCACATAAGACGCCTACATGGCGCACGTAAGACGCGTAAAGGCGCAACCCGTAAGACGCCTACGTTGCGCAACCTAAGACGCCTACATGGCACACTTAAGACGCCTACATGGCGCACGTAAGACGCGTAAAGGCGCAACCTGTAAGACGCCTACATGGCACAACCTAAGACGCCTACATGGCGTACTTAAAACGCCTACATGGCGTACGTAAGACGCGTAAAGGCGCAACCCGTAAGACGCCTACATGACGCAACCTATGACGCCTACATGGCGCACGTAGGACGCGTCAAGGCGCAAGCCGTAAGACGCCTACATGGCGCACGCAAGACGCCTACATGGCGCAACTTAAGACGCCTACATGGCGCAACCTAAGACGCCTACATGGCGCACGTAAGACGCATAAAGGCACAACCCGTAAGACGCCTACATGGCGCAACCTAAGACACCTACATGGCGCACTTAAGACGCCTACATGGCGCACGTAAGACGCGTAAAGGCGCAACCCGTAAGACGCCTACATGGCGCAACCTAAGACGCCTACACGGCGCACTTAAGACGCCTACATGGCGCACGTAAGACGCGTAAAGGCGCAACCCGTAAGACGCCTACATGGCGCAACCTAAGACGCCTACATGGCGCACGTTAGACGCGTAAAGGCGCAACCCGTAAGACCCCTACATGGCGCAACCTAAGACGCCTACTTGGGGCACTTAAGACGCCTACATGGCGCAACCTAAGACGCCTACATGGCACACTTAAGACGCCTACATGGCGCACTTAAGACGCCTATATAGCGCAACCTAAGACGCCTACAGGGTGCAACCTAAGACGCCTACAGGGCGCAACCTAAGACGCCTACATGGCGCACTTAAGACGCCTACATGGCGCACGTAAGACGCGTAAAGGCGCAACCCGTAAGATGCCTACATGGCGCAACCTAAGACGCCTACATGGCGCACTTAAGACGCCTACATGGTGCACGTAAGACGCCTACATGGCGTACTTAAGACGCCTACATGGCGCACGTAAGACGCGTAAAGGCGCAACCCGTAAGACGCCTACATGGCGCAACCTAAGACGACTACAGGGCGCAACCTAAGACGACTACATGGCGCACTTAAGACGCCTACATGGTGCACGCAAGACGCCTACATGGCGCAACTTAAGACGCCTACCTGGCGCAACCTAAGACGTCTACATTGCGCACGTAAGACGCGTAAAGGCGCAACCCGTAAGATGCCTACATGGCGCAACCTAAGACGCCTACATGGCGCACTTAAGACGCCTACATGGCGCACGTAAGACGCGTAAAGGCGCAACCCGTAAGACGCCTACATGGCGCAACCTAAGACGCCTACATGGCGCACGTAGGACGCGTCAAGGCGCAACCCGTAAGACGCCTACATGGCGCAACCTAAGACGCCTACATGGTGCAACCTAAGACGCCTACATGGCGCACGTAGGACGCGTCAAGGCGCAACCCGTAAGACGCGTACATGGCGCAACCTAAGACGCCTACATGGCGCACTTAAAACGCCTACATGGCGTACGTAAGACGCGTAAAGGCGCAACCCGTAAGACGCCTACATGGCGCAACCTAAGACGCCTACATGGCGCATGTAAGACGCGTAAAGGTGCAACCCGTAAGACGCCTACATGGCGCAACCTAAGACGCCTACATGGCGCACTTAACACGCCTACATGGCGCACGTAAGACGCGTAAAGGCGCAACCCGTAAGACGCCTACGTGGCGCAACCTAAGACGCTAGACGCGTAAAGGCGCAACCCGTAAGACGCCTACATGGCACAAACTAAGACGCCTACATGGCGCACTTAAAACGCCTACATGGCGTACGTAAGATGCGTAAAGGCGCAACCCGTAAGACGCCTACATGGCGCAACCTATGACGCCTACATGGCGCAACCCGTAAGACGCCTACATGGCGCAACCTAAGACGCCTATATGGCGCAACGTAAGACGCCTACATGGCACAACTTAAGACACCTACATGGCGTACGTAAGACGCCTACAGGGCGCAACCTAAGACGCCTACAGGGCGCAACCTAAGACGCCTACATGGCGCACTTAAGACGCCTACATGGCGCACGTAAGACGCGTAAAGGCGCAACCCGTAAGATGCCTACATGGCGCAACCTAAGACGCCTACATGGCGCAACTTAAGACGCCTACCTGGCGCAACCTAAGACGCCTACATGGCGAACGTAAGACGCGTAAAGGCGCAACCCGAAAGACGCTTACGTGGCGCACCCTAAGACGCCTACATGGCGCACTTAAGACGCCTACATGGCGCACGTAAGACGCGTAAAGGCGCAACCCGTAAGACGCCTACGTGGCGCAACCTAAGACGCTAGACGCGTAAAGGCGCAACCCGTAAGACGCCTACATGGCACAAACTAAGACGCCTACATGGCGCACTTAAAACGCCTACATGGCGTACGTAAGATGCGTAAAGGCGCAACCCGTAAGACGCCTACATGGCGCAACCTATGACGCCTACATGGCGCAACCCGTAAGACGCCTACATGGCGCAACCTAAGACGCCTATATGGCGCAACGTAAGACGCCTACATGGCACAACTTAAGACACCTACATGGCGTACGTAAGACGCCTACAGGGCGCAACCTAAGACGCCTACAGGGCGCAACCTAAGACGCCTACATGGCGCACTTAAGACGCCTACATGGCGCACGTAAGACGCGTAAAGGCGCAACCCGTAAGATGCCTACATGGCGCAACCTAAGACGCCTACATGGCGCACTTAAGACGCCTACATGGTGCACGTAAGACGCGTAAAGGCGCAACCCGTAAGACGCCTACATGGCGCAACCTAAGACGCCTGCATGGCGCACGTAAGACGCGTAAAGGCGCAACCCGTAAGACACCTACATGGCGCAACCTAAGACGCCTACTTGGCGCACTTAAGACGCCTACATGGCGCACTTAAGATGCCTACATGGCGCAACCTAAGACGCCTACATGGCGCACTTAAGACGCCTACATGGCGCAATCTGAGACGCCTACATTGCGCAACGTAAGACGCCTACATGGCGCAACCTAAGACGCCTACATGGCGTACGTAAGACGCCTACAGGGCGCAACCTAAGACGCCTACAGGGCGCAACCTAAGACGCCTACATGGCGCACTTAAGACGCCTACATGGCGCACGTAAGACGCGTAAAGGCGCAACCCGTAAGATGCCTACATGGCGCTACCTAAGACGCCTACATGGCGCACTTAAGACGCCTACATGGCGCATTCTAAGACGCGTAAAGGCGCAACCCGTAAGATGCCTACATGGCGCAACCTAACACGACTACATGGCGCACTTAAGACGCCTACATGGCGCACTTAAGACGCCTACATGGCGCAACTTAAGACGCATACCTGGCGCAACCTAAGACGCCTACATGGCGAACGTAAGACGCGTAAAGGCGCAACCCGAAAGACGCTTACGTGGCGCACCCTAAGACGCCTACATGGCGCACTTAAGACGCCTACATGGCGCACGTAAGACGCGTAAAGGCGCAACCCGTAAGACGCCTACATGGCGCAACCTAAGACGCCTACATGGCGCACTTAAAACGCCTACATGGCGTACGTAAGACGCGTAAAGGCGCAACCCGTAAGACGCCCACATGGCGCAACCTAAGACGCCTACATGGCGCACGTAGGACGCGTCAAGGCGCAACCCGTAATACGCCTACATGGCGCAACCTAAGACGCCTACATGGCGCACTTAAAACGCCTACATGGCGTACGTAAGACGTGTAAAGGCGCAACCCGTAAGACGCCTACATGGCGCAACCTAAGACGCCTACATGGCGCACTTAACACGCCTACATGGCGCACGTAAAACGCGTAAAGGTGCAACCCGTAAGACGCCTACATGGCGCACTTAAGACGCCTACATGGCGCACGCAAGACGCGTAAAGGCGCAACCCGTAAGACGCCTACGTGGCGCAACCTAAGACGCCTACATGGCACACTTAAGACGCCTACATGGCGCACGTAAGACGCGTAAAGGCGCAACCTGTAAGACGCCTACATGGCACAACCTAAGACGCCTACATGGCGTACTTAAAACGCCTACATGGCGTACGTAAGACGCGTAAAGGCGCAACCCGTAAGACGCCTACATGACGCAACCTATGACGCCTACATGGCGCACGTAGGACGCGTCAAGGCGCAACCCGTAAGACGCCTACATGGCGCACGCAAGACGCCTACATGGCGCAACTTAAGACGCCTACATGGCGCAACCTAAGACGCCTACATGGCGCACGTAAGACGCATAAAGGCACAACCCGTAAGACGCCTACATGGCGCAACCTAAGACACCTACATGGCGCACTTAAGACGCCTACATGGCGCACGTAAGACGCGTAAAGGCGCAACCCGTAAGACGCCTACATGGCGCAACCTAAGACGCCTACACGGCGCACTTAAGACGCCTACATGGCGCACGTAAGACGCGTAAAGGCGCAACCCGTAAGACGCCTACATGGCGCAACCTAAGACGCCTACATGGCGCACGTAAAACTCGTAAAGGCGCAACCCGTAAGACGCCTACATGGCGCAACCTAAGACGCCTACATGGCGCACGTTAGACGCGTAAAGGCGGAACCCGTAAGACCCCTACATGGCGCAACCTAAGACGCCTACTTGGCGCACTTAAGACGCCTACATGGCGCAACCTAAGACACCTACATGGCACACTTAAGACGCCTACATGGCGCACTTAAGACGCCTATATGGCGCAACCTAAGACGCCTACATGGCGCAACGTAAGACGCCTACATGGCGCAACCTAAGACGCCTACATGGCGTACGTAAGACGCCTACAGGGCGCAACCTAAGACGCCTACAGGGCGCAACCTAAGACGCCTACATGGCGCACTTAAGACGCCTAAATGGCGAACGTAAGACGCGTAAAGGCGCAACCCGTAAGATGCCTACATGGCGCTACCTAAGACGCCTACATGGCGCACTTAAGACGCCCACATGGTGCACGTAAGACGCCTACATGGCGCACTTAAGACGCCTACATGGCGCACGTAAGACGCGTAAAGGCGCAACCCGTAAGACGCCTACATGGCGCAACCTAAGACAACTACATGGCGCACTTAAGACGCCTACATGGCGCACGCAAGACGCCTACATGGCGCAACTTAAGACGCCTACCTGGCGCAACCTAAGACGCCTACATGGCGCAAATAAGACGCGTAAAGGCGCAACCTAAGACGCCTACATGGCGCACTTAAGACGCCTACATGGCGCACGTAAGATGCGTAAAGGCGCAACCCGTAAGACGCCTACATGGCGCAACCTAAGACGCCTACATGGCGCACTTAAAACACCTACATGGCGTACGTAAGACTTGTAAAGGCGCAACCCATAAGACGCCTACATGGCGCAACCTAAGACGCCTACATGGCGCACGTAGGACGCGTCAAGGCGCAACCTGTAAGACGCCTACATGGCGCACGCAAGACGCCTACATGGCGCAACTTAAGACGCCAACATGGCGCAACCTAAGACGCCTACATGGCGCACGTAAGACGCATAAAGGCAAAACCCGTAAGACGCCTACTTGGCGCAATCGAAGACGCTTACATGGCGCACTTAAGACGCCTACATGGCACACGTAAGACGCGTAAAGGCGCAACCCGTAAGACGCCTACATCGCGCAACCTAAGACGCCTACATGGCGCACTTAAGACGCCTACATGGCGCACGTAAGACGCGTAAAGGCGCAACCCGTAAGACGCCTACATGGCGCAACCTAAGACGCCTACATGGCGCACGTAAGACGCATAAAGGTGCAACACGTAAGACGCCTACATGGCGCACCCTAAGACGCCTACATGGCGCACTTAAGACGCCTACATGGCACACGTAAGACGCGTAAAGGCGCAACCCGCAAGACGCCTACATGGCGCAACCTAAGACGCCTACATGGCGCACTTAAGACCCCTACATGGCGCACGTAAGATGCGTAAAGGCGCACTCCCGTAAGACGCCTACATGGCGCAACCTAAGACGCCTACCTGGCGCAACCTAAGACGCCTACATGGCGCACATAAGACGCGTAAAGGCGCAACCTAAGACGCCTACATGGCGCAACCTAAGACGCCTACATGGCGCACTTAAGACGCCTACATGGCGCACGTAAGATGCGTAAAGGCGCAACCCGTAAGACGCCTACATGGCGCAACCTAAGACGCCTACATGGCGCACTTAAAACGCCTACATGGCGTACGTAAGACTTGTAAAGGCGCAACCCATAAGACGCCTACATGGCGCAACCTAAGACGCCTACATGGCGCACGTAGGACGCGTCAAGGCGCAACCTGTAAGACGCCTACATGGCGCACGCAAGACGCCTACATGGCGCAACTTAAGACGCCAACATGGCGCAACCTAAGACGCCTACATGGCGCACGTAAGACGCATAAAGGCAAAACCCGTAAGACGCCTACATGGCGCAATCGAAGACGCGTAAAGGCGCAACCCGTAAGACGCCTACATCGCGCAACCTAAGACGCCTACATGGCGCACTTAAGACGCCTACATGGCGCACGTAAGACGCGTAAAGGCGCAACCCGTAAGACGCCTACATGGCGCAACCTAAGACGCCTACATGGCGCACGTAAGACGCATAAAGGTGCAATACGTAAGACGCCTACATGGCGCACCCTAAGACGCCTACATGGCGCACTTAAGACGCCTACATGGCACACGTAAGACGCGTAAAGGCGCAACCCGCAAGACGCCTACATGGCGCAACCTAAGACGCCTACATGGCGCACTTAAGACCCCTACATGGCGCACGTAAGATGCGTAAAGGCGCACTCCCGTAAGACGCCTACATGGCGCAACCTAAGACGCCTACATGGCGCACTTAAAACGCCTACATGGCGTACGTAAGACATGTAAAGGCGCAACCCGTAAGACGCCTACATGGCGCAACCTAAGACGCCTACATGGCGCACGTAGGACGCGTCAAGGCGCAACCTGTAAGACGCCTACATGGCGCACGCAAGACGCCTACATGGCGCACGCAAGACGCCTACATGGCGCACGTAAGACGCATAAAGGCAAAACCCGTAAGACGCCTACATGGCGCAATCGAAGACGCCTACATGGCGCACTTAAGACGCCTACATGGCACACGTAAGACGCGTAAAGGCGCAACCCGTAAGACGCCTACATGGCGCAACCTAAGACGCCTACATGGCGCACGTAAGACGCGTAAAGGCGCAACCCGTAAGACGCCTACATGGCACAACCTAAGACGCCTACATGGCGCACTTAAAACGCCTACATGGCGTACGTAAGACGCGTAAAGGCGCAACCCGTAAGAGGCCTACATTGCGCAACCTATGACGCCTACATGGCGCACGTAGGACGCGTCAAGGCGCAACCCGTAAGATGCCTACATGGCGCACGCAAGACGCCTACATGGCGCAACTTAAGATGCCTACATGGCGCAACCTAAGACGCCTACATGGCGCAAGGTAAGACGCCTACATGGCGCAACCTAAGACGCCTACATGGCGCACGTAAGACGCCTACAGGGCGCAACCTAAGACGCCTACAGGGCGCAACCTAAGACGCCTACAGGGCGCAACCTAAGACGCCTACAGGGCGCAACCTAAGACGCCTACATGGCGCACTTAAGACGCCTACATGGCGCACGTAAGACGCGTAAAGGCGCAACCCGTAAGATGCCTACATGGCGCAACCTAAGACGCCTACATGGCGCCCTTAAGACGCCTACATGGTGCACGTAAGACGCCTACATGGTGTACTTAAGACGCCTACATGGCGCACGTAAGAGGCGTAAAGGCGCAACCCGTAAGACGCCTACATGGCGCAACCTAAGACGACTACAGGGCGCAACCTAAGACGACTACGTGGCGCACTTAAGACGCCTACATGACGCACGCAAGACGCCTACATGGCGCAACTTAAGACGCCTACCTGGCGCAACCTAAGACGCCTACATTGCGCACGTAAGACGCGTAAAGGCGCAACCCGTAAGACGTCTACATGGCGCAACCTAAGACGCCTACATGGCGCACTTAAGACGCCTACATGGCGCACGTAAGACGCGTAAAGGCGCAACCCGTAAGACGCCTACATGGCGCAACATAAGACGCCTACATGGCGCACTTAAAACGCCTACATGGCGTACGTAAGACGCGTAAAGGCGCAACCCGTAAGACGCCTACATGGCGCAACCTAAGACGCCTACATGGCGCACTTAACACGCCTACATGGCGCACGTAAGACGCGTAAAGGCGCAACCCGTAAGTTGCCTACATGGCACACTTAAGACGCCTACATGGCGCACGTAAGACGCGTAAAGGCGCAACCCGTAAGACGCCTACATGGCACAACCTAAGACGCCTACATGGCGCACATAAAACGCCTACATGGCGTACGTAAGACGCGTAAAGGCGCAACCCGTAAGAGGCCTACATTGCGCAACCTATGACGCCTACATGGCGCACGTAGGACGCGTCAAGGCGCAACCCGTAAGATGCCTACATGGCGCACGCAAGACGCCTACATGGCGCAATTTAAGATGCCTACATGGCGCAACCTAAGACGCCTACATGGCGCAACGTAAGACGCCTACATGGCGCAACCTAAGACGCCTACATGGCGCACGTAAGACGCCTACAGGGCGCAACTTAAGACGCCTACAGGGCGCAACCTAAGACGCCTACATGACGCACTTAAGACGCCTACATGGCGCACGTAAGACGCGTAAAGGCGCAACCCGTAAGATGCCTACATGGCGCAACCTAAGACGCCTACATGGCGCACTTAAGACGCCTACATGGCGCAGGCAAGACGCCTACATGGCGCACTTAAGACGCCTACCTGGCGCAACCTAAGACGCCTACATGGCGCACGTAAGACGCGTAAAGGCGCAACCCGTAAGACGCCTACATGGCGTAACCTAAGACGCCTACATGGCGCACTTAAGACGCCTACATGGCGCACGTAAGACGCGTAAAGGCGCAACCCGTAAGACGCCTACATGGCGCAACCTAAGACGCCTACATGGCACATTTAAGACGCCTACATGGCGCACGTAAGACGCGTAAAGGCTCAACCCGTAAGACGCCTACATGGCGCACTTAAAACGCCTACATGGCACAACCTAAGACGCCTACATGGCACAACCTAAGACGCCTACATGGCGCACTTAAAACGCCTACATGGCGTACGTAAGACGCGTAAAGGCGCAACCCGTAAGAGGCCTACATGGCGCAACCTATGACGCCTACATGGCGCACGTAGGACGCATCAAGGCGCAACCCGTAAGACGCCTACATGGCGCACGCAAGACGCCTACATGGCACAACTTAAGATGCCTACATGGCGCAACCTAAGACGCCTACATGGCGCATGTAAGACGCATAAAGGCACAACCCGTAAGACGCCTACATGGCGCAACCTAAGACGCCTACATGGCGCCCTTAAGACGCCTACATGGCGCACGTAAGACGCGTAAAGGCGCAACCCGTAAGACGCCTACATGGCGCAACCTAAGACGCCTACATGGCACACTTAAGACCCCTACATGGCGCACGTAAGACGCGTAAAGGCGCAACCCGTAAGACGCCTACATGGGGCAACCTAAGACGCCTACATGGCGCACGTAAGACGCATAAAGGCACAACCCGTAAGACGCCTACATGGGGCAACCTAAGACGCTTACCTGGCGCAACCTAAGACGCCTACATGGCGAACGTAAGACGCGTAAAGGCGCAACCCGTAAGACGCCTACGTGGCGCACCCTAAGACGCCTACATGGCGCACTTAAGACGCCTACATGGCGCACGTAAGACGCGTAAAGGCGCAACCCGTAAGACGCCTACATGGCGCAACCTAAGACGCCTACATGGCGCACTTAAAACGCCTACATGGAGTACGTAAGACGCGTAAAGGCGCAACCCGTAAGATGCCTACATGGCGCAACCTAAGACGCCTACATGGCGCACGTAGGACGCGTCAAGGCGCAACCCGTAAGACGCCTACATGGCGCAACCTAAGACGCCTACATGGCGCACTTAAAACGCCTACATGGCGTACGTAAGACGTGTAAAGGCGCAACCCGTAAGACGCCTACATGGCGCAACCTAAGACGCCTACATGGCGCACGTAAGACGCGTAAAGGTGCAACCCGTAAGACGCCTACATGGCGCAACCTAAGATGCCTACATGGCGCACTTAACACGCCTACATGGCGCACGTAAAACGCGTAAAGGCGCAACCCGTAAGACGCCTACATGGCGCACTTAAGACGCCTACATGGCGCACGTAAGACGCGTAAAGGCGCAACCCGTAAGACGCCTACATGGCACAACCTAAGACGCCTACATGGCACACTTAAGACGCCTACATGGCGCACGTAAGACGCGTAAAGGCGCAACCTGTAAGACGCCTACATGGCACAACCTAAGACGCCTACATGGCGCACGTAAGACGCGTAAAGGCGCAACCCGTAAGACGCCTACATGACGCAACCTATGACGCCTACATGGCGCACGTAGGACGCGTCAAGGCGCAAGCCGTAAGACGCCTACATGGCGCACGCAAGACGCCTACATGGCGCAACTTAAGACGCCTACATGGCGCAACCTAAGACGCCTACATGGCGCACGTAAGACGCATAAAGGCACAACCCGTAAGACGCCTTCATGGCGCAACCTAAGACACCTACATGGCGCACTTAAGACGCCTACATGGCGCACGTAAGACGCGTAAAGGCGCAACCCGTAAGACGCCTACATGGCGCAACCTAAGACGCCTACACGGCGCACTTAAGACGCCTACATGGCGCACGTAAGACGCGTAAAGGCGCAACCCGTAAGATGCCTACATGGCGCAACCTAAGACGCCTACATGGCGCACGTAAGACGCGTAAAGGCGCAACCCGTAAGACGCCTACATGGCGCAACCTAAGACGCCTACATGGCGCACGTTAGACGCGTAAAGGCGCAACCCGTAAGACCCCTACATGGCGCAACCTAAGACGCCTACTTGGCGCACTTAAGACGCCTACATGGCGCAACCTAAGACGCCTACATGGCACACTTAAGACGCCTACATGGCGCACTTAAGACGCCTATATGGCGCAACCTAAGACGCCTACAGGGTGCAACCTAAGACGCCTACAGGGCGCAACCTAAGACGCCTACATGGCGCACTTAAGACGCCTACATGGCGCACGTAAGACGCGTAAAGGCGCAACCCGTAAGATGCCTAGATGGCGCAACCTAAGACGCCTACATGGCGCACTTAAGACGCCTACATGGCGCATTCTAAGACGCGTAAAGGCGCAACCCGTAAGATGCCTACATGGCGCAACCTAAGACGACTACATGGCGCACTTAAGACGCCTACATGGCGCACGTAAGACGCCTACATGGCGCAACTTAAGACGCTTACCTGGCGCAACCTAAGACGCCTACATGGCGAACGTAAGACGCGTAAAGGCGCAACCCGTAAGACGCCTACGTGGCGCACCCTAAGACGCCTACATGGCGCACTTAAGACGCCTACATGGCGCACGTAAGACGCGTAAAGGCGCAACCCGTAAGACGCCTACATGGCGCAACCTAAGACGCCTACATGGCGTACTTAAGACGCCTACATGGCGCACGTAAGACGCGTAAAGGCGCAACCCGTAAGATGCCTAGATGGCGCAACCTAAGACGCCTACATGGCGCACTTAAGACGCCTACATGGCGCATTCTAAGACGCGTAAAGGCGCAACCCGTAAGATGCCTACATGGCGCAACCTAAGACGACTACATGGCGCACTTAAGACGCCTACATGGCGCACGCAAGACGCCTACATGGCGCAACTTAAGACGCTTACCTGGCGCAACCTAAGACGCCTACATGGCGAACGTAAGACGCGTAAAGGCGCAACCCGTAAGACGCCTACGTGGCGCACCCTAAGACGCCTACATGGCGCACTTAAGACGCCTACATGGCGCACGTAAGACGCGTAAAGGCGCAACCCGTAAGACGCCTACATGGCGCAACCTAAGACGCCTACATGGCACACTTAAGACGCCTACATGGCGCACGTAAGACGCGTAACGGCGCAACCCGTAAGACGCCTACATGGGGCAACCTAAGACGCCTACATGGCGCACGTAAGACGCATAAAGGCACAACCCGTAAGACGCCTACATGGGGCAACCTAAGACGCTTACCTGGCGCAACCTAAGACGCCTACATGGCGAACGTAAGACGCGTAAAGGCGCAACCCGTAAGACGCCTACGTGGCGCACCCTAAGACGCCTACATGGCGCACTTAAGACGCCTACATGGCGCACGTAAGACGCGTAAAGGCGCAACCCGTAAGACGCCTACATGGCGCAACCTAAGACGCCTACATGGCGCACTTAAAACGCCTACATGGCGTACGTAAGACGCGTAAAGGCGCAACCCGTAAGATGCCTACATGGCGCAACCTAAGACGCCTACATGGCGCACGTAGGACGCGTCAAGGCGCAACCCGTAAGACGCCTACATGGCGCAACCTAAGACGCCTACATGGCGCACTTAAAACGCCTACATGGCGTACGTAAGACGTGTAAAGGCGCAACCCGTAAGACGCCTACATGGCGCAACCTAAGACGCCTACATGGCGCACGTAAGACGCGTAAAGGTGCAACCCGTAAGACGCCTACATGGCGCAACCTAAGATGCCTACATGGCGCACTTAACACGCCTACATGGCGCACGTAAAACGCGTAAAGGCGCAACCCGTAAGACGCCTACATGGCGCACTTAAGACGCCTACATGGCGCACGTAAGACGCGTAAAGGCGCAACCCGTAAGACGCCTACGTTGCGCAACCTAAGACGCCTACATGGCACACTTAAGACGCCTACATGGCGCACGTAAGACGCGTAAAGGCGCAACCTGTAAGACGCCTACATGGCACAACCTAAGACGCCTACATGGCGTACTTAAAACGCCTACATGGCGTACGTAAGACGCGTAAAGGCGCAACCCGTAAGACGCCTACATGACGCAACCTATGACGCCTACATGGCGCACGTAGGACGCGTCAAGGCGCAAGCCGTAAGACGCCTACATGGCGCACGCAAGACGCCTACATGGCGCAACTTAAGACGCCTACATGGCGCAACCTAAGACGCCTACATGGCGCACGTAAGACGCATAAAGGCACAACCCGTAAGACGCCTACATGGCGCAACCTAAGACACCTACATGGCGCACTTAAGACGCCTACATGGCGCACGTAAGACGCGTAAAGGCGCAACCCGTAAGACGCCTACATGGCGCAACCTAAGACGCCTACACGGCGCACTTAAGACGCCTACATGGCGCACGTAAGACGCGTAAAGGCGCAACCCGTAAGACGCCTACATGGCGCAACCTAAGACGCCTACATGGCGCACGTAAGACGCGTAAAGGCGCAACCCGTAAGACGCCTACATGGCGCAACCTAAGACGCCTACATGGTGCACGTTAGACGCGTAAAGGCGCAACCCGTAAGACCCCTACATGGCGCAACCTAAGACGCCTACTTGGCGCACTTAAGACGCCTACATGGCGCAACCTAAGACGCCTACATGGCACACTTAAGACGCCTACATGGCGCACTTAAGACGCCAATATGGCGCAACCTAAGACGCCTACAGGGTGCAACCTAAGACGCCTACAGGGCGCAACCTAAGACGCCTACATGGCGCACTTAAGACGCCTACATGGCGCACGTAAGACGCGTAAAGGCGCAACCCGTAAGATGCCTAGATGGCGCAACCTAAGACGCCTACATGGCGCACTTAAGACGCCTACATGGCGCATTCTAAGACGCGTAAAGGCGCAACCCGTAAGATGCCTACATGGCGCAACCTAAGACGACTACATGGCGCACTTAAGACGCCTACATGGCGCACGCAAGACGCCTACATGGCGCAACTTAAGACGCTTACCTGGCGCAACCTAAGACGCCTACATGGCGAACGTAAGACGCGTAAAGGCGCAACCCGTAAGACGCCTACGTGGCGCACCCTAAGACGCCTACATGGCGCACTTAAGACGCCTACATGGCGCACGTAAGACGCGTAAAGGCGCAACCCGTAAGACGCCTACATGGCGCAACCTAAGACGCCTACATGGCGCACTTAAAACGCCTACATGGCGTACGTAAGACGCGTAAAGGCGCAACCCGTAAGATGCCTACATGGCGCAACCTAAGACGCCTACATGGCGCACGTAGGACGCGTCAAGGCGCAACCCGTAAGACGCCTACATGGCGCAACCTAAGACGCCTACATGGCGCACTTAAAACGCCTACATGGCGTACGTAAGACGCGTAAAGGCGCAACCCGTAAGACGCCTACATGGCGCAACCTAAGACGCCTACATGGCGCACGTAAGACGCGTAAAGGTGCAACCCGTAAGACGCCTACATGGCGCAACCTAAGATGCCTACATGGCGCACTTAACACGCCTACATGGCGCAACCTAAGATGCCTACATGGCGCACGTAAAACGCGTAAAGGCGCAACCCGTAAGACGCCTACATGGCGCACTTAAGACGCCTACATGGCGCACGTAAGACGCGTAAAGGCGCAACCCGTAAGACGCCTACGTTGCGCAACCTAAGACGCCTACATGGCACACTTAAGACGCCTACATGGCGCACGTAAGACGCGTAAAGGCGCAACCTGTAAGACGCCTACATGGCACAACCTAAGACGCCTACATGGCGTACTTAAAACGCCTACATGGCGTACGTAAGACGCGTAAAGGCGCAACCCGTAAGACGCCTACATGACGCAACCTATGACGCCTACATGGCGCACGTAGGACGCGTCAAGGCGCAAGCCGTAAGACGCCTACATGGCGCACGCAAGACGCCTACATGGCGCAACTTAAGACGCCTACATGGCGCAACCTAAGACGCCTACATGGCGCACGTAAGACGCATAAAGGCACAACCCGTAAGACGCCTACATGGCGCAACCTAAGACACCTACATGGCGCACTTAAGACGCCTACATGGCGCACGTAAGACGCGTAAAGGCGCAACCCGTAAGACGCCTACATGGCGCAACCTAAGACGCCTTCACGGCGCACTTAAGACGCCTACATGGCGCACGTAAGACGCGTAAAGGCGCAACCCGTAAGACGCCTACATGGCACAACCTAAGACGCCTACATGGCGCACGTAAGACGCGTAAAGGCGCAACCCGTAAGACGCCTACATGGCGCAACCTAAGACGCCTACATGGCGCACGTTAGACGCGTAAAGGCGCAACCCGTAAGACCCCTACATGGCGCAACCTAAGACGCCTACTTGGCGCACTTAAGACGCCTACATGGCGCAACCTAAGACGCCTACATGGCACACTTAAGACGCCTACATGGCGCACTTAAGACGCCTATATGGCGCAACCTAAGACGCCTACAGGGTGCAACCTAAGACGCCTACAGGGCGCAACCTAAGACGCCTACATGGCGCACTTAAGACGCCTACATGGCGCACGTAAGACGCGTAAAGGCGCAACCCGCAAGATGCCTACATGGCGCAACCTAAGACGCCTACATGGCGCACTTAAGACGCCTACATGGTGCACGTAAGACGCCTACATGGCGTACTTAAGACGCCTACATGGCGCACGTAAGACGCGTAAAGGCGCAACCCGTAAGACGCCTACATGGCGCAACCTAAGACGACTACAGGGCGCAACCTAAGACGACTACATGGCGCACTTAAGACGCCTACATGGTGCACGCAAGACGCCTACATGGCGCAACTTAAGACGCCTACCTGGCGCAACCTAAGACGTCTACATTGCGCACGTAAGACGCGTAAAGGCGCAACCCGTAAGACGCCTACATGGCGCAACCTAAGACGCCTACATGGCGCACTTAAGACGCCTACATGGCGCACGTAAGACGCGTAAAGGCGCAACCCGTAAGACGCCTACATGGCGCAACCTAAGACGCCTACATGGCGCACGTAGGACGCGTCAAGGCGCAACCCGTAAGACGCCTACATGGCGCAACCTAAGACGCCTACATGGTGCAACCTAAGACGCCTACATGGCGCACGTAGGACGCGTCAAGGCGCAACCCGTAAGACGCGTACATGGCGCAACCTAAGACGCCTACATGGCGCACTTAAAACGCCTACATGGCGTACGTAAGACGCGTAAAGGCGCAACCCGTAAGACGCCTACATGGCGCAACCTAAGACGCCTACATGGCGCATGTAAGACGCGTAAAGGTGCAACCCGTAAGACGCCTACATGGCGCACCCTAAGACGCCTACATGGCGCACTTAACACGCCTACATGGCGCACGTAAGACGCGTAAAGGCGCAACCCGTAAGACGCCTACATGGCGCAACCTAAGACGCCTACATGGCGCACTTAAAACGCCTACATGGCGTACGTAAGACGCGTAACGGCGCAACCCGTAAGACGCCTACATGGGGCAACCTAAGACGCCTACATGGCGCACGTAAGACGCATAAAGGCACAACCCGTAAGACGCCTACATGGGGCAACCTAAGACGCTTACCTGGCGCAACCTAAGACGCCTACATGGCGAACGTAAGACGCGTAAAGGCGCAACCCGTAAGACGCCTACGTGGCGCACCCTAAGACGCCTACATGGCGCACTTAAGACGCCTACATGGCGCACGTAAGACGCGTAAAGGCGCAACCCGTAAGACGCCTACATGGCGCAACCTAAGACGCCTACATGGCGCACTTAAAATGCCTACATGGCGTACGTAAGACGCGTAAAGGCGCAACCCGTAAGATGCCTACATGGCGCAACCTAAGACGCCTACATGGCGCACGTAGGACGCGTCAAGGCGCAACCCGTAAGACGCCTACATGGCGCAACCTAAGACGCCTACATGGCGCACTTAAAACGCCTACATGGCGTACGTAAGACGTGTAAAGGCGCAACCCGTAAGACGCCTACATGGCGCAACCTAAGACGCCTACATGGCGCACGTAAGACGCGTAAAGGTGCAACCCGTAAGACGCCTACATGGCGCAACCTAAGATGCCTACATGGCGCACTTAACACGCCTACATGGCGCACGTAAAACGCGTAAAGGCGCAACCCGTAAGACGCCTACATGGCGCACTTAAGACGCCTACATGGCGCACGTAAGACGCGTAAAGGCGCAACCCGTAAGACGCCTACGTTGCGCAACCTAAGACGCCTACATGGCACACTTAAGACGCCTACATGGCGCACGTAAGACGCGTAAAGGCGCAACCTGTAAGACGCCTACATGGCACAACCTAAGACGCCTACATGGCGTACTTAAAACGCCTACATGGCGTACGTAAGACGCGTAAAGGCGCAACCCGTAAGACGCCTACATGACGCAACCTATGACGCCTACATGGCGCACGTAGGACGCGTCAAGGCGCAAGCCGTAAGACGCCTACATGGCGCACGCAAGACGCCTACATGGCGCAACTTAAGACGCCTACATGGCGCAACCTAAGACGCCTACATGGCGCACGTAAGACGCATAAAGGCACAACCCGTAAGACGCCTACATGGCGCAACCTAAGACACCTACATGGCGCACTTAAGACGCCTACATGGCGCACGTAAGACGCGTAAAGGCGCAACCCGTAAGACGCCTACATGGCGCAACCTAAGACGCCTACACGGCGCACTTAAGACGCCTACATGGCGCACGTAAGACGCGTAAAGGCGCAACCCGTAAGACGCCTACATGGCGCAACCTAAGACGCCTACATGGCGCACGTAAGACGCGTAAAGGCGCAACCCGTAAGACGCCTACATGGCGCAACCTAAGACGCCTACATGGCACACGTTAGACGCGTAAAGGCGCAACCCGTAAGACCCCTACATGGCGCAACCTAAGACGCCTACTTGGCGCACTTAAGACGCCTACATGGCGCAACCTAAGACGCCTACATGGCACACTTAAGACGCCTACATGGCGCACTTAAGACGCCAATATGGCGCAACCTAAGACGCCTACAGGGTGCAACCTAAGACGCCTACAGGGCGCAACCTAAGACGCCTACATGGCGCACTTAAGACGCCTACATGGCGCACGTAAGACGCGTAAAGGCGCAACCCGTAAGATGCCTAGATGGCGCAACCTAAGACGCCTACATGGCGCACTTAAGACGCCTACATGGCGCATTCTAAGACGCGTAAAGGCGCAACCCGTAAGATGCCTACATGGCGCAACCTAAGACGACTACATGGCGCACTTAAGACGCCTACATGGCGGACGCAAGACGCCTACATGGCGCAACTTAAGACGCTTACCTGGCGCAACCTAAGACGCCTACATGGCGAACGTAAGACGCGTAAAGGCGCAACCCGTAAGACGCCTACGTGGCGCACCCTAAGACGCCTACATGGCGCACTTAAGACGCCTACATGGCGCACGTAAGACGCGTAAAGGCGCAACCCGTAAGACGCCTACATGGCGCAACCTAAGACGCCTACATGGCGCACTTAAAACGCCTACATGGCGTACGTAAGACGCGTAAAGGCGCAACCCATAAGATGCCTACATGGCGCAACCTAAGACGCCTACACGGCGCACGTAGGACGCGTCAAGGCGCAACCCGTAAGACGCCTACATGGCGCAACCTAAGACGCCTACATGGCGCACTTAAAACGCCTACATGGCGTACGTAAGACGCGTAAAGGCGCAACCCGTAAGACGCCTACATGGCGCAACCTAAGACGCCTACATGGCGCACGTAAGACGCGTAAAGGTGCAACCCGTAAGACGCCTACATGGCGCAACCTAAGATGCCTACATGGCGCACTTAACACGCCTACATGGCGCAACCTAAGATGCCTACATGGCGCACGTAAAACGCGTAAAGGCGCAACCCGTAAGACGCCTACATGGCGCACTTAAGACGCCTACATGGCGCACGTAAGACGCGTAAAGGCGCAACCCGTAAGACGCCTACGTTGCGCAACCTAAGACGCCTACATGGCACACTTAAGACGCCTACATGGCGCACGTAAGACGCGTAAAGGCGCAACCTGTAAGACGCCTACATGGCACAACCTAAGACGCCTACATGGCGTACTTAAAACGCCTACATGGCGTACGTAAGACGCGTAAAGGCGCAACCCGTAAGACGCCTACATGACGCAACCTATGACGCCTACATGGCGCACGTAGGACGCGTCAAGGCGCAAGCCGTAAGACGCCTACATGGCGCACGCAAGACGCCTACATGGCGCAACTTAAGACGCCTACATGGCGCAACCTAAGACGCCTACATGGCGCACGTAAGACGCATAAAGGCACAACCCGTAAGACGCCTACATGGCGCAACCTAAGACACCTACATGGCGCACTTAAGACGCCTACATGGCGCACGTAAGACGCGTAAAGGCGCAACCCGTAAGACGCCTACATGGCGCAACCTAAGACGCCTACACGGCGCACTTAAGACGCCTACATGGCGCACGTAAGACGCGTAAAGGCGCAACCCGTAAGACGCCTACATGGCACAACCTAAGACGCTTACATGGCGCACGTAAGACGCGTAAAGGCGCAACCCGTAAGACGCCTACATGGCGCAACCTAAGACGCCTACATGGCGCACGTTAGACGCGTAAAGGCGCAACCCGTAAGACCCCTACATGGCGCAACCTAAGACGCCTACTTGGCGCACTTAAGACGCCTACATGGCGCAACCTAAGACGCCTACATGGCACACTTAAGACGCCTACATGGCGCACTTAAGACGCCTATATGGCGCAACCTAAGACGCCTACAGGGTGCAACCTAAGACGCCTACAGGGCGCAACCTAAGACGCCTACATGGCGCACTTAAGACGCCTACATGGCGCACGTAAGACGCGTAAAGGCGCAACCCGCAAGATGCCTACATGGCGCAACCTAAGACGCCTACATGGCGCACTTAAGACGCCTACATGGTGCACGTAAGACGCCTACATGGCGTACTTAAGACGCCTACATGGCGCACGTAAGACGCGTAAAGGCGCAACCCGTAAGACGCCTACATGGCGCAACCTAAGACGACTACAGGGCGCAACCTAAGACGACTACATGGCGCACTTAAGACGCCTACATGGTGCACGCAAGACGCCTACATGGCGCAACTTAAGACGCCTACCTGGCGCAACCTAAGACGTCTACATTGCGCACGTAAGACGCGTAAAGGCGCAACCCGTAAGACGCCTACATGGCGCAACCTAAGACGCCTACATGGCGCACTTAAGACGCCTACATGGCGCACGTAAGACGCGTAAAGGCGCAACCCGTAAGACGCCTACATGGCGCAACCTAAGACGCCTACATGGCGCACGTAGGACGCGTCAAGGCGCAACCCGTAAGACGCCTACATGGCGCAACCTAAGACGCCTACATGGTGCAACCTAAGACGCCTACATGGCGCACGTAGGACGCGTCAAGGCGCAACCCGTAAGACGCGTACATGGCGCAACCTAAGACGCCTACATGGCGCACTTAAAACGCCTACATGGCGTACGTAAGACGCGTAAAGGCGCAACCCGTAAGACGCCTACATGGCGCAACCTAAGACGCCTACATGGCGCATGTAAGACGCGTAAAGGTGCAACCCGTAAGACGCCTACATGGCGCACCCTAAGACGCCTACATGGCGCACTTAACACGCCTACATGGCGCACGTAAGACGCGTAAAGGCGCAACCCGTAAGACGCCTACGTGGCGCAACCTAAGACGCTAGACGCGTAAAGGCGCAACCCGTAAGACGCCTACATGGCACAAACTAAGACGCCTACATGGCGCACTTAAAACGCCTACATGGCGTACGTAAGATGCGTAAAGGCGCAACCCGTAAGACGCCTACATGGCGCAACCTATGACTCCTACATGGCGCAACCCGTAAGACGCCTACATGGCGCAACCTAAGACGCCTATATGGCGCAACGTAAGACGCCTACATGGCACAACCTAAGACACCTACATGGCGTACGTAAGACGCCTACAGGGCGCAACCTAAGACGCCTACAGGGCGCAACCTAAGACGCCTACATGGCGCACTTAAGACGCCTACATGGCGCACGTAAGACGCGTAAAGGCGCAACCCGTAAGATGCCTACATGGCGCAACCTAAGACGCCTACATGGCGCACTTAAGACGCCTACATGGTGCACGTAAGACGCGTAAAGGCGCAACCCGTAAGACGCCTACATGGCGCAACCTAAGACGCCTGCATGGCGCACGTAAGACGCGTAAAGGCGCAACCCGTAAGACACCTACATGGCGCAACCTAAGACGCCTACTTGGCGCACTTAAGACGCCTACATGGCGCACTTAAGATGCCTACATGGCGCAACATAAGACGCCTACATGGCGCACTTAAGACGCCTACATGGCGCAATCTGAGACGCCTACATTGCGCAACGTAAGACGCCTACATGGCGCAACCTAAGACGCCTACATGGCGTACGTAAGACGCCTACAGGGCGCAACCTAAGACGCCTACAGGGCGCAACCTAAGACGCCTACATGGCGCACTTAAGACGCCTACATGGCGCACGTAAGACGCGTAAAGGCGCAACCCGTAAGATGCCTACATGGCGCAACCTAAGACGCCTACATGGCGCACTTAAGACGCCTACATGGCGCATTCTAAGACGCGTAAAGGCGCAACCCGTAAGATGCCTACATGGCGCAACCTAACACGACTACATGGCGCACTTAAGACGCCTACATGGCGCACGTAAGACGCCTACATGGCGCAACTTAAGACGCCTACCTGGCGCAACCTAAGACGCCTACATGGCGAACGTAAGACGCGTAAAGGCGCAACCCGAAAGACGCTTACGTGGCGCACCCTAAGACGCCTACATGGCGCACTTAAGACGCCTACATGGCGCACGTAAGACGCGTAAAGGCGCAACCCGTAAGACGCCTACATGGCGCAACCTAAGACGCCTACATGGCGCACTTAAAACGCCTACATGACGTACGTAAGACGCGTAAAGGCGCAACCCGTAAGACGCCCACATGGCGCAACCTAAGACGCCTACATGGCGCACGTAGGACGCGTCAAGGCGCAACCCGTAAGACGCCTACATGGCGCAACCTAAGACGCCTACATGGCGCACTTAAAACGCCTACATGGCGTACGTAAGACGTGTAAAGGCGCAACCCGTAAGACGCCTACATGGCGCAACCTAAGACGCCTACATGGCGCACTTAACACGCCTACATGGCGCACGTAAGACGCCTACATGGCGCACTTAAGACGCCTACATGGCGCACTTAAGACGCCTACATGGCGCACGCAAGACGCGTAAAGGCGCAACCCGTAAGACGCCTACGTGGCGCAACCTAAGACGCCTACATGGCACACTTAAGACGCCTACATGGCGCACGTAAGACGCGTAAAGGCGCAACCTGTAAGACGCCTACATGGCACAACCTAAGACGCCTACATGGCGTACTTAAAACGCCTACATGGCGTACGTAAGACGCGTAAAGGCGCAACCCGTAAGACGCCTACATGACGCAACCTATGACGCCTACATGGCGCACGTAGGACGCGTCAAGGCGCAACCCGTAAGACGCCTACATGGCGCACGCAAGACGCCTACATGGCGCAACTTAAGACGCCTACATGGCGCAACCTAAGACGCCTACATGGCGCACGTAAGACGCATAAAGGCACAACCCGTAAGACGCCTACATGGCGCAACCTAAGACACCTACATGGCGCACTTAAGACGCCTACATGGCGCACGTAAGACGCGTAAAGGCGCAACCCGTAAGACGCCTACATGGCGCAACCTAAGACGCCTACACGGCGCACTTAAGACGCCTACATGGCGCACGTAAGACGCGTAAAGGCGCAACCCGTAAGACGCCTACATGGCGCAACCTAAGACGCCTACATGGCGCACGTAAAACGCGTAAAGGCGCAACCCGTAAGACGCCTACATGGCGCAACCTAAGACGCCTACATGGCGCACGTTAGACGCGTAAAGGCGGAACCCGTAAGACCCCTACATGGCGCAACCTAAGACGCCTACTTGGCGCACTTAAGACGCCTACATGGCGCAACCTAAGACGCCTACATGGCACACTTAAGACGCCTACATGGCGCACTTAAGACGCCTATATGGCGCAACCTAAGACGCCTACATGGCGCAACGTAAGACGCCTACATGGCGCAACCTAAGACGCCTACATGGCGTACGTAAGACGCCTACAGGGCGCAACCTAAGACGCCTACAGGGCGCAACCTAAGACGCCTACATGGCGCACTTAAGACGCCTAAATGGCGCACGTAAGACGCGTAAAGGCGCAACCCGTAAGATGCCTACATGGCGCTACCTAAGACGCCTACATGGCGCACTTAAGACGCCCACATGGTGCACGTAAGACGCCTACATGGCGCACTTAAGACGCCTACATGGCGCACGTAAGACGCGTAAAGGCGCAACCCGTAAGACGCCTACATGGCGCAACCTAAGACAACTACATGGCGCACTTAAGACGCCTACATGGCGCACGCAAGACGCCTACATGGCGCACGTAAGACGCGTAAAGGCGCAACCCGTAAGACGCCTACATGGCGCAACCTAAGACGACTACAGGGCGCAACCTAAGACGACTACATGGCGCACTTAAGACGCCTACATGGTGCACGCAAGACGCCTACATGGCGCAACTTAAGACGCCTACCTGGCGCAACCTAAGACGTCTACATTGCGCACGTAAGACGCGTAAAGGCGCAACCCGTAAGACGCCTACATGGCGCAACCTAAGACGCCTACATGGCGCACTTAAGACGCCTACATGGCGCACGTAAGACGCGTAAAGGCGCAACCCGTAAGACGCCTACATGGCGCAACCTAAGACGCCTACATGGCGCACGTAGGACGCGTCAAGGCGCAACCCGTAAGACGCCTACATGGCGCAACCTAAGACGCCTACATGGTGCAACCTAAGACGCCTACATGGCGCACGTAGGACGCGTCAAGGCGCAACCCGTAAGACGCGTACATGGCGCAACCTAAGACGCCTACATGGCGCACTTAAAACGCCTACATGGCGTACGTAAGACGCGTAAAGGCGCAACCCGTAAGACGCCTACATGGCGCAACCTAAGACGCCTACATGGCGCATGTAAGACGCGTAAAGGTGCAACCCGTAAGACGCCTACATGGCGCACCCTAAGACGCCTACATGGCGCACTTAACACGCCTACATGGCGCACGTAAGACGCGTAAAGGCGCAACCCGTAAGACGCCTACGTGGCGCAACCTAAGACGCTAGACGCGTAAAGGCGCAACCCGTAAGACGCCTACATGGCACAAACTAAGACGCCTACATGGCGCACTTAAAACGCCTACATGGCGTACGTAAGATGCGTAAAGGCGCAACCCGTAAGACGCCTACATGGCGCAACCTATGACTCCTACATGGCGCAACCCGTAAGACGCCTACATGGCGCAACCTAAGACGCCTATATGGCGCAACGTAAGACGCCTACATGGCACAACCTAAGACACCTACATGGCGTACGTAAGACGCCTACAGGGCGCAACCTAAGACGCCTACAGGGCGCAACCTAAGACGCCTACATGGCGCACTTAAGACGCCTACATGGCGCACGTAAGACGCGTAAAGGCGCAACCCGTAAGATGCCTACATGGCGCAACCTAAGACGCCTACATGGCGCACTTAAGACGCCTACATGGTGCACGTAAGACGCGTAAAGGCGCAACCCGTAAGACGCCTACATGGCGCAACCTAAGACGCCTGCATGGCGCACGTAAGACGCGTAAAGGCGCAACCCGTAAGACACCTACATGGCGCAACCTAAGACGCCTACTTGGCGCACTTAAGACGCCTACATGGCGCACTTAAGATGCCTACATGGCGCAACCTAAGACGCCTACATGGCGCACTTAAGACGCCTACATGGCGCAATCTGAGACGCCTACATTGCGCAACGTAAGACGCCTACATGGCGCAACCTAAGACGCCTACATGGCGTACGTAAGACGCCTACAGGGCGCAACCTAAGACGCCTACAGGGCGCAACCTAAGACGCCTACATGGCGCACTTAAGACGCCTACATGGCGCACGTAAGACGCGTAAAGGCGCAACCCGTAAGATGCCTACATGGCGCAACCTAAGACGCCTACATGGCGCACTTAAGACGCCTACATGGCGCATTCTAAGACGCGTAAAGGCGCAACCCGTAAGATGCCTACATGGCGCAACCTAACACGACTACATGGCGCACTTAAGACGCCTACATGGCGCACGTAAGACGCCTACATGGCGCAACTTAAGACGCCTACCTGGCGCAACCTAAGACGCCTACATGGCGAACGTAAGACGCGTAAAGGCGCAACCCGAAAGACGCTTACGTGGCGCACCCTAAGACGCCTACATGGCGCACTTAAGACGCCTACATGGCGCACGTAAGACGCGTAAAGGCGCAACCCGTAAGACGCCTACATGGCGCAACCTAAGACGCCTACATGGCGCACTTAAAACGCCTACATGACGTACGTAAGACGCGTAAAGGCGCAACCCGTAAGACGCCCACATGGCGCAACCTAAGACGCCTACATGGCGCACGTAGGACGCGTCAAGGCGCAACCCGTAAGACGCCTACATGGCGCAACCTAAGACGCCTACATGGCGCACTTAAAACGCCTACATGGCGTACGTAAGACGTGTAAAGGCGCAACCCGTAAGACGCCTACATGGCGCAACCTAAGACGCCTACATGGCGCACTTAACACGCCTACATGGCGCACGTAAGACGCCTACATGGCGCACTTAAGACGCCTACATGGCGCACTTAAGACGCCTACATGGCGCACGCAAGACGCGTAAAGGCGCAACCCGTAAGACGCCTACGTGGCGCAACCTAAGACGCCTACATGGCACACTTAAGACGCCTACATGGCGCACGTAAGACGCGTAAAGGCGCAACCTGTAAGACGCCTACATGGCACAACCTAAGACGCCTACATGGCGTACTTAAAACGCCTACATGGCGTACGTAAGACGCGTAAAGGCGCAACCCGTAAGACGCCTACATGACGCAACCTATGACGCCTACATGGCGCACGTAGGACGCGTCAAGGCGCAACCCGTAAGACGCCTACATGGCGCACGCAAGACGCCTACATGGCGCAACTTAAGACGCCTACATGGCGCAACCTAAGACGCCTACATGGCGCACGTAAGACGCATAAAGGCACAACCCGTAAGACGCCTACATGGCGCAACCTAAGACACCTACATGGCGCACTTAAGACGCCTACATGGCGCACGTAAGACGCGTAAAGGCGCAACCCGTAAGACGCCTACATGGCGCAACCTAAGACGCCTACACGGCGCACTTAAGACGCCTACATGGCGCACGTAAGACGCGTAAAGGCGCAACCCGTAAGACGCCTACATGGCGCAACCTAAGACGCCTACATGGCGCACGTAAAACGCGTAAAGGCGCAACCCGTAAGACGCCTACATGGCGCAACCTAAGACGCCTACATGGCGCACGTTAGACGCGTAAAGGCGGAACCCGTAAGACCCCTACATGGCGCAACCTAAGACGCCTACTTGGCGCACTTAAGACGCCTACATGGCGCAACCTAAGACGCCTACATGGCACACTTAAGACGCCTACATGGCGCACTTAAGACGCCTATATGGCGCAACCTAAGACGCCTACATGGCGCAACGTAAGACGCCTACATGGCGCAACCTAAGACGCCTACATGGCGTACGTAAGACGCCTACAGGGCGCAACCTAAGACGCCTACAGGGCGCAACCTAAGACGCCTACATGGCGCACTTAAGACGCCTAAATGGCGCACGTAAGACGCCTACATGGCGCTACCTAAGACGCCTACATGGCGCACTTAAGACGCCCACATGGTGCACGTAAGACGCCTACATGGCGCACTTAAGACGCCTACATGGCGCACGTAAGACGCGTAAAGGCGCAACCCGTAAGACGCCTACATGGCGCAACCTAAGACAACTACATGGCGCACTTAAGACGCCTACATGGCGCACGCAAGACGCCTACATGGCGCAACTTAAGACGCCTACCTGGCGCAACCTAAGACGCCTACATGGCGCAAATAAGACGCGTAAAGGCGCAACCTAAGACGCCTACATGGCGCAACCTAAGACGCCTACATGGCGCACTTAAGACGCCTACATGGCGCACGTAAGATGCGTAAAGGCGCAACCCGTAAGACGCCTACATGGCGCAACCTAAGACGCCTACATGGCGCACTTAAAACACCTACATGGCGTACGTAAGACTTGTAAAGGCGCAACCCATAAGACGCCTACATGGCGCAACCTAAGACGCCTACATGGCGCACGTAGGACGCGTCAAGGCGCAACCTGTAAGACGCCTACATGGCGCACGCAAGACGCCTACATGGCGCAACTTAAGACGCCAACATGGCGCAACCTAAGACGCCTACATGGCGCACGTAAGACGCATAAAGGCAAAACCCGTAAGACGCCTACATGGCGCAATCGAAGACGCTTACATGGCGCACTTAAGACGCCTACATGGCACACGTAAGACGCGTAAAGGCGCAACCCGTAAGACGCCTACATCGCGCAACCTAAGACGCCTACATGGCGCACTTAAGACGCCTACATGGCGCACGTAAGACGCGTAAAGGCGCAACCCGTAAGACGCCTACATGGCGCAACCTAAGACGACTACAGGGCGCAACCTAAGACGACTACATGGCGCACTTAAGACGCCTACATGGTGCACGCAAGACGCCTACATGGCGCAACCTAAGACACCTACATGGCGCACTTAAGACGCCTACATGGCGCACGTAAGACGCGTAAAGGCGCAACCCGTAAGACGCCTACATGGCGCAACCTAAGACGCCTACACGGCGCACTTAAGACGCCTACATGGCGCACGTAAGACGCGTAAAGGCGCAACCCGTAAGACGCCTACATGGCGCAACCTAAGACGCCTACATGGCGCACGTAAAACGCGTAAAGGCGCAACCCGTAAGACGCCTACATGGCGCAACCTAAGACGCCTACATGGCGCACGTTAGACGCGTAAAGGCGGAACCCGTAAGACCCCTACATGGCGCAACCTAAGACGCCTACTTGGCGCACTTAAGACGCCTACATGGCGCAACCTAAGACGCCTACATGGCACACTTAAGACGCCTACATGGCGCACTTAAGACGCCTATATGGCGCAACCTAAGACGCCTACATGGCGCAACGTAAGACGCCTACATGGCGCAACCTAAGACGCCTACATGGCGTACGTAAGACGCCTACAGGGCGCAACCTAAGACGCCTACAGGGCGCAACCTAAGACGCCTACATGGCGCACTTAAGACGCCTAAATGGCGCACGTAAGACGCCTACATGGCGCTACCTAAGACGCCTACATGGCGCACTTAAGACGCCCACATGGTGCACGTAAGACGCCTACATGGCGCACTTAAGACGCCTACATGGCGCACGTAAGACGCGTAAAGGCGCAACCCGTAAGACGCCTACATGGCGCAACCTAAGACAACTACATGGCGCACTTAAGACGCCTACATGGCGCACGCAAGACGCCTACATGGCGCAACTTAAGACGCCTACCTGGCGCAACCTAAGACGCCTACATGGCGCAAATAAGACGCGTAAAGGCGCAACCTAAGACGCCTACATGGCGCAACCTAAGACGCCTACATGGCGCACTTAAGACGCCTACATGGCGCACGTAAGATGCGTAAAGGCGCAACCCGTAAGACGCCTACATGGCGCAACCTAAGACGCCTACATGGCGCACTTAAAACACCTACATGGCGTACGTAAGACTTGTAAAGGCGCAACCCATAAGACGCCTACATGGCGCAACCTAAGACGCCTACATGGCGCACGTAGGACGCGTCAAGGCGCAACCTGTAAGACGCCTACATGGCGCACGCAAGACGCCTACATGGCGCAACTTAAGACGCCAACATGGCGCAACCTAAGACGCCTACATGGCGCACGTAAGACGCATAAAGGCAAAACCCGTAAGACGCCTACATGGCGCAATCGAAGACGCTTACATGGCGCACTTAAGACGCCTACATGGCACACGTAAGACGCGTAAAGGCGCAACCCGTAAGACGCCTACATCGCGCAACCTAAGACGCCTACATGGCGCACTTAAGACGCCTACATGGCGCACGTAAGACGCGTAAAGGCGCAACCCGTAAGACGCCTACATGGCGCAACCTAAGACGCCTACATGGCGCACGTAAGACGCATAAAGGTGCAACACGTAAGACGCCTACATGGCGCACCCTAAGACGCCTACATGGCGCACTTAAGACGCCTACATGGCACACGTAAGACGCGTAAAGGCGCAACCCGCAAGACGCCTACATGGCGCAACCTAAGACGCCTACATGGCGCACTTAAGACCCCTACATGGCGCACGTAAGATGCGTAAAGGCGCACTCCCGTAAGACGCCTACATGGCGCAACCTAAGACGCCTACATGGCGCACTTAAGACCCCTACATGGCGCACGTAAGATGCGTAAAGGCGCACTCCCGTAAGACGCCTACATGGCGCAACCTAAGACGCCTACCTGGCGCAACCTAAGACGCCTACATGGCGCACATAAGACGCGTAAAGGCGCAACCTAAGACGCCTACATGGCGCACTTAAGACGCCTACATGGCGCTCGTAAGATGCGTAAAGGCGCAACCCGTAAGACGCCTACATGGCGCAACCTAAGACGCCTACATGGCGCACTTAAAACGCCTACATGGCGTACGTAAGACTTGTAAAGGCGCAACCCATAAGACGCCTACATGGCGCAACCTAAGACGCCTACATGGCGCACGTAGGACGCGTCAAGGCGCAACCTGTAAGACGCCTACATGGCGCACGCAAAACGCCTACATGGCGCAACTTAAGACGCCAACATGGCGCAACCTAAGACGCCTACATGGCGCACGTAAGACGCATAAAGGCAAAACCCGTAAGACGCCTACATGGCGCAATCGAAGACGCGTAAAGGCGCAACCCGTAAGACGCCTACATCGCGCAACCTAAGACGCCTACATGGCGCACTTAAGACGCCTACATGGTGCACGTAAGACGCCTACATGGTGTACTTTAGACGCCTACATGGCGCACGTAAGAGGCGTAAAGGCGCAACCCGTAAGACGCCTACATGGCGCAACCTAAGACGACTACAGGGCGCAACCTAAGACGACTACGTGGCGCACTTAAGACGCCTACATGGCGCACGCAAGACGCCTACATGGCGCAACTTAAGACGCCTACCTGGCGCAACCTAAGACGCCTACATTGCGCACGTAAGACGCGTAAAGGCGCAACCCGTAAGACGTCTACATGGCGCAACCTAAGACGCCTACATGGCGCACTTAAGACGCCTACATGGCGCACGTAAGACGCGTAAAGGCGCAACCCGTAAGACGCCTACATGGCGCAACATAAGACGCCTACATGGCGCACATAAAACGCCTACATGGCGTACGTAAGACGCGTAAAGGCGCAACCCGTAAGACGCCTACATGGCGCAACCTAAGACGCCTACATGGCGCACTTAACACGCCTACATGGCGCACGTAAGACGCGTAAAGGCGCAACCCGTAAGTTGCCTACATGGCACACTTAAGACGCCTACATGGCGCATGTAAGACGCGTAAAGGCGCAACCCGTAAGACGCCTACATGGCACAACCTAAGACGCCTACATGGCGCACTTAAAACGCCTACATGGCGTACGTAAGACGCGTAAAGGCGCAACCCGTAAGAGGCCTACATTGCGCAACCTATGACGCCTACATGGCGCACGTAGGACGCGTCAAGGCGCAACCCGTAAGATGCCTACATGGCGCACGCAAGACGCCTACATGGCGCAATTTAAGATGCCTACATGGCGCAACCTAAGACGCCTACATGGCGCAACGTAAGACGCCTACATGGCGCAACCTAAGACGCCTACATGGCGCACGTAAGACGCCTACAGGGCGCAACTTAAGACGCCTACAGGGCGCAACCTAAGACGCCTACATGGCGCACTTAAGACGCCTACATGGCGCACGTAAGACGCGTAAAGGCGCAACCCGTAAGATGCCTACATGGCGCAACCTAAGACGCCTACATGGCGCACTTAAGACGCCTACATGGCGCAGGCAAGACGCCTACATGGCGCACTTAAGACGCCTACCTGGCGCAACCTAAGACGCCTACATGGCGCACGTAAGACGCGTAAAGGCGCAACCCGTAAGACGCCTACATGGCGTAACCTAAGTCGCCTACATGGCGCACTTAAGACGCCTACATGGCGCACGTAAGACGCGTAAAGGCGCAACCCGTAAGACGCCTACATGGCGCAACCTAAGACGCCTACATGGCGCAACCTAAGACGCCTACATGGCGCAACCTAAGACGCCTACATGGCGCACTTAAGACGCCTACATGGCGCACGTAAGACGCGTAAAGGCTCAACCCGTAAGACGCCTACATGGCGCACTTAAAACGCCTACATGGCACAACCTAAGACGCCTACATGGCACAACCTAAGACGCCTACATGGCGCACTTAAAACGCCTACATGGCGTACGTAAGACGCGTAAAGGCGCAACCCGTAAGAGGCCTACATGGCGCAACCTATGACGCCTACATGGCGCACGTAGGACGCATCAAGGCGCAACCCGTAAGACGCCTACATGGCGCACGCAAGACGCCTACATGGCACAACTTAAGATGCCTACATGGCGCAACCTAAGATGCCTACATGGCGCATGTAAGACGCATAAAGGCACAACCCGTAAGACGCCTACATGGCGCAACCTAAGACGCCTACATGGCGCCCTTAAGACGCCTACATGGCGCACGTAAGACGCGTAAAGGCGCAACCCGTAAGACGCCTACATGGCGCAACCTAAGACGCCTACATGGCACACTTAAGACGCCTACATGGCGCACGTAAGACGCGTAAAGGCGCAACCCGTAAGACGCCTACATGGGGCAACCTAAGACGCCTACATGGCGCACGTAAGACGCGTAAAGGCGCAACCCGCAAGACGCCTACATGGCGCAACCTAAGACGCCTACATGGCGCACTTAAGACCCCTACATGGCGCACGTAAGATGCGTAAAGGCGCACTCCCGTAAGACGCCTACATGGCGCAACCTAAGACGCCTACATGGCGCACTTAAGACCCCTACATGGCGCACGTAAGATGCGTAAAGGCGCACTCCCGTAAGACGCCTACATGGCGCAACCTAAGACGCCTACCTGGCGCAACCTAAGACGCCTACATGGCGCACATAAGACGCGTAAAGGCGCAACCTAAGACGCCTACATGGCGCACTTAAGACGCCTACATGGCGCTCGTAAGATGCGTAAAGGCGCAACCCGTAAGACGCCTACATGGCGCAACCTAAGACGCCTACATGGCGCACTTAAAACGCCTACATGGCGTACGTAAGACTTGTAAAGGCGCAACCCATAAGACGCCTACATGGCGCAACCTAAGACGCCTACATGGCGCACGTAGGACGCGTCAAGGCGCAACCTGTAAGACGCCTACATGGCGCACGCAAAACGCCTACATGGCGCAACTTAAGACGCCAACATGGCGCAACCTAAGACGCCTACATGGCGCACGTAAGACGCATAAAGGCAAAACCCGTAAGACGCCTACATGGCGCAATCGAAGACGCGTAAAGGCGCAACCCGTAAGACGCCTACATCGCGCAACCTAAGACGCCTACATGGCGCACTTAAGACGCCTACATGGCGCACGTAAGACGCGTAAAGGCGCAACCCGTAAGACGCCTACATGGCGCAACCTAAGACGCCTACATGGCGCACGTAAGACGCATAAAGGTGCAATACGTAAGACGCCTACATGGCGCACCCTAAGACGCCTACATGGCGCACTTAAGACGCCTACATGGCACACGTAAGACGCGTAAAGGCGCAACCCGCAAGACGCCTACATGGCGCAACCTAAGACGCCTACATGGCGCACTTAAGACCCCTACATGGCGCACGTAAGATGCGTAAAGGCGCACTCCCGTAAGACGCCTACATGGCGCAACCTAAGACGCCTACATGGCGCACTTAAAACGCCTACATGGCGTACGTAAGACATGTAAAGGCGCAACCCGTAAGACGCCTACATGGCGCAACCTAAGACGCCTACATGGCGCACGTAGGACGCGTCAAGGCGCAACCTGTAAGACGCCTACATGGCGCACGCAAGACGCCTACATGGCGCACGCAAGACGCCTACATGGCGCACGTAAGACGCATAAAGGCAAAACCCGTAAGACGCCTACATGGCGCAATCGAAGACGCCTACATGGCGCACTTAAGACGCCTACATGGCACACGTAAGACGCGTAAAGGCGCAACCCGTAAGACGCCTACATGGCGCAACCTAAGACGCCTACATGGCGCACGTAAGACGCGTAAAGGCGCAACCCGTAAGACGCCTACATGGCACAACCTAAGACGCCTACATGGCGCACTTAAAACGCCTACATGGCGTACGTAAGACGCGTAAAGGCGCAACCCGTAAGAGGCCTACATTGCGCAACCTATGACGCCTACATGGCGCACGTAGGACGCGTCAAGGCGCAACCCGTAAGATGCCTACATGGCGCACGCAAGACGCCTACATGGCGCAACTTAAGATGCCTACATGGCGCAACCTAAGACGCCTACATGGCGCAAGGTAAGACGCCTACATGGCGCAACCTAAGACGCCTACATGGCGCACGTAAGACGCCTACAGGGCGCAACCTAAGACGCCTACAGGGCGCAACCTAAGACGCCTACAGGGCGCAACCTAAGACGCCTACAGGGCGCAACCTAAGACGCCTACATGGCGCACTTAAGACGCCTACATGGCGCACGTAAGACGCGTAAAGGCGCAACCCGTAAGATGCCTACATGGCGCAACCTAAGACGCCTACATGGCGCACTTAAGACGCCTACATGGTGCACGTAAGACGCCTACATGGTGTACTTTAGACGCCTACATGGCGCACGTAAGAGGCGTAAAGGCGCAACCCGTAAGACGCCTACATGGCGCAACCTAAGACGACTACAGGGCGCAACCTAAGACGACTACGTGGCGCACTTAAGACGCCTACATGGCGCACGCAAGACGCCTACATGGCGCAACTTAAGACGCCTACCTGGCGCAACCTAAGACGCCTACATTGCGCACGTAAGACGCGTAAAGGCGCAACCCGTAAGACGTCTACATGGCGCAACCTAAGACGCCTACATGGCGCACTTAAGACGCCTACATGGCGCACGTAAGACGCGTAAAGGCGCAACCCGTAAGACGCCTACATGGCGCAACATAAGACGCCTACATGGCGCACATAAAACGCCTACATGGCGTACGTAAGACGCGTAAAGGCGCAACCCGTAAGACGCCTACATGGCGCAACCTAAGACGCCTACATGGCGCACTTAACACGCCTACATGGCGCACGTAAGACGCGTAAAGGCGCAACCCGTAAGTTGCCTACATGGCACACTTAAGACGCCTACATGGCGCATGTAAGACGCGTAAAGGCGCAACCCGTAAGACGCCTACATGGCACAACCTAAGACGCCTACATGGCGCACTTAAAACGCCTACATGGCGTACGTAAGACGCGTAAAGGCGCAACCCGTAAGAGGCCTACATTGCGCAACCTATGACGCCTACATGGCGCACGTAGGACGCGTCAAGGCGCAACCCGTAAGATGCCTACATGGCGCACGCAAGACGCCTACATGGCGCAATTTAAGATGCCTACATGGCGCAACCTAAGACGCCTACATGGCGCAACGTAAGACGCCTACATGGCGCAACCTAAGACGCCTACATGGCGCACGTAAGACGCCTACAGGGCGCAACTTAAGACGCCTACAGGGCGCAACCTAAGACGCCTACATGGCGCACTTAAGACGCCTACATGGCGCACGTAAGACGCGTAAAGGCGCAACCCGTAAGATGCCTACATGGCGCAACCTAAGACGCCTACATGGCGCACTTAAGACGCCTACATGGCGCAGGCAAGACGCCTACATGGCGCACTTAAGACGCCTACCTGGCGCAACCTAAGACGCCTACATGGCGCACGTAAGACGCGTAAAGGCGCAACCCGTAAGACGCCTACATGGCGTAACCTAAGTCGCCTACATGGCGCACTTAAGACGCCTACATGGCGCACGTAAGACGCGTAAAGGCGCAACCCGTAAGACGCCTACATGGCGCAACCTAAGACGCCTACATGGCGCAACCTAAGACGCCTACATGGCGCAACCTAAGACGCCTACATGGCGCACTTAAGACGCCTACATGGCGCACGTAAGACGCGTAAAGGCTCAACCCGTAAGACGCCTACATGGCGCACTTAAAACGCCTACATGGCACAACCTAAGACGCCTACATGGCACAACCTAAGACGCCTACATGGCGCACTTAAAACGCCTACATGGCGTACGTAAGACGCGTAAAGGCGCAACCCGTAAGAGGCCTACATGGCGCAACCTATGACGCCTACATGGCGCACGTAGGACGCATCAAGGCGCAACCCGTAAGACGCCTACATGGCGCACGCAAGACGCCTACATGGCACAACTTAAGATGCCTACATGGCGCAACCTAAGATGCCTACATGGCGCATGTAAGACGCATAAAGGCACAACCCGTAAGACGCCTACATGGCGCAACCTAAGACGCCTACATGGCGCCCTTAAGACGCCTACATGGCGCACGTAAGACGCGTAAAGGCGCAACCCGTAAGACGCCTACATGGCGCAACCTAAGACGCCTACATGGCACACTTAAGACGCCTACATGGCGCACGTAAGACGCGTAAAGGCGCAACCCGTAAGACGCCTACATGGGGCAACCTAAGACGCCTACATGGCGCACGTAAGACGCGTAAAGGCGCAACCCGTAAGACGCCTACATGGCGCAACCTAAGACGCCTACATGGCGCACGTAAGACGCGTAAAGGCGCAACCCGTAAGACACCTACATGGCGCAACCTAAGACGCCTACTTGGCGCACTTAAGACGCCTACAAGGCGCATTTAAGACGCCTACATGGCGCAACCTAAGACGCCTACATGGCGCACTTAAGACGCCTACGTGGCGCAACCTAAGACGCCTACATGGCGCACGTAGGACGCGTCAAGGCGCAACCCGTAAGAACCCTACATGGCGCACGCAAGACGCCTACATGGCGCAACTTAACACGCCTACATGGCGCAACCTAAGACGCCTACATGGCGCACGTAAGACGCATAAAGGCACAACCCGTAAGACGCCTACATGGCGCAACCTAAGACGCCTACATGGCGCACTTAAGACGCCTACATGGCGCACGTAAGACGCGTAAAGGCGCAACCCGTAAGACGCCTACATGGCACAACCTAAGACGCCTACATGGCGCACTTAAGACGCCTACATGGCGCACGTAAGACGCGTAAAGGCGCAACCCGTAAGACGCCTACATGGCGCAACCTTTGACGCCTACATGGCGCAACGTAAGACGCCTACATGGCGCAACCTAAGACGCCTACATGGGGTACGTAAGACGCCTACAGGGCGTAACCTAAGACGCCTACAGGGCGCAACCTATGACGCCTACATGGCGCACTTAAGACGCCTACATGGCGCACGTAAGACGCGTAAAGGCGCAACCCGTAAGATGCCTACATGGCGCAACCTAAGACGCCTACATGGCGCACTTAAGACGCCTACATGGTGCACGTAAGACGCCTACATGGCGTACTTAAGACGCCTACATGGCACGTGTAAGACGCGTAAAGGCGCAACCCGTAAGACGCCTACATGGCGCAACCTAAGACGAGTACAGGGCGCAACCTAAGACGACTACATGGCGCACTTAAGACGCCTACATGGCGCACGCAAGACGCCTACATGGCGCAACTTAAAACGCCTACCTGGCGCAACCTAAGACGCCTACATTGCGCACGTAAGACGCGTAAAGGTGCAACCCGTAAGACGCCTACATGGCGCACTTAAGACGCCTACATGGCGCACGTAAGACGCGTAAAGGCGCAACCCGTAAGACGCCTACATGGGGCAACCTAAGACGCCTACATGGCGCACGTAAGACGCGTAAAGGCGCGACCCGTAAGACGCCTACATGGCGCAACCTAAGACGCCTACATGGCGCACGTAAGACGCGTAAAGGCGCAATCCGTAAGACACCTACATGGCGCAACCTAAGACGCCTACTTGGCGCACTTAAGACGCCTACATGGCGCATTTAAGACGCCTACATGGCGCAACCTAAGACGCCTACATGGCGCACTTAAGACGCCTACGTGGCGCAACCTAAGACGCCTACATGGCGCACGTAGGACGCGTCAAGGCGCAACTCGTAAGACGCCTACATGGCGCACGCAAGACGCCTACATGGCGCAACTTAAGACGCCTACATGGCGCAACCTAAGACGCCTACATGGCGCACGTAGGACGCGTCAAGGCGCAACGCGTAAGACGCCTACATGGCGCACGCAAGACGCCTACATGGCGCAACTTAACACGCCTACATGGCGCAACCTAAGACGCCTACACGGCACACGTAAGAAGCATAAAGGCACAACCCGTAAGACGCCTACATGGCGCAACCTAAGACGCCTACATGGCGCACTTAAGACGCCTACATGGCGCACGTAGGACGCGTAAAGGCGCAACCCGTAAGACGCCTACATGGCACAACCTAAGACGCCTACATGGCGCACTTAAGACGCCTACATGGCGCACGTAAGACGCGTAAAGGCGCAACCCATAAGACGCCTACATGGCGCAACCTAAGACGCCTACATGGCGCACGTAAGACGCGTAAAGGCGCAACCCGTGAGACGCCTACATGGCGCAACCTAAGACGCCTACATGGCGCAACGTAAGACGCCTACATGGCGCAACCTAAGACGCCTACATGGCGTACGTAAGACGCCTACAGGGTGCAACCTAAGACGCCTACAGGGCGCAACCTAAGACGCCTACATGGCCCACTTAAGACGCCTACATGGCGCACGTAAGACGCGTAAAGGCGCAACCCGCTAGATGCCTACATGGCGCAACCTAAGACGCCTACATGGCGCACTTAAGACGCCTACATGGTGCACGTAAGACGCCTACATGGCGTACTTAAGACGCCTACATGGCGCACGTAAGACGCGTAAAGGCGCAACCCGTAAGACGCCTACATGGCGCAACCTAAGACGACTACGGGGCGCAACCTAAGACGACTACATGGCGCACTTAAGACGCCTACATGGCGCACGCAAGACACCTACATGGCGCAACTTAAGACGCCTACCTGGCGCAACCTAAGACGCCTACATTGCGCACGTAAGACGCGTAAAGGCGCAACCCGTAAGACGCCTACATGGCGCAACCTAAGACGCCTACATGGCGCACTTAAGACGCCTACATGGCGCACGTAAGACGCGTAAAGGCGCAACCCGTAAGACGCCTACATGGCGCAACGTAAGACGCCTACATGGTGCACTTAAAACGCCTACATGGCGTACGTAAGACGCGTAAAGGCGCAACCCGTAAGACGCCTACATGGCGCAACCTAAGACGCCTACATGGCGCACGTAGGACGCGTCAAGGCGCAACCCGTAAGACGCCTACATGGCGCAACCTAAGACGCCTACATGGTGCAACCTAAGACGCCTACATGGCGCACGTAGGACGCGTCAAGGCGCAACCCGTAAGACGCGTACATGGCGCAACCTAAGACGCCTACATGGCGCACTTAAAACGCCTACATGGCGTACGTAAGACGCGTAAAGGCGCAACCCGTAAGACGCCTACATGGCGCAACCTAAGACGCCTACATGGCGCATGTAAGACGCGTAAAGGTGCAACCCATAAGACGCCTACATGGCGCAACCTAAGACGCCTACATGGCGCACTTAACACGCCTACATGGCGCACGTAAGACGCGTAAAGGCGCAACCCGTAAGACGCCTACATGGCGCACTTAAGACGCCTATATGGCGCACGTAAGACGCGTAAAGGCGCAACCCGTAAGACGCCTACGTGGCGCAACCTAAGACGCTAGACGCGTAAAGGCGCAACCCGTAAGACGCCTACATGGCACAACCTAAGACGCCTACATGGCGCACTTAAAACGCCTACATGGCGTACGTAAGATGCGTAAAGGCGCAACCCGTAAGACGCCTACATGGCGCAACCTATGACGCCTACATGGCGCACGTAGGACGCGTCAAGGCGCAACCCGTAAGACGCCTACATGGCGCAACCTAAGACGCCTATATGGCGCAACGTAAGACGCCTACATGGCACAACCTAAGACACCTACATGGCGTACGTAAGACGCCTACAGGGCGCAACCTAAGACGCCTACAGGGCGCAACCTAAGACGCCTACATGGCGCACTTAAGACGCCTACATGGCGCACGTAAGACGCGTAAAGGCGCAACCCGTAAGATGCCTACATGGCGCAACCTAAGACGCCTACATGGCGCACTTAAGACGCCTACATGGTGCACGTAAGACGCGTAAAGGCGCAACCCGTAAGACGCCTACATGGCGCAACCTAAGACGCCTACATGGCGCACGTAAGACGCGTAAAGGCGCAACCCGTAAGACACCTACATGGCGCAACCTAAAACGCCTACTTGGCGCACTTAAGACGCCTACATGGCGCACTTAAGACGCCTACATGGCGCAACCTAAGACGCCTACATGGCGCACTTAAGACGCCTACATGGCGCAATCTGAGACGCCTACATTGCGCAACGTAAGACGCCTACATGGCGCAACCTAAGACGCCTACATGGCGTACGTAAGACGCCTACAGGGCGCAACCTAAGACGCCTACAGGGCGCAACCTAAGACGCCTACATGGCGCACTTAAGACGCCTACATGGCGCACGTAAGACGCGTAAAGGCGCAACCCGTAAGATGCCTACATGGCGCAACCTAAGACGCCTACATGGCGCACTTAAGACGCCTACATGGCGCATTCTAAGACGCGTAAAGGCGCAACCCGTAAGATGCCTACATGGCGCAACCTAAGACGACTACATGGCGCACTTAAGACGCCTACATGGCGCAACCTAAGACGCCTACATGGCGCACTTAAGACGCCTACATGGTGCACGTAAGACGCGTAAAGGCGCAACCCGTAAGACGCCTACATGGCGCAACCTAAGACGCCTACATGGCGCACGTAAGACTCGTAAAGGCGCAACCCGTAAGACACCTACATGGCGCAACCTAAGACGCCTACTTGGCGCACTTAAGACGCCTACATGGCGCACTTAAGACGCCTACATGGCGCAACCTAAGACGCCTACATGGCGCACTTAAGACGCCTACATGGCGCAATCTGAGACGCCTACATTGCGCAACGTAAGACGCCTACATGGCGCAACCTAAGACGCCTACATGGCGTACGTAAGACGCCTACAGGGCGCAACCTAAGACGCCTACAGGGCGCAACCTAAGACGCCTACATGGCGCACTTAAGACGCCTACATGGCGCACGTAAGACGCGTAAAGGCGCAACCCGTAAGATGCCTACATGGCGCAACCTAAGACGCCTACATGGCGCACTTAAGACGCCTACATCGCGCATTCTAAGACGCGTAAAGGCGCAACCCGTGAGACGCCTACATGGCGCAACCTAAGACGCCTACATGGCGCAACGTAAGACGCCTACATGGCGCAACCTAAGACGCCTACATGGCGTACGTAAGACGCCTACAGGGTGCAACCTAAGACGCCTACAGGGCGCAACCTAAGACGCCTACATGGCGCACTTAAGACGCCTACATGGCGCACGTAAGACGCGTAAAGGCGCAACCCGCTAGATGCCTACATGGCGCAACCTAAGACGCCTACATGGCGCACTTAAGACGCCTACATGGTGTACTTAAGACGCCTACATGGCGCACGTAAGACGCGTAAAGGCGCAACCCGTAAGACGCCTACATGGCGCAACCTAAGACGACTACAGGGCGCAACCTAAGACGACTACATGGCGCACTTAAGACGCCTACATGGCGCACGCAAGACACCTACATGGCGCAACTTAAGACGCCTACCTGGCGCAACCTAAGACGCCTACATTGCGCACGTAAGACGCGTAAAGGCGCAACCTAAGACGCCTACATGGCGCAACCTAAGACGCCTACATGGCGCACTTAAGACGCCTACATGGCGCAACCTAAGACGCCTACATGGCGCACTTAAGACGCCTACATGGCGCACGTAAGACGCGTAAAGGCGCAACCCGTAAGACGCCTACATGGCGCAACCTAAGACGCCTACATGGTGCACTTAAAACGCCTACATGGCGTATGTAAGACGCGTAAAGGCGCAACCCGTAAGACGCCTACATGGCGCAACCTAAGACGCCTACATGGCGCACGTAGGACGCGTCAAGGCGCAACCCGTAAGACGCCTACATGGCGCAACCTAAGACGCCTACATGGTGCAACCTAAGACGCCTACATGGCGCACGTAGGACGCGTCAAGGCGCAACCCGTAAGACGCGTACATGGCGCAACCTAAGACGCCTACATGGCGCACTTAAAACGCGTACATGGCGTACGTAAGACGCGTAAAGGCGCAACCCGTAAGACGCCTACATGGCGCAACCTAAGACGCCTACATGGCGCATGTAAGACGCGTAAAGGCGCAACCCGTAAGACGCCTACATGGCGCAACCTAAGACGCCTACATGGCGCACTTAACACGCCTACATGGCGCACGTAAGACGCGTAAAGGCGCAACCCGTAAGACGCCTACATGGCGCACTTAAGATGCCTATATGGCGCACGTAAGACGCGTAAAGGCGCAACCCGTAAGACGCCTACGTGGCGCAACCTAAGACGCTAGACGCGTAAAGGCGCAACCCGTAAGACGCCTACATGGCACAACCTAAGACGCCTACATGGCGCACTTAAAACGCCTACATGGCGTACGTAAGATGCGTAAAGGCGCAACCCGTAAGACGCCTACATGGCGCAACCTATGACGCCTACATGGCGCACGTAGGACGCGTCAAGGCGCAACCCGTAAGACGCCTACATGGCGCAACCTAAGACGCCTATATGGCGCAACGTAAGACGCCTACATGGCACAACCTAAGACACCTACATGGCGTACGTAAGACGCCTACAGGGCGCAACCTAAGACGCCTACAGGGCGCAACCTAAGACGCCTACATGGCGCACTTAAGACGTCTACACGGCGCACGTAAGACGCGTAAAGGCGCAACCCGTAAGATGCCTACATGGCGCAACCTAAGACGCCTACATGGCGCACTTAAGACACCTACATGGTGCACGTAAGACGCGTAAAGGCGCAACCCGTAAGACGCCTACATGGCGCAACCTAAGACGCCTACATGGCGCACGTAAGACGCGTAAAGGCGCAACCCGTAAGACACCTACATGGCGCAACCTAAGACGCCTACTTGGCGCACTTAAGACGCCTACATGGCGCACTTAAGACGCCTACATGGCGCAACCTAAGACGCCTACATGGCGCACTTAAGACGCCTACATGGCGCAATCTGAGACGCCTACATTGCGCAACGTAAGACGCCTACATGGCGCAACCTAAGACGCCTACATGGCGTACGTAAGACGCCTACAGGGCGCAACCTAAGACGCCTACAGGGCGCAACCTAAGACGCCTACATGGCGCACTTACGACGCCTACATGGCGCACGTAAGACGCGTAAAGGCGCAACCCGTAAGATGCCTACATGGCGCAACCTAAGACGCCTACATGGCGCACTTAAGACGCCTACATGGCGCATTCTAAGACGCGTAAAGGCGCAACCCGTAAGATGCCTACATGGCGCAACCTAAGACGACTACATGGCGCACTTAAGACGCCTACATGGCGCACGCAAGACGCCTACATGGCGCAACTTAAGACGCCTACCTGGCGCAACCTAAGACGCCTACATGGCGAACGTAAGACGCGTAAAGGCGCAACCCGTAAGACGCCTACGTGGCGCACCCTAAGACGCCTACATGGCGCACTTAAGACGCCTACATGGCGCACGTAAGACGCGTAAAGGCGCAACCCGTAAGACGCCTACATGGCGCAACCTAAGACGCCTACATGGCGCACTTAAAACGCCTACATGGCGTACGTAAGACGCGTAAAGGCGCAACCCGTAAGACGCCTACATGGCGCAACCTAAGACGCCTACATGGCGCACGTAGGACGCGTCAAGGCGCAACCCGTAAGACGCCTACATGGCGCAACCTAAGACGCCTACATGGCGCACTTAAAACGCCTACATGGCGTACGTAAGACGTGTAAAGGCGCAACCCGTAAGACGCCTACATGGCGCAACCTAAGACGCCTACATGGCGCACGTAAGACGCGTAAAGGTGCAACCCGTAAGACGCCTACATGGCGCAACCTAAGATGCCTACATGGCGCACTTAACACGCCTACATGGCGCACGTAAAACGCGTAAAGGCGCAACCCGTAAGACGCCTACATGGCGCACTTAAGACGCCTACATGGCGCACGTAAGACGCGTAAAGGCGCAACCCGTAAGACGCCTACGTGGCGCAACCTAAGACGCCTACATGGCACACTTAAGACGCCTACATGGCGCACGTAAGACGCGTAAAGGCGCAACCTGTAAGACGCCTACATGGCACAACCTAAGACGCCTACATGGCGTACTTAAAACGCCTACATGGCGTACGTAAGACGCGTAAAGGCGCAACCCGTAAGACGCCTACATGACGCAACCTATGACGCCTACATGGCGCACGTAGGACGCGTCAAGGCGCAACCCGTAAGACGCCTACATGGCGCACGCAAGACGCCTACATGGCGTAACCTAAGACGCCTACATGGCGCACGTAAGACGCATAAAGGCACAACCCGTAAGACGCCTACATGGCGCAACCTAAGACACCTACATGGCGCACTTAAGACGCCTACATGGCGCACGTAAGACGCGTAAAGGCGCAACCCGTAAGACGCCTACATGGCGCAACCTAAGACGCCTACACGGCGCACTTAAGACGCCTACATGGCGCACGTAAGACGCGTAAAGGCGCAACCCGTAAGACGCCTACATGGCGCAACCTAAGACGCCTACATGGCGCACGTAAGACGCGTAAAGGCGCAACCCGTAAGACGCCTACATGGCGCAACCTAAGACGCCTACATGGCGCACGTTAGACGCGTAAAGGCGCAACCCGTAAGACCCCTACATGGCGCAACCTAAGACGCCTACTTGGCGCACTTAAGACGCCTACATGGCGCAACCTAAGACGCCTACATGGCACACTTAAGACGCCTACATGGCGCACTTAAGACGCCTATATGGCGCAACCTAAGACGCCTACATGGCGCAACGTAAGACGCCTACATGGCGCAACCTAAGACGCCTACATGGCGTACGTAAGACGCCTACAGGGCGCAACCTAAGACGCCTACAGGGCGCAACCTAAGACGCCTACATGGCGCACTTAAGACGCCTAAATGGCGCACGTAAGACGCGTAAAGGCGCAACCCGTAAGATGCCTACATGGCGCTACCTAAGACGCCTACATGGCGCACTTAACACGCCTACATGGTGCACGTAAGACGCCTACATGGCGCACTTAAGACGCCTACATGGCGCACGTAAGACGCGTAAAGGCGCAACCCGTAAGACGCCTACATGGCGCAACCTAAGACAACTACATGGCGCACTTAAGACGCCTACATGGCGCACGCAAGACGCCTACATGGCGCAACTTAAGACGCCTACCTGGCGCAACCTAAGACGCCTACATGGCGCACGTAAGACGCGTAAAGGCGCAACCTAAGACGCCTACATGGCGCAACCTAAGACGCCTACATGGCGCACTTAAGACGCCTACATGGCGCACGTAAGATGCGTAAAGGCGCAACCCGTAAGACGCCTACATGGCGCAACCTAAGACGCCTACATGGCGCACTTAAAACGCCTACATGGCGTACGTAAGACTTGTAAAGGCGCAACCCATAAGACGCCTACATGGCGCAACCTAAGACGCCTATATGGCGCACGTAGGACGCGTCAAGGCGCAACCTGTAAGACGCCTACATGGCGCAACTTAAGACGCCAACATGGCGCAACCTAAGACGCCTACATGGCGCACGTAAGACGCATAAAGGCAAAACCCGTAAGACGCCTACATGGCGCAATCGAAGACGCTTACATGGCGCACTTAAGACGCCTACATGGCACACGTAAGACGCGTAAAGGCGCAACCCGTTAGACGCCTACATGGCGCAACCTAAGACGCCTACATGGCGCACTTAAGACGCGTACATGGCGCACGTAAGACGCGTAAAGGCGCAACCCGTAAGACGCCTACATGGCGCAACCTAAGACGCCTACATGGCGCACGTAAGACGCATAAAGGTGCAACACGTAAGACGCCCACATGGCGCACCCTAAGACGCCTACATGGCGCACTTAAGACGCCTACATGGCACACGTAAGACGCGTAAAGGCGCAACCCGCAAGACGCCTACATGGCGCAACCTAAGACGCCTACATGGCGCACTTAAGACCCCTACATGGCGCACGTAAGATGCGTAAAGGCGCACTCCCGTAAGACGCCTACATGGCGCAACCCGTAAGACGCCTACATGGCGTACGTAAGACTTGTAAAGGCGCAACCCGTAAGACGCCTACATGGCGCAACCCGTAAGACGCCTACATGGCGCAACCCGTAATACGCCTACATGGCGTACGTAAGACTTGTAAAGGCGCAACCCGTAAGACGCCTACATGGCGCAACCTAAGACGCCTACATGGCGCACGTAGGACGCGTCAAGGCGCAACCTGTAAGACGCCTACATGGCGCACGCAAGACGCGTACATGGCGCACGTAAGACGCATAAAGGCAAAACCCGTAAGACGCCTACATGGCGCAATCGAAGACGCCTACATGGCGCACTTAAGACGCCTACATGGCACACGTAAGACGCGTAAAGGCGCAACCCGTAAGACGCCTACATGGCGCAACCTAAGACGCCTACATGGCGCACTTAAGACGCCTACATGGCGCACGTAAGACGCGTAAAGGCGCAACCCGTAAGACGCCTACATGGCGCAACCTAAGACGCCTACATGGCGCACGTAAGACGCATAAAGGTGCAACACGTAAGACGCCTACATGGCGCACCCTAAGACGCCTACATGGCGCACTTAAGACGCCTACATGGCACACGTAAGACGCGTAAAGGCGCAACCCGCAAGACGCCTACATGGCGCAACCTAAGACGCCTACATGGCGCACTTAAGACGCGTACATGGCGCACGTCAGACGCGTAAAGGCGCAACCCGTAAGACGCCTACATGGCGCAACCTAAGACGCCTACATGGCGCACGTAAGACGCGTAAAGGTGCAACCCGTAAGACGCCTACATGGCGCAACCTAAGACGCCTACATGGGGCACGTAAGACGCGTAAAGGCGCAACCCGTAAGACGCCTACATGGCGCAACCTAAGACGCCTACATGGCGCACGTAAGACGCGTAAAGGCGCAACCCGTAAGACACCTACATGGCGCAACCTAAGACGCCTACTTGGCGCACTTAAGACGCCTACATGGCGCACTTAAGACGCCTACATGGCGCAACGTAAGACGCCTACATGGCGCACTTAAAACGCCTACATGGCGTACGTAAGACTTGTAAAGGCGCAACCCATAAGACGCCTACATGGCGCAACCTAAGACACCTACATGGCGCACGTAGGACGCGTCAAGGCGCAACCTGTAAGACGCCTACATGGCGCAACTTAAGACGCCAACATGGCGCAACCTAAGACGCCTACATGGCGCACGTAAGACGCATAAAGGCAAAACCCGTAAGACGCCTACATGGCGCAATCGAAGACGCTTACATGGCGCACTTAAGACGCCTACATGGCACACGTAAGACGCGTAAAGGCGCAACCCGTTAGACGCCTACATGGCGCAACCTAAGACGCCTACATGGCGCACTTAAGACGCGTACATGGCGCACGTAAGACGCGTAAAGGCGCAACCCGTAAGACGCCTACATGGCGCAACCTAAGACGCCTACATGGCGCACGTAAGACGCCCACATGGCGCACCCTAAGACGCCTACATGGCGCACCCTAAGACGCCTACATGGCGCACTTAAGACGCCTACATGGCACACGTAAGACGCGTAAAGGCGCAACCCGCAAGACGCCTACATGGCGCAACCTAAGACGCCTACATGGCGCACTTAAGACCCCTACATGGCGCACGTAAGATGCGTAAAGGCGCACTCCCGTAAGACGCCTACATGGCGCAACCTAAGACGCCTACATGGCGCACTTAAAACGCCTACATGGCGTACGTAAGACTTGTAAAGGCGCAACCCGTAAGACGCCTACATGGCGCAAGCTAAGACGCCTACATGGCGCACGTAGGACGCGTCAAGGCGCAACCTGTAAGACGCCTACATGGCGCACGCAAGACGCGTACATGGCGCACGTAAGACGCATAAAGGCAAAACCCGTAAGACGCCTACATGGCGCAATCGAAGACGCCTACATGGCGCACTTAAGACGCCTACATGGCACACGTAAGACGCGTAAAGGCGCAACCCGTAAGACGCCTACATGGCGCAACCTAAGACGCCTACATGGCGCACTTAAGACGCCTACATGGCGCACGTAAGACGCGTAAAGGCGCAACCCGTAAGACGCCTACATGGCGCAACCTAAGACGCCTACATGGCGCACGTAAGACGCATAAAGGTGCAACACGTAAGACGCCTACATGGCGCACCCTAAGACGCCTACATGGCGCACTTAAGACGCCTACATGGCACACGTAAGACGCGTAAAGGCGCAACCCGCAAGACGCCTACATGGCGCAACCTAAGACACCTACATGGCGCACTTAAGACGCGTACATGGCGCACGTCAGACGCGTAAAGGCGCAACCCGTAAGACGCCTACATGGCGCAACCTAAGACGCCTACATGGCGCACGTAAGACGGGTAAAGGTGCAACCCGTAAGACGCCTACATGGCGCAACCTAAGACGCCTACATGGCGCACGTAAGACGCGTAAAGGCGCAACCCGTAAGACGCCTACATGGCGCAACCTAAGACGCCTACATGGCGCACGTAAGACGCGTAAAGGCGCAACCCGTAAGACACCTACATGGCGCAACCTAAGACGCCTACTTGGCGCACTTAAGACGCCTACATGGCGCACTTAAGACGCCTACATGGCGCAACGTAAGACGCCTACATGGCGTACTTAAGACGCCTACATGGCGCACTTAAGACGCCTACATGGCGCAACCTAAGATGCCTACATGGCACAACGTAAGACGCCTACATGGCGCAACCTAAGACGCCTACATGGCGCACGTAAGACGCCTACAGGGCGCAACCTAAGACTCCTACAGGGCGCAGCCTAAGACGCCTACATGGCGCACTTAAGACGCCTACATGGCGCACGTAAGACGCGTAAAGGCGCAACCCTTAAGATGCCTACATGGCGCAACCTAAGACGCCTACATGGCGCACTTAAGACGCCTACATGGTGCACGTAAGACGCCTACATGGCGCACTTAAGACGCCTACATGGCGCACGTAAGATGCGTAAAGGCGCAACCCGTAAGACGCCTACATGGCGCAACCTAAGACGACTACATGGCGCACTTAAGACGCCTACATGGCGCAAACAAGACGCCTACATGGCGCACTTAAGTAGCCTACCTGGCGCAACCTAAGACGCCTACATGGCGCACGTAAGACGCGTAAAGGCGCAACCCGTAAGACGCCTACATGGCGCAACCTAAGACGCCTACATGGCACACTTAAGACGCCTACATGGCGCACGTAAGACGCGTAAAGGCGCAACCTGTAAGACGCCTACATGGCACAACCTAAGACGCCTACATGGCGCACTTAAAACGCCTACATGGCGTACGTAAGACGCGTAAAGGCGCAACCCGTAAGACGCCTACATGGCGCAACCTATGACGCCTACATGGCGCACGTAGGACGCGTCAAGGCGCAACCCGTAAGACGCCTACATGGCGCACGTAAGACGCCTACATGGCGCAACTTAAGCCGCCTACATGGCGCAACCTAAGACGCCTACATGGCGCACGTAAGACGCATAAAGGCACAACCCGTAAGACGCCTACATGGCGCAACCTAAGACGCCTACATGGCGCACTTAAGACGCCTACATGGCGCACTTAAGACGCCTACATGGCGCACGTAAGACGCGTAAAGGCGCAACCCGTAAGACGCCTACATAGCGCAACCTAAGACGCCTACATGGCGCACTTAAGCCGCCTACATGGCGCACGTAAGACGCGTAAAGGCGCAACCCGTAAGACACCTACATGGCGCAACCTAAGACAACTACATGGCGCACTTAAGACGCCTACATGGCGCACGCAAGACGCCTACATGGCGCAACTTAAGACGCCTACCTGGCGCAACCTAAGACGCCTACATGGCGCACGTAAGACGCGTAAAGGCGCAACCCGTAAGACGCCTACATGGCGCAACCTAAGACGCCTACATGGCGCACTTAAGACGCCTACATGGCGCACGTAAGATGCGTAAAGGCGCAACCCGTAAGACGCCTACATGGCGCAACCTAAGACGCCTACATGGCGCACTTAAAACGCCTACATGGCGTACGTAAGACGCGTAAAGGCGCAACCCGTAAGACGCCTACATGGCGCAACCTAAGACGCCTACATGGCGCACGTAGGACGCGTCAAGGCGCAACCTGTAAGACGCCTACATGGCGCACGCAAGACGCCTACATGGCCCAACTTAAGACGCCTACATGGCGCAACCTAAGACGCTTACATGGCGCACGTAAGACGCATAAAGGCACAACCCGTAAGACGCCTACATGGCGCAACCTAAGACGCCTACATGGCGCACTTAAGACGCCTACATGGCGCACGTAAGACGCGTAAAGGCGCAACCCGTAAGACGCCTACATGGCGCAACCTAAGATGCCTACATGGCGCACTTAAGACGCCTACATGGCGCACGTAAGACGCGTAAAGGCGCAACCCGTAAGACACCTACATGGCGCAACCTAAGACAACTACATGGCGCACTTAAGACGCCTACATGGCGCACGCAAGACGCCTACATGGCGCAACTTAAGACGCCTACCTGGCGCAACCTAGGACGCCTACATGGCGCACGTAAGACGCGTAAAGGCGCAACCCGTAAGACGCCTACATGGCGCAACCTAAGACGCCTACATGGCGCACTTAAGACGCCTACATGGCGCACGTAAGATGCGTAAAGGCGCAACCCGTAAGACGCCTACATGGCGCAACCTAAGACGCCTACATGGCGCACTTAAAACGCCTACATGGCGTACGTAAGACGCGTAAAGGCGCAACCCGTAAGACGCCTACATGGCGCAACCTAAGACGCCTACATGGCGCACGTAGGACGCGTCAAGGCGCAACCTGTAAGACGCCTACATGGCGCACGCAAGACGCCTACATGGCGCAACTTAAGACGCCTACATGGCGCAACCTAAGACGCCTACATGGCGCACGTAAGACGCATAAAGGCACAACCCGTAAGACGCCTACATGGCGCAATCGAAGACGCCTACATGGCGCACTTAAGACGCCTACATGGCACACGTAAGACGCGTAAAGGCGCAACCCGTAAGACGCCTACATGGCGCAACCTAAGACGCCTACATGGCGCACTTAAGACGCCTACATGGCGCACGTAAGACGCGTAAAGGCGCAACCCGTAAGACGCCTACATGGCGCAACCTAAGACGCCTACATGGCGCACGTAAGACGCATAAAGGTGCAACACGTAAGACGCCTACATGGCGCAACCTAAGACGCCTACGTGGCGCACTTAAGACCCCTACATGGCGCACGTAAGAGGCGTAAAGGCGCAACCCGTAAGACGCCTACATGGCGCAACCTAAGACGCCTACATGGCGCACTTAAGACGCCTACATGGCGCACGTCAGACGCGTAAAGGCGCAACCCGTAAGACCCCTACATGGCGCAACCTAAGACGCCTACATGGCGCACGTAAGACTCGTAAAGGCGCAACCCGTAAGTCGCCTACATGGCGCAACCTAATACGCCTACATGGCGCACGTAAGACGCGTAAAGGCGCAACCCGTAAGACGCCTACATGGCGCAACCTAAGACGCCTACATGGCGCACGTAAGACGCGTAAAGGCGCAACCCGTAAGACACCTACATGGCGCAACCTAAGACAACTACATGGCGCACTTAAGACGCCTACATGGCGCACGCAAGACGCCTACATGGCGCAACGTAAGACGCCTACCTGGCGCAACCTAGGACGCCTACATGGCGCACGTAAGACGCGTAAAGGCGCAACCCGTAAGACGCCTACATGGCGCAACCTAAGACGCCTACATGGCGCACTTAAGACGCCTACATGGCGCACGTAAGATGCGTAAAGGCGCAACCCGTAAGACGCCTACATGGCGCAACCTAAGACGCCTACATGGCGCACTTAAAACGCCTACATGGCGTACGTAAGACGCGTAAAGGCGCAACCCGTAAGACGCCTACATGGCGCAACCTAAGACGCCTACATGGCGCACGTAGGACGCGTCAAGGCGCAACCTGTAAGACGCCTACATGGCGCACGCAAGACGCCTACATGGCGCAACTTAAGACGCCTACATGGCGCAACCTAAGACGCCTACATGGCGCACGTAAGACGCATAAAGGCACAACCCGTAAGACGCCTACATGGCGCAATCGAAGACGCCTACATGGCGCACTTAAGACGCCTACATGGCACACGTAAGACGCGTAAAGGCGCAACCCGTAAGACGCCTACATGGCGCAACCTAAGACGCCTACATGGCGCACTTAAGACGCCTACATGGCGCACGTAAGACGCGTAAAGGCGCAACCCGTAAGACGCCTACATGGCGCAACCTAAGACGCCTACATGGCGCACGTAAGACGCATAAAGGTGCAACACGTAAGACGCCTACATGGCGCAACCTAAGACGCCTACGTGGCGCACTTAAGACCCCTACATGGCGCACGTAAGAGGCGTAAAGGCGCAACCCGTAAGACGCCTACATGGCGCAACCTAAGACGCCTACATGGCGCACTTAAGACGCCTACATGGCGCACGTCAGACGCGTAAAGGCGCAACCCGTAAGACCCCTACATGGCGCAACCTAAGACGCCTACATGGCGCACGTAAGACTCGTAAAGGCGCAACCCGTAAGTCGCCTACATGGCGCAACCTAATACGCCTACATGGCGCACGTAAGACGCGTAAAGGCGCAACCCGTAAGACGCCTACATGGCGCAACCTAAGACGCCTACATGGCGCACGTAAGACGCGTAAAGGCGCAACCCGTAAGACACCTACATGGCGCAACCTAAGACGCCTACATGGCGCACTTAAGACGCCTACATGGCGCACTTAAGACGCCTACATTGCGCACTTAAGACGCCTACATGGCGCAACCTAAGACGCCTACATGGCGCAACCTAAGACGCCTACATGGCGCACGTAAGACGCCTACAAGGCGCAACCTAAGACCCCTACAGGGCGCAGCCTAAGACGCCTACATGGCGCACTTAAGACGCCTACATGGCGCATGTAAGACGCGTAAAGGCGCAACCCGTAAGATGCCTACATGGCGCAACCTAAGACGCCTACATGGCGCACTTAAGACGCCTACATGGTGCACGTAAGACGCCTACATTGCGCACTTAAGACGCCTACATGGCGCACGTAAGACGCGTAAAGGCGCAACCCGTAAGACGCCTACATGGCGCAACCTAAGACGACTACATGGCGCACTTAAGACGCCTACATGGCGCAGGCAAGACGCCTACATGGCGCACTTAAGACGCCTACCTGGCGCAACCTAAGACGCCTACATGGCGCACTTAAGACGCCTACATGGCGCACGTAAGAGGCGTAAAGGCGCAACCCGTAAGACGCCTACATGGCGCAACCTAAGACGCCTACACGGCGCACTTAAGACGCCTACATGGCGCACGTTAGACGCGTAAAGGCGCAACCCGTAAGACCCCTACATGGCGCAACCTAAGACGCCTACATGGCGCACGTAAGACTCGTAAAGGCGCGACCCGTAAGTCGCCTACATGGCGCAACCTAATACGCCTACATGGCGCACGTAAGACGCGTAAAGGCGCAACCCGTAAGACGCCTACATGGCGCAACCTAAGACGCCTACATGGCGCACGTAAGACGCGTAAAGGCGCAACCCGTAAGACACCTACATGGCGCAACCTAAGACGCCTACATGGCGCACTTAAGACGCCTACATGGCGCACTTAAGACGCCTACATGGCGCACTTAAGACGCCTACATTGCGCACTTAAGATGCCTACATGGCGCAACCTAAGACGCCTACATGGCGCAACCTAAGACGCCTACATGGCGCACGTAAGACGCCTACAGGGCGCAACCTAAGACCCCTACAGGGCGCAGCCTAAGACGCCTACATGGCGCACTTAAGACGCCTACATGGCGCACGTAAGACGCGTAAAGGCGCAACCCGTAAGATGCCTACATGGCGCAACCTAAGACGCCTACATGGCGCACTTAAGACGCCTACATGGCGCAACCTAAGACGCCTACATGGCGCAACCTAAGACGCCTACATGGCGCAACCTAAGACGCCTACATGGCACACTTAAGACAGCTACATGGCGCAACCTAAGACGCCTACATGGCGCAACGAAAGACGCCTACATGGCGCAACCTAAGACGCCAACATGGCGTACGTAAGACGCCTACAGGGCGCAACCTAAGACGCCTATAGGGCGCAACCTAAGACGCCTACATGGCGCACTTAAGACGCCTACATGGCGCACGTAAGACGCGTAAAGTGGCAACCCGTAAGATGCCTACATGGCGCAACCTAAGACGCCTACATGGCGCACTTAAGACGCCTACATGGCGCACGTAAGACGCGTAAAGGCGCAACCCGTAAGATGCCTACATGGCGCAACCTAAGACGCCTACATGGCGCACTTAAAACGCCTACATGGCGTACGTAAGACGCGTAAAGGCGCAACCCGTAAGACGCCTACATGGCGCAACCTAAGACGCCTACATGGCGCACGTAGGACGCGTCAAGGCGCAACCTGTAAGACGCCTACATGGCGCACGCAAGACGCCTACATGGCGCAACTTAAGACGCCTACATGGCGCAACCTAAGACGCCTACATGGTGCACGTAAGACGCATAAAGGCACAACCCGTAAGACGCCTACATGGCGCAATCGAAGACGCCTACATGGCGCACTTAAGACGCCTACATGGCACACGTAAGACGCGTAAAGGCGCAACCCGTAAGACGCCTACATGGCGCAACCTAAGACGCCTACATGGCGCACTTAAGACGCCTACATGGCGCACGTAAGACGCGTAAAGGCGCAACCCGTAAGACGCCTACATGGCGCAACCTAAGACGCCTACATGGCGCACGTAAGACGCATAAAGGTGCAACACGTAAGACGCCTACATGGCGCAACCTAAGACGCCTACGTGGCGCACTTAAGACCCCTACATGGCGCACGTAAGAGGCGTAAAGGCGCAACCCGTAAGACGCCTACATGGCGCAACCTAAGACGCCTACATGGCGCACTTAAGACGCCTACATGGCGCACGTCAGACGCGTAAAGGCGCAACCCGTAAGACCCCTACATGGCGCAACCTAAGACGCCTACATGGCGCACGTAAGACTCGTAAAGGCGCAACCCGTAAGTCGCCTACATGGCGCAACCTAATACGCCTACATGGCGCACGTAAGACGCGTAAAGGCGCAACCCGTAAGACGCCTACATGGCGCAACCTAAGACGCCTACATGGCGCACGTAAGACGCGTAAAGGCGCAACCCGTAAGACACCTACATGGCGCAACCTAAGACAACTACATGGCGCACTTAAGACGCCTACATGGCGCACGCAAGACGCCTACATGGCGCAACTTAAGACGCCTACCTGGCGCAACCTAGGACGCCTACATGGCGCACGTAAGACGCGTAAAGGCGCAACCCGTAAGACGCCTACATGGCGCAACCTAAGACGCCTACATGGCGCACTTAAGACGCCTACATGGCGCACGTAAGATGCGTAAAGGCGCAACCCGTAAGACGCCTACATGGCGCAACCTAAGACGCCTACATGGCGCACTTAAAACGCCTACATGGCGTACGTAAGACGCGTAAAGGCGCAACCCGTAAGACGCCTACATGGCGCAACCTAAGACGCCTACATGGCGCACGTAGGACGCGTCAAGGCGCAACCTGTAAGACGCCTACATGGCGCACGCAAGACGCCTACATGGCGCAACTTAAGACGCCTACATGGCGCAACCTAAGACGCCTACATGGCGCACGTAAGACGCATAAAGGCACAACCCGTAAGACGCCTACATGGCGCAATCGAAGACGCCTACATGGCGCACTTAAGACGCCTACATGGCACACGTAAGACGCGTAAAGGCGCAACCCGTAAGACGCCTACATGGCGCAACCTAAGACGCCTACATGGCGCACTTAAGACGCCTACATGGCGCACGTAAGACGCGTAAAGGCGCAACCCGTAAGACGCCTACATGGCGCAACCTAAGACGCCTACATGGCGCACGTAAGACGCATAAAGGTGCAACACGTAAGACGCCTACATGGCGCAACCTAAGACGCCTACGTGGCGCACTTAAGACCCCTACATGGCGCACGTAAGAGGCGTAAAGGCGCAACCCGTAAGACGCCTACATGGCGCAACCTAAGACGCCTACATGGCGCACTTAAGACGCCTACATGGCGCACGTCAGACGCGTAAAGGCGCAACCCGTAAGACCCCTACATGGCGCAACCTAAGACGCCTACATGGCGCACGTAAGACTCGTAAAGGCGCAACCCGTAAGTCGCCTACATGGCGCAACCTAATACGCCTACATGGCGCACGTAAGACGCGTAAAGGCGCAACCCGTAAGACGCCTACATGGCGCAACCTAAGACGCCTACATGGCGCACGTAAGACGCGTAAAGGCGCAACCCGTAAGACACCTACATGGCGCAACCTAAGACGCCTACATGGCGCACTTAAGACGCCTACATGGCGCACTTAAGACGCCTACATTGCGCACTTAAGACGCCTACATGGCGCAACCTAAGACGCCTACATGGCGCAACCTAAGACGCCTACATGGCGCACGTAAGACGCCTACAAGGCGCAACCTAAGACCCCTACAGGGCGCAGCCTAAGACGCCTACATGGCGCACTTAAGACGCCTACATGGCGCATGTAAGACGCGTAAAGGCGCAACCCGTAAGATGCCTACATGGCGCAACCTAAGACGCCTACATGGCGCACTTAAGACGCCTACATGGTGCACGTAAGACGCCTACATTGCGCACTTAAGACGCCTACATGGCGCACGTAAGACGCGTAAAGGCGCAACCCGTAAGACGCCTACATGGCGCAACCTAAGACGACTACATGGCGCACTTAAGACGCCTACATGGCGCAGGCAAGACGCCTACATGGCGCACTTAAGACGCCTACCTGGCGCAACCTAAGACGCCTACATGGCGCACTTAAGACGCCTACATGGCGCACGTAAGAGGCGTAAAGGCGCAACCCGTAAGACGCCTACATGGCGCAACCTAAGACGCCTACACGGCGCACTTAAGACGCCTACATGGCGCACGTTAGACGCGTAAAGGCGCAACCCGTAAGACCCCTACATGGCGCAACCTAAGACGCCTACATGGCGCACGTAAGACTCGTAAAGGCGCGACCCGTAAGTCGCCTACATGGCGCAACCTAATACGCCTACATGGCGCACGTAAGACGCGTAAAGGCGCAACCCGTAAGACGCCTACATGGCGCAACCTAAGACGCCTACATGGCGCACGTAAGACGCGTAAAGGCGCAACCCGTAAGACACCTACATGGCGCAACCTAAGACGCCTACATGGCGCACTTAAGACGCCTACATGGCGCACTTAAGACGCCTACATTGCGCACTTAAGATGCCTACATGGCGCAACCTAAGACGCCTACATGGCGCAACCTAAGACGCCTACATGACGCACGTAAGACGCCTACAGGGCGCAACCTAAGACCCCTACAGGGCGCAGCCTAAGACGCCTACATGGCGCACTTAAGACGCCTACATGGCGCACGTAAGACGCGTAAAGGCGCAACCCGTAAGATGCCTACATGGCGCAACCTAAGACGCCTACATGGCGCACTTAAGACGCCTACATGGCGCAACCTAAGACGCCTACATGGCGCAACCTAAGACGCCTACATGGCGCAACCTAAGACGCCTACATGGCACACTTAAGACAGCTACATGGCGCAACCTAAGACGCCTACATGGCGCAACGAAAGACGCCTACATGGCGCAACCTAAGACGCCAACATGGCGTACGTAAGACGCCTACAGGGCGCAACCTAAGACGCCTATAGGGCGCAACCTAAGACGCCTACATGGCGCACTTAAGACGCCTACATGGCGCACGTAAGACGCGTAAAGTGGCAACCCGTAAGATGCCTACATGGCGCAACCTAAGACGCCTACATGGCGCACTTAAGACGCCTACATGGCGCACTTAAGACGCCTACATGGCGCACGTAAGACGCGTAAAGGCGCAACCCGTAAGATGCCTACATGGCGCAACCTAAGACGCCTACATGGCGCACTTAAAACGCCTACATGGCGTACGTAAGACGCGTAAAGGCGCAACCCGTAAGACGCCTACATGGCGCAACCTAAGACGCCTACATGGCGCACGTAGGACGCGTCAAGGCGCAACCTGTAAGACGCCTACATGGCGCACGCAAGACGCCTACATGGCGCAACTTAAGACGCCTACATGGCGCAACCTAAGACGCCTACATGGTGCACGTAAGACGCATAAAGGCACAACCCGTAAGACGCCTACATGGCGCAATCGAAGACGCCTACATGGCGCACTTAAGACGCCTACATGGCACACGTAAGACGCGTAAAGGCGCAACCCGTAAGACGCCTACATGGCGCAACCTAAGACGCCTACATGGCGCACTTAAGACGCCTACATGGCGCACGTAAGACGCGTAAAGGCGCAACCCGTAAGACGCCTACATGGCGCAACCTAAGACGCCTACATGGCGCACGTAAGACGCATAAAGGTGCAACACGTAAGACGCCTACATGGCGCAACCTAAGACGCCTACGTGGCGCACTTAAGACGCCTACAAGGCGCACGTAAGAGGCGTAAAGGCGCAACCCGTAAGACGCCTACATGGCGCAACCTAAGACGCCTAAATGGCGCACTTAAGACGCCTACATGGCGCACGTCAGACGCGTAAAGGCGCAACCCGTAAGACCCCTACATGGCGCAACCTAAGACGCCTACATGGCGCACGTAAGACTCGTAAAGGCGCAACCCGTAAGTAGCCTACATGGCGCAACCTAATACGCCTACATGGCGCACGTAAGACGCGTAAAGGCGCAACCCGTAAGACGCCTACATGGCGCAACCTAAGACGCCTACATGGCGCACGTAAGACGCGTAAAGGCGCAACCCGTAAGACACCTACATGGCGCAACCTAAGACGCCTACATGGCGCACTTAAGACGCCTACATGGCGCACTTAAGACGCCTACATTGCGCACATAAGACGCCTACATGGCGCAACCTAAGACGCCTACATGGCGCAACCTAAGACGCCTACATGGCGCACGTAAGACGCCTACAAGGCGCAACCTAAGACCCCTACAGGGCGCAACCTAAGACGCCTACATGGCGCACTTAAGACGCCTACATGGCGCACGTAAGACGCGTAAAGGCGCAACCCGTAAGATGCCTACATGGCGCAACCTAAGACGCCTACATGGCGCACTTAAGACGCCTACATGGTGCACGTAAGACGCCTACATTGCGCACTTAAGACGCCTACATGGCGCACGTAAGACGCGTAAAGGCGCAACCCGTAAGACGCCTACATGGCGCAACCTAAGACGACTACATGGCGCACTTAAGACGCCTACATGGCGCAGGCAAGACGCCTACATGGCGCACTTAAGACGCCTACCTGGCGCAACCTAAGACGCCTACATGGCGCACTTAAGACGCCTACATGGCGCACGTAAGAGGCGTAAATGCGCAACCCGTAAGACGCCTACATGGCGCAACCTAAGACGCCTACACGGCGCACTTAAGACGCCTACATGGCGCACGTCAGACGCGTAAAGGCGCAACCCGTAAGACCCCTACATGGCGCAACCTAAGACGCCTACATGGCGCACGTAAGACTCGTAAAGGCGCAACCCGTAAGTCGCCTACATGGCGCAACCTAATACGCCTACATGGCGCACGTAAGACGCGTAAAGGCGCAACCCGTAAGACGCCTACATGGCGCAACCTAAGACGCCTACATGGCGCACGTAAGACGCGTAAAGGCGCAACCCGTAAGACACCTACATGGCGCAACCTAAGACGCCTACATGGCGCACTTAAGACGCCTACATGGCGCACTTAAGACGCCTACATTGCGCACTTAAGACGCCTACATGGCGCAACCTAAGACGCCTACATGGCGCAACCTAAGACGCCTACATGGCGCACGTAAGACGCCTACAGGGCGCAACCTAAGACCCCTACAGGGCGCAGCCTAAGACGCCTACATGGCGCACTTAAGACGCCTACATGGCGCACGTAACACGCGTAAAGGCGCAACCCGTAAGATGCCTACATGGCGCAACCTAAGACGCCTACATGGCGCACTTAAGAGGCCTACATGGCGCAACCTAAGACGCCTACATGGCGCAACCTAAGACGCCTACATGGCACACTTAAGACGCCTACATGGCGCAACCTAAGACGCCTACATGGCGCAACGAAAGACGCCTACATGGCGCAACCTAAGACGCCAACATGGCGTACGTAAGACGCCTACAGGGCGCAACCTAAGACGCCTATAGGGCGCAACCTAAGACGCCTACATGGCGCACTTAAGACGCCTACATGGCGCACGTAAGACGCGTAAAGGCGCAACCCGTAAGATGCCTACATGGCGCAACCTAAGACGCCTACATGGCGCACTTAAGACGCCTACATGGCGCACGTAAGACGCGTAAAGGCGCAACCCGTAAGATGCCTACATGGCGCAACCTAAGACGCCTACATGGCGCACTTAAGACGCCTACATGGTGCACGTAAGACGCCTACATTGCGCACTTAAGACGCCTACATGGCGCACGTAAGACGCGTAAAGGCGCAACCCGTAAGACGCCTACATGGCGCAACCTAAGACGACTACATGGCGCACTTAAGACGCCTACATGGCGCACTTAAGACGCCTACATTGCGCACATAAGACGCCTACATGGCGCAACCTAAGACGCCTACATGGCGCAACCTAAGACGCCTACATGGCGCACGTAAGACGCCTACAAGGCGCAACCTAAGACCCCTACAGGGCGCAACCTAAGATGCCTACATGGCGCAACCTAAGACGCCTACATGGCGCACTTAAGACGCCTACATGGTGCACGTAAGACGCCTACATTGCGCACTTAAGACGCCTACATGGCGCACGTAAGACGCGTAAAGGCGCAACCCGTAAGACACCTACATGGCGCAACCTAAGACGCCTACATGGCGCACTTAAGACGCCTACATGGCGCACTTAAGACGCCTACATTGCGCACATAAGACGCCTACATGGCGCAACCTAAGACGCCTACATGGCGCAACCTAAGACGCCTACATGGCGCACGTAAGACGCCTACAAGGCGCAACCTAAGACCCCTACAGGGCGCAACCTAAGACGCCTACATGGCGCACTTAAGACGCCTACATGGCGCACGTAAGACGCGTAAAGGCGCAACCCGTAAGATGCCTACATGGCGCAACCTAAGACGCCTACATGGCGCACTTAAGACGCCTACATGGTGCACGTAAGACGCCTACATTGCGCACTTAAGACGCCTACATGGCGCACGTAAGACGCGTAAAGGCGCAACCCGTAAGACGCCTACATGGCGCAACCTAAGACGACTACATGGCGCACTTAAGACGCCTACATGGCGCAGGCAAGACGCCTACATGGCGCACTTAAGACGCCTACCTGGCGCAACCTAAGACGCCTACATGGCGCACTTAAGACGCCTACATGGCGCACGTAAGAGGCGTAAATGCGCAACCCGTAAGACGCCTACATGGCGCAACCTAAGACGCCTACACGGCGCACTTAAGACGCCTACATGGCGCACGTCAGACGCGTAAAGGCGCAACCCGTAAGACCCCTACATGGCGCAACCTAAGACGCCTACATGGCGCACGTAAGACTCGTAAAGGCGCAACCCGTAAGTCGCCTACATGGCGCAACCTAATACGCCTACATGGCGCACGTAAGACGCGTAAAGGCGCAACCCGTAAGACGCCTACATGGCGCAACCTAAGACGCCTACATGGCGCACGTAAGACGCGTAAAGGCGCAACCCGTAAGACACCTACATGGCGCAACCTAAGACGCCTACATGGCGCACTTAAGACGCCTACATGGCGCACTTAAGACGCCTACATTGCGCACTTAAGACGCCTACATGGCGCAACCTAAGACGCCTACATGGCGCAACCTAAGACGCCTACATGGCGCACGTAAGACGCCTACAGGGCGCAACCTAAGACCCCTACAGGGCGCAGCCTAAGACGCCTACATGGCGCACTTAAGACGCCTACATGGCGCACGTAACACGCGTAAAGGCGCAACCCGTAAGATGCCTACATGGCGCAACCTAAGACGCCTACATGGCGCACTTAAGAGGCCTACATGGCGCAACCTAAGACGCCTACATGGCGCAACCTAAGACGCCTACATGGCACACTTAAGACGCCTACATGGCGCAACCTAAGACGCCTACATGGCGCAACGAAAGACGCCTACATGGCGCAACCTAAGACGCCAACATGGCGTACGTAAGACGCCTACAGGGCGCAACCTAAGACGCCTATAGGGCGCAACCTAAGACGCCTACATGGCGCACTTAAGACGCCTACATGGCGCACGTAAGACGCGTAAAGGCGCAACCCGTAAGATGCCTACATGGCGCAACCTAAGACGCCTACATGGCGCACTTAAGACGCCTACATGGCGCACGTAAGACGCGTAAAGGCGCAACCCGTAAGACGCCTACATGGCGCAACCTAAGACGCCTACATGGCGCACTTAAAACGCCTACATGGCGTACGTAAGACGCGTAAAGGCGCAACCCGTAAGACGCCTACATGGCGCAACCTAAGACGCCTACATGGCGCACGTAGGACGCGTCAAGGCGCAACCTGTAAGACGCCTACATGGCGCACGTAAGACGCCTACATGGCGCAACTTAAGACGCCTACATGGCGCAACCTAAGACGCCTACATGGCGCACGTAAGACGCATAAAGGCACAACCCGTAAGACGCCTACATGGCGCAACCGAAGACGCCTACATGGTGCACTTAAGACGCCTACATGGCGCACGTAAGACGCGTAAAGGCGCAACCCGTAAGACGCCTACATGGCGCAACCTAAGACACCTACATGGCGCACTTAAGACTCCTACATGGCGCACGTCAGACGCGTAAAGGCGCAACCCGTAAGACGCCTACATGGCGCAACCTAAGACGCCTACATGGCGCACGTAAGACGCGTAAAGGCGCAACCCGCAAGACGCCTACATCGCACAACCTAAGACGCCTACATGGCGCACTTAAGACGCCAACATGGCGCACGTAAGACGCGTAAAGGCGCAACCCGTAAGACGCCTACATGGCGCAACCTAAGACGCCTACATGGCGCACGTAAGACGCGTAAAGGCGCAACCCGTAAGACGCCTACATGGCGCAACCTAAGACGCCTACATGGCGCACGTAAGACGCGTAAAGGCGCAACCCGTAAGACACCTACATGGCGCAACCTAAGACTCCTACTTGGCGCACTTAAGACGCCTACATGGCGCACTTAAGACGCCTACATGGCGCAACCTAAGACGCCTACATGGCACACTTAAGACGCCTACATGGCGCAACCTAAGACGCCTACATGGCGCAACGAAAGACGCCTACATGGCGCAACCTAAGACGCCAACATGGCGTACGTAAGACGCCTACAGGGCGCAACCTAAGACGCCTATAGGGCGCAACCTAAGACGCCTACATGGCGCACTTAAGACGCCTACATGGCGCACGTAAGACGCGTAAAGGCGCAACCCGTAAGATGCCTACATGGCGCAACCTAAGACGCCTACATGGCGCACTTAAGACGCCTACATGGTGCACGTAAGACGCCTTCATGGCGCACTTAAGACGCCTACATGGCGCACGTAAGACGCGTAAAGGAGCAACCCGTAAGACGCCTACATGGTGCAACCTAAGACAACTACATGGTGCACTTAAGACGCCTACATGGCGCACGCAAGACGCCTACATGGTGCAACTTAAGACGCCTACCTGGCGCAACCTAAGACGCCTACATGGCGCACGTAAGACGCGTAAAGGCGCAACCCGTAAGACGCCTACATGGCGCAACCTAAGACGCCTACATGGCGCACTTAAGACGCCTACATGGCGCACGTAAGACGCGTAAAGGCGCAACCCGTAAGACGCCTACATGGCGCAACCTAAGACGCCTACATGGCGCACTTAAAACGCCTACATGGCGTACGTAAGACGCGTAAAGGCGCAACCCGTAAGACGCCTACATGGCGCAACCTAAGACGCCTACATGGCGCACGTAGGACGCGTCAAGGCGCAACCTGTAAGACGCCTACATGGCGCAACTTAAGACGCCTACATGGCGCAACCTAAGACGCCTACATGGCGCACGTAAGACGCATAAAGGCACAACCCGTAAGACGCCTACATGGCGCAACCGAAGACGCCTACAGGTGCACTTAAGACGCCTACATGGCGCACGTAAGACGCGTAAAGGCGCAACCCGTAAGACGCCAACATGGCGCAACCTAAGACGCCTACATGGCGCACTTAAGACGCCTACATGGCGCACGTCAGACGCGTAAAGGCGCAACCCGTAAGACGCCTACGTGGCGCAACCTAAGACGCCTACATGGCGCACGTAAGACGCGTAAAGGCGCAACCCGTAAGACGCCTACATGGCACAACCTAAGACGCCTACATGGCGCACGTAAGACGCGTAAAGGCGCAACCCGTAAGACGCCTACATGGCGCAACCTAAGACGCCTACATGGCGCACGTAAGACGCGTAAAGGCGCAACCCGTAAGACACCTACATGGCGCAACCTAGGACGCCTACATGGCGCACTTAAGACGCCTACATGGCGCACGTAAGACGCGTAAAGGCGCAAACCGTAAGACGCCTACATGGCGCAACCTAAGACGCCTACATGGTGCACGTAAGACGCGTAAAGGCGCAACCCGTAAGACGCCTACATGGCGCAACCTAAGACGCCTACATGGCGCACGTAAGACGCGTAAAGGCGCAACCCGTAAGACACCTACATGGCGCAACCTAAGACTCCTACTTGGCGCACTTAAGACGCCTACATGGCGCACTTAAGACGCCTACATGGCGCAACCTAAGACGCCTACATGGCACACTTAAGACGCCTACATGGCGCAACCTAAGACGCCTACATGGCGCAACGAAAGACGCCTACATGGCGCAACCTAAGACGCCAACATGGCGTACGTAAGACGCCTACAGGGCGCAACCTAAGACGCCTATAGGGCGCAACCTAAGACGCCTACATGGCGCACTTAAGACGCCTACATGGCGCACGTAAGACGCGTAAAGGCGCAACCCGTAAGATGCCTACATGGCGCAACCTAAGACGCCTACATGGCTCACTTAAGACGCCTACATGGTGCACGTAAGACGCCTTCATGGCGCACTTAAGACGCCTACATGGCGCACGTAAGACGCGTAAAGGAGCAACCCGTAAGACGCCTACATGGCGCAACCTAAGACAACTACATGGTGCACTTAAGACGCCTACATGGCGCACGCAAGACGCCTACATGGTGCAACTTAAGACGCCTACCTGGCGCAACCTAAGACGCCTACATGGCGCACGTAAGACGCGTAAAGGCGCAACCCGTAAGACGCCTACATGGCGCAACCTAAGACGCCTACATGGCGCACTGAAGACGCCTACATGGCGCACGTAAGACGCGTAAAGGCGCAACCCGTAAGACGCCTACATGGCGCAACCTAAGACGCCTACATGGCGCACTTAAAACGCCTACATGGCGTACGTAAGACGCGTAAAGGCGCAACCCGTAAGACGCCTACATGGCGCAACCTAAGACGCCTACATGGCGCACGTAGGACGCGTCAAGGCGCAACCTGTAAGACGCCTACATGGCGCACGCAAGACGCCTACATGGCCCAACTTAAGGGGCCTACATGGCGCAACCTAAGACGCCTACATGGCGCACGTAAGACGCGTAAAGGCGCAACCCGTAAGACGCCTACATGGCGCAACCTAAGACGCCTACATGGCGCACGTAAGACGCGTAAAGGCGCAACCCGTAAGACGCCTACATGGCGCAACCTAAGACGCCTACATGCCGCACGTAGAACGCGTAAAGGCGCAACCCGTAAGACGCCTACATGGCGCATCCTAAGACGCCTACATGGCGCACGTAAGACCCGCAAAGGCGAAACCCGTAAGACGCCTACATGGCACAACCTAAGACGCATACATGGCGCACGTAAGACGCGTAAAGGCGCAACCCGTAGGACGCCTACATGGCGCAACCTAAAACGCCTACATGGCGCACGTAAGACGCGTAAAGGCGCAACCCGTAAGACGCCTACATGGCGCAACCTAAGACGCCTACATGCCGCACGTAGAACGCGTAAAGGCGCAACCCGTAAGACGCCTACATGGCGCATCCTAAGACGCCTACATGGCGCACGTAAGACCCGCAAAGGCGCAACCCGTAAGACGCCTACATGGCACAACCTAAGACGCATACATGGCGCACGTAAGACGCGTAAAGGCGCAACCCGTAGGACGCCTACATGGCGCAACCTAAAACGCCTACATGGCGCACGTAAGACGCGTAAAGGCGCAACCCGTAAGACACCTACATGGCGCAACCTAAGACGCCTACTTGGCGCACTTAAGACGCCTACATGGCGCACTTAAGACGCCTACATGGCGCAATCTAAGACGCCTACATGGCGCACTTAAGACGCCTACATGGCGCACTTAAGACGCCTACATGGCGCAACCTAAGACGCCTACATGGCGCAACGAAAGACACCTACATGGCGCAACCTAAGACGCCAACATGGCGTACGTAAGACGCCTACAGGGCGCAACCTAAGACGCCTACAGGGCGCAACCTAAGACGCCTACATGGCGCACTTAAGACGCCTAGATAGCGCACGTAAGACGCGTAAAGGCGCAACCCGTAAGATGCCTACATGGCGCAACCTAAGACGCCTACATGGCGCACTTATGACGCCTACATGGTGCACGTAAGACGCCTTCATGGCGCACTTAAGACGCCTACATGGCGCACGTAAGACGCGTAAAGGCGCAACCCTTAAGACGCCTACATGGCGCAACCTAAGACAACTACATGGCGCACTTAAGACGCCTACATGGCGCACGCAAGACGCCTACATGGTGCAACTTAAGACGCCTACCTGGCGCAACCTAAGACGCCTACATGGCGCACGTAAGACGCGTAAAGGCGCAACCCGTAAGACGCCTACATGGCGCAACCTAAGACGCTTACATGGCACACTTAAGACGCCTACATGGCGCACGTAAGACGTGTAAAGGCGCAACCTAAGACGCCTACATGGCGCAACCTAAGACGCCTACATGGCGCAACCTAAGACGCCTACATGGCGCACTTAAAACGCCTACATGGCATACGTAAGACGCGTAAAGGCACAACCCGTAAGACCCCTACATGGCGCAACCTAAGACGCCTACATGGCGCACGTAGGACGCGTCAAGGCGCAACCTAAGACGCCTACATGGCGCACGCAAGACGCCTACATGGCGCAACTTAAGACGCCTACATGGCGCAACCTAAGACGCCTACATTGCGCACGTAAGACGCATAAAGGCACAACCCGTAAGACGCCTACATGGCGCAACCTAAGACGCCTACATGGCGCACTTAAGACGCCTACATGGCGCACGTAAGATGCGTAAAGGCGCAACCCGTAAGACGCCTACATGGCGCAACCTAAGACGCCTACATGGCGCACGTAAGACGCATAAAGGCGCAACACGTAAGACGCCTACATGGCGCAACCTAAGACGCCTACATGGCGCACTTAAGACGCCTACATGGCGCACGTAAGACCCGTAAAGGCGCAACCCGTAAGACACCTACATGGCGCAACCTAAGACTCCTACTTGGCGCACTTAAGACGCCTACATGGCGCACTTAAGACGCCTACATGGCGCAACCTAAGACGCCTACATGGCACACTTAAGACGCCTACATGGCGCAACCTAAGACGCCTACATGGCGCAACGAAAGACGCCTACATGGCGCAACCTAAGACGCCAACATGGCGTACGTAAGACGCCTACAGGGCGCAACCTAAGACGCCTATAGGGCGCAACCTAAGACGCCTACATGGCGCACTTAAGACGCCTACATGGCGCACGTAAGACGCGTAAAGGCGCAACCCGTAAGATGCCTACATGGCGCAACCTAAGACGCCTACATGGCGCACTTAAGACGCCTACATGGTGCACGTAAGACGCCTTCATGGCGCACTTAAGACGCCTACATGGCGCACGTAAGACGCGTAAAGGAGCAACCCGTAAGACGCCTACATGGCGCAACCTAAGACAACTACATGGTGCACTTAAGACGCCTACATGGCGCACGCAAGACGCCTACATGGTGCAACTTAAGACGCCTACCTGGCGCAACCTAAGACGCCTACATGGCGCACGTAAGACGCGTAAAGGCGCAACCCGTAAGACGCCTACATGGCGCAACCTAAGACGCCTACATGGCGCACGTAGGACGCGTCAAGGCGCAACCTGTAAGACGCCTACATGGCGCACGCAAGACGCCTACATGGCGCAACTTAAGACGCCTACATGGCGCAACCTAAGATGCCTACATGGCGCACGTAAGACGCATAAAGGCACAACCCGTAAGACGCCTACATGGCGCAACCGAAGACGCCTACATGGTGCACTTAAGACGCCTACATGGCGCACGTAAGACGCGTAAAGGCACAACCCGTAAGACGCCTACATGGCGCAACCTAAGACGCCTACATGGCGCACTTAAGACGCCTACATGGCGCACGTCAGACGCGTAAAGGCGCAACCCGTAAGACGCCTACATGGCGCAACCTAAGACGCCTACATGGCGCACGTAAGACGCGTAAAGGCGCAACCCGTAAGACGCCTACATGGCACAACCTAAGACGCCTACATGGCGCACTTAAGACGCCTACATGGCGCACGTAAGACGCGTAAAGGCGCAACCCGTAAGACGCCTACATGGCGCAACCTAAGACGCCTACATGGCGCACGTAAGACGCGTAAAGGCGCAACCCGTAAGACGCCTACATGGCGCAACCTAAGACGCCTACATGGCGCACGTAAGACGCGTAAAGGCGCAACCCGTAAGACACCTACATGGCGCAACCTAAGACTCCTACTTGGCGCACTTAAGACGCCTACATGGCGCACTTAAGACGCCTACATGGCGCAACCTAAGACGCCTACATGGCACACTTAAGACGCCTACATGGCGCAACCTAGGACGCCTACATGGCGCAACGAAAGACGCCTACATGGCGCAACCTAAGACGCCAACATGGCGTACGTAAGACGCCTACAGGGCGCAACCTAAGACGCCTATAGGGCGCAACCTAAGACGCCTACATGGCGCACTTAAGACGCCTACATGGCGCACGTAAGACGCGTAAAGGCGCAACCCGTAAGATGCCTACATGGCGCAACCTAAGACGCCTACATGGCGCACTTAAGACGCCTACATGGTGCACGTAAGACGCCTTCATGGCGCACTTAAGACGCCTACATGGCGCACGTAAGACGCGTAAAGGAGCAACCCGTAAGACGCCTACATGGCGCAACCTAAGACAACTACATGGCGCACTTAAGACGCCTACATGGCGCACGCAAGACGCCTACATGGTGCAACTTAAGACGCCTACCTGGCGCAACCTAAGACGCCTACATGGCGCACGTAAGACGCGTAAAGGCGCAACCCGTAAGACGCCTACATGGCGCAACCTAAGACGCCTACATGGCGCACGTAGGACGCGTAAAGGCGCAACCCGTAAGACGCCTACATGGCGCAACCTAAGACGCCTACATGGCGCACGTAAGACCCGTAAAGGCGCAACCCGTAAGACGCCTACATGGCACAACCTAAGACGCCTACATGGCGCACGTAAGACGCGTAAAGGCGCAACCCGTAAGACGCCTACATGGCGCAACCTAAGACGCCTACATGGCGCACGTAAGACGCGTAAAGGCGCAACCCGTAAGACACCTACATGGCGCAACCTAAGACGCCTACTTGGCGCACTTAAGACGCCTACATGGCGCACTTAAGACGCCTACATGGCGCAACCTAAGACGCCTACATGGCGTACTTAAGACGCCTACATGGCGCACTTAAGACGCCTACATGGCGCAACCTAAGACGCCTACATGGCGCAACGAAAGACGCCTACATGGCGCAACCTAAGACGCCAACATGGCGTACGTAAGACGCCTACAGGGCGCAACCTAAGACGCCTACAGGGCGCAACCTAAGACGCCTACATGGCGCACTTAAGACACCTAGATGGCGCACGTAAGACGCGTAAAGGCGCAACCCATAAGATGCCCACATGGCGCAACCTAAGACGCCTACATGGCGCACTTATGACGCCTACATGGTGCACGTAAGACGCCTTCATGGCGCACTTAAGACGCCTACATGGCGCACGTAAGACGCGTAAAGGCGCAACCCTTAAGACGCCTACATGGCGCAACCTAAGACGCCTACATGGCGCACTGAAGACGCCTACATGGCGCACGCAAGACGCCTACATGGTGCAACTTAAGACGCCTACCTGGCGCAACCTAAGACGCCTACATGGCGCACGTAAGACGCGTAAAGGCGCAACCCGTAAGACGCCTACATGGCGCAACCTAAGACGCCTACATGGCACACTTAAGACGCCTACATGGCGCACGTAAGACGTGTAAAGGCGCAACCTAAGACGCCTACATGGCGCAACCTAAGACGCCTACATGGCGCAACCTAAGACATCTACATGGCGCACTTAAAACGCCTACATGGCGTACGTAAGACGCGTAAAGGCACAACCCGTAAGACCCCTACATGGCGCAACCTAAGACGGCTACATGGCGCACGTAGGACGCGTCAAGGCGCAACCTAAGACGCCTACATGGCGCACGCAAGACGCCTACATGGCGCAACTTAAGACGCCTACATGGCGCAACCTAAGACGCCTACATGGCGCACGTAAGACGCATAAAGGCACAACCCGTAAGACGCCTACATGGCGCAACCTAAGACGCCTACATGGCGCACTTAAGACGCCTACATGGCGCACGTAAGATGCGTAAAGGCGCAACCCGTAAGACGCCTACATGGCGCAACCTAAGACGCCTACATGGCGCACGTAAGACGCATAAAGGCGCAGCACGGAAGACGCCTACATGGTGCAACCTAAGACGCCTACATGGCGCACTTAAGACGCCTACATGGCACACGTAAGACCCGTAAAGGCGCAACCCGTAAGACGCCTACATGGCGCAACCTAAGACGCCTACATGGCGCACTTAAGACGCCTACATGGCGCACGTTAGACGCGTAAAGGCGCAACCCGTAAGACGCCTACATGGCGCAACCTAAGACGCCTACATGGCGCACGTAAGACGCGTAAAGGCACAACCCGTAAGACGCCTACATGGCGCAACCTAAGACGCCTACATGGCGCACGTAAGACGCGTAAAGGCGCAACCCGTAAGACACCTACATGGCGCAACCTAAGACGCCTACTTGGCGCACTTAAGACGCCTACATGGCGTACTTAAGACGCGTACATGGCGCAACGTAAGACGCCTACATGGCGCACTTAAGACGCCTACATGGCGCACTTAAGACGCCTACATGGCGCAACCTAAGACGCCTACATGGCAATACGTAAGACGCCTACATGGCGCAACCTAAGACGCCTACATGGCGCACGTAAGACGCCTACAGGGCGCAACCTAAGACCCCTACAGGGCGCAACCTAAGACGCCTACATGGCGCACTTAAGACGCTTACATGGCGCACGTAAGACGCGTAAAGGCGCAACCCGTAAGATGCCTACATGGCGCAACCTAAGACGCCTACATGGCGCACTTAAGACGCCTACATGGTGCACGTAAGACGCCTACATGGCGCACTTAAGACGCCTACATGGCGCACGTAAGACGCGTAAAGGCGCAACCCGTAAGACGCCTACATGGCGCAACCTAAGACGACTACGTGGCGCACTTAAGACGCCTACATGGCGCAGGCAAGACGCCTACATGGCGCACTTAAGACGCCTACCTGGGGCAACCTAACACGCCTACATGGCGCACTTAAGACGCGTAAAGGCGCAACCCGTAAGACGCCTACATGGCGCAACCTAAGACGCCTACATGGCGCACTTAAGACGCCTACATGGCGCACGTAAGACGCGTAAAGGCGCAACCCGTAAGACGCCTACATGGCGCAACCTAAGACGCCTACATGGTGCACGTATGACGCGTAAAGGCGCAACCCGTAAGACGCCTACATGGCGCACGCAAGACGCCTACATGGCGCAACTTAAGACGCCTACATGGCGCAACCTAAGACGCCTACATGGCGCACGTAAGACGCATAAAGGCGCAACCCGTAAGACGCCTACATGGCGCAACCTAAGACGCCTACATGGCGCACTTAAAACGCCTACATGGCGTACGTAAGACGCGTAAAGGTGCAACCCGTAATACGCCTACATGGCGCAACCTAAGACGCCTATATGGCGTACGTAAGACGCGTAAAGGTGCAACCCGTAAGACGCCTACATGGCGCAACCTAACACGCCTACATGGCGCAGTTAACACGCCTACATGGCGCACGTAAGACGCGTAAAGGCGCAACCCGTAAGACGCCTACGTGGCGCAACCTAAGACGCCTACATGGCACACTTAAGATGCCTACATGGCGCACGTAAGACGCGGAAAGGCGCAACCCGTAAGATGCCTACATGGCGCAACCTAAGCCGCCTACATGGTGCACTTAAGACGCCTACATGGTGCACGTAAGACGTCTACATGGCGCACTTAAGACGCCTACATGGCGCACGTAAGACGCGTAAAGGCGCAACCCGTAAGACGCCTACATGGCACAACCTAAGACGACTACATGGCGCACTTAAGACGCCTACATGGCGCACGCAAGACGCCTACATGGCGCAACTTAAGACGCCTACCTGGCGCAACCTAATACGCCTACATGGCGCACTTAAGACGCGTAAAGGCGCAACCCGTAAGACGCCTACATGGCACAACCTAAGACGCCTACATGGCGCACTTAAAACGCCTACATGGCGTACGTAAGACGCGTAAAGGCGCAACCCGTAAGACGCCTACATGGCGCAACCTATGACGCCTACATGGCGCACGTAGGACGCGTTAAGGCGCAACCCGTAAGACGCCTACATGGCGCACGCAAGACGCCTATATGGCGCAACTTAAGACGCCTACATGGCGCAACCTAAGACGCCTACATGGCGCACGTAAGACGCATAAAGGCACAACCCGTAAGACGCCTACATGGCGCAACCTAAGACGCCTACATGGCGCACGTAAGACGCATAAAGGCACAACCCGTCAGACGCCTACATGGCGCAACCTAAGACGCCTACATGGCGCACTTAAGACGCCTACATGGCGCACGTAAGACGCGTAAAGGCGCAACCCGTAAGACGCCTACATGGCGCAACCTAAGACGCCTACATGGGGCACGTAAGACGCCTACATGGCGCACGTAAGACGCGTAAAGGCACAACCCGTAAGACGCCTACATGGCGCAACCTAAGACGCCTACATGGCGCACGTAAGACGCGTAAAGGCGCAACCCGTAAGACACCTACATGGCGCAACCTAAGACGCCTACTTGGCGCACTTAAGACGCCTACATGGCGTACTTAAGACGCGTACATGGCGCTACGTAAGACGCCTACATGGCGCACTTAAGACGCCTACATGGCGCACTTAAGACGCCTACATGGCGCAACCTAAGACGCCTACATGGCAATACGTAAGACGCCTACGTGGCGCAACCTAAGACGCCTACATGGCGCACGTAAGACGCCTACAGGGCGCAACCTAAGACCCCTACAGGGCGCAACCTAAGACGCCTACATGGCGCACTTAAGACGCTTACATGGCGCACGTAAGACGCATAAAGGCGCAACCCGTAAGATGCCTACATGGCGCAACCTAAGACGCCTACATGGCGCACTTAAGACGCCTACATGGTGCACGTAAGACGCCTACATGGCGCACTTAAGACGCCTACATGGCGCACGTAAGACGCGTAAAGGCGCAACCCGTAAGACGCCTACATGGCGCAACCTAAGACGACTACGTGGCGCACTTAAGACGCCTACATGGCGCAGGCAAGACGCCTACATGGCGCACTTAAGACGCCTACCTGGGGCAACCTAACACGCCTACATGGCGCACTTAAGACGCGTAAAGGCGCAACCCGTAAGACGCCTACATGGCGCAACCTAAGACGCCTACATGGCGCACTTAAGACGCCTACATGGCGCACGTAAGACGCGTAAAGGCGCAACCCGTAAGACGCCTACATGGCGCAACCTAAGACGCCTACATGGTGCACGTATGACGCGTAAAGGCGCAACCCGTAAGACGCCTACATGGCGCACGCAAGACGCCTACATGGCGCAACTTAAGACGCCTACATGGCGCAACCTAAGACGCCTACATGGCGCACGTAAGACGCATAAAGGCGCAACCCGTAAGACGCCTACATGGCGCAACCTAAGACGCCTACATGGCGCACTTAAAACGCCTACATGGCGTACGTAAGACGCGTAAAGGTGCAACCCGTAAGACGCCTACATGGCGCAACCTAAGACGCCTATATGGCGTACGTAAGACGCGTAAAGGTGCAACCCGTAAGACGCCTACATGGCGCAACCTAACACGCCTACATGGCGCAGTTAACACGCCTACATGGCGCACGTAAGACGCGTAAAGGCGCAACCCGTAAGACGCCTACGTGGCGCAACCTAAGACGCCTACATGGCACACTTAAGATGCCTACATGGCGCACGTAAGACGCGGAAAGGCGCAACCCGTAAGATGCCTACATGGCGCAACCTAAGCCGCCTACATGGTGCACTTAAGACGCCTACATGGTGCACGTAAGACGTCTACATGGCGCACTTAAGACGCCTACATGGCGCACGTAAGACGCGTAAAGGCGCAACCCGTAAGACGCCTACATGGCACAACCTAAGACGACTACATGGCGCACTTAAGACGCCTACATGGCGCACGCAAGACGCCTACATGGCGCAACTTAAGACGCCTACCTGGCGCAACCTAATACGCCTACATGGCGCACGTAAGACGCGTAAAGGCGCAACCCGTAAGACGCCTACATGGCACAACCTAAGACGCCTACATGGCGCACTTAAAACGCCTACATGGCGTACGTAAGACGCGTAAAGGCGCAACCCGTAAGACGCCTACATGGCGCAACCTATGACGCCTACATGGCGCACGTAGGACGCGTTAAGGCGCAACCCGTAAGACGCCTACATGGCGCACGCAAGACGCCTACATGGCGCAACTTAAGACGCCTACATGGCGCAACCTAAGACGCCTACATGGCGCACGTAAGACGCATAAAGGCACAACCCGTAAGACGCCTACATGGCGCAACCTAAGACGCCTACATGGCGCACGTAAGACGCATAAAGGCACAACCCGTCAGACGCCTACATGGCGCAACCTAAGACGCCTACATGGCGCACTTAAGACGCCTACATGGCGCACGTAAGACGCGTAAAGGCGCAACCCGTAAGACGCCTACATGGCGCAACCTAAGACGCCTACATGGGGCACGTAAGACGCCTACATGGCGCACGTAAGACGCGTAAAGGCGCAACCCGTAAGACGCCTACATGGCGCAACCTAAGACGCCTACATGGCGCACGTAAGACGCGTAAAGGCGCAACCCGTAAGACGCCTACATTGCGCAACCAAAGACGCCTACATGGCGCACGTAGGACGCGTAAAGGCGCAACCCGTAAGACACCTACATGGCGCAACCTAAGACGCCTACTTGGCGCACTTAAGACGCCTACATGGCGCACTCAAGACGCCTACATGGCGCAACCTAAGACGCCTACATGGCGAACTTAAGACGCCTACATGGCGCACTTAAGACGCCTACATGGCACAACCTTAGACGCCTACATGGCGCAACGTAAGACGCCTACAGGGCGCAACCTAAGACGCCTACAGGGCGCAACCTAAGACGCCTACATGGTGCACTTAAGACGCCTACATGGCGCACGTAAGACGCGGAAAGGCGCAACTCGTAAGATGCCTACATGGCGCAACCTAAGCCGCCTACATGGTGCACTTAAGACGCCTACATGGTGCACGTAGGACGCCTACATGGCGCACTTAAGACGCCTACATGGCGCACGTAAGACGCGTAAAGGCGCAACCCGTAAGACGCCTACATGGCGCAACCTAAGACGACTACATGGCGCACTTAAGATGCCTACATGGCGCACGCAAGACGCCTACATGGCGCAACTTAAGACGCCTACCTAGCGCAACCTAAGACGCCTACATGGCGCACGTAAGACGCGTAAAGGCGCAACCCGTAAGACGCCTACATGGCACAACCTAAGACGCCTACATGGCGCACTTAAAACGCCTACATGGCGCACGTAAGACGCATAAAGGCACAACCCGTAAGACGCCTACATGGCGCAACCTAAGACGCCTACATGGCGCACGTAGGACGCATAAAGGCACAACCCGTCAGACGCCTACATGGCGCAACCTAAGACGCCTACATGGCGCACTTAAGACGCCTACATGGCGCACGTAAGACACGTAAAGGCGCAACCCGTAAGACGCCTACATGGCGCAACCTAAGACGCCTACATGGCGCACTTAAGACGCCTACATGGCGCACGTAAGACGCGTAAAGGCGCAACCCGTAAGACGCCTACATGGCGCAACCTAAGACGCCTACATGGCGCACGTAAGACGCGTAAAGGCGCAACCCGTAAGACGCCTACATGGCGCAACCAAAGACGCCTACATGGCGCACGTAGGATGCGTAAAGACGCAACCCGTAAGACACCTACATGGCGCAACCTAAGACGCCTACTTGGCGCACTTAAGACGCCTACATGGCGCACTCAAGACGCCTACATGGCGCAACCTAAGACGCCTACATGGCGCACTTAAGACGCCTACATGGCGCACTTAAGACGCCTACATGGCGCAACCTTAGACGCCTACATGGCGCAACGTAAGACGCCTACAGGGCGCAACCTAAGACGCCTACATGGCGCACTTAAGACGCCTACATGGCGCACGTAAGACGCGGAAAGGCGCAACCCGTAAGATGCCTACATGGCGCAACCTAAGCCGCCTACATGGTGCACTTAAGACGCCTACATGGTGCACGTAGGACGCCTACATGGCGCACTTAAGACGCCTACATGGCGCACGTAAGACGCGTAAAGGCGCAACCCGTAAGACGCCTACATGGCGCAACCTAAGACGACTACATGGCGCACTTAAGATGCCTACATGGCGCACGCAAGACGCCTACATGGCGCAACTTAAGACACCTACCTGGGGCAACCTAAGACGCCTACATGGCGCACGTAAGACGCGTAAAGGCGCAACCCGTAAGACGCCTACATGGCACAACCTAAGTCGCCTACATGGCGCACTTAAAACGCCTACATGGCGTACGTAAGACGCGTAAAGGCGCAACCCGTAAGACGCCTACATGGCGCAATCTATGACGCCTACATGGCGCACGTAGGACGCGTTAAGGCGCAACCCGTAAGACGCCTACATGGCGCACGCAAGAGGCCTACATGGCGCAACTTAAGACGCCTACATGGCGCAACCTAAGACGCCTACATGGCGCACGTAAGACGCATAAAGGCACAACCCGTAAGACGCCTACATGGCGCAACCTAAGACGCCTACATGGCGCACTTAAGACGCCTACATGGCGCACGTAAGACGCGTAAAGGCGCAACCCGTAAGACGCCTACATGGCGCAACCTAAGACGCCTACATGGCGCACTTAAGAAGCCTAAATGGCGCACGTAAGACGCGTAAAGGCGCAACCCGTAAGACGCCTACATGGCGCAACCTAAGACGCCTACATGGCGCACGTAAGACGCGTAAAGGCGCAACCCGTAAGACGCCTACATGGCGCAGCCAAAGACGCCTACATGGCGCACTTAAGACGCCTACATGGCGCACTTAAGACGCCTACATGGCGCACTTAAGACGCCGACATGGCGCACGTAAGACGCGTAAAGGCGCAACTCGTAAGACACCTACATGGCGCAACCTAAGACGCCTACTTGGCGCACTTAAGACGCCTACATGGCGCACTTAAGACGCCTACATGGCGCAACCTAAGACGCCTACATGGCGCAACGTAAGACGCCTCCATGGCGCAACCTAAGACGCCTACATGGCGCACGTAAGACGCCTACAGGGCGCAACCTAAGACGCCTACAGGGCGAAACCTAAGACGCCTACATGGCGCACTTCAGACGCCTACATGGCGCACGTAAGACGCGGAAAGGCGCAACCCGTAAGATGCCTACATGGCGCAACCTAAGCCGCCTACGTGGTGCACTTAAGACGCCTACATGGCGCACTCAAGACGCCTACATGGCGCAACCTAAGACGCCTACATGGCGAACTTAAGACGCCTACATGGCGCACTTAAGACAACTACATGGCACAACCTTAGACGCCTACATGGCGCAACGTAAGACGCCTACAGGGCGCAACCTAAGACGCCTACAGGGCGCAACCTAAGACGCCTACATGGTGCACTTAAGACGCCTACATGGCGCACGTAAGACGCGGAAAGGCGCAACTCGTAAGATGCCTACATGGCGCAACCTAAGCCGCCTACATGGTGCACTTAAGACGCCTACATGGTGCACGTAGGACGCCTACATGGCGCACTTAAGACGCCTACATGGCGCACGTAAGACGCGTAAAGGCGCAACCCGTAAGACGCCTACATGGCGCAACCTAAGACGACTACATGGCGCACTTAAGATGCCTACATGGCGCACGCAAGACGCCTACATGGCGCAACTTAAGACGCCTACCTAGCGCAACCTAAGACGCCTACATGGCGCACGTAAGACGCGTAAAGGCGCAACCCGTAAGACGCCTACATGGCACAACCTAAGACGCCTACATGGCGCACTTAAAACGCCTACATGGCGCACGTAAGACGCATAAAGGCACAACCCGTAAGACGCCTACATGGCGCAACCTAAGACGCCTACATGGCGCACGTAGGACGCATAAAGGCACAACCCGTCAGACGCCTACATGGCGCAACCTAAGACGCCTACATGGCGCACTTAAGACGCCTACATGGCGCACGTAAGACACGTAAAGGCGCAACCCGTAAGACGCCTACATGGCGCAACCTAAGACGCCTACATGGCGCACTTAAGACGCCTACATGGCGCACGTAAGACGCGTAAAGGCGCAACCCGTAAGACGCCTACATGGCGCAACCTAAGACGCCTACATGGCGCACGTAAGACGCGTAAAGGCGCAACCCGTAAGACGCCTACATGGCGCAACCAAAGACGCCTACATGGCGCACGTAGGATGCGTAAAGACGCAACCCGTAAGACACCTACATGGCGCAACCTAAGACGCCTACTTGGCGCACTTAAGACGCCTACATGGCGCACTCAAGACGCCTACATGGCGCAACCTAAGACGCCTACATGGCGCACTTAAGACGCCTACATGGCGCACTTAAGACGCCTACATGGCGCAACCTTAGACGCCTACATGGCGCAACGTAAGACGCCTACAGGGCGCAACCTAAGACGCCTACATGGCGCACTTAAGACGCCTACATGGCGCACGTAAGACGCGGAAAGGCGCAACCCGTAAGATGCCTACATGGCGCAACCTAAGCCGCCTACATGGTGCACTTAAGACGCCTACATGGTGCACGTAGGACGCCTACATGGCGCACTTAAGACGCCTACATGGCGCACGTAAGACGCGTAAAGGCGCAACCCGTAAGACGCCTACATGGCGCAACCTAAGACGACTACATGGCGCACTTAAGATGCCTACATGGCGCACGCAAGACGCCTACATGGCGCAACTTAAGACGCCTACCTGGGGCAACCTAAGACGCCTACATGGCGCACGTAAGACGCGTAAAGGCGCAACCCGTAAGACGCCTACATGGCACAACCTAAGTCGCCTACATGGCGCACTTAAAACGCCTACATGGCGTACGTAAGACGCGTAAAGGCGCAACCCGTAAGACGCCTACATGGCGCAATCTATGACGCCTACATGGCGCACGTAGGACGCGTTAAGGCGCAACCCGTAAGACGCCTACATGGCGCACGCAAGAGGCCTACATGGCGCAACTTAAGACGCCTACATGGCGCAACCTAAGACGCCTACATGGCGCACGTAAGACGCATAAAGGCACAACCCGTAAGACGCCTACATGGCGCAACCTAAGACGCCTACATGGCGCACTTAAGACGCCTACATGGCGCACGTAAGACGCGTAAAGGCGCAACCCGTAAGACGCCTACATGGCGCAACCTAAGACGCCTACATGGCGCACTTAAGAAGCCTAAATGGTGCACGTAAGACGCGTAAAGGCGCAACCCGTAAGACGCCTACATGGCGCAACCTAAGACGCCTACATGGCGCACGTAAGACGCGTAAAGGCGCAACCCGTAAGACGCCTACATGGCGCAGCCAAAGACGCCTACATGGCGCACTTAAGACGCCTACATGGCGCACTTAAGACGCCTACATGGCGCACTTAAGACGCCGACATGGCGCACGTAAGACGCGTAAAGGCGCAACTCGTAAGACACCTACATGGCGCAACCTAAGACGCCTACTTGGCGCACTTAAGACGCCTACATGGCGCACTTAAGACGCCTACATGGCGCAACCTAAGACGCCTACATGGCGCAACGTAAGACGCCTCCATGGCGCAACCTAAGACGCCTACATGGCGCACGTAAGACGCCTACAGGGCGCAACCTAAGACGCCTACAGGGCGAAACCTAAGACGCCTACATGGCGCACTTCAGACGCCTACATGGCGCACGTAAGACGCGGAAAGGCGCAACCCGTAAGATGCCTACATGGCGCAACCTAAGCCGCCTACGTGGTGCACTTAAGACTCCTACATGGTGCACGTAAGACGCCTACATGGCGCACTTAAGACGCCTACATGACGCACGTAAGACGCGTAAAGGCGCAACCCGTAAGACGCCTACATGGCGCAACCTAAGACGCCTACATGGTGCACGTATAACGCGTAAAGGCGCAACCCGTAAGACGCCTACATGGCGCACGCAAGACGCCTACATGGCGCAACTTAAGACGCCTACATGGCGCAACCTAAGACGCCTACATGGCGCACGTAAGACGCATAAAGGCGCAACCCGTAAGACGCCTACATGGCGCAACCTAAGACGCCTACATGGCGCACTTAAAACGCCTACATGGCGTACGTAAGACGCGTAAAGGCGCAACCCGTAAGACGCCTACGTGGCGCAACCTAAGACGCCTACATGGCACACTTAAGATGCCTACATGGCGCACGTAAGACGCGGAAATGCGCAACCCGTAAGATGCCTACATGGCGCAACCTAAGCCGCCTACATGGTGCACTTAAGACGCCTACATGGTGCACGTAAGACGTCTACATGGCTCACTTAAGACGCCTACATGGCGCACGTAAGACGCGTAAAGGCGCAACCCGTAAGACGCCTACATGGCACAACCTAAGACGACTACATGGCGCACTTAAGACGCCTACATGGCGCACGTAAGACGTCTACATGGCGCAACTTAAGACGCCTACCTGGCGCAACCTAAGACGCCTAGATGGCGCACGTAAGACGCGTAAAGGCGCAACCCGTAAGACGCCTACATGGCACAAACTAAGACGCCTACATGGCGCACTTAAAACGCCTACATGGCCTACGTACGACGCGTAAAGGCGCAACCCATAAGACGCCTACATGGCGCAACCTATGACGCCTACATGGCGCACGTAGGACGCGTTAAGGCGCAACCCGTAAGACGCCTGCATGGCGCACGCAAGACGCCTACATGGCGCAACTTAAGACGCCTACATGGCGCAACCTAAGACGCCTACATGGCGCACGTAAGACGCATAAAGGCACAACCCGTAAGACGCCTACATGGCGCAACCTAAGACGCCTACATGGCGCACGTAAGAGGCATAAAGGCACAACCCGTCAGACGCCTACATGGCGCAACCTAAGACGCCTACATGGCGCACTTAAGACGCCTACATGGCGCACGTAAGACGCGTAAAGGCGCAACCCGTAAGACGCCTACATGGCGCAACCTAAGACGCCTATATGGCGCACTTAAGACGCCTACATGGCGCACGTAAGACGCGTAAAGGCGCAACTCGTAAGACGCCTACATGGCGCAACCTAAGACGCCTACATGGCGCACGTAAGACGCGTAAAGGCGCAACCCGTAAGACGCCTACATGGCGCAACCAAAGACGCCTACATGGCGCACGTAGGACGCGTAGAGGCGCAACCCGTAAGACACCTACATGGCGCAACCTAAGACGCCTACTTGGCGCACTTAAGACGCCTACATGGCGCACTCAAGACGCCTACATGGCACAACCTAAGACGCCTACATGGCGCACTTAAGACGCCTACATGGCGCACTTAAGACGCCTACATGGCGCAACCTTAGACGCCTACATGGCGCAACGTAAGACGCCTACAGGGCGCAACCTAAGACGCCTACAGGGCGCAACCTAAGACGCCTACATGGCGCACTTAAGACGCCTACATGGCGCACGTAAGACGCGGAAAGGCGCAACCCGTAAGATGCCTACATGGCGCAACCTAAGCCGCCTACATGGTGCACTTAAGACGCCTACATGGTGCACGTAGGACGCCTACATGGCGCACTTAAGACGCCTACATGGCGCACGTAAGACGCGTAAAGACGCAACCCCTAAGACGCCTACATGGCGCAATCTAAGACGACTACATGGCGCACTTAAGATGCCTACATGGCGCACGCAAGACGTCTACATGGCGCAACTTAAGACGCCTACCTGGCGCAACCTAAGACGCCTACATGGCGCACGTAAGACGCGTAAAGGCGCAACCCGTAAGACGCCTACATGGCACAACCTAAGTCGCCTACATGGCGCACTTAAAACGCCTACATGGCGTACATAAGACGCGTAAAGGCGCAACCCGTAAGACGCCTACATGGCGCAACCTATGACGCCTACATGGCGCACGTAGGACGCGTTAAGGCGCAACCCGTAAGACGCCTACATGGCGCACGCAAGAGGCCTACATGGCGCAACTTAAGACGCCTACATGGCGCAACCTAAGACGCCTACATGGCGCACGTAAGACGCATAAAGGCACAACCCGTAAGACGCCTACATGGCGCAACCTAAGACGCCTACATGGCGCACTTAAGACGCCTACATGGCGCACGTAAGACGCGTAAAGGCGCAACCCGTAAGACGCCTACATGGCGCAACCTAAGACGCCTACATGGCGCACTTAAGACGCCTACATGGCGCACGTAAGACGCGTAAAGGCGCAACCGGTAAGACGCCTACATGGCGCAACCTAAGACGCCTACATGGCGCACGTAAGACGCGTAAAGGCGCAACCCGTAAGACGCCTACATGGCGCAACCAAAGACGCCTACATGGCAAACTTAAGACCCCTACATGGCGCACTTAAGACGCCTACATGGCGCACTTAAGACGCCTACATGGCGCACGTAAGACGCGTAAAGGCGCAACCCGTAAGACACCTACATGGCGCAACCTAAGACGCCTACTTGGCGCACTTAAGACGCCTACATGGCGCACTTAAGACGCCTACATGGCGCAACCTAAGACGCCTACATGGCGCAACGTAAGACGCCTACATGGCGCAACCTAAGACGCCTACATGGCGCACGTAAGACGCCTTCAGGGCGCAACCTAAGACGCCTACAGGGCGCAACCTAAGACGCCTACATGGCGCACTTCAGACGCCTACATGGCGCACGTAAGACGCGGAAAGGCGCAACCCGTAAGATGCCTACATGGCGCAACCTAAGCCGCCTACATGGTGCACTTAAGACGCCTACATGGTGCACGTAAGACGCCTACATGGCGCACTTAAGACGCCTACATGGCACAACCTAAGACGCCTACATGGCACACTTAAGACGCCTACATGGCGCACTTAAGACGCCTACATGGCGCGACCTTAGACGCCTACATGGCGCAACGTAAGACGCCTACAGGGCGCAACCTAAGACGCCTACAGGGCGCAACCTAAGACGCCTACATGGCGCACTTAAGACGCCTACATGGCGCACGTAAGACGCGGAAAGGCGCAACCCGTAAGATGCCTACATGGCGCAACCTAAGCCGCCTACATGGTGCACTTAAGACGCCTACATGGTGCACGTAGGACGCCTACATGGCGCACTTAAGACGCCTACATGGCGCACGTAAGACGCGTAAAGACGCAACCCCTAAGACGCCTACATGGCGCAATCTAAGACGACTACATGGCGCACTTAAGATGCCTACATGGCGCACGCAAGACGTCTACATGGCGCAACTTAAGACGCCTACCTGGCGCAACCTAAGACGCCTACATGGCGCACGTAAGACGCGTAAAGGCGCAACCCGTAAGACGCCTACATGGCACAACCTAAGTCGCCTACATGGCGCACTTAAAACGCCTACATGGCGTACATAAGACGCGTAAAGGCGCAACCCGTAAGACGCCTACATGGCGCAACCTATGACGCCTACATGGCGCACGTAGGACGCGTTAAGGCGCAACCCGTAAGACGCCTACATGGCGCACGCAAGAGGCCTACATGGCGCAACTTAAGACGCCTACATGGCGCAACCTAAGACGCCTACATGGCGCACGTAAGACGCATAAAGGCACAACCCGTAAGACGCCTACATGGCGCAACCTAAGACGCCTACATGGCGCACTTAAGACGCCTACATGGCGCACGTAAGACGCGTAAAGGCGCAACCCGTAAGACGCCTACATGGCGCAACCTAAGACGCCTACATGGCGCACTTAAGACGCCTACATGGCGCACGTAAGACGCGTAAAGGCGCAACCGGTAAGACGCCTACATGGCGCAACCTAAGACGCCTACATGGCGCACGTAAGACGCGTAAAGGCGCAACCCGTAAGACGCCTACATGGCGCAACCAAAGACGCCTACATGGCAAACTTAAGACCCCTACATGGCGCACTTAAGACGCCTACATGGCGCACTTAAGACGCCTACATGGCGCACGTAAGACGCGTAAAGGCGCAACCCGTAAGACACCTACATGGCGCAACCTAAGACGCCTACTTGGCGCACTTAAGACGCCTACATGGCGCACTTAAGACGCCTACATGGCGCAACCTAAGACGCCTACATGGCGCAACGTAAGACGCCTACATGGCGCAACCTAAGACGCCTACATGGCGCACGTAAGACGCCTTCAGGGCGCAACCTAAGACGCCTACAGGGCGCAACCTAAGACGCCTACATGGCGCACTTCAGACGCCTACATGGCGCACGTAAGACGCGGAAAGGCGCAACCCGTAAGATGCCTACATGGCGCAACCTAAGCCGCCTACATGGTGCACTTAAGACGCCTACATGGTGCACGTAAGACGCCTACATGGCGCACTTAAGACGCCTACATGGCACAACCTAAGACGCCTACATGGCACACTTAAGACGCCTACATGGCGCACTTAAGACGCCTACATGGCGCGACCTTAGACGCCTACATGGCGCAACGTAAGACGCCTACAGGGCGCAACCTAAGACGCCTACAGGGCGCAACCTAAGACGCCTACATGGCGCACTTAAGACGCCTACATGGCGCACGTAAGACGCGGAAAGGCGCAACCCGTAAGATGCCTACATGGCGCAACCTAAGCCGCCTACATGGTGCACTTAAGACGCCTACATGGTGCACGTAGGACGCCTACATGGCGCACTTAAGACGCCTACATGGCGCACGTAAGACGCGTAAAGACGCAACCCCTAAGACGCCTACATGGCGCAATCTAAGACGACTACATGGCGCACTTAAGATGCCTACATGGCGCACGCAAGACGTCTACATGGCGCAACTTAAGACGCCTACCTGGCGCAACCTAAGACGCCTACATGGCGCACGTAAGACGCGTAAAGGCGCAACCCGTAAGACGCCTACATGGCACAACCTAAGTCGCCTACATGGCGCACTTAAAACGCCTACATGGCGTACGTAAGACGCGTAAAGGCGCAACCCGTAAGACGCCTACATGGCGCAACCTATGACGCCTACATGGCGCACGTAGGACGCGTTAAGGCGCAACCCGTAAGACGCCTACATGGCGCACACAAGAGGCCTACATGGCGCAACTTAAGACGCCTACATGGCGCAACCTAAGACGCCTACATGGCGCACGTAAGACGCATAAAGGCACAACCCGTAAGACGCCTACATGGCGCAACCTAAGACGCCTACATGGCGCACTTAAGACGCCTACATGGCGCACGTAAGACGCGTAAAGGCGCAACCCGTAAGACGCCTACATGGCGCAACCTAAGACGCCTACATGGCGCACTTAAGACGCCTACATGGCGCACGTAAGACGCGTAAAGGCGCAACCGGTAAGACGCCTACATGGCGCAACCTAAGACGCCTACATGGCGCACGTAAGACGCGTAAAGGCGCAACCCGTAAGACGCCTACATGGCGCAACCAAAGACGCCTACATGGCAAACTTAAGACGCCTACATGGCGCACTTAAGACGCCTACATGGCGCACTTAAGACGCCTACATGGCGCACGTAAGACGCGTAAAGGCGCAACCCGTAAGACACCTACATGGCGCAACCTAAGACGCCTACTTGGCGCACTTAAGACGCCTACATGGCGCACTTAAGACGCCTACATGGCGCAACCTAAGACGCCTACATGGCGCAACGTAAGACGCCTACATGGCGCAACCTAAGACGCCTACATGGCGCACGTAAGACGCCTTCAGGGCGCAACCTAAGACGCCTACAGGGCGCAACCTAAGACGCCTACATGGCGCACTTCAGACGCCTACATGGCGCACGTAAGACGCGGAAAGGCGCAACCCGTAAGATGCCTACATGGCGCAACCTAAGCCGCCTACATGGTGCACTTAAGACGCCTACATGGTGCACGTAAGACGCCTACATGGCGCACTTAAGACGCCTACATGGCGCACGTAAGACGCGTAAAGGCGCAACCCGTAAGACGCCTACATGGCGCAACCTAAGACGCCTACATGGTGCACGTATGACGCGTAAAGGCGCAACCCGTAAGACGCCTACATGGCGCACGCAAGACGCCTACATGGCGCAACTTAAGACGCCTACATGGCGCAACCTAAGACGCCTACATGGCGCACGTAAGACGCATAAAGGCGCAACCCGTAAGACGCCTACATGGCGCAACCTAAGACGCCTACGCCTACATGGCGCACTTAAAACGCCTACATGGCGTACGTAAGACGCGTAAAGGCGCAACCCGTAAGACGCCTACATGGCGCAACCTAAGACGCCTACATGGCGTACGTAAGACGCGTAAAGGTGCAACCCGTAAGACGCCTACATGGCGCAACCTAAGACGCCTACATGGCGCAGTTAACACGCCTACATGGCGCACGTAAGACGCGTAAAGGCGCAACCCGTAAGACGCCTACGTGGCGCAACCTAAGACGCCTACATGGCACACTTAAGATGCCTACATGGCGCACGTAAGACGCGGAAAGGCGCAACCCGTAAGATGCCTACATGGCCCAACCTAAGCCGCCTACATGGTGCACTTAAGACGCCTACATGGTGCACGTAAGACGTCTACATGGCGCACTTAAGACGCCTACATGGCGCACGTAAGACGCGTAAAGGCGCAACCCGTAAGACGCCTACATGGCGCAACCTAAGACGACTACATGGCGCACTTAAGACGCCTACATGGCGCACGCAAGACGCCTACATGGCGCAACTTAAGACGCCTACCTGGCGCAACCTAAGACGCCTACATGGCGCACGTAAGACGCGTAAAGGCGCAACCCGTAAGACGCCTACATGACACAACTTAAGACGCCTACATGGCGCACTTAAAACGCCTACATGGCGTACGTAACACGCGTAAAGGCGCAACCCGTAAGACGCCTACATGGCGCAACCTATGACGCCTACATGGCGCACGTAGGACGCGTTAAGGCGCAACCCGTAAGACGCCTACATGGCGCACGCAAGACGCCTACATGGCGCAACTTAAGACGCCTACATGGCGCAACCTAAGACGCCTACATGGCGCACGTAAGACGCATAAAGGCACAACCCGTAAGACGCCTACATGGCGCAACCTAAGACGCCTACATGGCCCACGTAAGACGCATAAAGGCACAACCCGTCAGACGCCTACATGGCGCAACCTAAGACGCCTACATGGCGCACTTAAGACGCCTACATGGCGCACGTAAGACGCGCAAAGGCGCAACCCGTAAGACGCCTACATGGCGCAACCTAAGACGCCTACATGGCGCACTTAAGACGCCTACATGGCGCACGTAAGACGCGTAAAGGCGCAACCCGTAAGACGCCTACATGGCGCAACCTAAGACGCCTACATGGCGCACGTAAGACGCGTAAAGGTGCAACCCGTAAGACGCCTACATGGCGCAACCAAAGACGCCTACATGGCGCACGTAGGACGCGTAAAGGCGCAACCCGTAAGACACCTACATGGCGCAACCTAAGACGCCTACTTGGCGCACTTAAGACGCCTACATGGCGCACTTAAGACGCCTACATGGCGCAACCTAAGACGCCTACATGGCGCACTTAAGACGCCTACATGTCGCACTTAAGACGCCAACATGGCGCAACCTTAGACGCCTACATGGCGCAACGTAAGACGCCTACAGGGCGCAACCTAAGACGCCTACAGGGCGCAACCTAAGACGCCTACATGGCGCACTTAAGACGCCTACATGGCGCACGTAAGACGCGGAAAGGCGCAACCCGTAAGATGCCTACATGACGCAACCTAAGCCGCCTACATGGTGCACTTAAGACGCCTACATGGTGCACGTAAGACGCCTACATGGCGCACTTAAGACGCCTACATGGCGCACGTAAGACGCGTAAAGGCGCAACCCGTAAGACGCCTACATGGCGCAACCTAAGACGACTACATGGCGCACTTAAGACGCCTACATGGCGCACGCAAGACGCGTAAAGGCGCAACCCATAAGACGCCTACATGGCACAACCTAAGTCGCCTACATGGCGCAATTAAAACGCCTACATGGCGTACGTAAGACGCGTAAAGGCGCAACCCGTAAGACGCCTACATGGCGCAACCTATGACGCCTACATGGCGCACGTAGGACGCGTTAAGGGGCAACCCGTAAGATGCCTACATGGCGCACGCAAGAGGCCTACATGGCGCAACTTAAGACGCCTATATGGCGCAACCTAAGACGCCTACATGGCGCACGTAAGACGCATAAATGCACAACCCGTAAGTCGCCTACATGGCGCAACCTAAGACGCCTACATGGCGCACTTAAGACGCCTACATGGCGCACGTAAGACGCGTAAAGGCGCAACCCGTAAGACGCCTACATGGCGCAACGTAAGACACCTACATGGCGCACTTAAGACGCCTACATGGCGCACGTAAGACGCGTAAAGGCGCAACCCGTAAGACGCCTACATGGCGCAACCTAAGACGTCTACATGGCTCACGTAAGACGCGTAAAGGCGCAACCTGTAAGACGCCTACATGGCGCAACCAAAGACGCCTACATGGCGCACGTAGGACGCGTAAAGGCGCAACCCGTAAGACACCTACATGGCGCAACCTAAGACGCCTACTTGGCGCACTTAAGACGCCTACATGGCGCACTTAAGACGCCTACATGGCGCAACCTAAGACGCCTACATGGCGCAACGTAAGACGCCTACATGGCGCAACCTAAGACGCCTACATGGCGCACGTAAGACGCCTACAGGGCGCAACCTAAGACGCCTACAGGGCGCAACCTAAGACGCCTACATGGCGCACGTAAGACGCGGAAAGGCGCAACCCGTAAGATGCCTACATGGCGCAACCTAAGCCGCCTACATGGTGCACTTAAGACGCCTACATGGTGCACGTAAGACGCCTACATGGCGCACTTAAGACGCCTACATGGCGCACGTAAGACGCGTAAAGGCGCAACCCGTAAGACGCCTACATGGCGCAACCTAAGACGCCTACATGGTGCACGTATGACGCGTAAAGGCGCAACCCGTAAGACGCCTACATGGCGCACGCAAGACGCCTACATGGCGCAACTTAAGACGCCTACATGGCGCAACCTAAGACGCCTACATGGCGCACGTAAGACGCATAAAGGCGCAACCCGTAAGACGCCTACATGGCGCACTTAAAACGCCTACATGGCGTACGTAAGACGCGTAAAGGCGCAACCCGTAAGACGCCTACATGGCGCAACCTAAGACGCCTACATGGCGTACGTAAGACGCGTAAAGGTGCAACCCGTAAGACGCCTACATGGCGCAACCTAAGACGCCTACATGGCGCAGTTAACACGCCTACATGGCGCACGTAAGACGCGTAAAGGCGCAACCCGTAAGACGCCTACGTGGCGCAACCTAAGACGCCTACATGGCACACTTAAGATGCCTACATGGCGCACGTAAGACGCGGAAAGGCGCAACCCGTAAGATGCCTACATGGCGCAACCTAAGCCGCCTACATGGTGCACTTAAGACGCCTACATGGTGCACGTAAGACGTCTACATGGCGCACTTAAGACGCCTACATGGCGCACGTAAGACGCGTAAAGGCGCAACCCGTAAGACGCCTACATGGCGCAACCTAAGACGACTACATGGCGCACTTAAGACGCCTACATGGCGCACGCAAGACGCCTACATGGCGCAACTTAAGACGCCTACCTGGCGCAACCTAAGACGCCTACATGGCGCACGTAAGACGCGTAAAGGCGCAACCCGTAAGACGCCTACATGGCACAACTTAAGACGCCTACATGGCGCACTTAAAACGCCTACATGGCGTACGTAACACGCGTAAAGGCTCAACCCGTAAGACGCCTACATGGCGCAACCTATGACGCCTACATGGCGCACGTAGGACGCGTTAAGGCGCAACCCGTAAGAAGCCTACATGGCGCACGCAAGACGCCTACATGGCGCAACTTAAGACGCCTACATGGCGCAACCTAAGACGCCTACATGGCGCACGTAAGACGCATAAAGGCACAACCCGTAAGACGCCTACATGGCGCAACCTAAGACGCCTACATGGCGCACGTAAGACGCATAAAGGCACAACCCGTCAGACGCCTACATGGCGCAACCTAAGACGCCTACATGGCGCACTTAAGACGCCTACATGGCGCACATAAGACGCGTAAAGGCGCAACCCGTAAGACGCCTACATGGCGCAACCTAAGACGCCTACATGGCGCACTTAAGACGCCTACATGGCGCACGTAAGACGCGTAAAGGCGCACGTAAGACGCGTAAAGGCGCTACCCGTAAGACGCCTACATGGCGCAACCTAAGACGCCTACATGGCGCACGTAAGACGCGTAAAGGTGCAACCCGTAAGACGCCTACATGGCGCAACCAAAGACGCCTACATGGCACACGTAGGACGCGTAAAGGCGCAACCCGTAAGACACCTACATGGCGCAACCTAAGACGCCTACTTGGCGCACTTAAGACGCCTACATGGCGCACTTAAGACGCCTACATGGCGCAACCTAAGACGCCTACATGGCGCACTTAAGACGCCTACATGTCGCACTTAAGACGCCAACATGGCGCAACCTTAGACGCCTACATGGCGCAACGTAAGACGCCTACAGGGCGCAACCTAAGACGCCTACAGGGCGCAACCTAAGACGCCTACATGGCGCACTTAAGACGCCTACATGGCGCACGTAAGACGCGGAAAGGCGCAACCCGTAAGATGCCTACATGGCGCAACCTAAGCCGCCTACATGGTGCACTTAAGACGCCTACATGGTGCACGTAAGACGCCTACATGGCGCACTTAAGACGCCTACATGGCGCACGTAAGACGCGTAAAGGCGCAACCCGTAAGACGCCTACATGGCGCAACCTAAGACGACTACATGGCGCACTTAAGACGCCTACATGGCGCACGCAAGACGCGTAAAGGCGCAACCCATAAGACGCCTACATGGCACAACCTAAGTCGCCTACATGGCGTAATTAAAACGCCTACATGGCGTACGTAAGACGCGTAAAGGCGCAACCCGTAAGACGCCTACATGGCGCAACCTATGACGCCTACATGGCGCACGTAGGACGCGTTAAGGGGCAACCCGTAAGATGCCTACATGGCGCACGCAAGAGGCCTACATGGCGCAACTTAAGACGCCTACATGGCGCAACCTAAAACGCCTACATGGCGCACGTAAGACGCGTAAAGGCGCAACCCGTAAGACGCCTACATGGCGCAACCTAAGACGCCTACATGGCGCACGTAGGACGCGTAAAGGCGCAACCCGTAAGACACCTACATGGCGCAACCTAAGACGCCTACTTGGCGCACTTAAGATGCATACATGGCGCACTTAAGACGCCTACATGGCGCAACCTAAGACGCCTACATGGCGCAACGTAAGACGCCTACATGGCGCAACCTAAGACGCCTACATGGCGCACGTAAGACTCCTACAGGGCGCAACCTAAGACGCCTACAGGGCGCAACCTAAGACGCCTACATGGCGCACTTCAGACGCCTACATGGCGCACGTAAGACGCGGAAAGGCGCAACCCGTAAGATGCCTACATGGCGCAACCTAAGCCGCCTACATGGTGCACTTAAGACGCCTACATGGTGCACGTAAGACGCCTACATGGCGCACTTAAGACGCCTACATGGCGCACGTAAGACGCGTAAAGGCGCAACCCGTAAGACGCCTACATGGCGCAACCTAAGACGCCTACATGGCGCACTTAAGACGCCTACATGGCGCACGTAAGACGCGTAAAGGCGCACGTAAGACGCGTAAAGGCGCAACCCGTAAGACGCCTACATGGCGCAACCTAAGACGCCTACATGGCGCACGTAAGACGCGTTAAGGCGCAACCCGTAAGAAGCCTACATGGCGCACGCAAGACGCCTACATGGCGCAACTTAAGACGCCTACATGGCGCCACTTCAGACGCCTACATGGCGCACGTAAGACGCATAAAGGCACAACCCGTAAGACGCCTACATGGCGCAACCTAAGACGCCTACATGGCGCACGTAAGACGCATAAAGGCACAACCCGTCAGACGCCTACATGGCGCAACCTAAGACGCCTACATGGCGCACTTAAGACGCCTACATGGCGCACATAAGACGCGTAAAGGCGCAACCCGTAAGACGCCTACATGGCGCAACCTAAGACGCCTACATGGCGCACTTAAGACGCCTACATGGCGCACGTAAGACGCGTAAAGGCGCACGTAAGACGCGTAAAGGCGCAACCCGTAAGACGCCTACATGGCGCAACCTAAGACGCCTACATGGCGCACGTAAGACGCGTAAAGGTGCAACCCGTAAGACGCCTACATGGCGCAACCAAAGACGCCTACATGGCACACGTAGGACGCGTAAAGGCGCAACCCGTAAGACACCTACATGGCGCAACCTAAGACGCCTACTTGGCGCACTTAAGACGCCTACATGGCGCACTTAAGACGCCTACATGGCGCAACCTAAGACGCCTACATGGCGCACTTAAGACGCCTACATGTCGCACTTAAGACGCCAACATGGCGCAACCTTAGACGCCTACATGGCGCAACGTAAGACGCCTACAAGGCGCAACCTAAGACGCCTACAGGGCGCAACCTAAGACGCTTACATGGCGCACTTAAGACGCCTACATGGCGCACGTAAGACGCGGAAAGGCGCAACCCGTAAGATGCCTACATGGCGCAACCTAAGCCGCCTACATGGTGCACTTAAGACGCCTACATGGTGCACGTAAGACGCCTACATGGCGCACTTAAGACGCCTACATGGCGCACGTAAGACGCGTAAAGGCGCAACCCGTAAGACGCCTACATGGCGCAACCTAAGACGACTACATGGCGCACTTAAGACGCCTACATGGCGCACGCAAGACGCGTAAAGGCGCAACCCATAAGACGCCTACATGGCACAACCTAAGTCGCCTACATGGCGTAATTAAAACGCCTACATGGCGTACGTAAGACGCGTAAAGGCGCAACCCGTAAGACGCCTACATGGCGCAACCTATGACGCCTACATGGCGCACGTAGGACGCGTTAAGGGGCAACCCGTAAGATGCCTACATGGCGCACGCAAGAGGCCTACATGGCGCAACTTAAGACGCCTACATGGCGCGACCTAAAACGCCTATATGGCGCACGTAAGACGCGTAAAGGCGCAACCCGTAAGACGCCTACATGGCGCAACCTAAGACGCCTACATGGCGCACGTAGGACGCGTAAAGGCGCAACCCGTAAGACACCTACATGGCGCAACCTAAGACGCCTACTTGGCGCACTTAAGATGCCTACATGGCGCACTTAAGACGCCTACATGGCGCAACCTAAGACGCCTACATGGCGCAACGTAAGACGCCTACATGGCGCAACCTAAGACGCCTACATGGCGCGGGTAAGACGCCTACAGGGCGCAACCTAAGACGCCTACAGGGCGCAACCTAAGACGCCTACATGGCGCACTTCAGACGCCTACATGGCGCACGTAAGACGCGGAAAGGCGCAACCCGTAAGATGCCTACATGGCGCAACCTAAGCCGCCTACATGGTGCACTTAAGACGCCTACATGGTGCACGTAAGACGCCTACATGGCGCACTTAAGACGCCTACATGGCGCACGTAAGACGCGTAAAGGCGCAACCCGTAAGACGCCTACATGGCGCAACCTAAGACGCCTACATGGTGCACGTATGACGCGTAAAGGCGCAACCCGTAAGACGCCTACATGGCGCACGCAAGACGCCTACATGGCGCACGTAAGACGCATAAAGGCGCAACCCGTAAGACGCCTACATGGCGCAACCTAAGACGCCTACATGGCGCACTTAAAACGCCTACATGGCGTACGTAAGACGCGTAAAGGCGCAACCCGTAAGACGCCTACATGGCGCAACCTAAGACGCCTACATGGCGTACGTAAGACGCGTAAAGGTGCAACCCGTAAGACGCCTACATGGCGCAACCTAAGACGCCTACATGGCGCAGTTAACACGCCTACATGGCGCACGTAAGACGCGTAAAGGCGCAACCCGTAAGACGCCTACGTGGCGCAACCTAAGACGCCTACATGGCACACTTAAGATGCCTACATGGCGCACGTAAGACGCGGAAAGGCGCAACCCGTAAGATGCCTACATGGCGCAACCTAAGCCGCCTACATGGTGCACTTAAGACGCCTACATGGTGCACGTAAGACGTCTACATGGCGCACTTAAGACGCCTACATGGCGCACGTAAGACGCGTAAAGGCGCAACCCGTAAGACGCCTACATGGCGCAACCTAAGACGACTACATGGCGCACTTAAGACGCCTACATGGCGCACGCAAGACGCCTACATGGCGCAACTTAAGACGCCTACCTGGCGCAACCTAAGACGCCTACATGGCGCACGTAAGACGCGTAAAGGCGCAACCCGTAAGACGCCTACATGGCACAACTTAAGACGCCTACATGGCGCACTTAAAACGCCTACATGGCGTACGTAACACGCGTAAAGGCGCAACCCGTAAGACGCCTACATGGCGCAACCTATGACGCCTACATGGCGCACGTAGGACGCGTTAAGGCGCAACCCGTAAGAAGCCTACATGGCGCAACTTAAGACGCCTACATGGCGCAACCTAAGACGCCTACATGGCGCACGTAAGACGCATAAAGGCACAACCCGTAAGACGCCTACATGGCGCAACCTAAGACGCCTACATGGCGCACGTAAGACGCATAAAGGCACAACCCGTCAGACGCCTACATGGCGCAACCTAAGACGCCTACATGGCGCACTTAAGACGCCTACATGGCGCACGTAAGACGCGTAAAGGCGCAACCCGTAAGACGCCTACATGGCGCAACCTAAGACGCCTACATGGCGCACTTAAGACGCCTACATGGCGCACGTAAGACGCGTAAAGGCGCACGTAAGACGCGTTAAGGCGCAACCCGTAAGACGCCTACATGGCGCAACCTAAGACGCCTACATGGCGCACGTAAGACGCGTAAAGGTGCAACCCGTAAGACGCCTACATGGCGCAACCAAAGACGCCTACATGGCGCACGTAGGACGCGTAAAGGCGCAACCCGTAAGACACCTACATGGCGCAACCTAAGACGCCTACTTGGCGCACTTAAGACGCCTACATGGCGCACTTAAGACGCCTACATGGCGCAACCTAAGACGCCTACATGGCGCACTTAAGACGCCTACATGTCGCACTTAAGACGCCAACATGGCGCAACCTTAGACGCCTACATGGCGCAACGTAAGATGCCTACAGGGCGCAACCTAAGACGCCTACAGGGCGCAACCTAAGACGCCTACATGGCGCACTTAAGACGCCTACATGGCGCACGTAAGACGCGGAAAGGCGCAACCCGTAAGATGCCTACATGGCGCAACCTAAGCCGCCTACATGGTGCACTTAAGACGCCTACATGGTGCACGTAAGACGCCTACATGGCGCACTTAAGACGCCTACATGGCGCACGTAAGACGCGTAAAGGCGCAACCCGTAAGACGCCTACATGGCGCAACCTAAGACGACTACATGGCGCACTTAAGACGCCTACATGGCGCACGCAAGACGCGTAAAGGCGCAACCCATAAGACGCCTACATGGCACAACCTAAGTCGCCTACATGGCGTAATTAAAACGCCTACATGGCGTACGTAAGACGCGTAAAGGCGCAACCCGTAAGACGCCTACATGGCGCAACCTATGACGCCTACATGGCGCACGTAGGACGCGTTAAGGGGCAACCCGTAAGATGCCTACATGGCGCACGCAAGAGGCCTACATGGCGCAACTTAAGACGCCTATATGGCGCAACCTAAGACGCCTACATGGCGCACGTAAGACGCATAAAGGCACAACCCGTAAGACGCCTACATGGCGCAACCTAAGACGCCTACATGGCGCACTTAAGACGCCTACATGGCGCACGTAAGACGCGTAAAAGCGCAACCCGTAAGACGCCTACATGGCGCAACGTAAGACGCCTACATGGCGCACTTAAGACGCCTACATGGCGCACGTAAGACGCGTAAAGGCGCAACCCGTAAGACGCCTACATGGCGCAACCTAAGACGTCTACATGGCGCACGTAAGACGCGTAAAGGCGCAACCCGTAAGACGCCTACATGGCGCAACCAAAGACGCCTACATGGCGCACGTAGGACGCGTAAAGGCGCAACCCGTAAGACACCTACATGGCGCAACCTAAGACGCCTACTTGGCGCACTTAAGACGCCTACATGGCGCACTTAAGACGCCTACATGGCGCAACCTAAGATGCCTACATGGCGCAACGTAAGACGCCTACATGGCGCAACCTAAGACGCCTACATGGCGCAACCTAAGCCGCCTACATGGTGCACTTAAGACGCCTACATGGTGCACGTAAGACGTCTACATGGCGCACTTAAGACGCCTACATGGCGCACGTAAGACGCGTAACGGCGCAACCCGTAAGACGCCTACATGGCGCAACCTAAGACGACTACATGGCGCACTTAAGACGCCTACATGGCGCACGCAAGACGCCTACATGGCGCAACTTAAGACGCCTACCTGGCGCAACCTAAGACGCCTACATGGCGCACGTAAGACGCGTAAAGGCGCAACCCGTAAGACGCCTACATGGCACAACCTAAGACGCCTACATGGCGCACTTAAAACGCCTACATGGCGTACGTAAGACGCGTAAAGGCGCAACCCGTAAGACGCCTACATGGCGCAACCTATGACGCCTACATGGCGCACGTAGGACGCGTTAAGGCGCAACCCGTAAGACGCCTACATGGCGCACGCAAGACGCCTACATGGCGCAACTTAAGACGCCTACATGGCGCAACCTAAGACGCCTACATGGCGCACGTAAGACGCATAAAGGCACAACCCGTAAGACGCCTACATGGCGCAACCTAAGACGCCTACATGGCGCACGTAAGACGCATAAAGGCACAACCCGTCAGACGCCTACATGGCGCAACCTAAGACGCCTACATGGCGCACTTAAGACGCCTACATGGCGCACGTAAGACGCGTAAAGGCGCAACCCGTAAGACGCCTACATGGCGCAACCCAAGACGCCTACATGGCGCACTTAAGACGCCTACATGGCGCACGTAAGACGCGTGAAGGCGCAACCCGTAAGACGCCTACATGGCGCAACCTAAGACGCCTACATGGCGCACGTAAGACGCGTAAAGGTGCAACCCGTAAGTCGCCTACATGGCGCAACCAAACACGCCTACATGGCGCACGTAGGACGCGTAAAGGCGCAACCCGTAAGACACCTACATGGCGCACGCAAGACACCTACATGGCGCAACTTAAGACGCCTACATGGCGCAACCTAAGACGCCTACATGGAGCACTTAACACGCCTACATGGCGCACGTAAGACGCATAAAGGCACAACCCGTAAGACGCCTACATGGCGCAACCTAAGACGCTTACATGGCGCACTTAAGACGCCTACATGGCGCACGTAAGACGCGTAAAGGCGCAACCCGTAAGACGCCTACATGGCGCAACCTAAGACGCCTACATGGCGCACTTAAGACGCCTACATGGCGCACGTAAGACGCGTGAAGGCGCAACCCGTAAGACGCCTACATGGCGCAACCTAAGACGCCTACATGGCGCACGTAAGACGCGTAAAGGTGCAACCCGTAAGACGCCTACATGGCGCAACCAAAGACGCCTACATGGCGCACGTAGGACGCGTAAAGGCGCAACCCGTAAGACACCTACATGGCGCAACCTAAGACGCCTACATGGCGCACTTAAGACGCCTACATGGCGCACGTAAGACGCGTAAAGGCGCAACCCGTAAGACGCCTACATGGCGCAACCCAAGACGCCTACATGGCGCACTTAAGACGCCTACATGGCGCACGTAAGACGCGTGAAGGCGCAACCCGTAAGACGCCTACATGGCGCAACCTAAGACGCCTACATGGCGCACGTAAGACGCGTAAAGGTGCAACCCGTAAGTCGCCTACATGGCGCAACCAAACACGCCTACATGGCGCACGTAGGACGCGTAAAGGCGCAACCCGTAAGACACCTACATCGCGCACGCAAGACACCTACATGGCGCAACTTAAGACGCCTACATGGCGCAACCTAAGACGCCTACATGGCGCACTTAACACGCCTACATGGCGCACGTAAGACGCATAAAGGCACAACCCGTAAGACGCCTACATGGCGCAACCTAAGACGCTTACATGGCGCACTTAAGACGCCTACATGGCGCACGTAAGACGCGTAAAGGCGCAACCCGTAAGACGCCTACATGGCGCAACCTAAGACGCCTACATGGCGCACTTAAGACGCCTACATGGCGCACGTAAGACGCGTGAAGGCGCAACCCGTAAGACGCCTACATGGCGCAACCTAAGACGCCTACATGGCGCACGTAAGACGCGTAAAGGTGCAACCCGTAAGACGCCTACATGGCGCAACCAAAGACGCCTACATGGCGCACGTAGGACGCGTAAAGGCGCAACCCGTAAGACACCTACATGGCGCAACCTAAGACGCCTACTTGGCGCACTTAAGACGCCTACATGGCGCACTTAAGACGCCTACATGGCGCAACCTAAGATGCCTACATGGCGCAACGTAAGACGCCTACATGGCGCAACCTAAGACGCCTACATGGCGCAACCTAAGCCGCCTACATGGTGCACTTAAGACGCCTACATGGTGCACGTAAGACGTCTACATGGCGCACTTAAGACGCCTACATGGCGCACGTAAGACGCGTAACGGCGCAACCCGTAAGACGCCTACATGGCGCAACCTAAGACGACTACATGGCGCACTTAAGACGCCTACATGGCGCACGCAAGACGCCTACATGGCGCAACTTAAGACGCCTACCTGGCGCAACCTAAGACGCCTACATGGCGCACGTAAGACGCGTAAAGGCGCAACCCGTAAGACGCCTACATGGCACAACCTAAGACGCCTACATGGCGCACTTAAAACGCCTACATGGCGTACGTAAGACGCGTAAAGGCGCAACCCGTAAGACGCCTACATGGCGCAACCTATGACGCCTACATGGCGCACGTAGGACGCGTTAAGGCGCAACCCGTAAGACGCCTACATGGCGCACGCAAGACGCCTACATGGCGCAACTTAAGACGCCTACATGGCGCAACCTAAGACGCCTACATGGCGCACGTAAGACGCATAAAGGCACAACCCGTAAGACGCCTACATGGCGCAACCTAAGACGCCTACATGGCGCACGTAAGACGCATAAAGGCACAACCCGTCAGACGCCTACATGGCGCAACCTAAGACGCCTACATGGCGCACTTAAGACGCCTACATGGCGCACGTAAGACGCGTAAAGGCGCAACCCGTAAGACGCCTACATGGCGCAACCCAAGACGCCTACATGGCGCACTTAAGACGCCTACATGGCGCACGTAAGACGCGTGAAGGCGCAACCCGTAAGACGCCTACATGGCGCAACCTAAGACGCCTACATGGCGCACGTAAGACGCGTAAAGGTGCAACCCGTAAGTCGCCTACATGGCGCAACCAAAGACGCCTACATGGCGCACGTAGGACGCGTAAAGGCGCAACCCGTAAGACACCTACATGGCGCACGCAAGACACCTACATGGCGCAACTTAAGACGCCTACATGGCGCAACCTAAGACGCCTACATGGCGCACTTAACACGCCTACATGGCGCACGTAAGACGCATAAAGGCACAACCCGTAAGACGCCTACATGGCGCAACCTAAGACGCTTACATGGCGCACTTAAGACGCCTACATGGCGCACGTAAGACGCGTAAAGGCGCAACCCGTAAGACGCCTACATGGCGCAACCTAAGACGCCTACATGGCGCACTTAAGACGCCTACATGGCGCACGTAAGACGCGTGAAGGCGCAACCCGTAAGACGCCTACATGGCGCAACCTAAGACGCCTACATGGCGCACGTAAGACGCGTAAAGGTGCAACCCGTAAGACGCCTACATGGCGCAACCAAAGACGCCTACATGGCGCACGTAGGACGCGTAAAGGCGCAACCCGTAAGACACCTACATGGCGCAACCTAAGACGCCTACTTGGCGCACTTAAGACGCCTACATGGCGCACTTAAGACGCCTACATGGCGCAACCTAAGACGCCTACATGGCGCACTTAAGACGCCTACATGTCGCACTTAAGACGCCAACATGGCGCAACCTTAGACGCCTACATGGCGCAACGTAAGACGCCTACAGGGCGCAACCTAAGACGCCTACAGGGCGCAACCTAAGACGCCTACATGGCGCACTTAAGACGCCTACATGGCGCACGTAAGACGCGGAAAGGCGCAACCCGTAAGATGCCTACATGGCGCAACCTAAGCCGCCTACATGGTGCACTTAAGACGCCTACATGGTGCACGTAAGACGCCTACATGGCGCACTTAAGACGCCTACATGGCGCACGTAAGACGCGTAAAGGCGCAACCCGTAAGACGCCTACATGGCGCAACCTAAGACGAATACATGGCGCACTTAAGACGCCTACATGGCGCACGCAAGACGCGTAAAGGCGCAACCCATAAGACGCCTACATGGCACAACCTAAGTCGCCTACATGGCGCACTTAAAACGCCTACATGGCGTACGTAAGACGCGTAAAGGCGCAACCCGTAAGACGCCTACATGGCGCAACCTATGACCCCTACATGGCGCACGTAGGACGCGTTAAGGGGCAACCCGTAAGATGCCTACATGGCGCACGCAAGAGGCCTACATGGCGCAACTTAAGACGCCTATATGGCGCAACCTAAGACGCCTACATGGCGCACGTAAGACGCATAAAGGCACAACCCGTAAGACGCCTACATGGCGCAACCTAAGACGCCTACATGGCGCACTTAAGACGCCTACATGGCGCACGTAAGACGCTTAAAGGCGCAACCCGTAAGACGCCTACATGGCGCAACGTAAGACGCCTACATGGCGCACTTAAGACGCCTACATGGCGCACGTAAAACGCGTAAAGGCGCAACCCGTAAGACGCCTACATGGCGCAACCTAAGACGTCTACATGGCGCACGTAAGACGCGTAAAGGCGCAATCCGTAAGACGCCTACATGGCGCAACCAAAGACGCCTACATGGCGCACGTAGGACGCGTAAAGGCGCAACCCGTAAGACACCTACATGGCGCAACCTAAGACGCCTACTTGGCGCACTTAAGACGCCTACATGGCGCACTTAAGACGCCTACATGGCGCAACCTAAGATGCCTACATGGCGCAACATAAGACGCCTACATGGCGCAACCTAAGACGCCTACATGGCGCACGTAAGACGCCTACAGGGCGCAACCTAAGACGCCTACAGGGCGCAACCTAAGACGCCTACATGTCGCACTTCAGACGCCTACATGGCGCACGTAAGACGCGGAAAGGCGTAACCCGTAAGATGCCTACATGGCGCAACCTAAGCCGCCTACATGGTGCACTTAAGACGCCTACATGGTGCACGTGAGACGCCTACATGGCGCACTTAAGACGCCTACATGGCGCACGTAAAACGCGTAAAGGCGCAACCCGTAAGTCGCCTACATGGCGCAACCTAAGACGACTACATGGCGCACTAAAGACGCCTACATGGCGCACGCAAGACGCCTACATGGCGCAACTTAAGACGCCTACCTGGCGCAACCTAAGACCCCTACATGGCGCACGTAAGACGCGTAAAGGCGCAACCCGTAAGACGCCTACATGGCGCAACCTAAGACGCCTACATGGCGCACTTAAGACGCCTGCATGGCGCACGTAAGACGCGTAAAGGGGCAACCCGTAAGACGCCTACATGGCGCAACCTAAGACGCCTACATGGCGCACTTAAGACGCCTACATGGCGCACGTAAGACGCGTAAAGGCGCAACCCGTAAGACGCCTACATGGCGCAACCTAAGACGCCTACATGGTGCACGTAAGACGCGTAACAGCGCAACCCGTAAGACGCCTACATGGCGCACGCAAGACACCTACATGGCGCAACTTAAGACGCCTACATGGCGCAACCTAAGACGCCTACATGGCGCACTTAACACGCCTACATGGCGCACGTAAGACGCATAAAGGCACAACCCGTAAGACGCCTACATGGCGCAACCTAAGACGCTTACATGGCGCACTTAAGACGCCTACATGGCGCACGTAAGACGCGTAAAGGCGCAACCCGTAAGACGCCTACATGGCGCAACCTAAGACGCCTACATGGCGCACTTAAGACGCCTACATGGCGCACGTAAGACGCGTGAAGGCGCAACCCGTAAGACGCCTACATGGCGCAACCTAAGACGCCTACATGGCGCACGTAAGACGCGTAAAGGTGCAACCCGTAAGACGCCTACATGGCGCAACCAAAGACGCCTACATGGCGCACGTAGGACGCGTAAAGGCGCAACCCGTAAGACACCTACATGGCGCAACCTAAGACGCCTACTTGGCGCACTTAAGACGCCTACATGGCGCACTTAAGACGCCTACATGGCGCAACCTAAGACGCCTACATGGCGCACTTAAGACGCCTACATGTCGCACTTAAGACGCCAACATGGCGCAACCTTAGACGCCTACATGGCGCAACGTAAGACGCCTACAGGGCGCAACCTAAGACGCCTACAGGGCGCAACCTAAGACGCCTACATGGCGCACTTAAGACGCCTACATGGCGCACGTAAGACGCGGAAAGGCGCAACCCGTAAGATGCCTACATGGCGCAACCTAAGCCGCCTACATGGTGCACTTAAGACGCCTACATGGTGCACGTAAGACGCCTACATGGCGCACTTAAGACGCCTACATGGCGCACGTAAGACGCGTAAAGGCGCAACCCGTAAGACGCCTACATGGCGCAACCTAAGACGAATACATGGCGCACTTAAGACGCCTACATGGCGCACGCAAGACGCGTAAAGGCGCAACCCATAAGACGCCTACATGGCACAACCTAAGTCGCCTACATGGCGCACTTAAAACGCCTACATGGCGTACGTAAGACGCGTAAAGGCGCAACCCGTAAGACGCCTACATGGCGCAACCTATGACGCCTACATGGCGCACGTAGGACGCGTTAAGGGGCAACCCGTAAGATGCCTACATGGCGCACGCAAGAGGCCTACATGGCGCAACTTAAGACGCCTATATGGCGCAACCTAAGACGCCTACATGGCGCACGTAAGACGCATAAAGGCACAACCCGTAAGACGCCTACATGGCGCAACCTAAGACGCCTACATGGCGCACTTAAGACGCCTACATGGCGCACGTAAGACGCTTAAAGGCGCAACCCGTAAGACGCCTACATGGCGCAACGTAAGACGCCTACATGGCGCACTTAAGACGCCTACATGGCGCACGTAAAACGCGTAAAGGCGCAACCCGTAAGACGCCTACATGGCGCAACCTAAGACGTCTACATGGCGCACGTAAGACGCGTAAAGGCGCAATCCGTAAGACGCCTACATGGCGCAACCAAAGACGCCTACATGGCGCACGTAGGACGCGTAAAGGCGCAACCCGTAAGACACCTACATGGCGCAACCTAAGACGCCTACTTGGCGCACTTAAGACGCCTACATGGCGCACTTAAGACGCCTACATGGCGCAACCTAAGATGCCTACATGGCGCAACATAAGACGCCTACATGGCGCAACCTAAGACGCCTACATGGCGCACGTAAGACGCCTACAGGGCGCAACCTAAGACGCCTACAGGGCGCAACCTAAGACGCCTACATGTCGCACTTCAGACGCCTACATGGCGCACGTAAGACGCGGAAAGGCGTAACCCGTAAGATGCCTACATGGCGCAACCTAAGCCGCCTACATGGTGCACTTAAGACGCCTACATGGTGCACGTGAGACGCCTACATGGCGCACTTAAGACGCCTACATGGCGCACGTAAAACGCGTAAAGGCGCAACCTGTAAGTCGCCTACATGGCGCAACCTAAGACGACTACATGGCGCACTTAAGACGCCTACATGGCGCACGCAAGACGCCTACATGGCGCAACTTAAGACGCCTACCTGGCGCAACCTAAGACCCCTACATGGCGCACGTAAGACGCGTAAAGGCGCAACCCGTATAACGCCTACATGGCGCAACCTAAGACGCGTACATGGCGCACTTAAGATGCCTACATGGCGCACGTAAGACGCGTAAAGGCGCAACCCGTAAGACGCCTACATGGCGCAACCTAAGACGCCTACATGGCGCACTTAGGACGCCTACATGGCGCACGTAAGACGCGTAAAGGCGCAACCCGTAAGACGCCTACATGGCGCAACCTAAGACGACTACATGGCGCACTTAAGAAGCCTACATGGCGCAGGCAAGACGCCTACATGGCGCACTTAAGACGCCTACCTGGCGCAACCTAAGACGCCTACATGGTGCACGTAAGACGCATAACGGCGCAACCCGTAAGACGCCTACACGGCGCACGTAGGACGCGTCAAGCCGCAACCCGTAAGACGCCTACATGGCGCACGCAAGATGCCTACATGGCGCAACTTAAGACGCCTACATGGCGCAAGCTAAGACGCCTACATGGCGCACGTAAGACGCATAAAGGCACAACCCGTAAGACGCCTACATGGCGCAACCTAAGACGCCTACATGGCGCACTTAAGACGCCTACACGGCGCACGTAAGACGCGTAAAGGCGCAACCCGTAAGACGCCTACATGGCGCAACCTAAGACGCCTACATGGCGCACTTAAGACGCCTACATGGCGCACGTAAGACGCGTAAAGGCGCAACCCGTAAGACGCCTACATGGCGCAACCTAAGACGCCTACATGGCGCACTTAACACGCCTACATGGCGCACGTAAGACGCCTACATGGCGCACTTAAGACGCCTACATGGCGCACTTAAGACGCCTACATCGCGCACGTAAGACGCTTAAAGGCGCAACCCGTAAGACGCCTACATGGCGCACTTAAGATGCCTACATGGCGCACGTAAGACGCGTAAAGGCGCAACCCGTAAGACGCCTACATGGCGCAACCTAAGACGTCTACATGGCGCACGTAAGACGCGTAAAGGCGCAACCCGTAAGACGCCTACATGGCGCACTTAAGACGCCTACATGGCGCACTTAAGACGCCTACATGGCGCACTTAAGACGCCTACATGGCGCACGTAAAACGCGTAAAGGCGCAACCCGTAAGACGCCTACATGGCGCAACCTAAGACGTCTACATGGCGCACGTAAGACGCGTAAAGTCGCAACCCGTAAGACGCCTACATGGCGCAACCAAAGACGCCTACATGGCGCACGTAGGACGCGTAAAGGCGCAACCCGTAAGACACCTACATGGCGCAACCTAAGACGCCTACTTGGCGCACTTAAGACGCCTACATGGCGCACTTAAGACGCCTACATGGCGCAACCTAAGATGCCTACATGGCGCAACGTAAGACGCCTACATGGCGCAACCTAAGACGCCTACATGGCGCACGTAAGACGCCTACAGGGCGCAACCTAAGACGCCTACAGGGCGCAACCTAAGACGCCTACATGTCGCACTTCAGACGCCTACATGGCGCACGTATGACGCGGAAAGGCGTAACCCGTAAGATGCCTACATGGCGCAACCTAAGCCGCCTACATGGTGCACTTAAGACGCCTACATGGTGCACGTAAGACGCCTACATGGCGCACTTAAGACGCCTACATGGCGCACGTAAAACGCGTAAAGGCGCAACCCGTAAGTCGCCTACATGGCGCAACCTAAGACCACTACATGGCGCACTTAAGACGCCTACATGGCGCACGCAAGACGCCTACATGGTGCAACTTAAGACGCCTACCTGGCGCAACCTAAGACCCCTACATGGCGCACGTAAGACGCGTAAAGGCGCAACCCGTAAGACGCCTACATGGCGCAACCTAAGACGCCTACATGGCGCACTTAAGATGCCTACATGGCGCACGTAAGACGCGTAAAGGCGCAACCCGTAAGACGCCTACATGGCGCAACCTAAGACGCCTACATGGCGCACTTAGGACGCCTACATGGCGCACGTAAGACGCGTAAAGGCGCAACCCGTAAGACGCCTACATGGCGCAACCTAAGACGACTACATGGCGCACTTAAGACGCCTACATGGCGCAGGCAAGACGCCTACATGGCGCACTTAAGACGCCTACCTGGCGCAACCTAAGACGCCTACATGGTGCACGTAAGACGCATAACGGCGCAACCCGTAAGACGCCTACATGGCGCAACCAATGACGCTTACACGGCGCACGTAGGACGCGTCAAGGCGCAACCCGTAAGACGCCTACATGGCGCACGCAAGACGCCTACATGGCGCAACTTAAGACGCCTACATGGCGCAAGCTAAGACGCCTACATGGCGCACGTAAGACGCATAAAGGCACAACCCGTAAGACGCCTACATGGCGCAACCTAAGACGCCTACATGGCGCACTTAAGACGCCTACACGGCGCACGTAAGACGCGTAAAGGCGCAACCCGTAAGACGCCTACATGGCTCAACCTAAGACGCCTACATGGCGCACTTAAGACGCCTACATGGCGCACGTAAGACGCGTAAAGGCGCAACCCGTAAGACGCCTACATGGCGCAACCTAAGACGCCTACATGGCGCACTTAACACGCCTACATGGCGCACGTAAGACGCCTACATGGCGCACTTAAGACGCCTACATGGCGCACTTAAGACGCCTACATGGCGCACGTAAGACGCTTAAAGGCGCAACCCGTAAGACGCCTACATGGCGCACTTAAGACGCCTACATGGCGCACTTAAGACGCCTACATGGCGCACGTAAGACGCGTAAAGGCGCAACCCGTAAGACGCCTACATGGCGCAACCTAAGACGTCTACATGGCGCACGTAAGACGCGTAAAGGCGCAACCCGTAAGACGCCTACATGGCGCACTTAAGACGCCTACATGGCGCACTTAAGACGCCTACATGGCGCACTTAAGACGCCTACATGGCGCACGTAAAACGCGTAAAGGCGCAACCCGTAAGACGCCTACATGGCGCAACCTAAGACGTCTACATGGCGCACGTAAGACGCGTAAAGGCGCAACCCGTAAGACGCCTACATGGCGCAACCAAAGACGCCTACATGGCGCACGTAGGACGCGTAAAGGCGCAACCCGTAAGACACCTACATGGCGCAACCTAAGACGCCTACTTGGCGCACTTAAGACGCCTACATGGCGCACTTAAGACGGCTACATGGCGCAACCTAAGATGCCTACATGGCGCAACGTAAGACGCCTACATGGCGCAACCTAAGACGCCTACATGGCGCACGTAAGACGCCTACAGGGCGCAACCTAAGACGCCTACAGGGCGCAACCTAAGACGCCTACATGTCGCACTTCAGACGCCTACATGGCGCACGTAAGACGCCTACATGGCGCACTTAAGACGCCTACATGGCGCACGTAAAACGCGTAAAGGCGCAACCCGTAAGTCGCCTACATGGCGCAACCTAAGACGACTACATGGCGCACTTAAGACGCCTACATGGCGCACGCAAGACGCCTACATGGCGCAACTTAAGACGCCTACCTGGCGCAACCTAAGACCCCTACATGGCGCACGTAAGACGCGTAAAGGCGCAACCCGTAAGACGCCTACATGGCGCAACCTAAGATGCCTACATGGCGCACTTAAGACGCCTGCATGGCGCACGTAAGACGCGTAAAGGCGCAACCCGTAAGACGCCTACATGGCGCAACCTAAGACGCCTACATGGCGCACTTAAGACGCCTACATGGCGCACGTAAGACGCGTAAAGGCGCAACCCGTAAGACGCCTACATGGCGCAACCTAAGACGCCTACATGGTGCACGTAAGACGCGCAACGGCGCAACCCGTAAGACTCCTACATGGCGCACGCAAGACACCTACATGGCGCAACTTAAGACGCCTACATGGCGCAACCTAAGACGCCTACATGGCGCACTTAACACGCCTACATGGCGCACGTAAGACGCATAAAGGCACAACCCGTAAGACGCCTACATGGCGCAACCTAAGACGCTTACATGGCGCACTTAAGACGCCTACATGGCGCACGTAAGACGCGTAAAGGCGCAACCCGTAAGACGCCTACATGGCGCAACCTAAGACGCCTACATGGCGCACTTAAGACGCCAACATGGCGCACGTAAGACGCGTAAAGGCGCAACCCGTAAGACGCCTACATGGCGCAACCTAAGACGCCTACATGGTGCACGTAAGACGCATAACGGTGCAACCCGTAAGACGCCTACATGGCGCACGCAAGACGCCTACATGGCGCAACTTAAGACGCCTACATGGCGCAACCTAAGACGCCTACATGGCGCACGTAAGACGCATAAATGCGCAACCCGTAAGACGCCTACATGGCGCAACCTAAGACGCCTACATGGCGCACTTAACACGCCTACATGGCGCACGTAAGACGCCTACATGGCGCACTTAAGACGCCTATATGGCGCACGTAAGACGCGTAAAGGCGACACCCGTAAGACGCCTACATGGCGCAACCAATGACGCCTACATGGCGCAACCTAAGACGCCTACATGGCGCACTTAACACGCCTACATGGCGCACGTAAGACGCCTACATGGCGCACTTAAGACGCCTACATGGCGCACTTAAGACGCCTACATGGCGCACGTAAGACGCTTAAAGGCGCAACCCGTAAGACGCCTACATGGCGCACTTAAGACGCCTACATGGCGCACTTAAGACGCCTACATGGCGCACGTAAGACGCGTAAAGGCGCAACCCGTAAGACGCCTACATGGCGCAACCTAAGACGTCTACATGGCGCACGTAAGACGCGTAAAGGCTCAACCCGTAAGACGCCTACATGGCGCACTTAAGACGCCTACATGGCGCACTTAAGACGCGTAAAGGCGCAACCCGTAAGACGCCTACATGGCGCAACCTAAGACGCCTACATGGCGCACTTAACACGCCTACATGGCGCACTTAAGACGCATAAATGCGCAACCCGTAAGACGCCTACATGGCGCAACCTAAGACGCCTACATGGCGCACTTAACACGCCTACATGGCGCACGTAAGACGCCTACATGGCGCACTTAAGACAGCTATATGGCGCACGTAAGACGCGTAAAGGCGCAACCCGTAAGACGCCTACATGGCGCAACCAATGACGCCTACATGGCGCAACCTAAGACGCCTACATGGCGCACTTAACACGCCTACATGGCGCACGTAAGACGCCTACATGGCGCACTTAAGACGCCTACATGGCGCACTTAAGACGCCTACATGGCGCACGTAAGACGCTTAAAGGCGCAACCCGTAAGACGCCTACATGGCGCACTTAAGACGCCTACATGGCGCACTTAAGACGCCTACATGGCGCACGTAAGACGCGTAAAGGCGCAACCCGTAAGACGCCTACATGGCGCAACCTAAGACGTCTACATGGCGCACGTAAGACGCGTAAAGGCGCAACCCGTAAGACGCCTACATGGCGCAACCTAAGACGCCTACATGGTGCACGTAAGACGCGTAACGGCGCAACCCGTAAGACGCCTACATGGCGCACGCAAGACACCTACATGGCGCAACTTAAGACGCCTACATGGCGCAACCTAAGACGCCTACATGGCGCACTTAACACGCCTACATGGCGCACGTAAGACGCATAAAGGCACAACCCGTAAGACGCCTACATGGCGCAACCTAAGACGCTTACATGGCGCACTTAAGACGCCTACCTGGCGCACGTAAGACGCGTAAAGGCGCAACCCGTAAGACGCCTACATGGCGCAACCTAAGACGCCTACATGGCGCACTTAAGACGCCAACATGGCGCACGTAAGACGCGTAAAGGCGCAACCCGTAAGACGCCTACATGGCGCAACCTAAGACGCCTACATGGTGCACATAAGACGCATAACGGCGCAACCCGTAAGACGCCTACATGGCGCACGCAAGACGCCTACATGGCGCAACTTAAGACGCCTACATGGCGCAACCTAAGACGCCTACATGGCGCACGTAAGACGCATAAATGCGCAACCCGTAAGACGCCTACATGGCGCAACCTAAGACGCCTACATGGCGCACTTAACACGCCTACATGGCGCACGTAAGACGCCTACATGGCGCACTTAAGACGCCTATATGGCGCACGTAAGACGCGTAAAGGCGCAACCCGTAAGACGCCTACATGGCGCAACCAATGACGCCTACATGGCGCAACCTAAGACGCCTACATGGCGCACTTAACACGCCTACATGGCGCACGTAAGACGCCTACATGGCGCACTTAAGACGCCTACATGGCGCACTTAAGACGCCTACATGGCGCACGTAAGACGCTTAAAGGCGCAACCCGTAAGACGCCTACATGGCGCACTTAAGACGCCTACATGGCGCACTTAAGACGCCTACATGGCGCACGTAAGACGCGTAAAGGCGCAACCCGTAAGACGCCTACATGGCGCAACCTAAGACGTCTACATGGCGCACGTAAGACGCGTAAAGGCGCAACCCGTAAGACGCCTACATGGCGCACTTAAGACGCCTACATGGCGCACTTAAGACGCCTACATGGCGCACTTAAGACGCCTACATGGCGCACGTAAAACGCGTAAAGGCGCAACCCGTAAGACGCCTACATGGCGCAACCTAAGACGTCTACATGGCGCACGTAAGACGCGTAAAGGCGCAACCCGTAAGACGCCTACATGGCGCAACCAAAGACGCCTACATGGCGCACGTAGGACGCGTAAAGGCGCAACCCGTAAGACACCTACATGGCGCAACCTAAGACGCCTACTTGGCGCACTTAAGACGCCTACATGGCGCACTTAAGACGCCTACATGGCGCAACCTAAGATGCCTACATGGCGCAACGTAAGACGCCTACATGGCGCAACCTAAGACGCCTACATGGCGCACGTAAGACGCCTACAGGGCGCAACCTAAGACGCCTACAGGGCGCAACCTAAGACGCCTACATGTCGCACTTCAGACGCCTACATGGCGCACGTAAGACGCGGAAAGGCGTAACCCGTAAGATGCCTACATGGCGCAACCTAAGCCGCCTACATGGTGCACTTAAGACGCCTACATGGTGCACGTAAGACGCCTACATGGCGCACTTAAGACGCCTACATGGCGCACGTAAAACGCGTAAAGGCGCAACCCGTAAGTCGCCTACATGGCGCAACCTAAGACGACTACATGGCGCACTTAAGACGCCTACATGGCGCACGCAAGACGCCTACATGGCGCAACTTAAGACGCCTACCTGGCGCAACCTAAGACCCCTACATGGCGCACGTAAGACGCGTAAAGGCGCAACCCGTAAGACGCCTACATGGCGCAACCTAAGACGCCTACATGGCGCACTTAAGACGCCTGCATGGCGCACGTAAGACGCGTAAAGGCGCAACCCGTAAGACGCCTACATGGCGCAACCTAAGACGCCTACATGGCGCACTTAAGACGCCTACATGGCGCACGTAAGACGCGTAAAGGCGCAACCCGTAAGACGCCTACATGGCGCAACCTAAGACGCCTACATGGTGCACGTAAGACGCGTAACGGCGCAACCCGTAAGACGCCTACATGGCGCACGCAAGACACCTACATGGCGCAACTTAAGACGCCTACATGGCGCAACCTAAGACGCCTACATGACGCACTTAACACGCCTACATGGCGCACGTAAGACGCATAAAGGCACAACCCGTAAGACGCCTACATGGCGCAACCTAAGACGCTTACATGGCGCACTTAAGACGCCTACATGGCGCGCGTAAGACGCGTAAAGGCGCAACCCGTAAGACGCCTACATGGCGCAACCTAAGACGCCTACATGGCGCACTTAAGACGCCAACATGGCGCACGTAAGACGCGTAAAGGCGCAACCCGTAAGACGCCTACATGGCGCAACCTAAGACGCCTACATGGTGCACGTAAGACGCATAACGGCGCACCCCGTAAGACGCCTACATGGCGCACGCAAGACGCCTACATGGCGCAACTTAAGACGCCTACATGGCGCAACCTAAGACGCCTACATGGCGCACGTAAGACGCATAAATGCGCAACCCGTAAGACGCCTACATGGCGCAACCTAAGACGCCTACATGGCGCACTTAACACGCCTACATGGCGCACGTAAGACGCCTACATGGCGCACTTAAGACGCCTATATGGCGCACGTAAGACGCGTAAAGGCGCAACCCGTAAGACGCCTACATGGCGCAACCAATGACGCCTACATGGCGCACGTAGGACGCGTCAAGGCGCAACCCGTAAGACGCCTACATGGCGCACGCAAGACGCCTACATGGCGCAACTTAAGACGCCTACATGGCGCAAGCTAAGACGCCTACATGGCGCACGTAAGACGCATAAAGGCACAACCCGTATGACGCCTACATGGCGCAATCTAAGACGCCTACATGGCGCACTTAAGACGCCTACATGGCGCACGTAAGACGCGTAAAGGCGCAACCCGTAAGACGCCTACATGGCGCAACCTAAGACGCCTACATGGCGCACTTAAGATGCCTACATGGCGCACGTAAGACGCGTAAAGGCGCAACCCGTAAGACGCCTACATGGCGCAACCTAAGACGCCTACATGGCGCACTTAGGACGCCTACATGGCGCACGTAAGACGCGTAAAGGCGCAACCCGTAAGACGCCTACATGGCGCAACCTAAGACGACTACATGGCGCACTTAAGACGCCTACATGGCGCAGGCAAGACGCCTACATGGCGCACTTAAGACGCCTACCTGGCGCAACCTAAGACGCCTACATGGTGCACGTAAGACGCATAACGGCGCAACCCGTAAGACGCCTACATGGCGCAACCAATGACGCTTACACGGCGCACGTAGGACGCGTCAAGGCGCAACCCGTAAGACGCCTACATGGCGCACGCAAGACGCCTACATGGCGCAACTTAAGACGCCTACATGGCGCAAGCTAAGACGCCTACATGGCGCACGTAAGACGCATAAAGGCACAACCCGTAAGACGCCTACATGGCGCAACCTAAGACGCCTACATGGCGCACTTAAGACGCCTACACGGCGCACGTAAGACGCGTAAATGCGCAACCCGTAAGACGCCTACATGGCGCAACCTAAGACGCCTACATGGCGCACTTAAGACGCCTACATGGCGCACGTAAGACGCGTAAAGGCGCAACCCGTAAGACGCCTACATGGCGCAACCTAAGACGCCTACATGGCGCACTTAACACGCCTACATGGCGCAAGTAAGACGCCTACATGGCGCACTTAAGACGCCTACATGGCGCACGTAAGACGCGTAAAGGCGCAACCCGTAAGACGCCTACATGGCGCAACCTAAGACGCCTACATGGCGCACTTAAGACGCCTACATGGCGCACGTAAGACGCGTAAAGGCGCAACCCGTAAGACGCCTACATGGCGCAACATAAGACGCCTACATGGTGCACGTAAGACGCATAACAGCGCAACCCGTAAGACGCCTACATGGCGCACGCAAGACGCCTACATGGCGCAACTTAAGACGCCTACATGGCGTAACCTAAGACGCCTACATGGCGCACGTAAGACGAATAAAGGCGTAACCCGTAAGACGCCTACATGGCGCAACCTAAGACGCCTACATGGCGCACTTAGCACGCCTACATGGCGCACGTAAGACGCCTATATGGCGCACTTAAGATGCCTACATGGCGCACGTAAGACGCATAAAGGCGCAACCCGTAAGACGCCTACATGGCGCAACCAATGATGCCTACATGGCGCACGTAGGACGCATCAAGGCGCAACCCGTAAGACGCCTACATGGCGCACGCAAGACGCCTACATGGCGCAACTTAAGACGCCTACATGGCGCAAGCTAAGACGCCTACATGGCGCACGTAAGACGCATAAAGGCACAACCCGTAAGACGCCTACATGGCGCAACCTAAGACGCCTACATGGCGCACTTAAGACGCCTACATGGCGCACGTAAGACGCGTAAAGGCGCAACCCGTAAGACGCCTACATGGCGCAACCTAAGACGCCTACATGGCGCAGTTAAGATGCCTACATGGCGCACGTAAGACGCGTAAAGGCGCAACCCGTAAGACGCCTACATGGCGCAACCTAAGACGCCTACATGGCGCACTTAGGACGCCTACATGGCGCACGTAAGACGCGTAAAGGCGCAACCCGTAAGAGGCCTACATGGCGCAACCTAAGACGACTACATGGCGCACTTAAGACGCCTACATGGCGCAGGCAAGACGCCTACATGGCGCACTTAAGACGCCTGCCTGGCGCAACCTAAGACGCCTACATGGTGCACGTAAGATGCATAACGGCGCAACCCGTAAGACGCCTACATGGCGCAACCAATGACGCCTACATGGCGCACGTAGGACGCGTCAAGGCGCAACCCGTAAGACGCCTACATGGCGCACGCAAGACGCCTACATGGCGCAACTTAAGAAGCCTACATGGCGCAAGCTAAGACGCCTACATGGCGCACGTAAGACGCATAAATGGCGCAACCTAAGACGCCTACATGGCCCACTTAGGACGCCTACATGGCGCACGTAAGACGCGTAAAGGCGCAACCCGTAAGACGCCTACATGGCGCAACCTAAGACGACTACATGGCGCACTTAAGACGCCTACATGGCGCAGGCAAGACGCCTACATGGCGCACTTAAGACGCCTACATGGCGCACCCTAAGACGCCTACATGGTGCACGTAAGACGCATAACAGCGCAACCCGTAAGACGCCTACATGGCGCACGCAAGACGCCTACATGGCGCACGCAAGACGCCTACATGGCGCAACTTAAGACGCCTACATGGCGCAACCTAAGACGCCTACATGGCGCACGTAAGACGCATAAAGGCGCAACCCGTAAGACGCCTACATGGCGCAACCTAAGACGCCTACATGGCGCACTTAACACGCCTACATGGCGCACGTAAGACGCCTACATGGCGCACTTAAGACGCCTACATGGGGCACGTAAGACGCATAAAGGCGCAACCCGTAAGACGCCTACATGGCGTAACCAATGACGCCTACATGGCGCACGTAGGACGCATCAAGGCGCAACCCAAAGACGCTTACATGGCGCACGCAAGACGCCTACATGGCGCAACTTAAGACGCCTACATGGCGCAAGCTAAGACGCCTACATGGCGCACGTAAGACGCATAAAGGCACAACCCGTAAGACGCCTACATGGCGCAACCTAAGACGCCTACATGGCGCACTTAAGACGCCTACATGGCGCACGTAAGACGCGTAAAGGCGCAACCCGTAAGACGCCTACATGGCGCAACCTAAGACGCCTACATGGCGCACTTAAGATGCCTACATGGCGCACGTAAGACGCGTAAAGGCGCAACCCGTAAGACGCCTACATGGCGCAACCTAAGACGCCTACATGGCGCACTTAGGAAGCCTACATGGCGCACGTAAGACGCGTAAAGGCGCAACCCGTAAGACGCCTACATGGCGCAACCTAAGACGACTACATGGCGCACTTAAGACGCCTACATGGCGCAGGCAAGTCGCCTACATGGCGCACTTAAGACGCCTACCTGGCGCAACCTAAGACGCCTACATGGTGCACGTAAGACGCATAATGGCGCAACCCGTAAGACGCCTACATGGTGCACGCAAGACGCCTACATGGCGCAACTTAAGAAGCCTACATGGCGCAACCTAAGACGCCTACATGGCGGACGTAAGACGCATAAAGGCGCAACCCGTAAGACGCCTACATGGCGCAACCTAACACGCCTATATGGCGCACTTAACACGCCTACATGGCGCACGTAAGACGCCTACATGGCGCACTTAAGACGCCTACATGGCGCACGTAAGACGCGTACAAGCGCAACCCGTAAGACGCCTACATGGCGCAACCTAAGACGCCTACATGGTGCACGTAAGACGCATAACAGCGCAACCCGTAAGACGCCTACATGGCGCACGCAAGACGCCTACATGGCGCAACTTAAGACGCCTACATGGCGCAACCTAAGACGCCTACACTGCGCACGTAAGACGCATAAAGGCGCAACCCGTAAGACGCCTACATGGCGCAACCTAAGACGCCTACATGGCACACTTAGCACGCCTACATGGCGCACGTAAGACGCCTACATGGCGCACTTAAGACGCCTACATGGCGCACGTAAGACGCATACAGGCGCAACCAGTAAGACGCCTACATGGCGCACGTAGGACGCCTACATGGTGCAACCAATGACGCCTACATGGCGCACGTAGGACGCATCAAGGCGCAACCCGTAAGACGCCTACATGGCGCACGCAAGACGCCTACATGGCGCAACTTAAGACGCCTACATGGCGCAAGCTAAGACGCCTACATGGCGCACGTAAGACGCATAAAGGCACAACCCGTAAGACGCCTACATGGCGCAACCTAAGACGCCTACATGGCGCACTTAAGACGCCTACATGGCGCACGTAAGACGCGTAAAGGCGCAACCCGTAAGACGCCTACATGGCGCAACCTAAGACGCCTACATGGCGCACTTAAGATGCCTACATGGCGCACGTAAGACGCGTAAAGGCGCAACCCGTAAGACGCCTACATGCCGCAACCTAAGACGCCTACATGGCGCACTTAAGACGCCTACACGGCGCACGTAAGACACGTAAAGGCGCAACCCGTAAGACGCCTACATGGCGCACGTAAGACGCATAAAGGCGCAACCCGTAAGACGCCTACATGGCGCAACCTAAGACGCCTACATGGCGCACTTAACACGCCTACATGGCGCACGTAAGACGCCTACATGGCGCACTTAAGACGCCTACATGGGGCACGTAAGACGCATAAAGGCGCAACCCGTAAGACGCCTACATGGCGTAACCAATGACGCCTACATGGCGCACGTAGGACGCATCAAGGCGCAACCCAAAGACGCTTACATGGCGCACGCAAGACGCCTACATGGCGCAACTTAAGACGCCTACATGGCGCAAGCTAAGACGCCTACATGGCGCACGTAAGACGCATAAAGGCACAACCCGTAAGACGCCTACATGGCGCAACCTAAGACGCCTACATGGCGCACTTAAGACGCCTACATGGCGCACGTAAGACGCGTAAAGGCGCAACCCGTAAGACGCCTACATGGCGCAACCTAAGACCCCTACATGGCGCACTTAAGATGCCTACATGGCGCACGTAAGACGCGTAAAGGCGCAACCCGTAAGACGCCTACATGGCGCAACCTAAGACGCCTACATGGCGCACTTAGGAAGCCTACATGGCGCACGTAAGACGCGTAAAGGCGCAACCCGTAAGACGCCTACATGGCGCAACCTAAGACGACTACATGGCGCACTTAAGACGCCTACCTGGCGCAACCTAAGACGCCTACATGGTGCACGTAAGACGCATAATGGCGCAACCCGTAAGACGCCTACATGGCGCACGCAAGACGCCTACATGGCGCAACTTAAGACGCCTACATGGCGCAACCTAAGACGCCTACATGGCGCACGTAAGACGCATAAAGGCGCAACCAGTAAGACGCCTACATGGCGCAACCTAACACGCCTATATGGCGCACTTAACACGCCTACATGGCGCACGTAAGACGCCTACATGGCGCACTTAAGACGCCTACATGGCGCATGTAAGACGCGTACAAGCGCAACCCGTAAGACGCCTACATGGCGCAACCTAAGACGCCTACATGGTGCACGTAAGACGCATAACAGCGCAACCCGTAAGACGCCTACATGGCGCACGCAAGACGCCTACATGGCGCAACTTAAGACGCCTACATGGCGCAACCTAAGACGCCTACATGGCGCACGTAAGACGCATAAAGGCGCAACCCGTAAGACGCCTACATGGCGCAACCTAAGACGCCTACATGGCGCACTTAGCACGCCTACATGGCGCACGTAAGACGCCTACATGGCGCACTTAAGACGCCTACATGGCGCACGTAAGACGCATACAGGCGCAACCCGTAAGACGCCTACATGGCGCACGTAGGACGCCTACATGGTGCAACCAATGACGCCTACATGGCGCACGTAGGACGCATCAAGGCGCAACCCGTAAGACGCCTACATGGCGCACGCAAGACGCCTACATGGCGCAACTTAAGACGCCTACATGGCGCAAGCTAAGACGCCTACATGGCGCACGTAAGACGCATAAAGGCACAACCCGTAAGACGCCTACATGGCGCAACCTAAGACGCCTACATGGCGCACTTAAGACGCTTACATGGCGCACGTAAGACGCGTAAAGGCGCAACCCGTAAGACGCCTACATGGCGCAACCTAAGACGCCTACATGGCGCACTTAAGATGCCTACATGGCGCACGTAAGACGCGTAAAGGCGCAACCCGTAAGACGCCTACATGGCGCAACCTAAGACGCCTACATGGCGCACTTAGGACGCCTACATGGCGCACGTAAGACGCGTAAAGGCGCAACCCGTAAGACGCCTACATGGCGCAACCAAAGACGACTACATGGCGCACCTAAGACGCCTACATGGCGCACGTAAGACGCATAAAGGCGCAACCCGTAAGACGCCTACATGGCGAAACCTAAGACCCCTACATGGCGCACTTAAGACGCCTACATGGCGCACGTAAGACGCATAAAGGCGCAACCCGTAAGATTCCTACATGGCGCACTTAAGACGCCTACCTGGCGCAACCTAAGACGCCTACATGGTGCACGTAAGACGCATAATGGCGCAACCCGTAAGACGCCTACATGGCGCACGCAAGACGCCTACATGGCGCAACTTAAGACGCCTACATGGCGCAACCTAAGACGCCTACATGGCGCACGTAAGACGCATAAAGGCGCAACCAGTAAGACGCCTACATGGCGCAACCTAACACGCCTATATGGCGCACTTAACACGCCTACATGGCGCACGTAAGACGCCTACATGGCGCACTTAAGACGCCTACATGGGGCACGTAAGACGCGTACAAGCGCAACCCGTAAGACGCCTACATGGCGCAACCTAAGACGCCTACATGGTGCACGTAAGACGCATAACAGCGCAACCCGTAAGACGCCTACATGGCGCACGCAAGACGCCTACATGGCGCAACTTAAGACGCCTACATGGCGCAACCTAAGACGCCTACATGGCGCACGTAAGACGCATAAAGGCGCAACCCGTAAGACGCCTACATGGCGCAACCTAAGACGCCTACATGGCGCACTTAGCACGCCTACATGGCGCACGTAAGACGCCTACATGGCGCACTTAAGACGCCTACATGGCGCACGTAAGACGCATACAGGCGCAACCCGTAAGACGCCTACATGGCGCACGTAGGACGCCTACATGGTGCAACCAATGACGCCTACATGGCGCACGTAGGACGCATCAAGGCGCAACCCGTAAGACGCCTACATGGCGCACGCAAGACGCCTACATGGCGCAACTTAAGACGCCTACATGGCGCAAGCTAAGACGCCTACATGGCGCACGTAAGACGCATAAAGGCACAACCCGTAAGACGCCTACATGGCGCAACCTAAGACGCCTACATGGCGCACTTAAGACGCCTACATGGCGCACGTAAGACGCGTAAAGGCGCAACCCGTAAGACGCCTACATGGCGCAACCTAAGACGCCTACATGGCGCACTTAAGATGCCTACATGGCGCACGTAAGACGCGTAAAGGCGCAACCCGTAAGACGCCTACATGGCGCAACCTAAGACGACTACATGGCGCACCTAAGACGCCTACATGGCGCACGTAAGACGCATAAAGGCGCAACCCGTAAGACGCCTACATGGCGAAACCTAAGACCCCTACATGGCGCACTTAAGACGCCTACATGGCGCACGTAAGACGCGTAAAGGCGCAACCCGTAAGACGCCTACATGGCGCAACCTAAGACGCCTACATGGCGCACTTACGACGCCTACATGGCGCACTTAAGACGCCTACATGGCACAACCTAAGACGCCTACATGGCGCACTTAAGACGCCTACATGGCGCAACCTAAGATGCCTACATGGCGCAACGTAAGACGCCGACATGGCGCAACCTAAGATGCCTATATGGCGCACGTAAGAAGCGTAAAGGCGCAACCCGTAAGACGCCTACAGGGCGCAACCTAAGACGCCTACATGGCGCACGTAAGACGAGTAAAGGCTCAACCCGTAAGACGCCTACATGGCGCACGCAAGACGCCTACATGGTGCAACTTAAGACGCCTACGTGGCGCAACCTAAGACGCCTACATGGCGCACGTAAGACGCATAAAGGCGCAACCCGTAAGACGCCTACATGGCGCAACCTAAGACGCCTACATGGCGCAACCTAAGATGCCTACATGGCGCACGTAAGACGCATAAAGGCGCAACCCGTAAGACGCCTACATGGCGCAACCTAAGACGCCTACATGGCGCACTTAAGACGCCTACATGGCGCACGTATGACGCGTAAAGGCACAACCCGTAAGACGCCTACATGGCGCAACCTAAGACCCCTACATGGCGCACTTAAGACGCCTACATGGCGCACGTAAGACGCATAAAGGCGCAACCCGTAAGACGCCTACATGGCGCAACCAATGACGCCTACATGGCGCACGTAGGACGCATCAAGGCGCAACCCGTAAGACGCCTACATGGCGCACGCAAGACGCCTACATGGCGCAACTTAAGACGCCTACATGGCGCAAGCTAAGACGCCTACATGGCGCACGTAAGACGCATAAAGGCACAACCCGTAAGACGCCTACATGGCGCAACCTAAGACGCCTACATGGCGCACTTAAGACGCCTACATGGCGCACGTAAGACGCGTAAAGGCGCAACCCGTAAGACGCCTACATGGCGCAACCTAAGACGCCTACATGGCGCACTTAAGATGCCTACATGGCGCACGTAAGACGCGTAAAGGCGCAACCCGTAAGACGCCTACATGCCGCAACCTAAGACGCCTACATGACGCACTTAAGACGCCTACACGGCGCACGTAAGACGCGTAAAGGTGCAACCCGTAAGACGCCTACATGGCGCAACCTAAGACGCCTACATGGCGCACTTAAGACGCCTACATGGCGCACGTAAGACGCGTAAAGGCGCAACCCGTAAGACGCCTACATGGCGCAACCTAAGACGCCTACATGGCGCACTTAGGACGCCTACATGGCGCACGTAAGATGCGTAAAGGCGCAACCAGTAAGACGCCTACATGGCGCAACCTAAGACGACTACATGGCGCACTTAAGACGCCTACATGGCGCAGGGAAGACGCCTACATGGCGCACTTAAGACGCCTACGTGGCACAACCTAAGACGCCTACATTGTGCACGTAAGACGCATAACGGCGCAACCTGTAAGACGCCTACATGGCGCACGCAAGACGACTACATGGCGCAACTTAAGACGCCTACATGGCGCAACCTAAGACGCCTACATGGCGCACGTAAGACGCATAAAGGCGCAACCCGTAAGACGCCTACATGGCACAACCTAAGACGCCTACATGGCGCAACCTAAGATGCCTACATGGCGCACGTAGGACGCATAAAGGCGCAACCCGTAAGACGCCTACATGGCGAAACCTAAGACCCCTACATGGCGCACTTAAGACGCCTACATGGCGCACGTAAGACGCATAAAGGCGCAACCCGTAAGATGCCTACATGGCGCAACCTAAGACGCCTACATGGCGCACTTAAGACGCCTACATGGCGCACGTAAGACGCGTAAAGGCGCAACCCGTAAGATGCCTACATGGCGCAACCTAAGACGCCTACATGGCGCACTTAAGACGCCTACATGGCGCACGTAAGACGCGTAAAGGCGCAACCCGTAAGATGCCTACATGGCGCAACCTAAGACGCCTACATGGCGCAAGTTAGACGCGTAAAGGCGCAACCCGTAAGACGCCTACATGGCGCAACCTAAGACGCCTACATGGCGCACTTAAGACGCCTACATGGCACAACCTAAGACGCCTACATGGCGCACTTAAGACGCCTACATGGTGCAACCTAAGATGCCTACATGGCGCAACGTAAGACGCCGACATGGCGCAACCTAAGATGCCTACATGGCGCATGTAAGAAGCGTAAAGGCGCAACCCGTAAGACTCCTACAGGGCGCAACCTAAGACGCCTACATGGCGCACGTAAGACGAGTAAAGGCGCAACCCGTAAGACGCCTACATGGCGCACGCAAGACGCCTACATGGCGCAACTTAAGACGCCTACATGGCGCAACCTAAGACGCCTACATGGCGCACGTAAGACGCATAAAGGCGCAACCCGTAAGACGCCGACATGGCGCAACCTAAGACGCCTACATGGCGCAACCTAAGATGCCTACATGGCGCACGTAAGACGCATAAAGGCGCAACCCGTAAGACGCCTACATGGCGCAACCTAAGACGCCTACATGGCGCAACCTAAGATGCCTACATGGCGCACGTAAGACGCATAAAGGCGCAACCCGTAAGACGCCTACATGGCGCAACCTAAGACCCCTACATGGCGCACTTAAGACGCCAACATGGCGCACGTAAGACGCATAAAGGCGCAACCCGTAAGACGCCTACATGGCGCAACCTAAGACGCCTACATAGCACTTAAGACGCCTACATGGCGCACGTATGACGCGTAAAGGCGCAACCCGTAAGACGCCTACATGGTGCAACCTAAGACGCCTACATGGCGCACTTAAGACGCCTACATGGCGCACGTAAGACACGTAAAGGCGCAACCCGTAAGACGCCTACATGGCGCAACCTAAGACGCCTACATGGCGCACGTAAGACGCGTAAAGGCGCAACCCGTAAGACGCCTACATGGCGCAACCTAAGACGCCTACATGGCGCACTTAAGACGCCTACATGGCGCACTTAAGACGCCTACATGGCACAACCTAAGACGCCTACATGGCGCACTTAAGACGCCTACATGGCGCACTTAAGACGCCTACATGGCGCAACCTAAGATGCCTACATGGCGCAACGTAAGACGCCGACATGGCGCAACCTAAGACGCCTACATGGCGCACGTAAGACGCGTAAAGGCGCAACCCGTAAGACGCCTACAGGGCGCAACCTAAGACGCCTACATGGCGCACTTAAGACGCCTACATGGCGCACGTAAGACGCGTAAAGGCGCAACCCGTAAGACGCCTACATGGCGCAACCTTAGACGCCTACATGGCGCACGTAAGACGTGTAAAGGCGCAACCCGTAAGACGCCTACATGGCGCACGCAAGATGCCTACATGGCGCAACTTAAGTCGCCTACATGGCGTAACCTAAGACGCCTACACGGCGCACGTAAGACGCATAAAGGCGCAACTCGTAAGACGCCTACATGGCGCAACCTAAGACGCCTACATGGCGCAACCTAAGATGCCTACATGGCGCACGTAAGACGTATAAAGGCGCAACCCGTAAGACGCCTACATGGCGAAACCTAAGACCCCTACATGGCGCACTTAAGACGCCTACATGGCGCACGTAAGACGCATAAAGGCGCAACCCGTAAGATGCCTACATGGCGCAACCTAAGACGCCTACATGGCGCACTTAAGACGCCTACATGGCGCACGTAAGACGCGTAAAGGCGCAACCCGTAAGACGCCTACATGGCGCAACCTAAGACGCCTACATGGCGCACTTAAGACGCCTACATGGCGCACGTAAGACGCGTAAAGGCGCAACCCGTAAGACGCCTACATGGCGCAACCTAAGACGCCTACATGGCGCACGTAAGACGCGTAAAGGCGCAACCCGTAAGACGCCTACATGGCGCAACCTAAGACGCCTACATGGCGCACTTAAGACGCCTACATGGCGCACTTAAGACGCCTACATGGCACAACCTAAGACGCCTACATGGCGCACTTAAGACGCCTACATGGCGCAACCTAAGATGCCTACATGGCGCAACGTAAGACGCCGACATGGCGCAACCTAAGATGCCTACATGGCGCACGTAAGAAGCGTAAAGGCGCAACACGTAAGACGCCTACAGGGCGCAACCTAGGACGCCTACATGGCGCACTTAAGACGCCTACATGGCGCACGTAAGACGCGTAAAGGCGCAACCCGTAAGACGCCTACATGGCGCACGCAAGACGCCTGCATGGCGCAACTTAAGACGCCTACATGGCGCAACCTAAGACGCCTACATGGCGCACGTAAGACGCATAAAGGCGCAACTGGTAAGACGCCTACCTGGCGCAACCTAAGACGCCTACATGGCGCACTTAAGACGCCTACATGGTGCACGTAAGACGCCTACATGGAGCACTTAAGACGCCTACATTGCGCACGTAAGACGCGTAAAGGCGCAACCCGTAAGACGCCTACATGACGCAACCTAAGATGACTACATGGCGCACTTAAGACGCCTACATGGCGCACGCAAGACGCCTACATGGTGCAACTTAAGACGCCTACATGGCGCAACCTAAGACGCCTACATGGCGCACGTAAGACGCGTAAAGGTGCAACCCGTAACATGCCTACATGGCGCAACCTAAGACGCCTACATGGCGCACTTAAGACGCCTACATGGCGCACGTAAGACGCTTAAAGGTGCAACCCGTAAGACGCCTACATCGCGCAACCTAAGACGCCTACATGGCGCACTTAAGACGCCTACATGGCGCACGTAAGACGTGTAAAGCCGCAACACGTAAGACGCCTACATTGCGCAACCTAAGAAGCCTACATGGCGCACGTAAGACGCATAAAGGCGCAACCCGTAAGACCCCTACATGGCGCACGCAAGACGCCTACATAACGCAACTTAAGACACCTACATGGCGCAACCTTAGACGCCTACATGGCGCACGTAAGTCGCATAAAGGCGCAACCCGTAAGACGCCTACATGGCGCAACCTAAGACGCCTACATGGCGCAACCTAAGATGCCTATATGGCGCACGAAAGACGCATAAAGGCGCAACCCGTAAGATGCCTACATGGCGCAACCTAAGACCCCTATATGGCGCACTTAAGACGCCTACATGGCGCACGTAAGACGCATAAAGGCGAAACCCGTAAGACGCCTACACGGCGCAACCTAAGACGCTTACATGGCGCACTTAAGACGCCTACATGGCGCACGTAAGACGCGTAAAGGCGCAACCCGTAAGACGCCTACATGGCGCAACCCGTAAGACGCCTACACGGCGCAACCTAAGACGCTTACATGGCGCACTTAAGACGCCTACATGGCGCACGTAAGACGCATAAAGGCGCAACCCGTAAGACGCCTACATGGCGCAACCTAAGACGCCTACATGGCGCACTTAAGACGCCTACATGGTGCACGTAACACGCCTACATGGCGCACTTAAGACGCGTACATGGCGCACGTAAGACGCGTAAAGGCGTAACCCGTAAGACGCCTACATGACGCAACCTAAGACGACTACATGGCGCACTTAAGACGCCTACATGGCGCACGCAAGACGCCTACATGGCGCAACTTAAGACGCCTACATGGCGCAACCTAAGACGCCTACATGGCGCACGTAAGACGCGTAAAGGCGCAACCCGTAAGACGCCTACATGGCGCAACCTAAGACGCCTACATGACGCACTTAAGACGCCTACATGGCGCACGTAAGACGCTTAAAGGCGCAACCCGTAAGACGCCTACATGGCGAAACCTAAGACGCCTACATGGCGCACTTAAGACGCCTACATGGCGCACGTAAGACGCGTAAAGGCGCAACCAGTAAGACGCCTACATGGCGCAACCTAAGACGCCTACATGGCGCACTTAAGACGCCTACATGGCGCACTTAAGACGCCTACATGGCACAACCTAAGACGCCTACATGGCGCACTTAAGACGCCTACATGGCGCAACCTAAGATGCCTACATGGCGCAACGTAAGACGCCGACATGGCGCAACCTAAGATGCCTACATGGCGCACGTAAGAAGCGTAAAGGCGCAACACGTAAGACGCCTACAGGGCGCAACCTAGGACGCCTACATGGCGCACTTAAGACGCCTACATGGCGCACGTAAGACGCGTAAAGGCGCAACCCGTAAGACGCCTACATGGCGCACGCAAGACGCCTGCATGGCGCAACTTAAGACGCCTACATGGCGCAACCTAAGACGCCTACATGGCGCACGTAAGACGCATAAAGGCGCAACTGGTAAGACGCCTACCTGGCGCAACCTAAGACGCCTACATGGCGCACTTAAGACGCCTACATGGTGCACGTAAGACGCCTACATGGAGCACTTAAGACGCCTACATTGCGCACGTAAGACGCGTAAAGGCGCAACCCGTAAGACGCCTACATGACGCAACCTAAGATGACTACATGGCGCACTTAAGACGCCTACATGGCGCACGCAAGACGCCTACATGGTGCAACTTAAGACGCCTACATGGCGCAACCTAAGACGCCTACATGGCGCACGTAAGACGCGTAAAGGTGCAACCCGTAACATGCCTACATGGCGCAACCTAAGACGCCTACATGGCGCACTTAAGACGCCTACATGGCGCACGTAAGACGCTTAAAGGTGCAACCCGTAAGACGCCTACATCGCGCAACCTAAGACGCCTACATGGCGCACTTAAGACGCCTACATGGCGCACGTAAGACGTGTAAAGCCGCAACACGTAAGACGCCTACATTGCGCAACCTAAGAAGCCTACATGGCGCACGTAAGACGCATAAAGGCGCAACCCGTAAGACCCCTACATGGCGCACGCAAGACGCCTACATAACGCAACTTAAGACACCTACATGGCGCAACCTTAGACGCCTACATGGCGCACGTAAGTCGCATAAAGGCGCAACCCGTAAGACGCCTACATGGCGCAACCTAAGACGCCTACATGGCGCAACCTAAGATGCCTATATGGCGCACGAAAGACGCATAAAGGCGCAACCCGTAAGATGCCTACATGGCGCAACCTAAGACCCCTATATGGCGCACTTAAGACGCCTACATGGCGCACGTAAGACGCATAAAGGCGAAACCCGTAAGACGCCTACACGGCGCAACCTAAGACGCTTACATGGCGCACTTAAGACGCCTACATGGCGCACGTAAGACGCGTAAAGGCGCAACCCGTAAGACGCCTACATGGCGCAACCCGTAAGACGCCTACACGGCGCAACCTAAGACGCTTACATGGCGCACTTAAGACGCCTACATGGCGCACGTAAGACGCATAAAGGCGCAACCCGTAAGACGCCTACATGGCGCAACCTAAGACGCCTACATGGCGCACTTAAGACGCCTACATGGTGCACGTAACACGCCTACATGGCGCACTTAAGACGCGTACATGGCGCACGTAAGACGCGTAAAGGCGTAACCCGTAAGACGCCTACATGACGCAACCTAAGACGACTACATGGCGCACTTAAGACGCCTACATGGCGCACGCAAGACGCCTACATGGCGCAACTTAAGACGCCTACATGGCGCAACCTAAGACGCCTACATGGCGCACGTAAGACGCGTAAAGGCGCAACCCGTAAGACGCCTACATGGCGCAACCTAAGACGCCTACATGACGCACTTAAGACGCCTACATGGCGCACGTAAGACGCTTAAAGGCGCAACCCGTAAGACGCCTACATGGCGAAACCTAAGACGCCTACATGGCGCACTTAAGACGCCTACATGGCGCACGTAAGACGCGTAAAGGCGCAACCAGTAAGACGCCTACATGGCGCAACCTAAGACGCCTACATGGCGCACGTAAGACGCGTAAAGGCGCAACCCGTAAGACGCCTACATGGCGCACGCAAGACGCCTACATAATGCAACCTAAGACGCCTACATAATGCAACCTAAGACGCCTACATGGCGCACGTAAGACGCATAAAGGCGCAACCCGTAAGACGCCTACATGGCGCAACCTAAGACGCCTACATGGCGCAACCTAAGATGCCTACTTGGCGCACGTAAGACGCATAAAGGCGCAACCCGTAAGACGCCTACATGGCGCAACCTAAGACCCCTACATGGCGCACTTAAGACGCCTACATGGCGCACGTAAGACGCATAAAGGCGCAACCCGTAAGACGCCTACATGGCGCAACCTAAGACGCCTACATGGCGCACTTAAGACGCCTACATGGCGCACGTAAGACGCGTAAAGGAGCAACCTGTAAGACGCCTACATGGCGCAACCTAAGACGCCTACATGGCGCACTTAAGACGCCTACATGGCGCACGTAAGACGCGTAAAGGCGCAACCCGTAAGACGCCTACATGGCGCAAACTAAGACGCCTACATGGCGTACGTAAGACGCGTAAAGGCGCAACCCGTAAGACGCCTACATGGCGCAACCTAAGACGCCTACATGGCGCACTTAAGACGCCTACATGGCGCACTTAAGACGCCTACATGGCACAACCTAAGACGCCTACATGGCGCACTTAAGACGCCTACATCGCGCACGTAAGACGTCTACATGGCGCAACCTAAGATGCCTACATGGCGCAACGTAAGACGCCGACATGGCGCAACCTAAGACGCCTACATGGCGCACGTAAGACGCGTAAAGGCGCAACCCGTAAGACGCCTACAGGGCGCAACCTAAGACGCCTACATGGCGCACTTAAGACGCCTACATGGCGCACGTAAGACGCGTAAAGGCGCAACCCGTAAGACGCCTACATGGCGCACGCAAGACGCCTGCATGGCGCAACTTAAGACGCCTACATGACGGAACCTAAGACGCCTACATGGCGCACGTAAGACGCATAAAGGCGCAACCCGTAAGACGCCTACATGGCGCAACCTAAGACGCCTCCATGGCGCACTTAAAACACCTACATGGCGTACGTAAGACGCGTAAAGGCGCAACACGTAAGACGCCTACATGGCGCAACCTAAGACACCTAAATGGCGCACGTAAGACGCGTAAAGGTGCAACCCGTAAGACGCCTACATGGCGCAACCTAAGACGCCTACATGGCGCACTTAAGACGCCTACATGGCGCACGTAAGACGCTTAAAGGCGCAACCCGTAAGACGCCTACATGGCGCAACCTAAGACGCCTACATGGCGCACTTAAGACGCCTACATGGCGCACGTAAGACGCTTAAAGGCGCAACCCGTAAGACGCCTACATGGCGCAACCTAAGACGCCTACATGGCGCACTTAAGACGCCTACATGGCGCACGTAAGACGTGTAAAGGCGCAACCCGTAAGACGCCTACATGGCGCAACCTAAGACGCCTACATGGCGCACGTAAGACGCATAAAGGCGCAACCCGTAAGACCCCTACATGGCGCACGCAAGACGCCTACATAACGCAACTTAAGACGCCTACATGGCGCAACCTAAGACGCCTACATGGCGCACGTAAGACGCATAAAGGCGCAACCCGTAAGACGCCTACATGGCGCAACCTAAGACGCCTACATGGCGAAACCTAAGATGCCTATATGGCGCACGAAAGACGCATAAAGGCGCAACCCGTAAGATGCCTACATCGCGCAACCTAAGACCCCTATATGGCGCACTTAAGACGCCTACATGGCGCACGTAAGACGCATAAAGGCGAAACCCGTAAGACGCCTTCACGGCGCAACCTAAGACGCTTACATGGCGCACTTAAGACGCCTACATGGCGCACGTAAGACGCGTAAAGGCGCAACCCGTAAGGCGCCTACATGGCGCAACCTAAGACGCCTACATGGCGCACGTAAGACGCATAAAGGCGCAACCCGTAAGACGCCTACATGGCGCAACCTAAGACGCCTACATGGCGCACTTAAGACGCCTACATGGTGCACGTAACACGCCTACATGGCGCACTTAAGACGCGTACATGGCGCACGTAAGACGCGTAAAGGCGCAACCCGTAAGACGCCTACATGACGCAACCTAAGACGACTACATGGCACACTTAAGACGCCTACATGGCGCACGCAAGACGCCTACATGGCGCAACTTAAGACGCCTACATGGCACAACCTAAGACGCCTACATGGCGCACGTAAGACGCGTAAAGGCGCAACCCGTAAGACGCCTACATGGCGCAACCTAAGACGCCTACATGGCGCACTTAAGACGCCTACATGGCGCACGTAAGACGCTTAAAGGCGCAACCCGTAAGACGCCTACATGGCGAAACCTAAGACGCCTACATGGCGCACGTAAGACGCGTAAAGGCGCAACCCGTAAGACGACTACATGGCCAACCTAAGACGCCTACATGGCGCACGCAAGACGCCTACATAATGCAACCTAAGACGCCTACATGGCGCAACCTAAGACGCCTACATGGCGCACGTAAGACGCATAAAGGCGCAACCCGTAAGACGCCTACATGGCGCAACCTAAGACGCCTACATGGCGCAACCTAAGATGTCTACTTGGCGCACGTAAGACGCATAAAGGCGCAACCCGTAAGACGCCTACATGGCGCAACCTAAGACCCCTACATGGCGCACTTAAGACGCCTACATGGCGCACGTAAGACGCATAAAGGCGCAACCCGTAAGACGCCTACATGGAGCAACCTAAGACGCCTACATGGCGCACGTAAGACGCGTAAAGGAGCAACCCGTAAGACGCCTACATGGCGCAACCTAAGACGCCTACATGGCGCACGTAAGACGCGTAAAGGAGCAACCCGTAAGACGCCTACATGGCGCAACCTAAGACGCCTACATGGCGCACTTAAGACGCCTACATGGCGCACGTAAGACGCGTAAAGGCGCAACCCGTACGAAGCCTACATGGCGCAAACTAAGACGCCTACATGGCGCACGTAAGACGCGTAAAGGCGCAACCCGTAAGACGCCTACATGGCGCAACCTAAGACGCCTACATGGCGCACTTAAGACGCCTACATGGCGCACTTAAGACGCCTACATGGCACAACCTAAGACGCCTACATGGCGCACTTAAGACGCCTACATCGCGCACTTAAGACGTCTACATGGCGCAACCTAAGATGCCTACATGGCGCAACGTAAGACGCCGACATGGCGCAACCTAAGACGCCTACATGGCGCACGTAAGACGCGTAAAGGCGCAACCCGTAAGACGCCTACAGGGCGCAACCTAAGACGCCTACATGGCGCACTTAAGACGCCTACATGGCGCACGTAAGACGCGTAAAGGCGCAACCCGTAAGACGCCTACATGGCGCACGCAAGACGCCTGCATGGCGCAACTTAAGACGCCTACATGACGCAACCTAAGACGCCTACATGGCGCACGTAAGACGCATAAAGGCGCAACCCGTAAGACGCCTACATGGCGCAACCTAAGACGCCTACATGGCGCACTTAAAACACCTACATGGCGTACGTAAGACGCGTAAAGGCGCAACCCGTAAGACGCCTACATGGCGCAACCTAAGACACCTAAATGGCGCACGTAAGACGGGTAAAGGCGCAACCCGTAAGACGCCTAAATGGCGCACGCAATACGCCTACATGGCGCAACTTACGACGCCTACATGGCGCAACCTAAGACGCCTACATGGCGCACGTAAGACACATAAAGGCGCAACCCGTAAGACGCCTACATGGCGCACGTAAGACGTGTAAAGGCGCAACCCGTAAGACGCCTACATGGCGCAACCTAAGACGCCTACATGGCGCACGTAAGACGCATAAAGGCGCAAACCGTAAGACCCCTACATGGCGCACGCAAGACGCCTACATAACGCAACTTAAGACACCTACATGGCGCAACCTAAGACGCCTACATGGCGCACGTAAGACGCATAAAGGCGCCACCCGTAAGACGCCTACATGGCGCAACCTAAGACGCCTACATGGCGCAACCTAAGATGCCTATATGGCGCACGAAAGACGCATAAAGGCGCAACCCGTAAGATGCCTACATGGCGCAACCAAAGACCCCTATATGGCGCACTTAAGACGCCTACATGGCGCACGTAAGACGCATAAAGGCGAAACCCGTAAGACGCCTACACGGTGCAACCTAAGACGCTTACATGGCGCACTTAAGACGCCTACATGGCGCACGTAAGACGCGTAAAGGCGCAACCCGTAAGGCGCCTACATGGCGCAAAATAAGACGCCTACATGACGCACGTAAGACGCATAAAGGCGCAACCCGTAAGACGCCTACATGGCGCAACCTAAGACGACTACATGGCGCACTTAAGACCCCTACATGGCGCAACTTAAGACACCTACATGGCGCAACTTAAGACACCTACATGGCGCACGTAAGACGCGTAAAGGCGCAACCCGTAAGACGCCTACATGACGCAACCTAAGACGCCTACATGGCGCACTTAAGACGCCTACATGGTGCACGTAACACGCCTACATGGCGCACTTAAGACGCGTACATGGCGCACGTAAGACGCGTAAAGGCGCAACCCGTAAGACGCCTACATGGCGCAACCTAAGACGCCTACATGGCGCAATCTAAGATGCCTACTTGGCGCACGTAAGACGCATAAAGGCGCAACCCGTAAGACGCCTACATGGCGCAACCTAAGACGCCTACATGGCGCACTTAAGACGCCTACATGGCGCACGTAAGACGCATAAAGGGCGCAACCCGTAAGACGCCTACATGGCGCAACCTAAGACGACTACATGGCGCACTTAAGACTCCTACATGGCGCACGCAAGACGCCTACATGGCGCAACTTAAGACGCCTACATGGCGCAACCTAAGACGCCTACATGGCGCACGTAAGACGCGTAAAGGCGCAACCCGTAAGACGCCTACATGACGCAACCTAAGACGCCTACATGGCGCACTTAAGACGCCTACATGGTGCACGTAACACGCCTACATGGCGCACTTAAGACGCGTACATGGCGCACGTAAGACGCGTAAAGGCGCAACCCGTAAGACGCCTACATGACGCAACCTAAGACGACTACATGGCGCACTTAAGACGCCTACATGGCGCACGCAAGACGCCTACATGGCGTAACTTAAGACGCCTACATGGCGCAACCTAAGACGCCTACATGGCGCACGTAAGACGCGTAAAGGCGCAACCCGTAAGACGCCTACATGGCGCAACCTAAGACGCCTACATGGCGCACTTAAGACGCCTATATGGCGCACGTAAGACGCTTAAAGGCGCAACCCGTAAGACGCCTACATGGCGAAACCTAAGACGCTTACATGGCGCACTTAAGACGCCTACATGGCGCACGTAAGACGCGTAAAGGCGCAACCCGTAAGACGCTTACATGGCGCAACCTAAGACGCCTACATGGCGCACGTAAGACGCCTACATGGCGCACGCAAGACGCCTACATAGTGCAACCTAAGACGCCTACATGGCGCAACCTAAGACGCCTACATGGCGCACGTAAGACGCATAAAGGCGCAACCCGTAAGACGCCTACATGGCGCAACCTAAGACGCCTACATGGCGCAACCTAAGATGCCTACTTGGCGCACGTAAGACGCATAAAGGCGCAACCCGTAAGACGCCTACATGGCGCAACCTAAGACCCCTACATGGCGCACTTAAGACGCCTACATGGCGCACGTAAGACGCATAAAGGCGCAACCCGTAAGACGCCTACATGGCGCAACCTAAGACGCCTACATGGCGCACTTAAGACGCCTACATGGTGCACGTAAGACGCGTAAAGGAGCAACCCGTAAGACGCCTACATGGCGCAACCTAAGACGCCTACATGGCGCACTTAAGACGCCTACATGGCGCACGCAAGACGCCTACATAACGTAACTTAAGACGCCTACATGGCGCAACCTAAGACGCCTACATGGCGCACGTAAGACGCATAAAGGCGCAACCCGTAAGACGCCTACATGGCGCAACCTAAGACGCCTACATGGCGCAACCTAAGATGCCTATATGGCGCACGAAAGACGCATAAAGGCGCAACCCGTAAGATGCCTACATGGCGCAACCTAAGACCCCTATATGGCGCACTTAAGACGCCTACATGGCGCACGTAAGACGCATAAAGGCGAAACCCGTAAGACGCCTACACGGTGCAACCTAAGACGCTTACATGGCGCACTTAAGACGCCTACATGGCGCACGTAAGACGCGTAAAGGCGCAACCCGTAAGGCGCCTACATGGCGCAAAATAAGACGCCTACATGACGCACGTAAGACGCATAAAGGCGCAACCCGTAAGACGCCTACATGGCGCAACCTAAGACGACTACATGGCGCACTTAAGACCCCTACATGGCGCAACTTAAGACACCTACATGGCGCAACTTAAGACACCTACATGGCGCACGTAAGACGCGTAAAGGCGCAACCCGTAAGACGCCTACATGACGCAACCTAAGACGCCTACATGGCGCACTTAAGACGCCTACATGGTGCACGTAACACGCCTACATGGCGCACTTAAGACGCGTACATGGCGCACGTAAGACGCGTAAAGGCGCAACCCGTAAGACGCCTACATGGCGCAACCTAAGACGCCTACATGGCGCAATCTAAGATGCCTACTTGGCGCACGTAAGACGCATAAAGGCGCAACCCGTAAGACGCCTACATGGCGCAACCTAAGACGCCTACATGGCGCACTTAAGACGCCTACATGGCGCACGTAAGACGCATAAAGGGCGCAACCCGTAAGACGCCTACATGGCGCAACCTAAGACGACTACATGGCGCACTTAAGACGCCTACATGGCGCACGCAAGACGCCTACATGGCGCAACTTAAGACGCCTACATGGCGCAACCTAAGACGCCTACATGGCGCACGTAAGACGCGTAAAGGCGCAACCCGTAAGACGCCTACATGACGCAACCTAAGACGCCTACATGGCGCACTTAAGACGCCTACATGGTGCACGTAACACGCCTACATGGCGCACTTAAGACGCGTACATGGCGCACGTAAGACGCGTAAAGGCGCAACCCGTAAGACGCCTACATGACGCAACCTAAGACGACTACATGGCGCACTTAAGACGCCTACATGGCGCACGCAAGACGCCTACATGGCGTAACTTAAGACGCCTACATCGCGCAACCTAAGACGCCTACATGGCGCACGTAAGACGCGTAAAGGCGCAACCCGTAAGACGCCTACATGGCGCAACCTAAGACGCCTACATGGCGCACTTAAGACGCCTATATGGCGCACGTAAGACGCTTAAAGGCGCAACCCGTAAGACGCCTACATGGCGAAACCTAAGACGCTTACATGGCGCACTTAAGACGCCTACATGGCGCACGTAAGACGCGTAAAGGCGCAACCCGTAAGACGCTTACATGGCGCAACCTAAGACGCCTACATGGCGCACGTAAGACGCCTACATGGCGCACGCAAGACGCCTACATAGTGCAACCTAAGACGCCTACATGGCGCAACCTAAGACGCCTACATGGCGCACGTAAGACGCATAAAGGCGCAACCCGTAAGACGCCTACATGGCGCAACCTAAGACGCCTACATGGCGCAACCTAAGATGCCTACTTGGCGCACGTAAGACGCATAAAGGCGCAACCCGTAAGACGCCTACATGGCGCAACCTAAGACCCCTACATGGCGCACTTAAGACGCCTACATGGCGCACGTAAGACGCATAAAGGCGCAACCCGTAAGACGCCTACATGGCGCAACCTAAGACGCCTACATGGCGCACTTAAGACGCCTACATGGTGCACGTAAGACGCGTAAAGGAGCAACCCGTAAGACGCCTACATGGCGCAACCTAAGACGCCTACATGGCGCACTTAAGACGCCTACATGGCGCACGCAAGACGCCTACATAACGTAACTTAAGACGCCTACATGGCGCAACCTAAGACGCCTACATGGCGCACGTAAGACGCATAAAGGCGCAACCCGTAAGACGCCTACATGGCGCAACCTAAGACGCCTACATGGCGCAACCTAAGATGCCTATATGGCGCACGAAAGACGCATAAAGGCGCAACCCGTAAGATGCCTACATGGCGCAACCTAAGACCCCTATATGGCGCACTTAAGACGCCTACATGGCGCACGTAAGACGCATAAAGGCGAAACCCGTAAGATGCCTACACGGCGCAACCTAAGACGCTTACATGGCGCACTTAAGACGCCTACATGGCGCACGTAACACGCCTACATGGCGCACTTAAGACGCGTACATGGCGCACGTAAGACGCGTAAAGGCGCAACCCGTAAGACGCCTACATGACGCAACCTAAGACGACTACATGGCGCACTTAAGACGCCTACATGGCGCACGCAAGACGCCTACATGGCGCAACTTAAGACGCCTACATGGCGCAACCTAAGACGCCTACATGGCGCACGTAAGACGCGTAAAGGCGCAACCCGTAAGACGCCTACATGGCGCAACCTAAGACGCCTACATGGCGCACTTAAGACGCCTACATGGCGCACGTAAGACGCTTAAAGGCGCAACCCGTGAGACGCCTACATGGCGAAACCTAAGACGCCTACATGGCGCACTTAAGACGCCTACATGGCGCACGTAAGACGCGTAAAGGCGCAACCCGTAAGACGCCTACATGGCGCAACCTAAGACGCCTACATGGCGCACGTAAGACGCATAAAGGCGAAACCCGTAAGGCGCCTACATGGCGCAACCTAAGACGCCTACATGGCGCACGTAAGACGCATAAAGGCGTAACCCGTAAGACGCCTACATGGCGCAACCTAAGACGCCTACATGGCGCACTTAAGACGCCTACATGGTGCACGTAACACGCCTACATGGCGCACTTAAGACGCGTACATGGCGCACGTAAGACGCGTAAAGGCGCAACCCGTAAGACGCCTACATGACGCAACCTAAGACGACTACATGGCGCACTTAAGACGCCTACATGGCGCACGCAAGACGCCTACATGGCGCAACTTAAGACGCCTACATGGCGCAACCTAAGACGCCTACATGGCGCACGTAAGACGCGTAAAGGCGCAACCCGTAAGACGCCTACATGGCGCAACCTAAGACGCCTACATGGCGCACTTAAGACGCCTACATGGCGCACGTAAGACGCTTAAAGGCGCAACCCGTAAGACGCCTACATGGCGAAACCTAAGACGCCTACATGGCGCACTTAAGACGCCTACATGGCGCACGTAAGACGCGTAAAGGCGCAACCCGTAAGACGCCTACATGGCGCAACCTAAGACGCCTACATGGCGCACGTAAGACGCATAAAGGCGCAACCCGTAAGACGCCTACATGGCGCAACCTAAGACGCCTACATGGCGCAACCTAAGATGCCTACTTGGCGCACGTAAGACGCATAAAGGCGCAACCCATAAGACGCCTACATGGCGCAACCTAAGACCCCTACATGGCGCACTTAAGACGCCTACATGGCGCACGTAAGACGCATAAAGGCGCAACCCGTAAGACGCCTACATGGCGCAACCTAAGACGCCTACATGGCGCACTTAAGACGCCTACATGGCGGACGTAAGACGCGTAAAGGAGCAACCCGTAAGACGACTACATGGCGCAACCTAAGACGCCTACATGGCGCACTTAAGACGCCTACATGGCGCACGTAAGACGCGTAAAGGCGCAACCCGTAAGACGCCTACATGGCGCAAACTAAGACGCCTATATGGCGCACGTAAGACGCGTAAAGGCACAACCCGTAAGACGCCTACATGGCGCAACCTAAGACGCCTACATGGCGCACTTAAGACGCCTACATGGCGCACTTAAGACGCCTACATGGTACAACCTAAGACGCCTACATGGCGCACTTAAGACGCCTACATCGCGCACTTAAGACGTCTACATGGCGCAACCTAAGATGCCTACATGGCGCAACGTAAGACGCCGACATGGCGCAACCTAAGACGCCTACATGGCGCACGTAAGACGCGTAAAGGCGCAACCCGTAAGACGCCTACAGGGCGCAACCTAAGACGCCTACATGGCGCACTTAAGACGCCTACATGGCGCACGTAAGACGCGTAAAGGCGCAACCCGTAAGACCCCTACATGGCGCACGCAAGACGCCTGCATGGCGCAACTTAAGACGCCTACATGACGCAACCTAAGATGCCTACATGGCGCACGTAAGACGCATAAAGGCGCAACCCGTAAGACGCCTACATGGCGCAACCTAAGACGCCTACATGGCGCAATTAAAACACCTACATGGCGTATGTAAGACGCGTAAAGGCGCAACCCGTAAGACGCCTACATGGCGCAACCTAAGACACCTAAATGGCACACGTAAGACGGGTAAAGGCGCAACCCGTAAGACGCCTAAATGGCGCACGCAATACGCCTACATGGCGCAACTTACGACGCCTACATGGCGCAACCTAAGACGCCTACATGGCGCACGTAAGACGCATAAAGGCGCAACCCGTAAGACGCCTACATGGCGCAACCTAAGACGCCTACATGGCGCACTTAAGACGCCTACATGGCGCACGTAAGACGCGTAAAGGCGCAACCGTAAGACGCCTACATGGCGCAACCTAAGACGCCTACATGGCGCACTTAAGGCCCCTACATGCCGCACGTAAGACGCGTAAAGGCGCAACCCGTAAGACGCCTACATGGCGCAACCTAAGACGCCTACATGGCGCACGTAAGACGCGTAAAGGCGCAACCCGTAAGACGCCTACATGGCGCAACCTAAGACGCCTACATGGCGCACGTAAGATGCATAAAGGCGCAACCCGTAAGACGCCTACATGGCGCAACCTAAGACGCCTACATGGCGCACGTAAGACGCGTAAAGGCGCAACCCGTAAGACGCCTACATGGCGCACTTAAGACGCCTACATGGCGCACTTAAGACGCCTACATGGCACAACCTAAGACGCCTACATGGCGCACTTAAGACGCCTACATGGCGCACGTAAGACGCATAAATGGCGCACGTAAGACGCCTACATGACGCACGTAAGACGCCTACATGGCGCAACCTAAGACGCCTACATGGCGCACGTAAGACGCATAAAGGCGCAACCCGTAAGACGCCTACATGGCGCAACCTAAGACGCTTACATGGCGCACTTAAGACGCCAACATGGCGCACGTAAGACGCCTACATGGCGCAACCTAAGACGCCTACATGGCGCACTTAAGACGCCAACATGGCGCACGTAAGACACTTAAAGGCGCAACCCGTAAGACGCCTACATGGCGCAACCTAAGACGCCTACATGGCGCACTTAAGACGCCTACATGGCGCACGTAAGACGCTTAAAGGCGCAACCCGTAAGACGCCTACATGGCGCAACCTAAGACGCCTACATGGCGCACTTAAGACGCCTACATGGCGCACGTAAGACGTGTAAAGGCGCAACCCGTAAGACGCCTACATGGCGCAACCTAAGACGCCTACATGGCGCACGTAAGACGCATAAAGGCGCAACCCGTAAGACCCCTACATGGCGCACGCAAGACGCCTACATAACGCAACTTAAGACGCCTACATGGCGCAACCTAAGACGCCTACATGGCGCACGTAAGACGCATAAAGGCGCAACCCGTAAGACGCCTACATGGCGCAACCTAAGACACCTACATGGCGCAACCTAAGATGCCTATATGGCGCACGAAAGACGCATAAAGGCGCAACCCGTAAGATGCCTACATGGCGCAACCTAAGACCCCTATATGGCGCACTTAAGACGCCTACATGGCGCACGTAAGACGCATAAAGGCGAAACCCGTAAGATGCCTACATGGCGCAACCTAAGACGCTTACATGGCGCACTTAAGACGCCTACATGGCGCACGTAAGACGCGTAAAGGCGCAACCCGTAAGGCGCCTACATGGCGCAACCTAAGACGCCTACATGGCGCACGTAAGACGCATAAAGGCGCAACCCGTAAGACGCCTACATGGCGCAACCTAAGACGCCTACATGGCGCACTTAAGACGCCTACATGGTGCACGCAACACGCCTACATGGCGCACTTAAGACGCCTACATGGCGCAACTTAAGACGCCTACATGGCGCAACCTAAGACGCCTACATGGCGCACGTAAGACGCGTAAAGGCGCAACCCGTAAGACGCCTACATGGCGCAACCTAAGACGCCTACATGGCGCACTTAAGACGCCTACATGGCGCACGTAAGACGCTTAAAGGCGCAACCCGTAAGACGCCTACATGGCGAAACCTAAGACGCCTACATGGCGCACTTAAGACGCCTACATGGCGCACGTAAGACGCGTAAAGGCGCAACCCGTAAGACGCCTACATGGCGCAACCTAAGACGCCTACATGGCGCACGTAAGACGCATAAAGGCGCAACCCGTAAGACGCCTACATGGCGCAACCTAAGACGCCTACATGGCGCAACCTAAGATGCCTACTTGGCGCACGTAAGACGCATAAAGGCGCAACCCATAAGACGCCTACATGGCGCAACCTAAGACCCCTACATGGCGCACTTAAGACGCCTACATGGCGCACGTAAGACGCATAAAGGCGCAACCCGTAAGACGCCTACATGGCGCAACCTAAGACGCCTACATGGCGCACTTAAGACGCCTACATGGCGGACGTAAGACGCGTAAAGGAGCAACCCGTAAGACGACTACATGGCGCAACCTAAGACGCCTACATGGCGCACTTAAGACGCCTACATGGCGCACGTAAGACGCGTAAAGGCGCAACCCGTAAGACGCCTACATGGCGCAAACTAAGACGCCTATATGGCGCACGTAAGACGCGTAAAGGCACAACCCGTAAGACGCCTACATGGCGCAACCTAAGACGCCTACATGGCGCACTTAAGACGCCTACATGGCGCACTTAAGACGCCTACATGGTACAACCTAAGACGCCTACATGGCGCACTTAAGACGCCTACATCGCGCACTTAAGACGTCTACATGGCGCAACCTAAGATGCCTACATGGCGCAACGTAAGACGCCGACATGGCGCAACCTAAGACGCCTACATGGCGCACGTAAGACGCGTAAAGGCGCAACCCGTAAGACGCCTACAGGGCGCAACCTAAGACGCCTACATGGCGCACTTAAGACGCCTACATGGCGCACGTAAGACGCGTAAAGGCGCAACCCGTAAGACCCCTACATGGCGCACGCAAGACGCCTGCATGGCGCAACTTAAGACGCCTACATGACGCAACCTAAGACGCCTACATGGCGCACGTAAGACGCATAAAGGCGCAACCCGTAAGACGCCTACATGGCGCAACCTAAGACGCCTACATGGCGCACTTAAAACACCTACATGGCGTATGTAAGACGCGTAAAGGCGCAACCCGTAAGACGCCTACATGGCGCAACCTAAGACACCTAAATGGCACACGTAAGACGGGTAAAGGCGCAACCCGTAAGACGCCTAAATGGCGCACGCAATACGCCTACATGGCGCAACTTACGACGCCTACATGGCGCAACCTAAGACGCCTACATGGCGCACGTAAGACGCATAAAGGCGCAACCCGTAAGACGCCTACATGGCGCAACCTAAGACGCCTACATGGCGCACTTAAGACGCCTACATGGCGCACGTAAGACGCGTAAAGGCGCAACCGTAAGACGCCTACATGGCGCAACCTAAGACGCCTACATGGCGCACTTAAGGCCCCTACATGCCGCACGTAAGACGCGTAAAGGCGCAACCCGTAAGACGCCTACATGGCGCAACCTAAGACGCCTACATGGCGCACGTAAGACGCGTAAAGGCGCAACCCGTAAGACGCCTACATGGCGCAACCTAAGACGCCTACATGGCGCACGTAAGATGCATAAAGGCGCAACCCGTAAGACGCCTACATGGCGCAACCTAAGATGCCTACATGGCGCACGTAAGACGCGTAAAGGCGCAACCCGTAAGACGCCTACATGGCGCACTTAAGACGCCTACAAGGCGCACTTAAGACGCCTACATGGCACAACCTAAGACGCCTACATGGCGCACTTAAGACGCCTACATGGCGCACGTAAGACGCATAAATGGCGCACGTAAGACGCCTACATGGCGCACGTAAGACGCCTACACGGCGCAACTTAAGACGCCTACATGGCGCACGTAAGACGCATAAAGGCGCAACCCGTAAGACGCCTACATGGCGCAACCTAAGACGCTTACATGGCGCACTTAAGACGCCAACATGGCGCACGTAAGACGCCTACATGGCGCAACCTAAGACGCCTACATGGCGCACTTAAGACGCCAACATGGCGCACGTAAGACACTTAAAGGCGCAACCCGTAAGACGCCTACATGGCGCAACCTAAGACGCCTACATGGCGCACTTAAGACGCCTACATGGCGCACGTAAGACGCTTAAAGGCGCAACCCGTAAGACGCCTACATGGCGCAACCTAAGACGCCTACATGGCGCACTTAAGACGCCTACATGGCGCACGTAAGACGTGTAAAGGCGCAACCCGTAAGACGCCTACATGGCGCAACCTAAGACGCCTACATGGCGCACGTAAGACGCATAAAGGCGCAACCCGTAAGACCCCTACATGGCGCACGCAAGACGCCTACATAACGCAACTTAAGACGCCTACATGGCGCAACCTAAGACGCCTACATGGCGCACGTAAGACGCATAAAGGCGCAACCCGTAAGACACCTACATGGCGCAACCTAAGACACCTACATGGCGCAACCTAAGATGCCTATATGGCGCACGAAAGACGCATAAAGGCGCAACCCGTAAGATGCCTACATGGCGCAACCTAAGACCCCTATATGGCGCACTTAAGACGCCTACATGGCGCACGTAAGACGCATAAAGGCGAAACCCATAAGATGCCTACATGGCGCAACCTAAGACGCTTACATGGCGCACTTAAGACGCCTACATGGCGCACGTAAGACGCGTAAAGGCGCAACCCGTAAGGCGCCTACATGGCGCAACCTAAGACGCCTACATGGCGCACGTAAGACGCATAAAGGCGCAACCCGTAAGACGCCTACATGGCGCAACCTAAGACGCCTACATGGCGCACTTAAGACGCCTACATGGTGCACGCAACACGCCTACATGGCGCACTTAAGACGCGTACATGGCGCACGTAAGACGAGTAAAGGCGCAACCCGTAAGACGCCTACATGACGCAACCTAAGACGACTACATGGCGCACTTAAGACGCCTACATGGCGCACGCAAGACGCCTACATGGCGCAACTTAAGACGCCTACATGGCGCAACCTAAGACGCCTACATGGCGCACGTAAGACGCGTAAAGGCGCAACCCGTAAGACGCCTACATGGCGCAACCTAAGACGCCTACATGGCGCACTTAAGACGCCTACATGGCGCACGTAAGACGCTTAAAGGCGCAACCCGTAAGACGCCTACATGGCGAAACCTAAGACGCCTACATGGCGCACTTAAGACGCCTACATGGCGCACGTAAGACGCGTAAAGGCGCAACCCGTAAGACGCCTACATGGCGCAACCGAAGACGCCTACATGGCGCACGTAAGACGCATAAAGGCGCAACCCGTAAGACGCCTACATGGCGCAACCTAAGACGCCTACATGGCGCAACCTAAGATGCCTACTTGGCGCACGTAAGACGCATAAAGGCGCAACCCATAAGACGCCTACATGGCGCAACCTAAGACCCCTACATGGCGCACTTAAGACGCCTACATGGCGCACGTAAGACGCATAAAGGCGCAACCCGTAAGACGCCTACATGGCGCAACCTAAGACGCCTACATGGCGCACTTAAGACGCCTACATGGCGGACGTAAGACGCGTAAAGGAGCAACCCGTAAGACGACTACATGGCGCAACCTAAGACGCCTACATGGCGCACTTAAGACGCCTACATGGCGCACGTAAGACGCGTAAAGGCGCAACCCGTAAGACGCCTACATGGCGCAAACTAAGACGCCTATATGGCGCACGTAAGACGCGTAAAGGCACAACCCGTAAGACGCCTACATGGCGCAACCTAAGACGCCTACATGGCGCACTTAAGACGCCTACATGGCGCACTTAAGACGCCTACATGGTACAACCTAAGACGCCTACATGGCGCACTTAAGACGCCTACATCGCGCACTTAAGACGTCTACATGGCGCAACCTAAGATGCCTACATGGCGCAACGTAAGACGCCGACATGGCGCAACCTAAGACGCCTACATGGCGCACGTAAGACGCGTAAAAGCGCAACCCGTAAGACGCCTACAGGGCGCAACCTAAGACGCCTACATGGCGCACTTAAGACGCCTACATGGCGCACGTAAGACGCGTAAAGGCGCAACCCGTAAGACCCCTACATGGCGCACGCAAGACGCCTGCATGGCGCAACTTAAGACGCCTACATGACGCAACCTAAGACGCCTACATGGCGCACGTAAGACGCATAAAGGCGCAACCCGTAAGACGCCTACATGGCGCAACCTAAGACGCCTACATGGCGCACTTAAAACACCTACATGGCGTATGTAAGACGCGTAAAGGCGCAACCCGTAAGACGCCTACATGGCGCAACCTAAGACACCTAAATGGCACACGTAAGACGGGTAAAGGCGCAACCCGTAAGACGCCTAAATGGCGCACGCAATACGCCTACATGGCGCAACTTACGACGCCTACATGGCGCAACCTAAGACGCCTACATGGCGCACGTAAGACGCATAAAGGCGCAACCCGTAAGACGCCTACATGGCGCAACCTAAGACGCCTACATGGCGCACTTAAGACGCCTACATGGCGCACGTAAGACGCGTAAAGGCGCAACCGTAAGACGCCTACATGGCGCAACCTAAGACGCCTACATGGCGCACTTAAGGCCCCTACATGCCGCACGTAAGACGCGTAAAGGCGCAACCCGTAAGACGCCTACATGGCGCAACCTAAGACGCCTACATGGCGCACGTAAGACGCGTAAAGGCGCAACCCGTAAGACGCCTACATGGCGCAACCTAAGACGCCTACATGGCGCACGTAAGATGCATAAAGGCGCAACCCGTAAGACGCCTACATGGCGCAACCTAAGATGCCTACATGGCGCACGTAAGACGCGTAAAGGCGCAACCCGTAAGACGCCTACATGGCGCACTTAAGACGCCTACATGGCGCACTTAAGACGCCTACATGGCACAACCTAAGACGCCTACATGGCGCACTTAAGACGCCTACATGGCGCACGTAAGACGCATAAATGGCGCACGTAAGACGCCTACATGGCGCACGTAAGACGCCTACACGGCGCAACCTAAGACGCCTACATGGCGCACGTAAGACGCATAAAGGCGCAACCCGTAAGACGCCTACATGGCGCAACCTAAGACGCTTACATGGCGCACTTAAGACGCCAACATGGCGCACGTAAGACGCCTACATGGCGCAACCTAAGACGCCTACATGGCGCACTTAAGACGCCAACATGGCGCACGTAAGACACTTAAAGGCGCAACCCGTAAGACGCCTACATGGCGCAACCTAAGACGCCTACATGGCGCACTTAAGACGCCTACATGGCGCACGTAAGACGCTTAAAGGCGCAACCCGTAAGACGCCTACATGGCGCAACCTAAGACGCCTACATGGCGCACTTAAGACGCCTACATGGCGCACGTAAGACGTGTAAAGGCGCAACCCGTAAGACGCCTACATGGCGCAACCTAAGACGCCTACATGGCGCACGTAAGACGCATAAAGGCGCAACCCGTAAGACCCCTACATGGCGCACGCAAGACGCCTACATAACGCAACTTAAGACGCCTACATGGCGCAACCTAAGACGCCTACATGGCGCACGTAAGACGCATAAAGGCGCAACCCGTAAGACACCTACATGGCGCAACCTAAGACACCTACATGGCGCAACCTAAGATGCCTATATGGCGCACGAAAGACGCATAAAGGCGCAACCCGTAAGATGCCTACATGGCGCAACCTAAGACCCCTATATGGCGCACTTAAGACGCCTACATGGCGCACGTAAGACGCATAAAGGCGAAACCCATAAGATGCCTACATGGCGCAACCTAAGACGCTTACATGGCGCACTTAAGACGCCTACATGGCGCACGTAAGACGCGTAAAGGCGCAACCCGTAAGGCGCCTACATGGCGCAACCTAAGACGCCTACATGGCGCACGTAAGACGCATAAAGGCGCAACCCGTAAGACGCCTACATGGCGCAACCTAAGACGCCTACATGGCGCACTTAAGACGCCTACATGGTGCACGCAACACGCCTACATGGCGCACTTAAGACGCGTACATGGCGCACGTAAGACGCGTAAAGGCGCAACCCGTAAGACGCCTACATGACGCAACCTAAGACGACTACATGGCGCACTTAAGACGCCTACATGGCGCACGCAAGACGCCTACATGGCGCAACTTAAGACGCCTACATGGCGCAACCTAAGACGCCTACATGGCGCACGTAAGACGCGTAAAGGCGCAACCCGTAAGACGCCTACATGGCGCAACCTAAGACGCCTACATGGCGCACTTAAGACGCCTACATGGCGCACGTAAGACGCTTAAAGGCGCAACCCGTAAGACGCCTACATGGCGAAACCTAAGACGCCTACATGGCGCACTTAAGACGCCTACATGGCGCACGTAAGACGCGTAAAGGCGCAACCCGTAAGACGCCTACATGGCGCAACCGAAGACGCCTACATGGCGCACGTAAGACGCATAAAGGCGCAACCCGTAAGACGCCTACATGGCGCAACCTAAGACGCCTACATGGCGCAACCTAAGATGCCTACTTGGCGCACGTAAGACGCATAAAGGCGCAACCCATAAGACGCCTACATGGCGCAACCTAAGACCCCTACATGGCGCACTTAAGACGCCTACATGGCGCACGTAAGACGCATAAAGGCGCAACCCGTAAGACGCCTACATGGCGCAACCTAAGACGCCTACATGGCGCACTTAAGACGCCTACATGGCGGACGTAAGACGCGTAAAGGAGCAACCCGTAAGACGCCTACATGGCGCAACCTAAGACGCCTACATGGCGCACTTAAGACGCCTACATGGCTCACGTAAGACGCGTAAAGGCGCAACCCGTAAGACGCCTACATGGCGCAAACTAAGACGCCTATATGGCGCACGTAAGACGCGTAAAGGCACAACCCGTAAGACGCCTACATGGCGCAACCTAAGACGCCTACATGGCGCACTTAAGACGCCTACATGGCGCACTTAAGACGCCTACATGGTACAACCTAAGACGCCTACATGGCGCACTTAAGACGCCTACATCGCGCACTTAAGACGTCTACATGGCGCAACCTAAGATGCCTACATGGCGCAACGTAAGACGCCGACATGGCGCAACCTAAGACGCCTACATGGCGCACGTAAGACGCGTAAAGGCGCAACCCGTAAGACGCCTACAGGGCGCAACCTAAGACGCCTACATGGCGCACTTAAGACGCCTACATGGCGCACGTAAGACGCGTAAAGGCGCAACCCGTAAGACCCCTACATGGCGCACGCAAGACGCCTGCATGGCGCAACTTAAGACGCCTACATGGCGCACGTAAGACGCATAAAGGCGCAACCCGTAAGACGCCTACATGGCGCAACCTAAGACGCCTACATGGCGCACTTAAAACACCTACATGGCGTATGTAAGACGCGTAAAGGCGCAACCCGTAAGACGCCTACATGGCGCAACCTAAGACACCTAAATGGCGCACGTAAAACGGGTAAAGGCGCAACCCGTAAGACGCCTAAATGGCGCACGCAATACGCCTACATGGCGCAACTTACGACGCCTACATGGCGCAACCTAAGACGCCTACATGGCGCACGTAAGACGCATAAAGGCGCAACCCGTAAGACGCCTACATGGCGCAACCTAAGACGCCTAGATGGCGCACTTAAGACGCCTACATGGCGCACGTAAGACGCGTAAAGGCGCAACCGTAAGACGCCTACATGGCGCAACCTAAGACGCCTACATGGCGCACTTAAGGCCCCTACATGCCGCACGTAAGACGCGTAAAGGCGCAACCCGTAAGACGCCTACATGGCGCAACCTAAGACGCCTACATGGCGCACGTAAGACGCGTAAAGGCGCAACCCGTAAGACGCCTACATGGCGCAACCTAAGACGCCTACATGGCGCACGTAAGACGCATAAAGGCGCAACCCGTAAGACGCCTACATGGCGCAACCTAAGACGCCTACATGGCGCACGTAAGACGCGTAAAGGCGCAACCCGTAAGACGCCTACATGGCGCACTTAAGACGCCTACATGGCGCACTTAAGACGCCTACATGGCACAACCTAAGATGCCTACATGGCGCACTTAAGACGCCTACATAGCGCACGTAAGACGCATAAATGGCGCACGTAAGACGCCTACATGGCGCACGTAAGACGCCTACATGGCGCAACCTAAGACGCCTACATGGCGCACGTAAGAGGCATAAAGGCGCAACCCGTAAGACGCCTACATGGCGCAACCTAAGACGCTTACATGGCGCACTTAAGACGCCAACATGGCGCACGTAAGACGCCTACATGGCGCAACCTAAGACGCCTGCATGGCGCAGTTAAGGCACCTACATGCCGCACGTAAGACGCGTAAAGGCGCAACCCGTAAGACGCCTACATGGCGCAACCTAAGACGCCTACATGGCGCACGTAAGACGCGTAAAGGCGCAACCCGTAAGACGCCTACATGGCGCAACCTAAGACGCCTACATGGCGGACGTAAGACGCGTAAAGGCGCAACCCGTAAGACGCCTACATGGCGCAACCTAAGACGCCTACATGGCGCACGTAAGACGCGTAAAGGCGCAACCCGTAAGACGCCTACATGGCGCAACCTAAGAAGCCTACATGGCGCACTTAAGACGCCTACATGGCGCACTTAACACGCCTACATGGCACAACCTAAGACGCGTACATGGCGCACTTAAGACGCGTACATGGCGCACGTAAGACGCGTAAAGGCGCAACCCGTAAGACGCCTACATGACGCAACCTAAGACGACTACATGGCGCACTTAAGACGCCTACATGGCGCACGCAAGACGCCTACATCGCGCAACTTAAGACGCCTACATGGCGCAACCTAAGACGCCTACATGGCGCACGTAAGACGCGTAAAGGCGCAACCCGTAAGACGCCTACATGGCGCACTTAAGACGCCTACATGGCGCACGTAAGACGCTTAAAGGCGCAACCCGTAAGACGCCTACATGGCGAAACCTAAGACGCCTACATGGCGCACTTAAGACGCCTACATGGCGCACGTATGACGCGTAAAGGCGCAACCCGTAAGACGCCTACATGGCGCAACCTAAGACGCCTACATGGCGCACGTAAGACGCCTACATGGCGCACGCAAGACGCCTACATAGTGCAACCTAAGACGCCTACATGGCGCAACCTAAGACGCCTACATGGCGCACGTAAGACGCATAAAGGCGCAACCCGTAAGACGCCTACATGGCGCAACCTAAGACGCCTACATGGCGCAACCTAAAATGCCTACTTGGCGCACGTAAGACGCATAAAGGCGCAACCCGTAAGACGCCTACATGGCGCAACCTAAGACCCCTACATGGCGCACTTAAGACGCCTACATGGCGCACGTAAGACGCATAAAGGCGCAACCCGTAAGACGCCTACATGGCGCAACCTAAGACGCCTACATGGCGCACTTAAGACGCCTACATGGTGCACGTAAGACGCGTAAAGGAGCAACCCGTAAGACGCCTACATGGCGCAACCTAAGACGCCTACATGGCGCACTTAAGACGCCTACATGGCGCACGTAAGACGCGTAAAGGCGCAACCCGTAAGACGCCTACATGGCGCAAACTAAGACGCCTACATGGCGCACGTAAGACGCGTAAAGGCGCAACCCGTAAGACGCCTACATGGCGCAACCTAAGACGCCTACATGGCGCACTTAAGACGCCTACATGGTGCACGTAAGACGCGTAAAGGAGCAACCCGTAAGACGCCTACATGGGGCAACCTAAGACGCCTACATGGCGCACTTAAGACGCCTACATGGCGCACGTAAGACGCGTAAAGGCGCAACCCGTAAGACGCCTACATGGCGCAAACTAAGACGCCTACATGGCGCACGTAAGACGCGTAAAGGCGCAACCCGTAAGACGCCTACATGGCGCAACCTAAGACGCCTACATGGCGCACTTAAGACGCCTACATGGCGCACTTAAGACGCCTACATGGCGCACTTAAGACGCCTACATGGCACAACCTAAGACGCCTACATGGCGCACTTAAGACGCCTACATCGCGCACTTAAGACGTCTACATGGCGCAACCTAAGATGCCTACATGGCGCAACGTAAGACGCCGACATGGCGCAACCTAAGACGCCTACATGGCGCACGTAAGACGCGTAAAGGCGCAACCCGTAAGACGCCTACAGGGCGCAACCTAAGACGCCTACATGGCGCACTTAAGACGCCTACATGGCGCACGTAAGACGCGTAAAGGCGCAACCCGTAAGACGCCTACATGGCGCACGCAAGACGCCTGCATGGCGCAACTTAAAACGCCTACATGCCGCAACCTAAGACGCCTACATGGCGCACGTAAGACGCATAAAGGCGCAACCCGTAAGACGCCTACATGGCGCACTTAAAACACCTACATGGCGTACGTAAGACGCGTAAAGGCGCAACCCGTAAGACGCCTACATGGGGCAACCTAAGACACCTAAATGGCGCACGTAAGACGGGTAAAGGCGCAACCCGTAAGACGCCTAAATGGCGCACGCAATACGCCTACATGGCGCAACTTACGACGCCTACATGGCGCAACCTAAGACGCCTACATGGCGCACGTAAGACGCATAAAGGCGCAACCCGTAAGACGCCTACATGGCGCAACCTAAGACGCCTACATGGCGCACTTAAGACGCCTACATGGCGCACGTAAGACGCTTAAAGGCGCAACCCGTAAGACGCCTACATGGCGAAACCTAAGACGCCTACATGGCGCACTTAAGACGCCTACATGGCGCACGTATGACGCGTAAAGGCGCAACCCGTAAGACGCCTACATGGCGCAACCTAAGACGCCTACATGGCGCACGTAAGACGCCTACATGGCGCACGCAAGACGCCTACATAGTGCAACATAAGACGCCTACATGGCGCAACCTAAGACGCCTACATGGCGCACGTAAGACGCATAAAGGCGCAACCCGTAAGACGCCTACATGGCGCAACCTAAGACGCCTACATGGCGCAACCTAAGATGCCTACTTGGCGCACGTAAGACGCATAAAGGCGCAACCCGTAAGACGCCTACATGGCGCAACCTAAGACCCCTACATGGCGCACTTAAGACGCCTACATGGCGCACGTAAGACGCATAAAGGCGCAACCCGTAAGACGCCTACATGGCGCAACCTAAGACGCCTACATGGCGCACTTAAGACGCCTACATGGTGCACGTAAGACGCGTAAAGGAGCAACCCGTAAGACGCCTACATGGCGCAACCTAAGACGCCTACATGGCGCACTTAAGACGCCTACATGGCGCACGTAAGACGCGTAAAGGCGCAACCCGTAAGACGCCTACATGGCGCAAACTAAGACGCCTACATGGCGCACGTAAGACGCGTAAAGGCGCAACCCGTAAGACGCCTACATGGCGCAACCTAAGACGCCTACATGGCGCACTTAAGACGCCTACATGGCGCACTTAAGACGCCTACATGGCACAACCTAAGACGCCTACATGGCGCACTTAAGACGCCTACATCGCGCACTTAAGACGTCTACATGGCGCAACCTAAGATGCCTACATGGCGCAACGTAAGACGCCGACATGGCGCAACCTAAGACGCCTACATGGCGCACGTAAGACGCGTAAAGGCGCAACCCGTAAGACGCCTACAGGGCGCAACCTAAGACGCCTACATGGCGCACTTAAGACGCCTACATGGCGCACGTAAGACGCGTAAAGGCGCAACCCGTAAGACGCCTACATGGCGCACGCAAGACGCCTGCATGGCGCAACTTAAAACGCCTACATGCCGCAACCTAAGACGCCTACATGGCGCACGTAAGACGCATAAAGGCGCAACCCGTAAGACGCCTACATGGCGCACTTAAAACACCTACATGGCGTACGTAAGACGCGTAAAGGCGCAACCCGTAAGACGCCTACATGGCGCAACCTAAGACACCTAAATGGCGCACGTAAGACGGGTAAAGGCGCAACCCGTAAGACGCCTAAATGGCGCACGCAATACGCCTACATGGCGCAACTTACGACGCCTACATGGCGCAACCTAAGACGCCTACATGGCGCACGTAAGACGCATAAAGGCGCAACCCGTAAGACGCCTACATGGCGCAACCTAAGACGCCTACATGGCGCACGTAAGACGCGTAAAGGCGCAACCGTAAGACTCCTACATGGCGCAACCTAAGACGCCTATATGGCGCACTTAAGACGCCTACATGGCGCACGTAAGACACTTAAAGGCGCAACCCGTAAGACGCCTACATGGCGCAACCTAAGACGCCTACATGGCGCACTTAAGACGCCTACATGGCGCACGTAAGACGCTTAAAGGCGCAACCCGTAAGACGCCTACATGGCGCAACCTAAGACGCCTACATGGCGCACTTAAGACGCCTACATGGCGCACGTAAGACGTGTAAAGGCGCAACCCGTAAGACGCCTACATGGCGCAACCTAAGACGCCTACATGGCGCACGTAAGACGCATAAAGGCGCAACCCGTAAGACCCCTACATGGCGCACGCAAGACGCCTACATAACGTAACTTAAGACGCCTACATGGCGCAACCTAAGACGCCTACATGGCGCACGTAAGACGCATAAAGGCGCAATCCGTAAGACGCCTACATGGCGCAACTTAAGACGCCTACATGGCGCAACCTAAGATGCCTATATGGCGCACGAAAGACGCATAAAGGCGCAACCCGTAAGATGCCTACATGGCGCAACCTAAGACCCCTATATGGCGCACTTAAGACGCCTACATGGCGCACGTAAGACGCATAAAGGCGAAACCCGTAAGATGCCTACACGGCGCAACCTAAGACGCTTACATGGCGCACTTAAGACGCCTACATGGCGCACGTAAGACGCGTAAAGGCGCAACCCGTAAGGCGCCTACATGGCGCAACCTAAGACGCCTACATGGCGCACGTAAGACGCATAAAGGCGCAACCCGTAAGACGCCTACATGGCGCAACCTAAGACGCCTACATGGCGCACTTAAGACGCCTACATGGTGCACGTAACACGCCTACATGGCGCACTTAAGACGCGTACATGGCGCACGTAAGACGCGTAAAGGCGCAACCCGTAAGACGCCTACATGACGCAACCTAAGACGACTACATGGCGCACTTAAGACGCCTACATGGCGCACGCAAGACGCCTACATGGCGCAACTTAAGACGCCTACATGGCGCAACCTAAGACGCCTACATGGCGCACGTAAGACGCGTAAAGGCGCAACCCGTAAGACGCCTACATGGCGCAACCTAAGACGCCTACATGGCGCACTTAAGACGCCTACATGGCGCACGTAAGACGCTTAAAGGCGCAACACGTAAGACGCCTACATGGCGAAACCTAAGACGCCTACATGGCGCACTTAAGACGCCTACATGGCGCACGTAAGACGCGTAAAGGCGCAACCCGTAAGACGCATACATGGCGCAACCTAAGACGCCTACATGGCGCACGTAAGACGCGTAAAGGCGCAACCCGTTTGACGCCTACATGGCGCACGCAAGACGCCTACATAATGCAACCTAAGACGCCTACATGGCGCAACCTAAGACGCCTACATGGCGCACGTAAGACGCATAAAGGCGCAACCCGTAAGACGCCTACATGGCGCAACCTAAGACGCCTACATGGCGCAACCTAAGATGCCTACTTGGCGCACGTAAGACGCATAAAGGCGCAACCCGTAAGACGCCTACATGGCGCAACCTAAGACCCCTACATGGCGCACTTAAGACGCCTACATGGCGCACGTAAGACGCATAAAGGAGCAACCCGTAAGACGCCTACATGGCACAACCTAAGACGCCTACATGGCGCACTTAAGACGCCTACATGGCGGACGTAAGACGCGTAAAGGAGCAACCCGTAAGACGCCTACATGGCGCACTTAAGACGCCTACATGGCGCACGTAAGACGCGTAAAGGCGCAACCCGTAAGACGCCTACATGGCGCAAACTAAGACGCCTACATGGCGCACGTAAGACGCGTAAAGGCACAACCCGTAAGACGCCTACATGGCGCAACCTAAGACGCCTACATGGCGCACTTAAGACGCCTACATGGCGCACTTAAGACGCCTACATGGTACAACCTAAGACGCCTACATGGCGCACTTAAGACGCCTACATCGCGCACTTAAGACGTCTACATGGCGCAACCTAAGATGCCTACATGGCGCAACGTAAGACGCCGACATGGCGCAACCTAAGACGCCTACATGGCGCACGTAAGACGCGTAAAGGCGCAACCCGTAAGACGCCTACAGGGCGCAACCTAAGACGCCTACATGGCGCACTTAAGACGCCTACATGGCGCACGTAAGACGCGTAAAGGCGCAACCCGTAAGACCCCTACATGGCGCACGCAAGACGCCTGCATGGCGCAACTTAAGACACCTACATGACGCAACCTAAGACGCCTACATGGCGCACGTAAGACGCATAAAGGCGCAACCCGTAAGACGCCTACATGGCGCAACCTAAGACGCCTACATGGCGCACTTAAAACACCTACATGGCGTACGTAAGACGCGTAAAGGCGCAACCCGTAAGACGCCTACATGGCGCAACCTAAGACACCTAAATGGCGCACGTAAGACGGGTAAAGGCGCAACCCGTAAGACGCCTAAATGGCGCACGCAATACGCCTACATGGCGCAACTTACGACGCCTACATGGCGCAACCTAAGACGCCTACATGGCGCACGTAAGACGCATAAAGGCGCAACCCGTAAGACGCCTACATGGCGCAACCTAAGACGCCTACATGGCGCACTTAAGACGCCTACATGGCGCACGTAAGACACGTAAAGGCGCAACCGTAAGATGCCTACATGGCGCAACCTAAGACGCCTACATGGCGCACTTAAGGCGCCTACATGCCGCACGTAAGACGCGTAAAGGCGCAACCCGTAAGACGCCTACATGGCGCAACCTAAGACGCCTACATGGCGCACGTAAGACGCGTAAAGGCGCAACCCGTAAGACGCCTACATGGCGCAACCTAAGACGCCTACATGGCGCACGTAAGACGCGTAAAGGCGCAACCCGTAAGACGCCTACATGGCGCAACCTAAGACGCCTACATGGCGCACGTAAGACGCGTAAAGGCGCAACCCGTAAGACGCCTACATGGCGCAACCTAAGACGCTTACATGGCGCACTTAAGACGCCAACATGGCGCACGTAAGACGCCTACATGGCGCAACCTAAGACGCCTGCATGGCGTAGTTAAGGCACCTACATGCCGCACGTAAGACGCGTAAAGGCGCAACCCGTAAGACGCCTACATGGCGCAACCTAAGACGCCTACATGGCGCACGTAAGACGCGTAAAGGCGCAACCCGTAAGACGCCTATATGGCGCAACCTAAGGCGCCTACATGGCGGACGTAAGACGTGTAAAGGCGCAACCCGTAAGACGCCTACATGGCGCAACCTAAGACGCCTACATGGCGCACGTAAGACGCGTAAAGGCGCAACCCGTAAGACGCCTACATGGCGCAACCTAAGACGCCTACATGGCGCACGTAAGACGCGTAAAGGCGTAACCCGTAAGACGCCTACATGGCGCAACCTAAGAAGCCTACATGGCGCACTTAAGACGCCTACATGGCGCACTTAAGACGCCTACATGGCACAACCTAAGATGCCTACATGGCGCACTTAAGACGCCTACATGGCGAACTTAAGACGCCTACATGGCGCAACCTAAGACGCCTACATGGCGCAACGTAAGACGCCGACATGGCGCACTTAAGACGCCTACATGGCGCACGTAAGACGCATAAAGGCGCAACCCGTAAGACGCCTACATGGCGCAACCTAAGACCCCTACATGGCGCACTTAAGACGCCTACATGGCGCACGTAAGACGCATAAAGGCGCAACCCGTAAGACGCCTACATGGCGCAACCTAAGACGCCTACATGGCGCACTTAAGACGCCTACATGGCGCACGTAAGACGCGTAAAGGAGCAACCCGTAAGACGCCTACATGGCGCAACCTAAGACGCCTACATGGCGCACTTAAGACGCCTACATGGCACACGTAAGACGCGTAAAGGCGCAACCCGTAAGACGCCTACATGGCGCAAACTAAGACGCCTACATGGCGCACGTAAGACGCGTAAAGGCGCAACCCGTAAGACGCCTACATGGCGCAACCTAAGACGCCTACATGGCGCACTTAAGACGCCTACATGGCGCACTTAAGACGCCTACATGGCACAACCTAAGACGCCTACATGGCGCACTTAAGACGCCTACATCGCGCACTTAAGACGTCTACATGGCGCAACCTAAGATGCCTACATGGCGCAACGTAAGACCCCGACATGGCGCAACCTAAGACGCCTACATGGCGCACGTAAGACGCGTAAAGGCGCAACCCGTAAGACGTCTACAGGGCGCAACCTAAGACGCCTACATGGCGCACTTAAGACGCCTACATGGCGCACGTAAGGCGCGTAAAGGCGCAACCCGTAAGACGCCTACATGGCGCACGCAAGACGCCTGCATGGCGCAACTTAAGACGCCTACATGACGCAACCTAAGACGCCTACATGGCGCACGTAAGACGCATAAAGGCGCAACCCGTAAGACGCCTACATGGCGCAACCTAAGACGCCTACATGGCGCACTTAAAACACCTACATGGCGTACGTAAGACGCGTATAGGCGCAACCCGTAAGACGCCTACATGGCGCAACCTAAGACACCTAAATGGCGCACGTAAGACGGGTAAAGGCGCAACCCGTAAGACGCCTAAATGGCGCACGCAATACGCCTACATGGCGCAACTTACGACGCCTACATGGCGCAACCTAAGACGCCTACATGGCGCACGTAAGACGCATAAAGGCGCAACCCGTAAGACGCCTACATGGCGCAACCTAAGACGCCTACATGGCGCACTTAAGACGCCTACATGGCGCACGTAAGACACGTAAAGGCGCAACCGTAAGATGCCTACATGGCGCAACCTAAGACGCCTACATGGCGCACTTAAGGCGCCTACATGCCGCACGTAAGACGCGTAAAGGCGCAACCCGTAAGACGCCTACATGGCGCAACCTAAGACGCCTACATGGCGCACGTAAGACGCGTAAAGGCGCAACCCGTAAGACGCCTACATGGCGCAACCTAAGACGCCTACATGGCGCACGTAAGACGCGTAAAGGCGCAACCCGTAAGACGCCTACATGGCGCAACCTAAGACGCCTACATGGCGCACGTAAGACGCGTAAAGGCGCAACCCGTAAGACGCCTACATGGCGCAACCTAAGACGCTTACATGGCGCACTTAAGACGCCAACATGGCGCACGTAAGACGCCTACATGGCGCAACCTAAGACGCCTGCATGGCGTAGTTAAGGCACCTACATGCCGCACGTAAGACGCGTAAAGGCGCAACCCGTAAGACGCCTACATGGCGCAACCTAAGACGCCTACATGGCGCACGTAAGACGCGTAAAGGCGCAACCCGTAAGACGCCTATATGGCGCAACCTAAGACGCCTACATGGCGGACGTAAGACGCGTAAAGGCGCAACCCGTAAGACGCCTACATGGCGCAACCTAAGACGCCTACATGGCGCACGTAAGACGCGTAAAGGCGCAACCCGTAAGACGCCTACATGGCGCAACCTATGAAGCCTACATGGCGCACTTAAGACGCCTACATGGCGCACTTAACACGCCTACATGGCACAACCTAAGACGCCTACATGGCGCACTTAAGACGCCTACATGGCGAACTTAAGACGCCTACATGGCGCAACCTAAGACGCCTACATGGCGCAACGTAAGACGCCGACATGGCGCAACCTAAGACGCCTACATGGCGCACGTAAGACGCGTAAAGGCGCAACCCGTAAGACGCCTACAGGGCGCAACCTAAGATCCGTACATGGCGCACTTAAGACGCCTACATGGCGCACGTAAGACGCCTACATGGCGCAACCTAAGACGCCTACATGGCGCACTTAAGACGCCTACATGGTGCACGTAAGACGCCTACATGGCGCACTTAAGACGCCTACATGGCGCACGTAAGACGCGTAAAGGCGCAACCCGTAAGATGCCTACATGGCGCAACCTAAGACGACTACATGACGCAACCTAAGACGACTACATGGCGCAACCCGTAAGATGCCTACATGGCGCAACCTAAGACGCCTACATGACGCAACCTAAGACGACTACATGGCACACTTAAGACGCCTACATGGCGCACGCAAGACGCCTACATGGCGCAACTTAAGACGCCTACATGGCGCAACCTAAGACGCCTACATGGCGCACGTAAGACGCATAAAGGCGCAACCCGTAAGACGCCTACATGGCGCAACCTAAGACGCCTACGTGGCGCACTTAAGACGCCTACATGGCGCACGTAAGACGCGTAAAGGCGCAACCATAAGACGCCTACATGGCGCAACCTAAGACGCCTACATGGCGCAACCTAAGACGCCTACATGGCGCAACCTAAGACGCCTACATGGCGCACGTAAGACGCGTAAAGGCGCAACCCGTAAGACGCCTACATGGCGCAACCTAAGACGCCTACATGGCGCACGTAAGACGCGTAAAGGCGCAACCCGTAAGACGCCTACATGGCGCAACCTAAGAAGCCTACATGGCGCACTTAAGACGCCTACATGGCGCACTTAAGACGCCTACATGGCACAACCTAAGATGCCTACATGGCGCACTTAAGACGCCTACATGGCGAACTTAAGACGCCTACATGGCGCAACCTAAGACGTCTACATGGCGCAACGTAAGACGCCGACATGGCGCAACCTAAGACGCCTACATGGCGCACGTAAGACGCGTAAAGGCGCAACCCGTAAGACGCCTACAGGGCGCAACCTAAGACGCCTACATGGCGCACTTAAGACGCCTACATGGCGCACGTAAGACGCGTAAAGGCGCAACCCGTAAGACGCCTACATGGCGCAACCTAAGACGCCTACATTGCGCACGTAAGACGCGTAAAGGCGTAACCCGTAAGACGCCTACATGGCGCAACCTAAGAAGCCTACATGGCGCACTTAAGACGCCTACATGGCGCACTTAAGACGCCTACATGGCACAACCTAAGATGCCTACATGGCGCACTTAAGACGCCTACATGGCGAACTTAAGATGCCTACATGGCGCAACCTAAGACGCCTACATGGTACAACCTAAGACGCCTACATGGCGCACTTAAGACGCCTACATCGCGCACTTAAGACGTCTACATGGCGCAACCTAAGATGCCTACATGGCGCAACGTAAGACGCCGACATGGCGCAACCTAAGACGCCTACATGGCGCACGTAAGACGCGTAAAGGCGCAACCCGTAAGACGCCTACAGGGCGCAACCTAAGACGCCTACATGGCGCACTTAAGACGCCTACATGGCGCACGTAAGACGCGTAAAGGCGCAACCCGTAAGACCCCTACATGGCGCACGCAAGACGCCTGCATGGCGCAACTTAAGACACCTACATGACGCAACCTAAGACGCCTACATGGCGCACGTAAGACGCATAAAGGCGCAACCCGTAAGACGCCTACATGGCGCAACCTAAGACGCCTACATGGCGCACTTAAAACACCTACATGGCGTACGTAAGACGCGTAAAGGCGCAACCCGTAAGACGCCTACATGGCGCAACCTAAGACACCTAAATGGCGCACGTAAGACGGGTAAAGGCGCAACCCGTAAGACGCCTAAATGGCGCACGCAATACGCCTACATGGCGCAACTTACGACGCCTACATGGCGCAACCTAAGACGCCTACATGGCGCACGTAAGACGCATAAAGGCGCAACCCGTAAGACGCCTACATGGCGCAACCTAAGACGCCTACATGGCGCACTTAAGACGCCTACATGGCGCACGTAAGACGCGTAAAGGCGCAACCGTAAGACGCCTACATGGCGCAACCTAAGACACCTACATGGCGCACTTAAGGCCCCTACATGCCGCACGTAAGACGCGTAAAGGCGCAAGTCGTAAGACGCCTACATGGCGCAACCTAAGACGCCTACATGGCGCACGTAAGACGCGTAAAGGCGCAACCCGTAAGACGCCTACATGGCGCAACCTAAGACGCCTACATGGCGCACGTAAGACGCATAAAGGCGCAACCCGTAAGACGCCTACATGGCGCAACCTAAGACGCCTACATGGCGCACGTAAGACGCGTAAAGGCGCAACCCGTAAGACGCCTACATGGCGCACTTAAGACGCCTACATGGCGCACTTAACACGCCTACATGGCACAACCTAAGACGCCTACATGGCGCACTTAAGACGCCTACATGGCGCACGTAAGACGCATAAATGGCGCACGTAAGACGCCTACATGGCGCACGTAAAACGCCTACATGGCGCAACCTAAGACGCCTACATGGCGCACGTAAGACGCATAAAGGCGCAACCCGTAAGACGCCTACATGGCGCAACCTAAGACGCTTACATGGCGCACTTAAGACGCCAACATGGCGCACGTAAGACGCCTACATGGCGCAACCTAAGACGCCTGCATGGCGCAGTTAAGGCACCTACATGCCGCACGTAAGACGCGTAAAGGCGCAACCCGTAAGACGCCTACATGGCGCAACCTAAGACGCCTACATGGCGCACGTAAGACGCGTAAAGGCGCAACCCGTAAGACGCCTACATGGCGCAACCTAAGACGCCTACATGGCGGACGTAAGACGCGTAAAGGCGCAACCCGTAAGACGCCTACATGGCGCAACCTAAGACGCCTACATGGCGCACGTAAGACGCGTAAAGGCGCAACCCGTAAGACGCCTACATGGCGCAACCTAAGAAGCCTACATGGCGCACTTAAGACGCCTACATGGCGCACTTAACACGCCTACATGGCACAACCTAAGACGCCTACATGGCGCACTTAAGACGCCTACATGGCGAACTTAAGACGCCTACATGGCGCAACCTAAGACGCCTACATGGCGCAACGTAAGACGACGACATGGCGCAACCTAAGACGCCTACATGGCGCACGTAAGACGCGTAAAGGCGCAACCCGTAAGACGCCTACAGGGCGCAACCTAAGACGCGTACATGGCGCACTTAAGACGCCTACATGGCGCACGTAAGATGCATAAAGGCGCAACCCGTAAGACGCCTACATGGCGCAACCTAAGACGCCTACATGGCGCACTTAAGACGCCTACATGGTGCACGTAAAACGCCTACATGGCGCACTTAAGACGCCTACATGGCGCACGTAAGACGCGTAAAGGCGCAACCCGTAAGATGCCTACATGGCGCAACCTAAGACGCGTACATGGCGCACTTAAGACGCCTACATGGCGCACGCAAGACGCCTACATGGCGCAACTTAAGACGCCTACATGGCGCAACCTAAGACGCCTACATGGCGCACGTAAGACGCATAAAGGCGCAACCCGTAAGACGCCTACATGGCGCAACCTAAGACGCCTACATGGCGCACTTAAGACGCCTACATGGCGCACGTAAGACGCGTAAAGGCGCAACCATAAGACGCCTACATGGCGCAACCTAAGACGCCTACATGGCGCAACCTAAGACGCCTACATGGCGCACGTAAGACGCGTAAAGGCGCAACCCGTAAGACGCCTACATGGCGCAACCTAAGACGCCTACATGGCGCACGTAAGACGCGTAAAGGCGCAACCCGTAAGACGCCTACATGGCGCAACCTAAGAAGCCTACATGGCGCACTTAAGACGCCTACATGGCGCACTTAAGACGCCTACATGGCACAACCTAAGATGCCTACATGGCGCACTTAAGACGCCTACATGGCGAACTTAAGACGCCTACATGGCGCAACCTAAGACGTCTACATGGCGGAACGTAAGACGCCGACATGGCGCAACCTAAGACGTCTACATGGCGCACGTAAGACGCGTAAAGGCGCAACCCGTAAGATGCCTACAGGGCGCAACCTAAGACGCCTACATGGCGCACTTAAGACGCCTACATGGCGCACGTAAGACGCGTAAAGGCGCAACCCGTAAGACGCCTACATGGCGCAACCTAAGACGCCTACATGGCGCACGTAAGACGCGTAAAGGCGTAACCCGTAAGACGCCTACATGGCGCAACCTAAGAAGCCTACATGGCGCACTTAAGACGCCTACATGGCGCACTTAAGACGCCTACATGGCACAACCTAAGATGCCTACATGGCGCACTTAAGACGCCTACATGGCGAACTTAAGACGCCTACATGGCGCAACCTAAGACGCCTACATGGCGCAACGTAAGACGCCGACATGGCGCACTTAAGACGCCTACATGGCGCACGTAAGACGCATAAAGGCGCAACCCGTAAGACGCCTACATGGCGCAACCTAAGACCCCTACATGGCGCACTTAAGACGCCTACATGGCGCACGTAAGACGCATAAAGGCGCAACCCGTAAGACGCCTACATGGCGCAACCTAAGACGCCTACATGGCGCACTTAAGACGCCTACATGGCGCACGTAAGACGCGTAAAGGAGCAACCCGTAAGACGCCTACATGGCGCAACCTAAGACGCCTACATGGCGCACTTAAGACGCCTACATGGCACACGTAAGACGAGTAAAGGCGCAACCCGTAAGACGCCTACATGGCGCAAACTAAGACGCCTACATGGCGCACGTAAGACGCGTAAAGGCGCAACCCGTAAGACGCCTACATGGCGCAACCTAAGACGCCTACATGGCGCACTTAAGACGCCTACATGGCGCACTTAAGACGCCTACATGGCACAACCTAAGACGCCTACATGGCGCACTTAAGACGCCTACATCGCGCACTTAAGACGTCTACATGGCGCAACCTAAGATGCCTACATGGCGCAACGTAAGACCCCGACATGGCGCAACCTAAGACGCCTACATGGCGCACGTAAGACGCGTAAAGGCGCAACCCGTAAGACGTCTACAGGGCGCAACCTAAGACGCCTACATGGCGCACTTAAGACGCCTACATGGCGCACGTAAGGCGCGTAAAGGCGCAACCCGTAAGACGCCTACATGGCGCACGCAAGACGCCTGCATGGCGCAACTTAAGACGCCTACATGACGCAACCTAAGACGCCTACATGGCGCACGTAAGACGCATAAAGGCGCAACCCGTAAGACGCCTACATGGCGCAACCTAAGACGCCTACATGGCGCACTTAAAACACCTACATGGCGTACGTAAGACGCGTATAGGCGCAACCCGTAAGACGCCTACATGGCGCAACCTAAGACACCTAAATGGCGCACGTAAGACGGGTAAAGGCGCAACCCGTAAGACGCCTAAATGGCGCACGCAATACGCCTACATGGCGCAACTTACGACGCCTACATGGCGCAACCTAAGACGCCTACATGGCGCACGTAAGACGCATAAAGGCGCAACCCGTAAGACGCCTACATGGCGCAACCTAAGACGCCTACATGGCGCACTTAAGACGCCTACATGGCGCACGTAAGACACGTAAAGGCGCAACCGTAAGATGCCTACATGGCGCAACCTAAGACGCCTACATGGCGCACTTAAGGCGCCTACATGCCGCACGTAAGACGCGTAAAGGCGCAACCCGTAAGACGCCTACATGGCGCAACCTAAGACGCCTACATGGCGCACGTAAGACGCGTAAAGGCGCAACCCGTAAGACGCCTACATGGCGCAACCTAAGACGCCTACATGGCGCACGTAAGACGCGTAAAGGCGCAACCCGTAAGACGCCTACATGGCGCAACCTAAGACGCCTACATGGCGCACGTAAGACGCGTAAAGGCGCAACCCGTAAGACGCCTACATGGCGCAACCTAAGACGCTTACATGGCGCACTTAAGACGCCAACATGGCGCACGTAAGACGCCTACATGGCGCAACCTAAGACGCCTGCATGGCGTAGTTAAGGCACCTACATGCCGCACGTAAGACGCGTAAAGGCGCAACCCGTAAGACGCCTACATGGCGCAACCTAAGACGCCTACATGGCGCACGTAAGACGCGTAAAGGCGCAACCCGTAAGACGCCTATATGGCGCAACCTAAGACGCCTACATGGCGGACGTAAGACGCGTAAAGGCGCAACCCGTAAGACGCCTACATGGCGCAACCTAAGACGCCTACATGGCGCACGTAAGACGCGTAAAGGCGCAACCCGTAAGACGCCTACATGGCGCAACCTATGAAGCCTACATGGCGCACTTAAGACGCCTACATGGCGCACTTAACACGCCTACATGGCACAACCTAAGACGCCTACATGGCGCACTTAAGACGCCTACATGGCGAACTTAAGACGCCTACATGGCGCAACCTAAGACGCCTACATGGCGCAACGTAAGACGCCGACATGGCGCAACCTAAGACGCCTACATGGCGCACGTAAGACGCGTAAAGGCGCAACCCGTAAGACGCCTACAGGGCGCAACCTAAGATCCGTACATGGCGCACTTAAGACGCCTACATGGCGCACGTAAGACGCGTAAAGGCGCAACCCGTAAGACGCCTACATGGCGCAACCTAAGACGCCTACATGGCGCACTTAAGACGCCTACATGGTGCACGTAAGACGCCTACATGGCGCACTTAAGACGCCTACATGGCGCACGTAAGACGCGTAAAGGCGCAACCCGTAAGATGCCTACATGGCGCAACCTAAGACGACTACATGACGCAACCTAAGACGACTACATGGCGCAACCCGTAAGATGCCTACATGGCGCAACCTAAGACGCCTACATGACGCAACCTAAGACGACTACATGGCACACTTAAGACGCCTACATGGCGCACGCAAGACGCCTACATGGCGCAACTTAAGACGCCTACATGGCGCAACCTAAGACGCCTACATGGCGCACGTAAGACGCATAAAGGCGCAACCCGTAAGACGCCTACATGGCGCAACCTAAGACGCCTACGTGGCGCACTTAAGACGCCTACATGGCGCACGTAAGACGCGTAAAGGCGCAACCATAAGACGCCTACATGGCGCAACCTAAGACGCCTACATGGCGCAACCTAAGACGCCTACATGGCGCAACCTAAGACGCCTACATGGCGCACGTAAGACGCGTAAAGGCGCAACCCGTAAGACGCCTACATGGCGCAACCTAAGACGCCTACATGGCGCACGTAAGACGCGTAAAGGCGCAACCCGTAAGACGCCTACATGGCGCAACCTAAGAAGCCTACATGGCGCACTTAAGACGCCTACATGGCGCACTTAAGACGCCTACATGGCACAACCTAAGATGCTTACATGGCGCACTTAAGACGCCTACATGGCGAACTTAAGACGCCTACATGGCGCAACCTAAGACGTCTACATGGCGCAACGTAAGACGCCGACATGGCGCAACCTAAGACGCCTACATGGCGCACGTAAGACGCGTAAAGGCGCAACCCGTAAGACGCCTACAGGGCGCAACCTAAGACGCCTACATGGCGCACTTAAGACGCCTACATGGCGCACCTAAGACGCGTAAAGGCGCAACCCGTAAGACGCCTACATGGCGCAACCTAAGACGCCTACATTGCGCACGTAAGACGCGTAAAGGCGTAACCCGTAAGACGCCTACATGGCGCAACCTAAGAAGCCTACATGGCGCACTTAAGACGCCTACATGGCGCACTTAAGACGCCTACATGGCACAACCTAAGATGCCTACATGGCGCACTTAAGACGCCTACATGGCGAACTTAAGATGCCTACATGGCGCAACCTAAGACGCCTACATGGCGCAACGTAAGACGCCGACATGGCGCACTTAAGATGCCTACATGGCGCACGTAAGACGCATAAAGGCGCAACCCGTAAGACGCCTACATGGCGCAACCTAAGACCCCTACATGGCGCACTTAAGACGCAAACATGGCGCACGTAAGACGCATAAAGGCGCAACCCGTAAGACGCCTACATGGCGCAACCTAAGACGCCTACATGGCGCACTTAAGACGCCTACATGGCGCACGTAAGACGCGTAAAGGAGCAACCCGTAAGACGCCTACATGGCGCAACCTAAGACGCCTACATGGCGCACTTAAGACGCCTACATGGCGCACGTAAGACGCGTAAAGGCGCAACCCGTAAGACGCCTACATGGCGCAAACTAAGACGCCTACATGGCGCACGTAAGACGCGTAAAGGCGCAACCCGTAAGACGCCTACATGGCGCAACCTAAGACGCCTACATGGCGCACTTAAGACGCCTACATGGCGCACTTAAGACGCCTACATGGCACAACCTAAGACGCTTACATGGCACACTTAAGACGCCTACATCGCGCACTTAAGACGTCTACATGGCGCAACCTAAGATGCCTACATGGCGCAACGTAAGACGCCGACATGGCGCAACCTAAGACGCCTACATGGCGCACGTAAGACGCGTAAAGGCGCAACCCGTAAGACGCCTACAGGGCGCAACCTAAGACGCCTACATCGCGCACTTAAGACGCCTACATGGCGCACGTAAGGCGCGTAAAGGCGCAACCCGTAAGACGCCTACATGGCGCACGCAAGACGCCTGCATGGCGCAACTTAAGACGCCTACATGACGCAACCTAAGACGCCTACATGGCGCACGTAAGACGCATAAAGGCGCAACCCGTAAGACGCCTACATGGCGCAACCTAAGACGCCTACATGGCGCACTTAAAACACCTACATGGCGTACGTAAGACGCGTAAAGGCGCAACCCGTAAGACGCCTAAATGGCGCACGCAATACGCCTACATGGCGCAACTTACAACGCCTACATGGCGCAACCTAAGACGCCTACATGGCGCACGTAAGACGCATAAAGGCGCAACCCGTAAGACGCCTACATGGCGCAACCTAAGACGCCTACATGGCGCACTTAAGACGCCTACATGGCGCACGTAAGACGCGTAAAGGCGCAACCGTAAGACGCCTACATGGCGCAACCTAAGACGCCTACATGGCGCACTTAAGGCGCCTACATGCCGCACGTAAGACGCGTAAAGGCGCAACCCGTAAGACGCCTACATGGCGCAACCTAAGACGCCTACATGGCGCACGTAAGACGCGTAAAGGCGCAACCCGTAAGACGCCTACATGGCGCAACCTAAGACGCCTACATGGCGCACGTAAGACGCGTAAAGGCGCAACCCGTAAGACGCCTACATGGCACAACCTAAGACGCCTACATGGCGCACGTAAGACGCGTAAAGGCGCAACCCGTAAGACGCCTACATGGCGCACTTAAGACGCCTACATGGCGCACTTAAGATGCCTACATGGCACAACCTAAGACGCCTACATGGCGCACTTAAGACGCCTACATGGCGCACGTAAGACGCATAAATGGCGCACGTAAGACGCCTACATGGCGCACGTAAGACGCCTACATGGCGCAACCTAAGACGCCTACATGGCGCACGTAAGACGCATAAAGGCGCAACCCGTAAGACGCCTACATGGCGCAACCTAAGACGCTTACATGGCGCACTTAAGACGCCAACATGGCGCACGTAAGACGCCTACATGGCGCAACCTAAGACGCCTGCATGGCGCAGTTAAGGCACCTACATGCCGCACGTAAGACGCGTAAAGGCGCAACCCGTAAGACGCCTACATGGCGCAACCTAAGACGCCTACATGGCGCACGTAAGACGCGTAAAGGCGCAACCCGTAAGACGCCTACATGGCGCAACCTAAGACGCCTACATGGCGGACGTAAGACGCGTAAAGGCGCAACCCGTAAGACGCCTACATGGCGCAACCTAAGACGCCTACATGGCGCACGTAAGACGCGTAAAGGCGCAACCCGTAAGACGCCTACATGGCGCAACCTAAGAAGCCTACATGGCGCACTTAAGACGCCTACATGGCGCACTTAAGACGCCTACATGGCACAACCTAAGATGCCTACATGGCGCACTTAAGACGCCTACATGGCGAACTTAAGACGCCTACATGGCGCAACCTAAGACGTCTACATGGCGCAACGTAAGACGCCGACATGGCGCAACCTAAGACGCCTACGTGGCGCACGTAAGACGCGTAAAGGCGCAACCCGTAAGACGCCTACAGGGCGCAACCTAAGACGCCTACATGGCGCACTTAAGACGCCTACATGGCTCACGTAAGACGCGTAAAGGCGCAACCCGTAAGACGCCTACATGGCGCAACCTAAGACGCCTACATTGCGCACGTAAGACGCGTAAAGGCGTAACCCGTAAGACGCCTACATGGCGCAACCTAAGAAGCCTACATGGCGCACTTAAGACGCCTACATGGCGCACTTAAGACGCCTACATGGCACAACCTAAGATGCCTACATGGCGCACTTAAGACGCCTACATGGCGAACTTAAGATGCCTACATGGCGCAACCTAAGACGCCTACATGGCGCAACGTAAGACGCCGACATGGCGCACTTAAGACGCCTACATGGCGCACGTAAGACGCATAAAGGCGCAACCCGTAAGACGCCTACATGGCGCAACCTAAGACCCCTACATGGCGCACTTAAGACGCAAACATGGCGCACGTAAGACGCATAAAGGCGCAACCCGTAAGACGCCTACATGGCGCAACCTAAGACGCCTACATGGCGCACGTAAGACGCGTAAAGGAGCAACCCGTAAGACGCCTACATGGCGCAACCTAAGACGCCTACATGGCGCACTTAAGACGCCTACATGGCGCACGTAAGACGCGTAAAGGCGCAACCCGTAAGACGCCTACATGGCGCAAACTAAGACGCCTACATGGCGCACGTAAGACGCGTAAAGGCGCAACCCGTAAGACGCCTACATGGCGCAACCTAAGACGCCTACATGCCGCACGTAAGACGCGTAAAGGCGCAACCCGTAAGACGCCTACATGGCGCAACCTAAGACGCCTACATGGCGCACGTAAGACGCGTAAAGGCGCAACCCGTAAGACGCCTACATGGCGCAACCTAAGACGCCTACATGGCGCACGTAAGACGCGTAAAGGCGCAACCCGTAAGACGCCTACATGGCACAACCTAAGACGCCTACATGGCGCACGTAAGACGCGTAAAGGCGCAACCCGTAAGACGCCTACATGGCGCACTTAAGACGCCTACATGGCGCACTTAAGATGCCTACATGGCACAACCTAAGACGCCTACATGGCGCACTTAAGACGCCTACATGGCGCACGTAAGACGCATAAATGGCGCACGTAAGACGCCTACATGGCGCACGTAAGACGCCTACATGGCGCAACCTAAGACGCCTACATGGCGCACGTAAGACGCATAAAGGCGCAACCCGTAAGACGCCTACATGGCGCAACCTAAGACGCTTACATGGCGCACTTAAGACGCCAACATGGCGCACGTAAGACGCCTACATGGCGCAACCTAAGACGCCTGCATGGCGCAGTTAAGGCACCTACATGCCGCACGTAAGACGCGTAAAGGCGCAACCCGTAAGACGCCTACATGGCGCAACCTAAGACGCCTACATGGCGCACGTAAGACGCGTAAAGGCGCAACCCGTAAGACGCCTACATGGCGCAACCTAAGACGCCTACATGGCGGACGTAAGACGCGTAAAGGCGCAACCCGTAAGACGCCTACATGGCGCAACCTAAGACGCCTACATGGCGCACGTAAGACGCGTAAAGGCGCAACCCGTAAGACGCCTACATGGCGCAACCTAAGAAGCCTACATGGCGCACTTAAGACGCCTACATGGCGCACTTAAGACGCCTACATGGCACAACCTAAGATGCCTACATGGCGCACTTAAGACGCCTACATGGCGAACTTAAGACGCCTACATGGCGCAACCTAAGACGTCTACATGGCGCAACGTAAGACGCCGACATGGCGCAACCTAAGACGCCTACGTGGCGCACGTAAGACGCGTAAAGGCGCAACCCGTAAGACGCCTACAGGGCGCAACCTAAGACGCCTACATGGCGCACTTAAGACGCCTACATGGCGCACGTAAGACGCGTAAAGGCGCAACCCGTAAGACGCCTACATGGCGCAACCTAAGACGCCTACATTGCGCACGTAAGACGCGTAAAGGCGTAACCCGTAAGACGCCTACATGGCGCAACCTAAGAAGCCTACATGGCGCACTTAAGACGCCTACATGGCGCACTTAAGACGCCTACATGGCACAACCTAAGATGCCTACATGGCGCACTTAAGACGCCTACATGGCGAACTTAAGATGCCTACATGGCGCAACCTAAGACGCCTACATGGCGCAACGTAAGACGCCGACATGGCGCACTTAAGACGCCTACATGGCGCACGTAAGACGCATAAAGGCGCAACCCGTAAGACGCCTACATGGCGCAACCTAAGACCCCTACATGGCGCACTTAAGACGCAAACATGGCGCACGTAAGACGCATAAAGGCGCAACCCGTAAGACGCCTACATGGCGCAACCTAAGACGCCTACATGGCGCACGTAAGACGCGTAAAGGAGCAACCCGTAAGACGCCTACATGGCGCAACCTAAGACGCCTACATGGCGCACTTAAGACGCCTACATGGCGCACGTAAGACGCGTAAAGGCGCAACCCGTAAGACGCCTACATGGCGCAAACTAAGACGCCTACATGGCGCACGTAAGACGCGTAAAGGCGCAACCCGTAAGACGCCTACATGGCGCAACCTAAGACGCCTACATGGCGCACTTAAGACGCCTACATGGCGCACTTAAGACGCCTACATGGCACAACCTAAGACGCTTACATGGCACACTTAAGACGCCTACATCGCGCACTTAAGACGTCTACATGGCGCAACCTAAGATGCCTACATGGCGCAACGTAAGACGCCGACATGGCGCAACCTAAGACGCCTACATGGCGCACGTAAGACGCGTAAAGGCGCAACCCGTAAGACGCCTACAGGGCGCAACCTAAGACGCCTACATCGCGCACTTAAGACGCCTACATGGCGCACGTAAGGCGCGTAAAGGCGCAACCCGTAAGACGCCTACATGGCGCACGCAAGACGCCTGCATGGCGCAACTTAAGACGCCTACATGACGCAACCTAAGACGCCTACATGGCGCACGTAAGACGCATAAAGGCGCAACCCGTAAGACGCCTACATGGCGCAACCTAAGACGCCTACATGGCGCACTTAAAACACCTACATGGCGTACGTAAGACGCGTAAAGGCGCAACCCGTAAGACGCCTAAATGGCGCACGCAATACGCCTACATGGCGCAACTTACAACGCCTACATGGCGCAACCTAAGACGCCTACATGGCGCACGTAAGACGCATAAAGGCGCAACCCGTAAGACGCCTACATGGCGCAACCTAAGACGCCTACATGGCGCACTTAAGACGCCTACATGGCGCACGTAAGACGCGTAAAGGCGCAACCGTAAGACGCCTACATGGCGCAACCTAAGACGCCTACATGGCGCACTTAAGGCGCCTACATGCCGCACGTAAGACGCGTAAAGGCGCAACCCGTAAGACGCCTACATGGCGCAACCTAAGACGCCTACATGGCGCACGTAAGACGCGTAAAGGCGCAACCCGTAAGACGCCTACATGGCGCAACCTAAGACGCCTACATGGCGCACGTAAGACGCGTAAAGGCGCAACCCGTAAGACGCCTACATGGCACAACCTAAGACGCCTACATGGCGCACGTAAGACGCGTAAAGGCGCAACCCGTAAGACGCCTACATGGCGCAACCCGTAAGACGCCTACATGGCGCAACCTAAGAAGCCTACATGGCGCACTTAAGACGCCTACATGGCGCACTTAACACGCCTACATGGCACAACCTAAGACGCCTACATGGCGCACTTAAGACGCCTACATGGCGAACTTAAGACGCCTACATGGCGCAACCTAAGACGCCTACATGGCGCAACGTAAGACGCCGACATGGCGCAACCTAAGACGCCTACATGGCGCACGTAAGACGCGTAAAGGCGCAACCCGTAAGACGCCTACAGGGCGCAACCTAAGACGAGTACATGGCGCACTTAAGACGCCTACATGGCGCACGTAAGACGCGTAAAGGCGCAACCCGTAAGACGCCTACATGGCGCAACCTAAGACGCCTACATGGCGCACTTAAGACGCCTACATGGTGCACGTAAGACGCCTACATGGCGCACTTAAGACGCCTACATGGCGCACGTAAGACGCGTAAAGGCGCAACCCGTAAGATGCCTACATGGCGCAACCTAAGACGCCTACATGGCGCACGTAAGACGCGTAAAGGCGCAACCCGTAAGACGCCTACATGGCGCAACCTAAGAAGCCTACATGGCGCACTTAAGACGCCTACATGGCGCACTTCAGACGCCTACATGGCACAACCTAAGATGCCTACATGGCGCACTTAAGACGCCTACATGGCGAACTTAAGACGCCTACATGGCGCAACCTAAGACGTCTACATGGCGCAACGTAAGACGCCGACATGGCGCAACCTAAGACACCTACATGGCGCACGTAAGACGCGTAAAGGCGCAACCCGTAAGACGCCTACAGGGCGCAACCTAAGACGCCTACATGGCGCACTTAAGACGCCTACATGGCGCAACTTAAGACGCCTACATGGCGCAACTTAAGACGCCTACATGGCGCAACTTAAGACGCCTACATGGCGCAACCTAAGACGCCTACATGGCGTACTTAAGACGCCTACATGGCGCAACTTAAGACGCCTACATGGCGCAACCTAAGACGCCTACATGGCGCAACTTAAGACGCCTACATGGCGCAACCTAAGACGCGTACATGGCGCACGTAAGACGCGTAAAGGCGCAACCCGTAAGACGCCTACATGGGGCAACCTAAGACGCCTACATGGCGCACTTAAGACGCCTACATGGTGCACGTAAGACGCCTACATGGTGCACTTAAGACGCCTACATGGCGCACGTAAGACGTGTAAAGGCGCAACCCGTAAGACGCCTACATGGCGCAACCTAAGACGCCTACATGGCGCACTTAAGATGCATAAAGGCGCAACTCGTAAGACGCCTACATGGCGCAACCTTAGACGCCTACATGGCGCACTTAGGACGCCTACATGGCGCACGTAAGACGCGTAAAGGGGCAACCCGTAAGACGCCAACATGGCGCAACCTAAGACGCCTACATGGCGCACTTAAGACGCCTACATGGCGCACGTAAGACGTGTAAAGGCGCAACCCGTAAGACGCCTACGTGGCGCAACCTAAGGCGCGTACAGGGCGCACGTAAGACGCGGAAAGGCGCAACCCGTAAGACGCCTACATGGCGCACGCAAGACGCCTACATGGCGCAACATAAGACGCCTACATGGCGCAACCTAAGATGCCTACATGGCGCACGTAAGACGCATAAAGGCGCAACCCGTAAGACGCCTACATGGCGCAACCTAAGACCCCTACATGGCGCACTTAACACGCCTACATGGCGCACGTAAGACGCGTAAAGGCGCAACCCGTAAGGCGCCTACATGGCGTAACCTAAGACGCCTACATGGCGCACTTAAGATGCCTACAAGGCGCACGTAAGATGCGTAAAGGCGCAACCCGTAAGACGCCTACATGGCGCAACCTAAGACGCCTACATGGCGCACGTAAGATGCGTAAAGGCGCAACCCGTAAGACGCCTACATGGCGCAACCTAAGACGCCTACATGGCGCACGTAAGAGCGTAAAGGCGCAACCCGTAAGACGCCTACATGGCGCAACCTAAGACGCCTACATGTCGCACTTAAGACGCCTACATGGCGCACTTAAGCACCTACATGGCGCAACCTAAGACGCCTACATGGCGCACTTAAGACGCCTACATGGCGCACTTAAGACGCCTACATGGCGCAACGTAAGACGCCTACATGGCGCAACGTAAGACGCCTACATGGTGCAACCTAAGACGCCTACAAGGCGCACGTAAGACGCGTAAAGGCGCAACTCCTAAGACGCCTACAGGGCGCAACCTAAGACGCCTACATGGTGCACTTAAGACGCCTACGTGGCGCACGTAAGACGCGTAAAGGCGCAACCCGTAAGACGCCTACATGGCGCAACCTAAGACGCCTACATGGCGCACTTAAGACGCCTACATGGTGCACGTAAGACGCCTACATGGCGCACTTAAGACTCCTACATGGCGCACGTAAGACGCCTAAAGGCGCAACCCGTAAGACGCCTACATGGTGCAACCTAAGACGCCTACATGGCGCACTTAAGACGCCTACATGGCGCACGCAAGACGCCTACATGGCGCAACTTAAGACGCCTACATGGTGCAACCTAAGACGCCTACATGGCGCACGTAAGACGCGTGAAGGCAAAACCTGTAAGACGCCTACATGGCGCAACCTAAGACGCCTACATGGCGCACTTAAGACGCCTACATGGCGCACATAAGACGCGTAAAGGCGCAACCCGTAAGACGCCTACATGGCGCAACCTAAGACGCGTACATGGCGCACGTAAGACACGCAAAGGCGCAACCTGTAAGACGCCTACATGGCGCACGCAAGACGCCTACATGGCGCAACTTAAGACGCCTACATGGCGCACGCAAGATGCCTACATGCCGCAACTTAAGACGCCTACATGGCGCAACCTAAGACGCCTACATGGCGCAACCTAAGACCCCTACATGGCGCACTTAAGACGCCTACATAGCGCACGTAAGACGCATAAAGGCGCAACCCGTAAGACGTCTACATGGTGCACGTAAGACGCCTACATAGCGCACTTAAGACGCCTACTTGGCGCACGTAAGACGCGTAAAGGCGCAACCCGTAAGACGCCTACATGGCGCAACCTAAGACGCCTACATGGCGCACTTAAGACGCCTACATGGCGCACGTACAACGCGTAAAGGCGCAACCCGTAAGACTCCTACATGGCGCAACCTATGACGCGTACATGGCGCACGTAAGACGCGGAAAGGCGCAACCCGTAAGACGCCTACATGGCGCACGCAAGACGCCTACATGGCGCAACTTAAGACGCCTACATGGCGCATCCTAAGACGCGTACATGGCGCACGTAAGACGCGTAAAGGCGCAACCCGTAAGACGCCTACATGGCGCAACCTAAGACGCCTACATGGCGCACTTAAGACGCCTACATGGTGCACGTAAGACGCCTACATGGTGCACTTAAGACGCCTACATGGCGCACGTAAGACGTGTAAAGGCGCAACCCGTAAGACGCCTACATGGCGCAACCTAAGACGCCTACATGGCGCACTTAAGACGCCTACATGGCGCACGCAAGACGCCTACATGGCGCAACTTAAGACGTCTACATGGCGCAACCTAAGACGCCTACATGGCGCACGTAAGACGCGTAAAGGCGCAACCCGTAAGACGCCTACATGGTGCAACCTAAGACGCCTACATGGCGCACTTAAGACGCCTACATGGCGCACGTAAGACGCGTAAAGGCGTAACCCGTAAGACGCCTACATGGCACACTTAAGACTCCTACATGGCGCACGTAAGACGCGTAAAGGCGCAACCCGTAAGACGCCTACATGGCGCAACCTAAGACGCCTACATGGCGCACTTAAGACGCCTACATGGCGCACGCAAGACGCCTACATGGCGCAACTTAAGACGCCTACATGGCGCAACCTAAGACGCCTACATGGCGCACGTAAGGCGCGTAAAGGCGCAACCCGTAAGACGCCTACATGGCGCAACCTAAGACGCCTACATGGCGCACTTAAGACGCCTACATTGCGCACTTAAGACGCGTAACGGTGCAACCATTAAGACGCCTACATGGCGCAACCTAAGACGCCTACATGGCGCACTTAAGACGCCTACATGGCGCACGTAAGACGCGTAAAGGCACAACCCGTAAGACGCCTACATGGCACAACCTAAGACGCGTACATGGCGCACGTAAGACGCGTAAAGGCGCAACCCGTAAGACGCCTACATGGCGCACGCAAGACGCCTACATGGCGCAACTTAAGACGCCTACATGGCGCACGCAAGACGCCTACATGCCGCAACTTAAGACGCCTACATGGCGCAACTTAAGACGCCTACACGCCGCAACTTAAGACGCATACATGGCGCAACCTAAGACGCCTACATGGCGCAACCTAAGACCCCTACATGGCGCACTTAAGACGCCTACATGGCGCACGTAAGACGCATAAAGGCGCAAGCCGTAAGACGCCTACATGGTGCACGTAAGACGCCTACATGGCGCACTTAAGACGCCTACATGGCGCACGTAAGACGCGTAAAGGCGCAACCCGTAAGACGCCTACATGGAGCAACCTAAGACGCCTACATGGCGCACTTAAGACTCCTACATGGCGCACGTAAGACGCGTAAAGGCGCAACCCGTAAGACGCCTATATGGCGCAACCTAAGACGCCTACATGATGCAGGTAAGACGCATAAAGGTGCAACCCGTAAGACGCCTACATGGCGCAACCTAAGCCGCCTACATGGCGCACTTAAGACGCCTACATGGTGCAACCTAAGACGCCTACATGGCGCACGTAAGACGCGTAAAGGCAAAACTCGTAAGACGCCTACATGGCGCAACCTAAGACGCCTACATGGCGCACTTAAGACGCCTACATGGCGCACGTAAGACGCGTAAAGGCGCAACCCGTAAGACGCGTACATGGCGCAACCTAAGACGCGTACATGGCGCACGTAAGACGCGTAAAGGCGCAACCCGTAAGACGCCTACATGGCGCACGCAAGATGCCTACATGGCGCAACTTAAGACGCCTACATGGCGCACGCAAGACGCCTACATGCCGCAACTTAAGACGCCTACATGGCGGAACTTAAGACGCCTACATGGCGCAACCTAAGACGCCTACATGGCGCACGTAAGGCGCGTCAAGGCGCAACCTGTAAGACGCCTACATGGCGCAACCTAAGACGCCTACATGGCGCACTTAAGACGCCTACATTGCGCACTTAAGACGCGTAACGGTACGCCTACATGGCGCAACCTAAGACGCCTACATGGCGCACTTAAGACGCCTACATGGCGCACGTAAGACGCGTAAAGGCACAACCCGTAAGACGCCTACATGGCGCAACCTAAGACGCGTACATGGCGCACGTAAGACGCGTAAAGGCGCAACCCGTAAGACGCCTACATGGCGCACGCAAGATGCCTACATGGCGCAACTTAAGACGCCTACATGGCGCACGCAAGACGCCTACATGCCGCAACTTAAGACGCCTACATGGCGCAACTTAAGACGCCTACATGCCGCAACTTAAGACGCATACATGGCGCAACCTAAGACGCCTACATGGCGCAACCTAAGACCCCTACATGGCGCACTTAAGACGCCTACATGGCGCACGTAAGACGCATAAAGGCGCAAGCCGTAAGACGCCTACATGGTGCACGTAAGACGCCTACATGGCGCACTTAAGACGCCTACATGGCGCACGTAAGACGCGTAAAGGCGCAACCCGTAAGACGCCTACATGGTGCAACCTAAGACGCCTACATGGCGCACTTAAGACGCCTACATGGCGCACGTAAGACGCGTAAAGGCGCAACCAGTAAGACGCCTATATGGCGCAACCTAAGACGCCTACATGGCGCAGGTAAGACGCATAAAGGCGCAACCCGTAAGACGCCTACATGGCGCAACCTAAGCCGCCTACATGGCGCACTTAAGACGCCTACATGGTGCAACCTAAGACGCCTACATGGCGCACGTAAGACGCGTAAAGGCAAAACTCGTAAGACGCCTACATGGCGCAACCTAAGACGCCTACATGGCGCACTTAAGATGCCTACATGGCGCACGTAAGACGCGTAAAGGCGCAACCCGTAAGACGCCTACATGGCGCAACCTAAGACGCGTACATGTCGCACGTAAGACGCGTAAAGGCGCAACCTGTAAGACGCCTACATGGCGCACGCAAGACGCCTACATGACGCAACTTAAGACGCCTACATGGCACAACCTAAGACGCCTACATGGCGCAACCTAAGACCCCTACATGGCGCACTTAAGACGCCTACATAGCGCACGTAAGACGCATAAACGCGCAACCCGTAAGACGTCTACATGGTGCACGTAAGACGCCTACATGGCGCACTTAAGACGCCTACATGGCGCACGTAAGACGCGTAAAGTCGCAACCCGTAAGACGCCTACATGGCGCAACCTAAGACGCCTACATGGCGCACTTAAGACGCCTACATGGCGCACGTAAGACACGTAAAGGCGCAACCCGTAAGACGCCTACATGGCGCAACCTAAGACGCGTACATGGCGCACTTAAGACGCCTACATGGCGCACGTAAGACGCGTAAAGGCACAACCCGTAAGACGCCTACATGGCGCAACCTAAGACGCGTACATGGCGCACGTAAGACGCGTAAAGGCGCAACCCGTAAGACGCCTACATGGCGCACGCAAGACGCCTACATGGCGCAACTTAAGACACCTACATGGCGCACGCAAGACGCCTACATGCCGCAACTTAAGACGCCTACATGGCACAACTTAAGACGCCTACATGCCGCAACTTAAGACGCATACATGGCGCAACCTAAGACGCCTACATGGCGCAACCTAAGACCCCTACATGGCGCACTTAAGACGCCTACATGGCGCACGTAAGACGCATAAAGGCGCAAGCCGTAAGACGCCTACATGGTGCACGTAAGACGCCTACATGGCGCACTTAAGACGCCTACATGGCGCACGTAAGACGCGTAAAGGCGCAACCCGTAAGACGCCTACATGGTGCAACCTAAGACGCCTACATGGCGCACTTAAGACGCCTACATGGCGCACGTAAGACGCGTAAAGGCGCAACCCGTAAGACGCCTATATTTCGCAACCTAAGACGCCTACATGGCGCAGGTAAGACGCATAAAGGCGCAACCCGTAAGACGCCTACATGGCGCAACCTAAGCCGCCTACATGGCGCACTTAAGACGCCTACATGGTGCAACCTAAGACGCCTACATGGCGCACGTAAGACGCGTAAAGGCAAAACTCGTAAGACGCCTACATGGCGCAACCTAAGACGCCTACATGGCGCACTTAAGATGCCTACATGGCGCACGTAAGACGCGTAAAGGCGCAACCCGTAAGACGCCTACATGGCGCAACCTAAGACGCGTACATGGCGCACGTAAGACGCGTAAAGGCCCAACCTGTAAGACGCCTACATGGCGCACGCAAGACGCCTACATGACGCAACTTAAGACGCCTACATGGCACAACCTAAGACGCCTACATGGCGCAACCTAAGACCCCTACATGGCGCACTTAAGACGCCTACATAGCGCACGTAAGACGGATAAACGCGCAACCCGTAAGACGTCTACATGGTGCACGTAAGACGCCTACATGGCGCACTTAAGACGCCTACATGGCGCACGTAAGACGCGTAAAGGCGCAACCCGTAAGACGCCTACATGGCGCAACCTAAGACGCCTACATGGCGCACTTAAGACGCCTACATGGCGCACGTAAGACACGTAAAGGCGCAACCCGTAAGACGCCTACATGGCGCAACCTAAGACGCGTACATGGCGCACGTAAGACGCGGAAAGGCGCAACCCGTAAGACGCCTACATAGCGCACGTAAGACGCATAAACGCGCAACCCGTAAGACGTCTACATGGTGCACGTAAGACGCCTACATGGCGCACTTAAGACGCCTACATGGGGCACGTAAGACGCGTAAAGGCGCAACCCGTAACACGCCTACATGGCGCAACCTAAGACGCCTACATGGCGCACTTAAGACGCCTACATGGCACACGCAAGACGCCTACATGGCGCAACTTAAGACGCCTACATGGCGCAACCTAAGACGCCTACATGGCGCACGTAAGGCGCGTAAAGGCGCAACCCGTAAGACGCCTACATGGCGCAACCTAAGACGCCTACATGGCGCACTTAAGACGCCTACATTGCGCACTTAAGACGCGTAACGGTGCAACCCGTAAGACGCCTACATGGCGCAACCTAAGACACCTACATGGCGCACTTAAGACGCCTACATGGCGCACGTAAGACGCGTAAAGGCACAACCCGTAAGACGCCTACATGGCGCAACCTAAGACGCGTACATGGCCCACGTAAGACGCGTAAAGGCGCAACCCGTAAGACGCCTACATGGCGCACGCAAGACGCCTACATGGCGCAACTTAAGACGCCTACATGGCGCACGCAAGACGCCTACATGCCGCAAATTAAGACGCCTACATGGCGCAACTTAAGACGCCTACATGCCGCAACTTAAGACGCATACATGGCGCAACCTAAGACGCCTACATGACGCAACCTAAGACCCCTACATGGCGCACTTAAGACGCCTACATGGCGCACGTAAGACGCATAAAGGCGCAAGCCGTAAGACGCCTACATGGTGCACGTAAGACGCCTACATGGCGCACTTAAGACTCCTACATGGCGCACGTAAGACGCGTAAAGGCGCAACCCGTAAGACGCCTACATGGTGCAACCTAAGACGCCTACATGGCGCACTTAAGACGCCTACATGGCGCACGTAAGACACGTAAAGGCGCAACCCGTAAGACGCCTATATGGCGCAACCCGTAAGACGCCTACATGGCGCAACCTAAGCCGCCTACATGGCGCACTTAAGACGCCTACATGGTGCAACCTAAGACGCCTACATGGCGCACGTAAGACGCGTAAAGGCAAAACTCGTAAGACGCCTACATGGCGCAACCTAAGACGCCTACATGGCGCACTTAAGACGCCTACAGGGCGCACGTAAGACGCGTAAAGGCGCAACCCGTAAGACGCCTACATGGCGCAACCTAAGACGCGTACATGGCGCACGTAAGACGCGTAAAGGCGCAACCTGTAAGACGCCTACATGGCGCACGCAAGACGCCTACATGACGCAACTTAAGACGCCTACATGGCGCAACCTAAGACGCCTACATGGCGCAACCTAAGACCCCTACATGGCGCACTTAAGACGCCTACATAGCGCACGTAAGACGGATAAACGCGCAACCCGTAAGACGTCTACATGGTGCACGTAAGACGCCTACATGGCGCACTTAAGACGCCTACATGGCGCACGTAAGACGCGTAAAGGCGCAACCCGTAAGACGCCTACATGGCGCAACCTAAGACGCCTACATGGCGCACTTAAGACGCCTACATGGCGCACGTAAGACACGTAAAGGCGCAACCCGTAAGACGCCTACATGGCGCAACCTAAGACGCGTACATGGCGCACGTAAGACGCGGAAAGGCGCAACCCGTAAGACGCCTACATGGCGCACGCAAGACGCCTACATAGCGCAACTTAAGACGCCTACATGGCGCAACCTAAGACGCGTACATGGCGCACGTAAGACGCGTAAAGGCGCAACCCGTAAGATGCCTACATGGCGCAACCTAAGACGCCTACATGGCGCACTTAAGACGCCTACATGGTGCACGTAAGACGCCTACATGGTGCACTTAAGACGCCTACATGGCGCACGTAAGACGTGTAAAGGCGCAACTCGTAAGACGCCTACATGGCGCAACCTAAGACGCCTACATGGCGCACTTAAGACGCCTACATGGCGCACGCAAGACGCCTACATGGCGCAACTTAAGACGTCTACATGGCGCAACCTAAGACGCCTACATGGCGCACGTAAGACGCGTAAAGGCGCAACCCGTAAGACGCCTACATGGCGCAACCTAAGACGCCTACATGGCGCACTTAAGACGCCTACATGGCGCACGTAAGACGCGTAAAGGCGCAACCCGTAAGACGCCTACATGGCACACTTAAGACTCCTACATGGCGCACGTAAGACGCGTAAAGGCGCAACCCGTAAGACGCCTACATGGCGCAACCTAAGACGCCTACATGGCGCACTTAAGACGCCTACATGGTGCACGCAAGACGCCTACATGGCGCAACTTAAGACGCCTACATGGCGCAACCTAAGACGCCTACATGGCGCACGTAAGACGCGGAAAGGCGCAACCCGTAAGACGCCTACATGGCGCACGCAAGACGCCTACATGGCGCAACTTAAGACGCCTACATGGCGCAACCTAAGACGCGTACATGGCGCACGTAAGACGCGTAAAGGCGCAACCCGTAAGACGCCTACATTGCGCAACCTAAGACGCCTACATGGCGCACTTAAGACGCCTACATGGTGCACGTAAGACGCCTACATGGTGCACTTAAGACGCCTACATGGCGCACGTAAGACGTGTAAAGGCGCAACCCGTAAGACGCCTACATGGCGCAACCTAAGACGCCTACATGGCGCACTTAAGACGCCTACATTGCGCACGTAAGACGCGTAAAGGTGCAACCCGTAAGACGCCTACATGGCGCAACCTAAGACGCCTACATGGCGCACTTAAGACGCCTACATGGCGCACGTAATACGCGTAAAGGCGCAACCCGTAAGACGCCTACATGGCGCAACCTAAGACGCGTACATGGCGCACGTAAGACGCGTAAAGTCGCAACCCGTAAGACGCCTACATGGCGCACGCAAGACGCCTACATGGCGCAACTTAATACGCCTACATGGCGCACGCAAGACGCCTACATGCCGCAACTTATGACGCCTTCATGGCGCAACCTAAGACGCCTACATGGCCCAACCTAAGACCCCTACATGGCGCACTTAAGACGCCTACATGGCGCACGTAAGACGCATAAAGGCGCAAGCCGTAAGACGCCTACATGGTGCACGTAAGACGCCTACATGGCGCACTTAAGACGCCTACATGGCGCACGTAAGACGCGTAAAGGCGCAACCCGTAAGACGCCTACATGGCGCAACCTAAGACGCCTACATGGCGCAGTTAAGACGCCTACATGGCGCACGTAAGACGCGTAAAGGAGCAACCCGTAAGACGCCTATATGGCGCAACCTAGGAGTCTACATGGCGCACGTAAGACGCGTAAAGGCGCAACCCGTAAGACGCCTACATGGTGTAACCTAAGCCGCCTACATGGCGCACTTAAGACGCCTACATGGCGCACGTAAGACGCGTAAAGGCGCAACTCGTAAGACGCCTACATGGCGCAACCTAAGACGCCTACATGGCGCACGTAGGGCGCGGAAAGGCGCAACCCGTAAGACGCCTACATGGCGCACGCAAGACGCCTACATGGCGCAACTTAAGACGCCTACATGGCGCAACCTAAGACGCGTACATGGCGCACGTAAGACGCGTAAAGGCGCAACCCGTAAGACGCCTACATTGCGCAACCTAAGACGCCTACATGGCGCACTTAAGACGCCTACATGGTGCACGTAAGACGCCTACATGGTGCACTTAAGACGCCTACATGGCGCACGTAAGACGTGTAAAGGCGCAACCCGTAAGACGCCTACATGGCGCAACCTAAGACGCCTACATGGCGCACTTAAGACGCCTACATTGCGCACGTAAGACGCGTAAAGGTGCAACCCGTAAGACGCCTACATGGCGCAACCTAAGACGCCTACATGGCGCACTTAAGACGCCTACATGGCGCACGTAATACGCGTAAAGGCGCAACCCGTAAGACGCCTACATGGCGCAACCTAAGACGCGTACATGGCGCACGTAAGACGCGTAAAGTCGCAACCCGTAAGACGCCTACATGGCGCACGCAAGACGCCTACATGGCGCAACTTAATACGCCTACATGGCGCACGCAAGACGCCTACATGCCGCAACTTATGACGCCTTCATGGCGCAACCTAAGACGCCTACATGGCCCAACCTAAGACCCCTACATGGCGCACTTAAGACGCCTACATGGCGCACGTAAGACGCATAAAGGCGCAAGCCGTAAGACGCCTACATGGTGCACGTAAGACGCCTACATGGCGCACTTAAGACGCCTACATGGCGCACGTAAGACGCGTAAAGGCGCAACCCGTAAAACGCCTACATGGCGCAACCTAAGACGCCTACATGGCGCAGTTAAGACGCCTACATGGCGCACGTAAGACGCGTAAAGGAGCAACCCGTAAGACGCCTATATGGCGCAACCTAGGAGTCTACATGGCGCACGTAAGACGCGTAAAGGCGCAACCCGTAAGACGCCTACATGGTGTAACCTAAGCCGCCTACATGGCGCACTTAAGACGCCTACATGGCGCACGTAAGACGCGTAAAGGCGCAACTCGTAAGACGCCTACATGGCGCAACCTAAGACGCCTACATGGCGCACTTAAGACGCCTACATGGCGCACGTAAGACGCGTAAAGGCGCAACCCGTAGGACGCCTACATGGCGCAACCTAAGACACCTACTTGGCGCACGTAAGACGTATAAAGGCGCAACCCGTAAGACGCCTACATGGCGCAACCTAAGACCCCTACATGGCGCACTTAACACGCCTACATGGCGCACGTAAGACGCGTAAAGGCGCAACCCGCAAGACGCCTACATGGCGCAACCTAAGACGCCTACATGGCGCACTTAAGATTCCTACATGGCGCACGTAAGACGCGTAAAGGCGCAACCTGTAAGACGCCTACATGGCGCAACCTAAGATGCCTACATGGCGCACGTCCCGTAAGACGCCTACATGGCGCACGCAAGACGCCTAAATGGCGCAACTTAAGATGCCTACATGGCGCAACCTAAGATGCCTACATGGCGCACGTAAGATGCATAAAGGCGCAACCCGTAAGACGCCTACATGGCGCAACCTAAGACCCCTACATGGCGCACTTAACACGCCTACATGGCGCACGTAAGACGCGTAAAGGCGCAACCCGTAAGACGCCTATATGGCGCAACCTAAGACGCCTACATGGCGCACTTAAGATGCCTACATGGCGCACGTAAGACGCGTAAAGGCGTAACCCGTAAGACGCCTACATGGCGCAACCTAAGACGCCTACATGGCACACTTAAGACGCCTACATGGTGCACGTAAGACGCCTACATGGTGCACTTAAGACGCCTACATGGCGCACGTAAGACGTGTAAAGGCGCAACCCGTAAGACGCCTACATGGCGCAACCTAAGATGCCTACATGGCGCACTTAAGACGCCTACATGGCGCACGCAAGACGCCTACATGGCGCTACTTAAGACGTCTACATGGCGCAACCTAAGACGCCTACATGGCGCACGTAAGACGCGTAAAGGCGCAACCCGTAAGACGCCTACATGGCGCAACCTAAAACGCCTACATGGCGCACTTAAGACGCCTACATGGCGCACGTAAGACGCGTAAAGGCGCAACCCGTAAGACGCCTACATGGCACACTTAAGACTCCTACATGGCGCACGTAAGACGCGTAAAGGCGCAACCCGTAAGACGCCTACATGGCGCAACCTAAGACGCCTACATGGCGCACTTAAGACGCCTACATGGTGCACGCAAGACGCCTACATGGCGCAACTTAAGACGCCTACATGGCGCAACCTAAGACGCCTACATGGCGCACGTAAGACGCGGAAAGGCGCAACCCGTAAGACGCCTACATGGCGCACGCAAGACGCCTACATGGCGCAACTTAAGACGCCTACATGGCGCAACCTAAGACGCGTACATGGCGCACGTAAGACGCGTAAAGGGGTAACCCGTAAGACGCCTACATGGCGCAACCTAAGACGCCTACATGGCGCACTTAAGACGCCTACATGGTGCACGTAAGACGCCTACATGGTGCACTTAAGACGCCTACATGGCGCAACCTAAGACGCCTACATGGCGCAACCTAAGAGGCCTACATGGCGCAACCCGTAAGACGCCTACATGGCGCAACCTAAGACGCCTACATGGCGCACTTAAGACGCCTACATTGCGCACGTAAGACGCGTAAAGGTGCAACCCGTAAGACGCCTACATGGCGCACGTAAGACGCGTAAAGGCGCAACCCGTAAGACGCCTACATGGCGCAACCTAAGACGCGTACATGGCGCACATAAGACGCGTAAAGTCGCAACCCGTAAGACGCCTACATGGCGCACGCAAGACGCCTACATGGCGCAACTTAAGACGCCTACATGGCGCACGCAAGACGCCTACATGCCGCAACTTATGACGCCTTCATGGCGCAACCTAAGACGCCTACATGGCCCAACCTAAGACCCCTACATGGCGCACTTAAGACGCCTACATGGCGCACGTAAGACGCATAAAGGCGCAAGCCGTAAGACGCCTACATTGTGCACGTAAGACGCCTACATGGCGCACTTAAGACGCCTACATGGCGCACGTAAGACGCGTAAAGGCGCAACCCGTAAGACGCCTACATGGCGCAACCTAAGACGCCTACATGGCGCACTTAAGACGCCTACATGGCGCACGTAAGACGCGTAAAGGCGCAACCCGTAAGACGCCTATATGGCGCAACCTAAGACGCCTACATGGCGCACGTAAGACGCGTAAAGGCGCAACCCGTAAGACGCCTACATGGTGCAACCTAAGCCGCCTACATGGCGCACTTAAGACGCCTACATGGCGCACGTAAGACGCGTAAAGGCGCAACTCGTAAGACGCCTACATGGCGCAACCTAAGACGCCTACATGGCGCACATAAGACGCCTACATGGCGCACGTAAGACGCGCAAAGGCGCAACCCGTAAGACGCCTACATGGCGCAACCTAAGACGCCTACATGGCGCACGTCCCGTAAGACGCCTACATGGCGCACGCAAGACGCCTACATGGCGCAACTTAAGACGCCTACATGGCGCAACCTAAGATGCCTACATGGCGCACGTAAGACGCATAAAGGCGCAACCCGTAAGACGCCTACATGGCGCAACCTAAGACCCCTACATGGCGCACTTAACACGCCTACATGGCGCACGTAAGACGCGTAAAGGCGCAACCCGTAAGACGCCTATATGTCACAACCTAAGACGCCTACATGGCGCACTTAAGATGCCTACATGGCGCACGTAAGACGCGTAAAGGCGCAACCCGTAAGACACCTACATGGCGCAACCTAAGACGCCTACATGGCGCACGTAAGACGCGTAAAGGCGCGACCCGTAAGACGCCTACATGGCGCAACCTAAGACGCCTACATGGCGCACTTAAGACGCCTACATGGCGCAGTTAAGACGCATACATGGCGCAACCTAAGACGCCTACATGGCGCACTTAAGACGCCTACATGGCGCACTTAAGACGGCTACATGGCGCAACCTAAGACGCCTACATGGCGCAACGTAAGACGCCTACATGGCGCAACCTAAGACGCCTACATGGAGCACGTAAGACGCGTAAAGGCGCAACCCGTAAGACACCTACAGGGCGCAACCTAAGACGCCTACATGGCGTAACCTAAGACGCCTACATGGCGCACGTAAGACGCGTAAAGGCGTAACCCGTAAGACGCCTACATGGCGCAACCTAAGACGCCTACATGGCACACTTAAGACGCCTACATGGTGCACGTAAGACGCCTACATGGTGCACTTAAGACGCCTACATGGCGCACGTAAGACGTGTAAAGGCGCAACCCGTAAGACGCCTACATGGCGCAACCTAAGACGCCTACATGGCGCACTTAAGACGCCTACATGGGGCAACTTAAGACGCCTACATGGCGCAACCCGTAAGACGCCTACATGGCGCAACCTAAGACGCCTACATGGCGCACTTAAGACGCCTACATGGCGCAACTTAAGACGTCTACATGGCGCAACCTAAGACGCCTACATGGCGCACGTAAGACGCGTAAAGGCGCAACCCGTAAGACGCCTACATGGCGCACTTAAGACGCCTACATCGCGCACGTAAGACGCGTAAAGGCGCAACCCGTAAGACGCCTACATGGCACACTTAAGACTCCTACATGGCGCACGTAAGACGCGTAAAGGCGCAACCCGTAAGACGCCTACATGGCGCAACCTAAGACGCCTACATGGCGCACTTAAGACGCCTACATGGTGCACGCAAGACGCCTACATGGCGCAACTTAAGACGCCTACATGGCGCAACCTAAGACGCCTACATGGCGCACGTAAGACGCGGAAAGGCGCAACCCGTAAGACGCCTACATGGCGCACGCAAGACGCCTACATGGCGCAACTTAAGACGCCTACATGGCGCAACCTAAGACGCGTACATGGCGCACGTAAGACGCGTAAAGGGGTAACCCGTAAGACGCCTACATGGCGCAACCTAAGACGCCTACATGGCGCACTTAAGACGCCTACATGGTGCACGTAAGACGCCTACATGGTGCACTTAAGACGCCTACATGGCACACGTAAGACGTGTAAAGGCGCAACCCGTAAGACGCCTACATGGCGCAACCTAAGACGCCTACATGGCGCACTTAAGACGCCTACATTGCGCACGTAAGACGCGTAAAGGTGCAACCCGTAAGACGCCTACATGGCGCAACCTAGGACGCCTACATGGCGCACTTAAGACGCCTACATGGCGCACGTAAGACGCGTAAAGGCGCAACCCGTAAGACGCCTACATGGCGCAACCTAAGACGCGTACATGGCGCACATAAGACGCGTAAAGTCGCAACCCGTAAGACGCCTACATGGCGCACGCAAGACGCCTACATGGCGCAACTTAAGACTCCTACATGGCGCACGCAAGACGCCTACATGCCGCAACTTATGACGCCTTCATGGCGCAACCTAAGACGCCTACATGGCCCAACCTAAGACCCCTACATGGCGCACTTAAGACGCCTACATGGCGCACGTAAGACGCATAAAGGCGCAAGCCGTAAGACGCCTACATTATGCACGTAAGACGCCTACATGGCGCACTTAAGACGCCTACATGGCGCACGTAAGACGCGTAAAGGCGCAACCCGTAAGACGCCTACATGGCGCAACCTAAGACGCCTACATGGCGCACTTAAGACGCCTACATGGCGCACGTAAGACGCGTAAAGGCGCAACCCGTAAGACGCCTATATGGCGCAACCTAAGACGCCTACATGGCGCACGTAAGACGCGTAAAGGCGCAACCCGTAAGACGCCTATATGGTGCAACCTAAGCCGCCTACATGGCGCACTTAAGACGCCTACATGGCGCACGTAAGACGCGTAAAGGCGCAACTCGTAAGACGCCTACATGGCGCAACCTAAGACACCTACATGGCGCACTTAAGACGCCTACATGGCGCACGTAAGACGCGCAAAGGCGCAACCCGTAAGACGCCTACATGGCGCAACCTAAGACGCCTACATGGCGCACGTCCCGTAAGACGCCTACATGGCGCACGCAAGACGCCTACATGGCGCAACTTAAGACGCCTACATGGCGCAACCTAAGATGCCTACATGGCGCACGTAAGACGCATAAAGGCGCAACCCGTAAGACGCCTACATGGCGCAACCTAAGACCCCTACATGGCGCACTTAACACGCCTACATGGCGCACGTAAGACGCGTAAAGGCGCAACCCGTAAGACGCCTATATGTCACAACCTAAGACGCCTACATGGCGCACTTAAGATGCCTACATGGCGCACGTAAGACGCGTAAAGGCGCAACCCGTAAGACACCTACATGGCGCAACCTAAGACGCCTACATGGCGCACGTAAGACGCGTAAAGGCGCGACCCGTAAGACGCCTACATGGCGCAACCTAAGACGCCTACATGGCGCACTTAAGACGCCTACATGGCGCAGTTAAGACGCCTACATGGCGCAACCTAAGACGCCTACATGGCGCACTTAAGACGCCTACATGGCGCACTTAAGACGGCTACATGGCGCAACCTAAGACGCCTACATGGCGCAACGTAAGACGCCTACATGGCGCAACCTAAGACGCCTACATGGAGCACGTAAGACGCGTAAAGGCGCAACCCGTAAGACACCTACAGGGCGCAACCTAAGACGCCTACATGGCGTAACCTAAGACGCCTACATGGCGCACGTAAGACGCGTAAAGGCGTAACCCGTAAGACGCCTACATGGCGCAACCTAAGACGCCTACATGGCGCACGTAAGACGCCTACATGGTGCACGTAAGACGCCTACATGGTGCACTTAAGACGCCTACATGGCGCACGTAAGACGTGTAAAGGCGCAACCCGTAAGACGCCTACATGGCGCAACCTAAGACGCCTACATGGCGCACTTAAGACGCCTACATGGCGCACGCAAAACGCCTACATGGCGCAACTTAAGACGTCTACATGGCGCAACCTAAGACGCCTACATGGCGCACGTAAGACGCGTAAAGGCGCAACCCGTAAGACGCCTACATGGCGCAACCTAAGACGCCTACATGGCGCACTTAAGACGCCTACATGGCGCACGTAAGACGCGTAAATGCGCAACCCGTAAGACGCCTACATGGCACACTTAAGACTCCTACATGGCGCACGTAAGACGCGTAAAGGCGCAACCCGTAAGACGCCTACATGGCGCAACCTAAGACGCCTACATGGCGCACTTAAGACGCCTACATGGTGCACGCAAGACGCCTACATGGCGCAACTTAAGACGCCTACATGGCGCAACCTAAGACGCCTACATGGCGCACGTAAGACGCGGAAAGGCGCAACCCGTAAGACGCCTACATGGCGCACGCAAGACGCCTACATGGCGCAACTTAAGACGCCTACATGGCGCAACCTAAGACGCGTACATGGCGCACGTAAGACGCGTAAAGGGGTAACCCGTAAGACGCCTACATGGCGCAACCTAAGACGCCTACATGGGGCACTTAAGACGCCTACATGGTGCACGTAAGACGCCTACATGGTGCACTTAAGACGCCTACATGGCACACGTAAGACGTGTAAAGGCGCAACCAGTAAGACGCCTACATGGCGCAACCTAAGACGCCTACATGGCGCACTTAAGACGCCTACATTGCGCACGTAAGACGCGTAAAGGTGCAACCCGTAAGACGCCTACATGGCGCAACCTAGGACGCCTACATGGCGCACTTAAGACGCCTACATGGCGCACGTAAGACGCGTAAAGGCGCAACCCGTAAGACGCCTACATGGCGCAACCTAAGACGCGTACATGGCGCACATAAGACGCGTAAAGTCGCAACCCGTAAGACGCCTACATGGCGCACGCAAGACGCCTACATGGCGCAACTTAAGACGCCTACATGGCGCACGCAAGACGCCTACATGCCGCAACTTATGACGCCTTCATGGCGCAACCTAAGACGCCTACATGGCCCAACCTAAGACCCCTACATGGCGCACTTAAGACGCCTAAATGGCGCACGTAAGACGCATAAAGGCGCAAGCCGTAAGACGCCTACATTGTGCACGTAAGACGCCTACATGGCGCACTTAAGACGCCTACATGGCGCACGTAAGACGCGTAAAGGCGCAACCCGTAAGACGCCTACATGGCGCAACCTAAGACGCCTACATGGCGCACTTAAGACGCCTACATGGCGCACGTAAGACGCGTAAAGGCGCAACCCGTAAGACGCCTATATGGCGCAACCTAAGACGCCTACATGGCGCACGTAAGACGCGTAAAGGCGCAACCCGTAAGACGCCTACATGGTGCAACCTAAGCCGCCTACATGGCGCACTTAAGACGCCTACATGGCGCACGTAAGACGTGTAAAGGCGCAACTCGTAAGACGCCTACATGGCGCAACCTAAGACACCTACATGGCGCACTTAAGACGCCTACATGGCGCACGTAAGACGCGCAAAGGCGCAACCCGTAAGACGCCTACATGGCGCAACCTAAGACGCCTACATGGCGCACGTCCCGTAAGACGCCTACATGGCGCACGCAAGACGCCTACATGGCGCAACTTAAGACGCCTACATGGCGCAACCTAAGATGCCTACATGGCGCACGTAAGACGCATAAAGGCGCAACCCGTAAGACGCCTACATGGCGCAACCTAAGACCCCTACATGGCGCACTTAACACGCCTACATGGCGCACGTAAGACGCGTAAAGGCGCAACCCGTAAGACGCCTATATGTCGCAACCTAAGACGCCTACATGGCGCACTTAAGATGCCTACATGGCGCACGTAAGACGCGTAAAGGCGCAACCCGTAAGACACCTACATGGCGCAACCTAAGACGCCTACATGGCGCACGTAAGACGCGTAAAGGCGCGACCCGTAAGACGCCTACATGTCGCAACCTAAGACGCCTACATGGCGCACTTAAGACGCCTACATGGCGCAGTTAAGACGCCTACATGGCGCAACCTAAGACGCCTACATGGCGCACTTAAGACGCCTACATGGCGCACTTAAGACGGCTACATGGCGCAACCTAAGACGCCTACATGGCGCAACGTAAGACGCCTACATGGCGCAACCTAAGACGCCTACATGGAGCACGTAAGACGCGTAAAGGCGCAACCCGTAAGACACCTACAGGGCGCAACCTAAGACGCCTACATGGCGTAACCTAAGACGCCTACATGGCGCACGTAAGACGCGTAAAGGCGTAACCCGTACGACGCCTACATGGCGCACTTAAGACGCCTACATGGTGCACGTAAGACGCCTACATGGTGCACTTAAGATGCCTACATGGCGCACGTAAGACGTGTAAAGGCGCAACCCGTAAGACGCCTACATGGCGCAACCTAAGACGCCTACATGGCGCACTTAAGACGCCTACATGGCGCACGCAAGACGCCTACATGGCGCAACTTAAGACGTCTACATGGCGCAACCTAAGACGCCTACATGGCGCACATAAGACGCGTAAAGGCGCAACCCGTAAGACGCCTACATGGCACACTTAAGACGCCTACATGGGGCACGCAAGACGCCTACATGGCGCAACTTAAGACGTCTACATGGCGCAACCTAAGACGCCTACATGGCGCACGTAAGACGCGTAAAGGCGCAACCCGTAAGACGCCTACATGGCGCAACCTAAGACGCCTACATGGCGCACTTAAGACGCCTACATCGCGCACGTAAGACGCGTAAAGGCGCAACCCGTAAGACGCCTACATGGCACACTTAAGACTCCTACATGGCGCACGTAAGACGCGTAAAGGCGCAACCCGTAAGACGCCTACATGGCGCAACCTAAGACGCCTACATGGCGCACTTAAGACGCCTACATGGTGCACGCAAGACGCCTACATGGCGCAACTTAAGACGCCTACATGGCGCAACCTAAGACGCCTACATGGCGCACGTAAGACGCGGAAAGGCGCAACCCGTAAGACGCCTACATGGCGCACGCAAGACGCCTACATGGCGCAACTTAAGACGCCTACATGGCGCAACCTAAGACGCGTACATGGCGCACGTAAGACGCGTAAAGGGGTAACCCGTAAGACGCCTACATGGCGCAACCTAAGACGCCTACATGGCGCACTTAAGACGCCTACATGGTGCACGTAAGACGCCTACATGGTGCACTTAAGACGCCTACATGGCACACGTAAGACGTGTAAAGGCGCAACCCGTAAGACGCCTACATGGCGCAACCTAAGACGCCTACATGGCGCACTTAAGACGCCTACATTGCGCACGTAAGACGCGTAAAGGTGCAACCCGTAAGACGCCTACATGGCGCAACCTAGGACGCCTACATGGCGCACTTAAGACGCCTACATGGCGCACGTAAGACGCGTAAAGGCGCAACCTGTAAGACGCCTACATGGCGCAACCTAAGACGCGTACATGGCGCACATAAGACGCGTAAAGTCGCAACCCGTAAGACGCCTACATGGCGCACGCAAGACGCCTACATGGCGCAACTTAAGACGCCTACATGGCGCACGCAAGACGCCTACATCCCGCAACTTATGACGCCTTCATGGCGCAACCTAAGACGCCTACATGGCCCAACCTAAGACCCCTACATGGCGCACTTAAGACGCCTACATGGCGCACGTAAGACGCATAAAGGCGCAAGCCGTAAGACGCCTACATTGTGCACGTAAGACGCCTACATGGCGCACTTAAGACGCCTACATGGCGCACGTAAGACGCGTAAAGGCGCAACCCGTAAGACGCCTACATGGCGCAACCTAAGACGCCTACATGGCGCACTTAAGACGCCTACATGGCGCACGTAAGACGCGTAAAGGCGCAACCCGTAAGACGCCTATATGGCGCAACCTAAGACGCCTACATGGCGCACGTAAGACGCGTAAAGGCGCAACCCGTAAGACGCCTACATGGTGCAACCTAAGCCGCCTACATGGCGCACTTAAGACGCCTACATGGCGCACGTAAGACGCGTAAAGGCGCAACTCGTAAGACGCCTACATGGCGCAACCTAAGACACCTACATGGCGCACTTAAGACGCCTACATGGCGCACGTAAGACGCGCAAAGGCGCAACCCGTAAGACGCCTACATGGCGCAACCTAAGACGCCTACATGGCGCACGTCCCGTAAGACGCCTACATGGCGCACGCAAGACGCCTACATGGCGCAACTTAAGACGCCTACATGGCGCAACCTAAGATGCCTACATGGCGCACGTAAGACGCATAAAGGCGCAACCCGTCAGACGCCTACATGGCGCAACCTAAGACCCCTACATGGCGCACTTGACACGCCTACATGGCGCACGTAAGACGCGTAAAGGCGCAACCCGTAAGACGCCTATATGTCGCAACCTAAGACGCCTACATGGCGCACTTAAGATGCCTACATGGCGCACGTAAGACGCGTAAAGGCGCAACCCGTAAGACACCTACATGGCGCAACCTAAGACGCCTACATGGCGCACGTAAGACGCGTAAAGGCGCGACCCGTAAGACGCCTACATGTCGCAACCTAAGACGCCTACATGGCGCACTTAAGACGCCTACATGGCGCAGTTAAGACGCCTACATGGCGCAACCTAAGACGCCTACATGGCGCACTTAAGACGCCTACATGGCGCACTTAAGACGGCTACATGGCGCAACCTAAGACGCCTACATGGCGCAACGTAAGACGCCTACATGGCGCAACCTAAGACGCCTACATGGAGCACGTAAGACGCGTAAAGGCGCAACCCGTAAGACACCTACAGGGCGCAACCTAAGACGCCTACATGGCGTAACCTAAGACGCCTACATGGCGCACGTAAGACGCGTAAAGGCGTAACCCGTACGACGCCTACATGGCGCAACCTAAGACGCCTACGTGGCGCACTTATGACGCCTACATGGTGCACGTAAGACGCCTACATGGTGCACTTAAGACGCCTACATGGCGCACGTAAGACGTGTAAAGGCGCAACCCGTAAGACGCCTACATGGCGCAACCTAAGACGCCTACATGGCGCACTTAAGACGCCTACATGGCGCACGCAAGACGCCTACATGGCGCAACTTAAGACGTCTACATGGCGCAACCTAAGACGCCTACACGGCGCACATAAGACGCGTAAAGGCGCAACCCGTAAGACGCCTACATGGCGCAACCTAAGACGCCTACATGGCGCACTTAAGACGCCTACATGGCGCACGTAAGACGCGTAAAGGCGCAACCCGTAAGACGCCTACATGGCACACTTAAGACTCCTACATGGCGCACGTAAGACGCGTAAAGGCGCAACCCGTAAGACGCCTACATGGCGCAACCTAAGACGCCTACATGGCGCACTTAAGACGCCTACATGGTGCACGCAAGACGCCTACATGGCGCAACTTAAGACGCCTACATGGCGCAACCTAAGACGCCTACATGGCGCACGTAAGACGCGGAAAGGCGCAACCCGTAAGACGCCTACATGGCGCACGCAAGACGCCTACATGGCGCAACTTAAGACGCCTACATGGCGCAACCTAAGACGCGTACATGGCGCACGTAAGACGCGTAAAGGGGTAACCCGTAAGACGCCTACATGGCGCAACCTAAGACGCCTACATGGCGCACTTAAGACGCCTACATGGTGCACGTAAGACGCCTACATGGTGCACTTAAGACGCCTACATGGCACACGTAAGACGTGTAAAGGCGCAACCCGTAAGACGCCTACATGGCGCAACCTAAGACGCCTACATGGCGCACTTAAGACGCCTACATTGCGCACGTAAGACGCGTAAAGGTGCAACCCGTAAGACGCCTACATGGCGCAACCTAGGACGCCTACATGGCGCACTTAAGACGCCTACATGGCGCATGTAAGACGCGTAAAGGCGCAACCCGTAAGACGCCTACATGGCGCAACCTAAGACGCGTACATGGCGCACATAAGACGCGTAAAGTCGCAACCCGTAAGACGCCTACATGGCGCACGCAAGACGCCTACATGGCGCAACTTAAGACGCCTACATGGCGCACGCAAGACGCCTACATGCCGCAACTTATGACGCCTTCATGGCGCAACCTAAGACGCCTACATGGCCCAACCTAAGACCCCTACATGGCGCACTTAAGACGCCTACATGGCGCACGTAAGACGCATAAAGGCGCAAGCCGTAAGACGCCTACATTGTGCACGTAAGACGCCTACATGGCGCACTTAAGACGCCTACATGGCGCACTTAAGACGCCTACATGGCGCACGTAAGACGCGTAAAGGCGCAACCCGTAAGACGCCTATATGGCGCAACCTAAGACGCCTACATGGCGCACGTAAGACGCGTAAAGGCGCAACCCGTAAGACGCCTACATGGTGCAACCTAAGCCGCCTACATGGCGCACTTAAGACGCCTACATGGCGCACGTAAGACGCGTAAAGGCGCAACTCGTAAGACGCCTACATGGCGCAACCTAAGACGCCTACATGGCGCACTTAAGACGCCTACATGGCGCACGTATGACGCGCAAAGGCGCAACCCGTAAGACGCCTACATGGCGCAACCTAAGACGCCTACATGGCGCACGTCCCGTAAGACGCCTACATGGCGCACGCAAGACGCCTACATGGCGCAACTTAAGACGCCTACATGGCGCAACCTAAGATGCCTACATGGCGCACGTAAGACGCATAAAGGCGCAACCCGTAAGACGCCTACATGGCGCAACCTAAGACCCCTACATGGCGCACTTAACACGCCTACATGGCGCACGTAAGACGCGTAAAGGCGCAACCCGTAAGACGCCTATATGTCGCAACCTAAGACGCCTACATGGCGCACTTAAGATGCCTACATGGCGCACGTAAGACGCGTAAAGGCGCAACCCGTAAGACACCTACGTGGCGCAACCTAAGACGCCTACATGGCGCACGTAAGACGCGTAAAGGCGCGACCCGTAAGACGCCTACATGGCGCAACCTAAGACGCCTACATGGCGCACTTAAGACGCCTACATGGCGCAGTTAAGACTCCTACATGGCGCAACCTAAGACGCCTACATGGCGCACTTAAGACGCCTACATGGCGCACTTAAGACGGCTACATGGCGCAACCTAAGACGCCTACATGGCGCAACGTAAGACGCCTACATGGCGCAACCTAAGACGCCTACATGGAGCACGTAAGACGCGTAAAGGCGCAACCCGTAAGACACCTACAGGGCGCAACCTAAGACGCCTACATGGCGTAACCTAAGACGCCTACATGGCGCACGTAAGACGCGTAAAGGCTTAACCCGTAAGACGCCTACATGGCGCAACCTAAGACGCCTACATGGCACACTTAAGACGCCTACATGGTGCACGTAAGACGCCTACATGGTGCACTTAAGACGCCTACATGCCGCACGTCCCGTAAGACGCCTACAGGGCGCAACCTAAGACGCCTACATGGAGCACGTAAGACGCGTAAAGGCGCAACCCGTAAGACACCTACAGGGCGCAACCTAAGACGCCTACATGGCGTAACCTAAGACGCCTACATGGCGCACGTAAGACGCGTAAATGCGCAACCCGTAAGACGCCTACATGGCGCAACCTAAGACGCCTACATGGCGCACTTAAGACGCCTACATGGCGCACGTAAGACGCGTAAAGGCGCAGCCCGTAAGACGCCTACATGGCACACTTAAGACTCCAACATGGCGCACGTAAGACGCGTAAAGGCGCAACCCGTAAGACGCCTACATGGCGCAACCTAAGACGCCTACATGGCGCACTTAAGACGCCTACATGGCGCACGCAAGACGCCTACATGGCGCAACCGAAGACGCCTACATGGCGCAACCTAAGACGCCTACATGGCGCACGTAAGACGCGTAAAGGCGCAACCCGTAAGACGCCTACATGGCGCAACCTAAGATGCCTACGTGGCGCACTTAAGACGCCTACATTGCGCACGTAAGACGCGTAAAGGTGCAACCCGTAAGACGCCTACATGGCGCAACCTAAGACGCCTACATGGCGCACTTAAGGCGCCTACATGGCGCAACCTAAGACGCCTACATGGCGCACGTAAGACGCGTAAAGGCGCAACCCGTAAGACGCCTACATGGCGCAACCTAAGATGCCTACATGGCGTACTTAAGACGCCTACATGGCGCACGTAAGACGCGTAAAGGCGCAACCCGTAAGACACCTCCATGGCGCAACCTAAGACGCCTACATGGCGCACGTAAGACGCGTAAAGGCACGACCCGTAAGACGCCTACATGGCGCAACCTAAGACGCCTACATGGCGCACTTAAGACGCCTACATGGCGCAGTTAAGACGCCTACATGGCGCAACCTAAGACGCCTACATGGCGCACTTAAGACGCCTACATGGCGCACTTAAGACGGCTACATGGCGCAACCTAAGACGCCTACATGGCGCAACGTAAGACGCCTACATGGCGCAAACTAAGACGCCTACATGGCGCACGTAAGACGCGTAAAGGCGCAACCCGTAAGACACCTACAGGGCGCAACCTAAGACGCCTACATGGCGCACTTAAGACGCCTACATGGCGCACGTAAGACACGTAAAGGCGCAACCCGTAAGACGCCTACATGGCGGAACCTAAGACGCCTACATGGCGCACTTAAGACGCCTACATGGTGCACGTAAGACGCCTACATGGTGCACTTAGGACGCCTACATGGCGCACGTAAGACGCGTAAAGGCGCAACCCGTAAGATGCCTACATGGCGCAACCTAAGACGCCTACATGGCGCACTTAAGACGCCTACATGGCGCACGCAAGACGCCTACATGGCGCAAGTTAAGACGTCTACATGGCGTAACCTAAGACGCCTACATGGCGCACGTAAGAGGCGTAAATGCGCAACCCGTAAGACGCCTACATGGCGCAACCTAAGACGCCTACATGGCGCACTTAAGACGCCTACATGGCGCACGTAAGACGCGTAAAGGCGCAGCCCGTAAGACGCCTACATGGCACACTTAAGACTCCAACATGGCGCACGTAAGACGCGTAAAGGCGCAACCCGTAAGACGCCTACATGGCGCAACCTAAGACGCCTACATGGCGCAACCTAAGACGCCTACATGGCGCACGTAAGACGCGTAAAGGCGCAACCCGTAAGACGCCTACATGGCGCAACCTAAGACGCCTACGTGGCGCACTTAAGACGCCTACATTGCGCACGTAAGACGCGTAAAGGTACAACCCGTAAGACGCCTACATGGCGCAACCTAAGACGCCTACATGGCGCACTTAAGGGGCGCCTACATGGCGCAACCTAAGACGACTACATGGCGCACGTAAGACGCGTAAAGGCGCAACCCGTAAGACGCCTACATGGCGCAACCTAAGAAGCCTACATGGCGCACTTAAGACGCCTACATTGCGCACGTAAGACGCGTAAAGGTGCAACCCGTAACACGCCTACATGGCGCAACCTAAGACGCCTACATGGCGCACTTAAGACGCCTACATGGCGCATGTAAGACGCGTAAAGGCGCAACCCGTAAGACGCCTACATGGCGCAACCTAAGACGCGTACATGGCGCACGTAAGACGCGTAAAGGCGCAACCCGTAAGACGCCTACATGGCGCACGCAAGACGCCTACATGGCACAACTTAAGACGCCTACATGGCGCACGCAAGACGCCTACATGCCGCAACTTAAGACGCCTACATGGCGCAACCTAAGACGCCTACATGGCGCAACCTAAGACCCCTACATGGCGCACTTAAGACGCCTACATGGCGCACGTAAGACGCATAAAGGCGCAACCCGTAAGGCGCCTACATGGCGCAACCTAAGACGCCTACATATTGCACTTAAGACGCCTACATGGCGCAACCTAAGACGCGTACATGGCGCACTTAAGACGCCTACATGGCGCACTTAAGACGCCTACATGGCGCAACGTAACACGCCTACATGGCGCAACGTAAGATGCCTACATGGCGCAACGTAAGACGCCTACATGGTGCAACCTAAGACGCCTACATGGCGCACGTAAGACGCGTTAAGGCGCAACTCGTAAGACGCCTACAGGGCCCAACCTAAGACGCCTACATGGTGCACTTAAGACGCCTACATGGCGCACGTAAGACTTGTAAAGGCGCAACCCGTAAGACGCCTACATGGCGCAACCTAAGACGCCTACATGGCGCACTTAAGACACCTACATGGTGTACGTAAGACGCCCACATGGCGCACTTAAGACTCCTACATGGCGCACGTAAGACGCGTAAAGGCGCAACCCGTAAGTTGCTTACATGGCGCAACCTAAGACGCCTACATGGCGCACTTAAGACGCCTACATGGCGCACGCAAGACGCCTACATGGGGCAACTTAAGACGCCTACATGGCGCAACCTAAGACGCCTACATGGCGCACGTAAGACGCGTAAAGGCAAAACCCGTAAGACGCCTACATGGCGCAACCTAAGACGCCTACATGGCACACTTAAGAGCCTACATGGCGCACGTAAGACGCGTAAAGGCGCAACCCGTAAGACGCCTACATGGCGCAACCTAAGACGCCTACATGGCGCACTTAAGACGCCTACATGGCGCACGTAAGACGCGTAAAGGCGCAACCCGTAAGACGCCTACATGGCGCAACCTAAGAAGCCTACATGGCGCACGTAAGACGCGTAAAGGCGTAACCCGTAAGATGCCTACATGGCGCACGCAAGACGCCTACATGGCGCAACTTAAGACGCCTACATGGCGCAACCTAAGACGCCTACATGGCGCACGTAAGACGCATAAAGGCGCAACTCGTAAGACGCCTACATGGCGCAACCTAAGACGCCTAAATGGCGCACTTAAGACGCCTACATGGCGCACGTAAGACGCGTAAAGGCGCAACCCATAAGACGCCTACATGGCGCAACCTAAGACGCCTACATGGCGCACTTAAGACGCCTACATGGCGCACGTAAGGCTTGTAAAGGCGCAACCCGTAAGACGCCTACATGGCGCAACCTAAGACGCGTACATGGCGCACGTAAGACACGGAAAGGCGCAACCCGTAAGACGCCTACATGGCGCACGCAAGACGCCTACATGGCGCACTTAAGACGCCTACATGGCGCAACCTAAGATGCCTACATGGCGCACGTAAGACGCATAAAGGCGCAACCCGTAAGACGCCTACATGGCGCAACCTAAGACCCCTACATGGCGCACTTAGCACGCCTACATGGTGCACGTAAGACGCGTAAAGGCGCAACCCGTAAGACGCATACATGGCGCAACCTAAGACGCCTACATGGCGCACTTAAGATGCCTACATGGCGCACGTAAGACGCGTTAAGGCACAACCTAAGACGCCTACATGGCGCAACCTAAGACGCCTACATGGCGCACGTAAGACGCGTAAAGGCAAAACCCGTAAGACGCCTACATGGCGCAACCTAAGACGCCTACATGACGCACTTAAGACGCCTACATGGCGCACGTAAGACGCGTAAAGGCGCAACCCGTAAAACGCCTACATGGCGCAACCTAAGATGCCTACATGGCGCACTTAAGACGCCTACATGGCGCAACCTAAGAAGCCTACATCGCACACGTAAGACGCGTAAAGGCGCAACCCGTAAGATGCCTACATGGCGCACCCTAAGACACCTACATGGCGCACGTAAGATGCATAAAGGCGCAACTCGTAAGACACCTACATGGCGCAACCTAAGACGCCTACATGGCGCACTTAAGACGCCTACATGGCGCACGTAAGACGCGTAAAGGCGCAACCCGTAAGACGCCTACATGGCGCAACCTAAGACGCCTACATGGCGCACTTAAGACGCCTACATGGCGCACGTAAGACGCGTAAAGGCGCAACCCGTAAGACGCCTACATGGCGCACGCAAGACGCCTACATGGCGCACTTAAGACGCCTACATGGCGCAACCTAAGATGCCTACATGGCGAACGTAAGACGCATAAAGGCGCAACCCGTAAGACGCCTACATGGCGCAACCTAAGACCCCTACATGGCGCACTTAACAGGCCTACATGGCGCACGTAAGACGCGTAAAGGCGCAACCCGTAAGACGCATACATGGCGCAACCTAAGACGCCTACATGGCGCACTTAAGATGCCTACATGGCGCACGTAAGACGCGTAAAGGCACAACCTAAGATGCCTACATGGCGCAACCTAAGACGCCTACATGGCGCACGTAAGACGCGTAAAGGCAAAACCCGTAAGACGCCTACATGGCGCAACCTAAGACGCCTACATGGCACAGTTAAGACGCCTACATGGCGCACGTAAGACGCGTAAAGGCGCAACCCGTAAGACACCTACATGGCGCAACCTAAGAGCCCTCCATGGCGCACTTAACACGCCTACATGGCGCACGTAAGACGCGTAAAGGCGCAACCCGTAAGACGCCTATATGGAACAACCTAAGACGCCTACATGGCGCACTTAAGATGCCTACATGGCGCACGTAAGACGCGTAAAGGCGCAACCCGTAAGACACCTACATGGCGCAACCTAAGACGCCTACATGGCGCACGTAAGACGCGTAAAGGCGCGACCCGTAAGACGCCTACATGGCGCAACCTAAGACGTCTACATGGCGCACTTAAGACGCCTACATGGCGCACTTAAGACGCCTACATGGCGCAACCTAAGACGCCTACATGGCGCACTTAAGACGCCTACATGGCGCACTTAAGACGGCTACATGGCGCAAGCTAAGACGCCTACATGGCGCAACGTAAGACGCCTACATGGCGCAACCTAAGACGCCTACATGGCGCACGTAAGACGCGTAAAGGCGCAACCCGTAAGACACCTACAGGGCGCAACCTAAGACGCCTACATGGCGCACTTAAGACGCCTACATGGCGCACGTAAGACACGTAAAGGCGCAACCCGTAAGACGCCTACATGGCGGAACCTAAGACGCCTACATGGCGCACTTAAGACGCCTACATGGTGCACGTAAGACGCCTACATGGTGCACTTAAGACGCCTACATGGCGCATGTAAGACGCGTAAAGGCGCAACCCGTAAGACGCCTACATGGCGCAACCTAAGACGCCTATATGGCGCACTTAAGACGCCTACATGGCGCACGCAAGACGCCTACATGGCGCAACTTAAGACGTCTACATGGCGTAACCTAAGACGCCTACATGGCGCACGTAAGACGCGTAAATGCGCAACCCGTAAGACGCCTACATGGCGCAACCTAAGACGCCTACATGGCGCACTTAAGACGCCTACATGGCGCACGTAAGACGCGTAAAGGCGCAACCCGTAAGACGCCTACATGGCACACTTAAGACTCCAACATGGCGCACGTAAGACGCGTAAAGGCGCAACCCGTAAGACGCCTACATGGCGCAACCTAAGACGCCTACATGGCGCACTTAAGACGCCTACATGGCGCACACAAGACGCCTACATGGCGCAACCTAAGACGCCTACATGGCGCAACCTAAGACGCCTACATGGCGCACGTAAGACGCATAAAGGCGCAACCCGTAAGACGCCTACATGGCGCAACCTAAGACGCCTACGTGGCGCACTTAAGACGCCTACATTGCGCACGTAAGACGCATAAAGGTGCAACCCGTAAGATGCCTACATGGCGCAACTTAAGACGCCTACATGGCGCACTTAAGGCGCCTACATGGCGCAACCTAAGACGCCTAAATGGCGCACGTAAGACGCGTAAAGGCGCAACCCGTAAGACGCCTACATGGCGCAACCTAAGAGGCCTACATGGCGCACTTAAGACGCCTACATTGCGCACGTAAGACGCGTAAAGGTGCAACCCGTAAGACGCCTACATGGCGCAACCTAAGACGCCTACATGGCGCACTTAAGACGCCTACATGGCGCACGTAAGACGCGTAAAGGCGCAACCCGTAAGACGCCTACATGGCGCAACCTAAGACGCGTACATGGCGCACGTAAGACGCGTAAAGGCGCAACCCGTAAGACGCCTACATGGCACACGCAAGACGCCTACATGGCACAACTTAAGACGCCTACATGGCGCACGCAAGACGCCTACATGCCGCAACTTAAGACGCCTACATGGCGCAACCTAAGACGCCTACATGGCGCAACCTAAGACCCCTACATGGCGCACTTAAGACGCCTACATGGCGCACGTAAGACGCATAAACGCGCAAGCCGTAAGACGCCTACATGGTGCACGTAAGACACCTACATGGCGCACTTAAGACGCCTACATGGCGCAACCTAAGACGCGTACATATTGCACTTAAGACGCCTACATGGCGCACTTAAGACGCCTACATGGCGCAACCTAAGACGCGTACATGGCGCACTTAAGACGCCTACATGGCGCGCTTAAGACGCCTACATGGCGCAACGTAAGACGCCTACATGGCGCAACGTAAGATGCCTACATGGCGCAACGTAAGACGCCTACATGGTGCAACCTAAGACGCCTACATGGCGCACGTAAGACGCGTAAAGGTGCAACTCGTAAGACGCCTACAGGGCGCAACCTAAGACGCCTACATGGTGCACTTAAGACGCCTACATGGCGCACGTAAGACTTGTAAAGGCGCAACCCGTAAGACGCCTACATGGCGCAACCTAAGACGCCTACATGGCGCACTTAAGACACCTACATGGTGCACGTAAGACGCCCACATGGCGCACTTAAGACTCCTACATGACGCACGTAAGACGCGTAAAGGCGCAACCCGTAAGACGCCTACATGGCGCAACCTAAGACGCCTACATGGCGCACTTAAGACGCCTACATGGCGCACGCAAGACGCCTACATGGCGCAACTTAAGACGCCTACATGGCGCAACCTAAGACGCTTACATGGCGCACGTAAGACGCGTAAAGGCAAAACCCGTAAGACGCCTACATGGCGCAACCTAAGACGCTTACATGGCACACTTAAGACGCCTACATGGCGCACGTAAGACGCGTAAAGGCGCAACCCGTAAGACGCCTACATGGCGCAACCTAAGACGCCTACATGGCGCACTTAAGACGCCTACATGGCGCACGTAAGACGCGTAAAGGCGCAACCCGTAAGACGCCTACATGGCGCAACCTAAGAAGCCTACATGGCGCACGTAAGACGGGTAAAGGCGCAACCCGTAAGATGCCTACATGGCGCACGCAAGACGCCTACATGGCGCAACTTAAGACGCCTACATGGCGCAACCTAAGACGCCTACATGGCGCACGTAAGACGCATAAAGGCGCAACTCGTAAGACGCCTACATGGCGCAACCTAAGACGCCTAAATGGCGCACTTAAGACGCCTACATGGCGCACGTAAGACGCGTAAAGGCGCAACCCATAAGACGCCTACATGGCGCAACCTAAGACGCCTACATGGCGCACTTAAGATGCCTACATGGCGCACGTAAGACGCGTAAAGGCGCAACCTAAGACGCCTACATGGCGCAACCTAAGACGCCTACATGGCGCACGTAAGACGCGTAAAGGCAAAACCCGTAAGACGCCTACATGGCGCAACCTAAGACGCCTACATGGCGCAACCTAAGACGCCTACATGGCACACGTAAGATGCGTAAAGGCGCAACCCGTAAGACGCCTACATGGCGCAACCTAAGACGCGTACATGGCGCACGTAAGACGCGGAAAGGCGCAACCCGTAAGACGCCTACATGGCGCACGCAAGACGCCTACATGGCGCACTTAAGACGCCTACATGGCGCAACCTAAGATGCCTACATGGCGCACGTAAGACGCATAAAGGCGCAACCCGTAAGACGCCTACATGGCGCAACCTAAGACCCCTACATGGCGCTCTTAGCACGCCTACATGGTGCACGTAAGACGCGTAAAGGCGCAACCCGTAAGACGCATACATGGCGCAACCTAAGACGCCTACATGGCGCACTTAAGATGCCTACATGGCGCACGTAAGACGCGTAAAGGCGCAACCTAAGACGCCTACATGGCGCAACCTAAGACGCCTACATGGCGCACGTAAGACGCGTAAAGGCAAAACCCGTAAGACGCCTACATGGCGCAACCTAAGACGCCTACATGGCGCAACCTAAGACGCCTACATGGCACACGTAAGATGCGTAAAGGCGCAACCCGTAAGACGCCTACATGGCGCAACCTAAGACGCCTACATGGCGCACGTAAGAGCGTAAAGGCGCAACCCGTAAGGCGCCTACATGGCGCAACCTAAGACGCCTACATATTGCACTTAAGACGCCTACATGGCGCACTTAAGACGCCTACATGGCGCAACCTAAGACGCGTACATGGCGCACTTAAGACGCCTACATGGCGCACTTAAGACGCCTACATGGCGCAACGTAAGACGCCTACATGGCGCAACGTAAGATGCCTACATGGCGCAACGTAAGACGCCTACATGGTGCAACCTAAGACGCCTACATGGCGCACGTAAGACGCGTAAAGGCGCAACTCGTAAGACGCCTACAGGGCGCAACCTAAGCCGCCTACATGGTGCACTTAAGACAACTACATGGCGCACGTAAGACTTGTAAAGGTGCAACCCGTAAGACGCCTACATGGCGCAACCTAAGACGCCTACATGGCGCACTTAAGACACCTACATGGTGCACGTAAGACGCCCACATGGCGCACTTAAGACTCCTACATGGCGCACGTAAGACGCGTAAAGGCGCAACCCGTAAGACGCCTACATGGCGCAACTTAAGACGCCTACATGGCGCACTTAAGACGCCTACATGGCGCACGCAAGACGCCTACATGGCGCAACTTAAGACGCCTACATGGCGCAACCTAAGACGCCTACATGGCGCACGTAAGACGCGTAAAGGCAAAACCCGTAAGACGCCTACATGGCGCAACCTAAGATGCCTACATGGCACACTTAAGACGCCTACATGGCGCACGTAAGACGCGTAAAGGCGCACTTAAGACGCCTACATGGCGCACGTAAGACGCGTAAAGGCGCAACCCGTAAGACGCCTACATGGCGCAACCTAAGAAGCCTACATGGCGCACGTAAGACGCGTAAAGGCGCAACCCGTAAGATGCCTACATGGCGCACGCAAGACGCCTACATGGCGCAACTTAAGACGCCTACATGGCGCAACCTAAGACGCCAACATGGCCCACGTAAGACGCATAAAGGCGCAACTCGTAAGACGCCTACATGGCGCAACCTAAGACGCTTAAATGGCGCACTTAAGACGCCTACATGGCGCACGTAAGACGCGTAAAGGTGCAACCCATAAGACGCCTACATGGCGCAACCTAAGACGCCTACATGGCGCACTTAAGACGCCTACATGGCGCACGTAAGGCTTGTAAAGGCGCAACCCGTAAGACGCCTACATGGCGCAACCTAAGACGCGTACATGGCGCACGTAAGACGCGGAAAGGCGCAACCCGTAAGACGCCTACATGGCGCACGCAAGACGCCTACATGGCGCACTTAAGACGCCTACATGGCGCAACCTAAGATGCCTACATGGCGCACGTAAGACGCATAAAGGCGCAACCCGTCAGACGCCTACATGGCGCAACCTAAGACCCCTACATGGCGCACTTAGCACGCCTACATGGTGCACGTAAGACGCGTAAAGGCGCAACCCGTAAGACGCATACATGGCGCAACCTAAGACGCCTACATGGCGCACTTAAGATGCCTACATGGCGCACGTAAGACGCGTAAAGGCGCAACCTAAGACGCCTACATGGCGCAACCTAAGACGCCTACATGGCGCACGTAAGACGCGTAAAGGCAAAACCCGTAAGACGCCTACATGGCGCAACCTAAGACGCCTACATGACGCACTTAAGACGCCTACATGGCGCACGTAAGACGCGTAAAGGCGCAACCCGTAAGACGCCTACATGGCGCAACCTAAGATGCCTACATGGCGCACTTAAGACGCCTACATGGCGCTACCTAAGAAGCCTACATGGCACACGTAAGACGCGTAAAGGCGCAACCCGTAAGATGCCTACATGGCGCACGCAAGACGCCTACATGGCGCAACTTAAGACGCCTACATGGCGCAACCTAAGACACCTACATGGCGCACGTAAGATGCATAAAGGCGCAACTCGTACGACACCTACATGGCGCAACCTAAGACGCCTACATGGCGCACTTAAGACGCCTACATGGCGCACGTAAGACGCGTAAAGGCGCAACCCGTAAGACGCCTACATGGCGCAACCTAAGACGCTTACATGGCGCACTTAAGACGCCTACATGGCGCACGTAAGACGCGTAAAGGCGCAACCCGTAAGACGCCTACATGGCGCAACCTAAGACACGTACATGGCGCACGTAAGACGCATAAAGGCGCAACCCGTAAGACGCCTACATGGCGCAACCTAAGACCCCTACATGGCGCACTTAACAGGCCTACATGGCGCACGTAAGACGCGTAAAGGCGCAACCCGTAAGACGCATACATGGCGCAACCTAAGACGCCTACATGGCGCACTTAAGATGCCTACATGGCGCACGTAAGACGCGTAAAGGCACAACCTAAGACGCCTACATGGCGCACGTAAGGCGCGTAAAGGCAAAACCCGTAAGACGTCTACATGGCGCAACCTAAGACGCCTACATGGCGCACTTAAGACGCCTACATGGCGCACGTAAAACGCGTAAAGGCGCAACCCGTAAGACGCCTACATGGCACAACCTAAGACGCCTACATGGCGCACTTAAGACGCCTACATGGCGCACGTAAGACGCGTAAAGGCGCAACCCGTAAGACGCCTACATGGCGCAACCTAAGAAGCCTACATGGCACACGTAAGACGCGTAAAGGCGCAACCCGTAAGATGCCTACATGGCGCACGCAAGACGCCTACATGGCGTAACTTAAGACGCCTACATGGCGCAACCTAAGACGCCTACATGGCGCACGTAAGACGCATAAAGGCGCAACTCGTAAGACGCCTACATGGCGCAACCTAAGACGCCTACATGGCGCACTTAAGACGCCTACATGGCGCACGTAAGACGCGTAAAGGCGCAACCCGTAAGACGCCTACATGGCGCAACCTAAGACGCCTACATGGCGCACTTAAGACGCCTACATAGCGCACGTAAGACGCGTAAAGGCGCAACCCGTAAGACGCCTACATGGCGCAACCTAAGACGCGTACATGGCGCACGTAAGACGCATAAAGGCGCAACCCGTAAGACGCCTACATGGCGCACGCAAGACGCCTACCAGGCGCAACTTAAGACGCCTACATGGCGCAACCTAAGATGCCTACATGGCGCACGTAAGACGCATAAAGGCGCAACCCGTAAGACGCCTACATGGCGCAACGTAAGACCCCTACATGGCGCACTTAACACGCCTACATGGCGCACGTAAGACGCGTAAAGGAGCAACCCGTAAGACGCCTACATGGCGCAACCTAAGACGCCTACATGGCGCACGTAAGACGCGTAAAGGCGCGACCCGTAAGACGCCTACATGGCGCAACCTAAGACGCCTACATGGCGCACTTAAGACGCCTACATGGTGCACGTAAGACGCCTACATGGTGCACTTAAGACGCCTACATGGCGCACGTAAGACGCATAAAGGCGCAACCCGTAAGACGCCTACATGGCGCAACCTAACACGCCTATATGGCGCACTTAAGACGCCTACATCGTGCACGTAAGACGCCTACATGGTGCACTTAAGACGCCTACATGGCACACGTAAGACGTGTAAAGGCGCAACCCGTAAGACGCGTACGTGGCGCAACCTAAGACGCCTACCTGGCGCACTTAAGACGCCTACATGGCGCACGAAAGACGCCTACATGGCGCAACTTAAGACGTCTACATGGCGCAACCTAAGACGCCTACATGGCGCACGTAAGACGCGTAAATGCGCAACCCGTAAGACGCCTACATGGCGCAACCTAAGACGCCTACATGGCGCACTTAAGACGCCTACATGGCGCACGTAAGACGCGAAAAGGCGTAACCCGTAAGATGCCTACATGGCACACTTAAGACTCCTACATGGCGCACTTAAGACGCCTACATGGCGCACGCAAGACGCCTACATGGCGCAACCTAAGACGCCTACATGGCACAACCTAAGACAAATACATGGCGCACGTAAGACGCGTAAAGGCGCAACCCGTAAGACGCCTACATGGCGCAACCTAAGACGCCTACATGGCGCACTTAAGACGCCTACATTGCGCACGTAAGACGCGTAAAGGTGCAACCCGTAAGACGCCTACATGGCGCAACCTAAGACGCCTACATGGCGCACTTAAGGCGCCTATATGGCGCACTTAAGGCGCCTACATGGCGCAACCTAAGACGCCTACATGGCGCACGTAAGACGCGTAAAGGCGCAACCCGTAAGACGCCTACATGGCGGAACCTAAGACGCCTACATGGCACAACCTAAGACGCCTACATGGCGCACTTAAGACGCCTAAAGGCGCAACCCGTAAGCCGCCTACATGGCACAACCTAAGACGCCTACATGGCGCACTTAAGACGCCTACATGGCGCACGTAAGACTCGTAAAGGCGCAACCCGTAAGACGCCTACATGGCACAACCTAAGAAGCCTACATGGCACACGTAAGACGCGTAAAGGCGCAACCCGTAAGATGCCTACATGGCGCACGCAAGACGCCTACATGGCGCAACTTAAGACGCCTACATGGCGCAACCTAAGACGCCTACATGGCGCACGTAAGACGCATAAAGGCGCAACTCGTAAGACGCCTACATGGCGCAACCTAAGACGCCTACATGGCGCACTTAAGACGCCTACATGGCGCACGTAAGACGCGTAAAGGCGCAACCCGTAAGACGCCTACATGGCACAACCTAAGACGCCTACATGGCGTACTTAAGACGCCTACATGGCGCACGTAAGACGCGTAAAGGCGCAACCCGTAAGACGCCTACATGGCGCAACCTAAGACGCGTACATGGCGCACGTAAGACGCGGAAAGGCGCAACCCGTAAGACGCCTACATGGCGCACGCAAGACGCCTACATGGCGCAACTTAAGATGCCTACATGGCGCAACGTAAGATGCCTACATGGCGCACGTAAGACGGATAAAGGCGCAACCCGTAAGACGCCTACATGGCGCAACCTAAGACCCCTACATGGCGCACGTAAGACGCGTAAAGGCGCAACCCGTAAGACGCCTACATGGCGCAACCTAAGACGCCTACATGGCGCACGTAAGACGCGTAAAGGCGCGACCCGTAAGACGCCTACATGGCGCAACCTAAGACGCCTACATGGCGCACTTAAGACGCCTACATGGTGCACGTAAGACGCCTACATGGTGCACTTAAGACGCCTACATGGCGCACGTAAGACGCATAAAGGCGCAACCCGTAAGACGCCTACATGGCGCAACCTAACACGCCTATATGGCGCACTGAAGACGCCTACATGGTGCACGTAAGATGCCTACATGGTGCACTTAAGACGCCTACATGGCGCACGTAAGACGTGTAAAGGCGCAACCCGTAAGACGCCTACATGGCGCAACCTAAGACGCCTACATGGCGCACTTAAGACGCCTACATGGCGCACGAAAGACGCCTACATGGCGCAACCTAAGACGCCTACATGGCGCACGTAAGACGCGTAAATGCGCAACCCGTAAGACGCCTACATTGCGCAACCTAAGACGCCTACATGGCGCACTTAAGACGCCTACATGGCACACTTAAGACTCCTACATGGCGCACGTAAGACGCGTAAAGGCGCAACCCGTAAGATGCCTACATGGCGCAACCTAAGACGCCTACATGGCGCACTTAAGACGCCTACATGACGCACGCAAGACGCCTACATGGCGCAACCTAAGACGCCTACATGGCGCAACCTAAGACGCCTACATGGCGCACGTAAGACGCGTAAAGGCGCAACCCGTAAGACGCCTACATGGCGCAACCTAAGACGCCTACATGGCGCCCTTAAGACGCCTACGTTGCGCACGTAAGACGCGTAAAGGTGCAACCCGTAAGACGCCTACATGGCGCAACCTAAGACGCCTACATGGCGCACTTAAGGCGCCTACATGGCGCAACCTAAGACGCCTACATGGCGCACGTAAGACGCGTAAAGGCGCAACCCGTAAGACGCCTACATGGCGGAACCTAAGACGCCTACATGGCGCACTTAAGACGCCTACATGGCGCACGTAAGACGCGTAAAGGCGCAACCCGTAAGACGCCTACATGGCACAACCTAAGACGCCTACATGGCGCACTTAAGACGCCTACATGGCGCACGTAAGACGCGTAAAGGCGCAACCCGTAAGACGCCTACATGGCGCAACCTAAGAAGCCTACATGGCACACGTAAGACGCGTAAAGGCGCAAACCGTAAGATGCCTACATGGCGCACGCAAGACGCCTACATGGCGCAACTTAAGACGCTTACATGGCGCAACCTAAGACGCCTACATGGCGCAACCTAAGACGCCTACATGGCGCACGTAAGACGCATAAAGGCGCAACTCGTAAGACGCCTACATGGCGCAACCTAAGACGCCTACATGGCGCACTTAAGACGCCTACATGGCGCACGTAAGACGCGTAAAGGCGCAACCCGTAAGACGCCTACATGGCGCAACCTAAGACCCCTACATGGCGCACTTAAGACGCCTACATGGCGCAACCTAAGACGCGTACATGGCGCACGTAAGACACGGAAAGGCGCAACCCGTAAGACGCCTACATGGCGCACGCAAGACGCCTACATGGCGCAACTTAAGACGCCTACATGGCGCAACCTAAGATGCCTACATGGCGCACGTAAGACGCATAAAGGCGCAACCCGTAAGACGCCTACATGGCGCAACCTAAGACGCCTACATGGCGCACTTAAGACGCCTACATTGCGCACGTAAGACGCGTAAAGGTGCAACCCGTAAGACGCCTACATGGCGCAACCTAAGACGCCTACATGGCGCACTTAAGGCGCCTACATGGCGCAACCTAAGACGCCTACATGGCGCACGTAAGACGCGTAAAGGCGCAACCCGTAAGACGCCTACATGGCGGAACCTCAGACGCCTACATGGCGCACTTAAGACGCCTACATTGCGCACGTAAGACGCGTAAAGGTGCAACCCGTAAGACGCCTACATGGCGCAACCTAAGGCGCCTACATGGCGCACTTAAGACGCCTACATGGTGCACGTAAGATGCGTAAAGGCGCAACCCGTAAGACGCCTACATGGCGCAACCTAAGACGCCTACAAGGCGCACTTAAGACGCCTACATGGCGCACGCAAGACGCCTAAATGGCGTAACTTAAGACGTCTACATGGCGCAACCTAAGACGCCTACATGGCGCACGTAAGACGCGTAAATGCGCAACTCGTAAAACGCCTACATGGCGCAACATAAGACGCCTACATGGCGCACTTAAGACGCCTACATGGCGCACGCAAGACGCCTACATGGCGCAACCTAAGACGCCTACATGGCGCAACCTAAGACGCCTACATGGCGCACGTAAGACGCGTAAAGGCGCAACCCTTAAGACGCCTACATGGCGCAACCTAAGACGCCTACATGGCGCACTTAAGACGCCTACATTGCGCAGTTAAGACGCCTACATGGCGCAACCTAAGACGCCTACATGGCGCAACCTAAGACGCCTACATGGCGCAACCCGTAAGACGCCTACATGGCGCAACCTAAGACCCCTACATGGCGCACTTAACAGGCCTACATGGCGCACGTAAGACGCGTAAAGGCGAAACCCGTAAGACGCATACATGGCGCAACCTAAGACGCCTACATGGCGCACTTAAGATGCCTACATGGCGCACGTAAGACGCGTAAAGGCACAACCTAAGATGCCTACATGGCGCAACCTAAGACGCCTACATGGCGCACGTAAGACGCGTAAAGGCAAAACCCGTAAGACGCCTACATGGCGCAACCTAAGACGCCTACATGGCACAGTTAAGACGCCTACATGGCGCACGTAAGACGCGTAAAGGCGCAACCCGTAAGACACCTACATGGCGCAACCTAAGAGCCCTACATGGCGCACTTAACACGCCTACATGGCGCACGTAAGACGCGTAAAGGCGCAACCCGTAAGACGCCTATATGGAGCAACCTAAGACGCCTACATGGCGCACTTAAGATGCCTACATGGCGCACGTAAGACGCGTAAAGGCGCAACCCGTAAGACACCTACATGGCGCAACCTAAGACGCCTACATGGCGCACGTAAGACGCCTAAAGGCGCGACCCGTAAGACGCCTACATGGCGCAACCTAAGACGTCTACATGGCGCACTTAAGACGCCTACATGGCGCACTTAAGACGCCTACATGGCGCAACCTAAGACGCCTACATGGCGCACATAAGACGCCTACATGGCGCACTTAAGACGGCTACATGGCGCAAGCTAAGACGCCTACATGGCGCAACGTAAGACGCCTACATGGCGCAACCTAAGACGCCTACATGGCGCACGTAAGACGCGTAAAGGCGCAACCCGTAAGAGACCTACAGAGCGCAACCTAAGACGCCTATACGGCGCACTTAAGACGCCTACATGGCGCACGTAAGACACGTAAAGGCGCAACCCGTAAGACGCCTACATGGCGGAACCTAAGACGCCTACATGGCGCACTTAAGACGCCTACATGGTGCACGTAAGACGCCTACATGGTGCACTTAAGACGCCTACATGGCGCATGTAACACGCGTAAAGGCGCAACCCGTAAGACGCCTACATGGTGCAACCTAAGACGCCTATATGGCGCACTTAAGACGCCTACATGGCGCACGCAAGACGCCTACATGGCGCAACTTAAGACGTCTACATGGCGTAACCTAAGACGCCTACATGGCGCACGTAAGACGCGTAAATGCGCAACCCGTAAGACGCCTACATGGCGCAACCTAAGACGCCTACATGGCGCACTTAAGACGCCTACATGGCGCACGTAAGACGCGTAAAGGCGCAACCCGTAAGACGCCTACATGGCACACTTAAGACTCCAACATGGCGTACGTAAGACGCGTAAAGGCGCAACCCGTAAGACGCCTACATGGCGCAACCTAAGACGCCTACATGGCGCACTTAAGACGCCTACATGGCGCACGCAAGACGCCTACATGGCGCAACCTAAGACGCCTACATGGCGCACGTAAGACGCGTAAAGGCGCAACCCGTAAGACGCCTACATGGCGCAACCTAAGACGCCTACGTGGCGCACTTAAGACGCCTACATTGCGCACGTAAGACGCGTAAAGGTGCAACCCGTAAGATGCCTACATGGCGCAACTTAAGACGCCTACATGGCGCACTTAAGGCGCCTACATGGCGCAACCTAAGACGCCTACATGGGGCACGTAAGACGCGTAAAGGCGCAACCCGTAAGACGCCTACATGGCGCACTTAAGACGCCTACATTGCGCAAGTAAGACGCGTAAATTGCAACCCGTAAGACGCCTACATGGCGCAACCTAAGACGCCTACATGGCGCACTTAAGACGCCTACATGGCGCACGTAAGACGCGTAAAGGCGCAACCCGTAAGACGCCTACATGGCGCAACCTAAGACGCGTACATGGCGCACGTAAGACGCGTAAAGGCGCAACCCGTAAGACGCCTACATGGCGCACGCAAGACGCCTACATGGCACAACTTAAGACGCCTACATGGCGCACGCAAGACGCCTACATGCCGCAACTTAAGACGCCTACATGGCGCAACCTAAGACGCCTACATGGCGCAACCTAAGACCCCTACATGGCGCACTTAAGACGCCTACATGGCGCACGTAAGACGCATAAACGCGCAAGCCGTAAGACGCCTACATGGTGCACGTAAGACGCCTACATCGCGCACTTAAGACGCCTACATGGCGCAACCTAAGACGCCTACATGGCACACGTAAGATGCGTAAAGGCGCAACCCGTAAGACGCCTACATGGCGCAACCTAAGACGCCTACATGGCGCACGTAAGAGCGTAAAGGCGCAACCCGTAAGGCGCCTACATGGCGCAACCTAAGACGCCTACATATTGCACTTAAGACGCCTACATGGCGCACTTAAGACGCCTACATGGCGCAACCTAAGACGCGTACATGGCGCACTTAAGACGCCTACATGGCGCACTTAAGACGCCTACATGGCGCAACGTAAGACGCCTACATGGCGCAACGTAAGATGCCTACATGGCGCAACGTAAGACGCCTACATGGTGCAACCTAAGACTCCTACATGACGCACGTAAGACGGGTAAAGGCGCAACTCGTAAGACGCCTACAGGGCGCAACCTAAGACGCCTACATGGTGCACTTAAGACGCCTACATGGCGCACGTAAGACTTGTAAAGGCGCAACCCGTAAGACGCCTACATGGCGCAACCTAAGACGCCTACATGGCGCACTTAAGACACCTACATGGTGCACGTAAGATGCCCACATGGCGCACTTAAGACTCCTACATGACGCACGTAAGACGCGTAAAGGCGCAACCCGTAAGACGCCTACATGGCGCAACCTAAGACGCCTACATGGCGCACTTAAGACGCCTACATGGCGCACGCAAGACGCCTACATGGCGCAACTTAAGACGCCTACATGGCGCAACCTAAGACGCTTACATGGCGCACGTAAGACGCGTAAAGGCAAAACCCGTAAGACGCCTACATGGCGCAACCTAAGACGCCTACATGGCACACTTAAGACGCCTACATGGCGCACGTAAGACGCGTAAAGGCGCAACCCGTAAGGCGCCTACATGGCGCAACCTAAGACGCCTACATGGCGCACTTAAGACGCCTACATGGCGCACGTAAGACGCGTAAAGGCGCAACCCGTAAGACGCCTACATGGCGCAACCTAAGAAGCCTACATGGCGCACGTAAGACGCGTAAAGGCGCAACCCGTAAGATGCCTACATGGCGCACGCAAGACGCCTACATGGCGCAACTTAAGACGCCTACATGGCGCAACCTAAGACGCCTACATGGCGCACGTAAGACGCATAAAGGCGCAACTCGTAAGACGCCTACATGGCCCAACCTAAGACGCCTAAATGGTGCACTTAAGACGCCTACATGGCGCACGTAAGACGCGTAAAGGCGCAACCCATAAGACGCCTACATGGCGCAACCTAAGACGCCTACATGGCGCACTTAAGACGCCTACATGGCGCACGTAAGGCTTGTAAAGGCGCAACCCGTAAGACGCCTACATGGCGCAACCTAAGACGCGTACATGGCGCACGTAAGACGCGTAAAGGCAAAACCCGTAAGACGCCTACATGGCGCAACCTAAGACGCCTACATGGCGCAACCTAAGACGCCTACATGGCACACGTAAGATGCGTAAAGGCGCAACCCGTAAGACGCCTACATGGCGCAACCTAAGACGCCTACATGGCGCACGTAAGAGCGTAAAGGCGCAACCCGTAAGGCGCCTACATGGCGCAACCTAAGACGCCTACATATTGCACTTAAGACGCCTACATGGCGCACTTAAGACGCCTACATGGTGCAACCTAAGACGCGTACATGGCGCACTTAAGACGCCTACATGGCGCACTTAAGACGCCTACATGGCGCAACGTAAGACGCCTACATGGCGCAACGTAAGATGCCTACATGGCGCAACGTAAGACGCCTACATGGTGCAACCTAAGACGCCTACATGGCGCACGTAAGACGCGTAAAGGCGCAACTCGTAAGACGCCTACAGGGCGCAACCTAAGACGCCTACATGGTGCACTTAAGACGACTACATGGCGCACGTAAGACTTGTAAAGGTGCAACCCGTAAGACGCCTACATGGCGCAACCTAAGACGCCTACATGGCGCACTTAAGACACCTACATGGTGCACGTAAGACGCCCACATGGCGCACTTAAGACTCCTACATGGCGCACGTAAGACGCGTAAAGGCGCAACCCGTAAGACGCCTACATGGCGCAACCTAAGACGCCTACATGGCGCACTTAAGACGCCTACATGGCGCACGCAAGACGCCTACATGGCGCAACTTAAGATGCCTACATGGCGCAACCTAAGACGCCTACATGGCGCACGTAAGACGCGTAAAGGCAAAACCCGTAAGACGCCTACATGGCGCAACCTAAGATGCCTACATGGCACACTTAAGACGCCTACATGGCGCACGTAAGACGCGTAAAGGCGCACTTAAGACGCTTACATGGCGCACGTAAGACGCGTAAAGGCGCAACCCGTAAGACGCCTACATGGCGCAACCTAAGAAGCCTACATGGCGCACGTAAGACGCGTAAAGGCGCAACCCGTAAGATGCCTACATGGCGCACGCAAGACGCCTACATGGCGCAACTTAAGACGCCTACATGGCGCAACCTAAGACGCCAACATGGCGCACGTAAGACGCATAAAGGCGCAACTCGTAAGACGCCTACATGACGCAACCTAAGACGCCTAAATGGCGCACTTAAGACGCCTACATGGCGCACGTAAGACGCGTAAAGGTGCAACCCATAAGACGCCTACATGGCGCAACCTAAGACGCCTACATGGCGCACTTAAGACGCCTACATGGCGCACGTAAGGCTTGTAAAGGCGCAACCCGTAAGACGCCTACATGGCGCAACCTAAGACGCGTACATGGCGCACGTAAGACGCGGAAAGGCGCAACCCGTAAGACGCCTACATGGCGCACGCAAGACGCCTACATGGCGCACTTAAGACGCCTACATGGCGCAACCTAAGATGCCTACATGGCGCACGTAAGACGCATAAAGGCGCAACCCGTAAGACGCCTACATGGCGCAACCTAAGACCCCTACATGACGCACTTAGCACGCCTACATGGTGCACGTAAGACGCGTAAAGGCGCAACCCGTAAGACGCATACATGGCGCAACCTAAGACGCCTACATGGCGCACTTAAGATGCCTACATTGCGCACGTAAGACGCGTAAAGGCGCAACCTAAGACGCCTACATGGCGCAACCTAAGACGCCTACATGGCGCACGTAAGACGCGTAAAGGCAAAACCCGTAAGACGCGTACATGGCGCAACCTAAGACGCCTACATGACGCACTTAAGACGCCTACATGGCGCACGTAAGACGCGTAAAGGCGCAACCCGTAAGATGCCTACATGGCGCACGCAAGACGCCTACATGGCGCAACTTAAGACGCCTACATGGCGCAACCTAAGACACCTACATGGCGCACGTAAGATGCATAAAGGCGCAACTCGTAAGACACCTACATGGCGCAACCTAAGACGCCTACATGGCGCACTTAAGACGCCTACATGGCGCACGTAAGACGCGTAAAGGCGCAACCCGTAAGACGCCTACATGGCGCAACCCAAGACGCCTACATGGCGCACTTAAGACGCCTACATGGCGCACGTAAGACGCGTAAAGGCGCAACCCGTAAGACGCCTACATGGCGCAACCTAAGACACGTACATGGCGCACGTAAGACGCATAAAGGCGCAACCCGTAAGACGCCTACATGGCGCAACCTAAGACCCCTACATGGCGCACTTAACAGGCCTACATGGCGCACGTAAGACGCGTAAAGGCGCAACCCGTAAGACGCATACATGGCGCAACCTAAGACGCCTACATGGCGCACGTAAGATGCCTACATGGCGCACGTAAGACGCGTAAAGGCACAACCTAAGACGCCTACATGGCGCAACCTAAGACGCCTACATGGCGCACGTAAGGCGCGTAAAGGCAAAACCCGTAAGACGTCTACATGGCGCAACCTAAGACGCCTACATGGCGCACTTAAGACGCCTACATGGCGCACGTAAAACGCGTAAAGGCGCAACCCGTAAGACGCCTACATGGCACAACCTAAGACGCCTGCATGGCGCACTTAAGACGCCTACATGGCGCACGTAAGACGCGTAAAGGCGCAACCCGTAAGACGCCTACATGGCGCAACCTAAGAAGCCTACATGGCACACGTAAGACGCGTAAAGGCGCAACCCGTAAGATGCCTACATGGCGCACGCAAGACGCCTACATGGCGTAACTTAAGACGCCTACATGGCGCAACCTAAGACGCCTACATGGCGCACGTAAGACGCATAAAGGCGCAACTCGTAAGACGCCTACATGGCGCAACCTAAGACGCGTACATGGCGCATGTAAGACGCGGAAAGGCGCAACCCGTAAGACGCCTACATGGCGCACGCAAGACGCCTACATGGCGCACTTAAGACGCCTACATGGCGCAACCTAAGATGCCTACATGGCGCACGTAAGACCCATAAAGGCGCAACCCGTAAGACGCCTACATGGCGCAACCTAAGACCCCTACATGGCGCACTTAGCACGCCTACATGGTGCACGTAAGACGCGTAAAGGCGCAACCCGTAAGACGCATACATGGCGCAACCTAAGACGCCTACATGGCGCACTTAAGATGCCTACATGGCGCACGTAAGACGCGTAAAGGCGCAACCTAAGACGCCTACATGGCGCAACCTAAGACGCCTACATGGCGCACGTAAGACGCGTAAAGGCAAAACCCGTAAGACGCCTACATGGCGCAACCTAAGACGCCAACATGACGCACTTAAGACGCCTACATGGCGCACGTAAGACGCGTAAAGGCGCAACCCGTAAGACGCCTACATGGCGCAACCTAAGATGCCTACATGGCGCACTTAAGACGCCTACATGGCGCAACCTAAGAAGCCTACATGGCACACGTAAGACGCGTAAAGGCGCAACCCGTAAGATGCCTACATGGCGCACGCAAGACGCCTACATGGCGCAACTTAAGACGCCTACATGGCGCAACCTAAGACACCTACATGGCGCACGTAAGATGCATAAAGGCGCAACTCGTAAGACACCTACATGGCGCAACCTAAGACGCCTACATGGCGCACTTAAGACGCCTACATGGCGCACGTAAGACGCGTAAAGGCGCAACCCGTAAGACGCCTACATGGCGCAACCCAAGACGCCTACATGGCGCACTTAAGACGCCTACATGGCGCACGTAAGACGCGTAAAGGCGCAACCCGTAAGACGCCTACATGGCGCAACCTAAGACACGTACATGGCGCACGTAAGACGCATAAAGGCGCAACCCGTAAGACGCCTACATGGCGCAACCTAAGACCCCTACATGGCGCACTTAACAGGCCTACATGGCGCACGTAAGACGCGTAAAGGCGCAACCCGTAAGACGCATACATGGCGCAACCTAAGACGCCTACATGGCGCACGTAAGATGCCTACATGGCGCACGTAAGACGCGTAAAGGCACAACCTAAGACGCCTACATGGCGCAACCTAAGACGCCTACATGGCGCACGTAAGGCGCGTAAAGGCAAAACCCGTAAGACGTCTACATGGCGCAACCTAAGACGCCTACATGGCGCACTTAAGACGCCTACATGGCGCACGTAAAACGCGTAAAGGCGCAACCCGTAAGACGCCTACATGGCACAACCTAAGACGCCTACATGGCGCACTTAAGACGCCTACATGGCGCACGTAAGACGCGTAAAGGCGCAACCCGTAAGACGCCTACATGGCGCAACCTAAGAAGCCTACATGGCACACGTAAGACGCGTAAAGGCGCAACCCGTAAGATGCCTACATGGCGCACGCAAGACGCCTACATGGCGTAACTTAAGACGCCTACATGGCGCAACCTAAGACGCCTACATGGCGCACGTAAGACGCATAAAGGCGCAACTCGTAAGACGCCTACATGGCGCAACCTAAGACGCCTACATGGCGCACTTAAGACGCCTACATGGCGCACGTAAGACGCGTAAAGGCGCAACCCGTAAGACGCCTACATGGCGCAACCTAAGACGCCTACATGGCGCACTTAAGACGCCTACATAGCGCACGTAAGACGCGTAAAGGCGCAACCCGTAAGACGCCTACATGGCGCAACCTAAGACGCGTACATGGCGCACGTAAGACGCATAAAGGCGCAACCCGTAAGACGCCTACATGGCGCACGCAAGACGCCTACATGGCGCAACTTAAGACGCCTACATGGCGGAACCTAAGATGCCTACTTGGCGCACTTAAGACGCACCCGTAAGACGCCTACATGGCGCAACGTAAGACCCGTACATGGCGCACTTAACACGCCTACATGGCGCACGTAAGACGCGTAAAGGAGCAACCCGTAAGACGCCTACATGGCGCAACCTAAGACGCCTACATGGCGCACGTAAGACGCGTAAAGGCGCGACCCGTAAGACGCCTACATGGCGCAACCTAAGACGCCTACATGGCGCACTTAAGACGCCTACATGGTGCACGTAAGACGCCTACATGGTGCACTTAAGACGCCTACATGGCGCACGTAAGACGCATAAAGGCGCAACCCGTAAGACGCCTACATGGCGCAACCTAACACGCCTATATGGCGCACTTAAGACGCCTACATGGTGCACGTAAGACGCCTACATGGTGCACTTAAGACGCCTACATGGCACACGTAAGACGTGTAAAGGCGCAACCCGTAAGACGCCTACGTGGCGCAACCTAAGACGCCTACATGGCGCACTTAAGACGCCTACATGGCGCACGAAAGACGCCTACATGGCGCAACTTAAGACGTCTACATGGCGCAACCTAAGACGCCTACATGGCGCACGTAAGACGCGTAAATGCGCAACCCGTAAGACGCCTACATGGCGCAACCTAAGACGCCTACATGGCGCACTTAAGACGCCTACATGGCGCACGTAAGACGCGAAAAGGCGTAACCCGTAAGATGCCTACATGGCACACTTAAGACTCCTACATGGCGCACGTAAGACGCGTAAAGGGGCAACCCGTAAGATGCCTACACGGCGCAACCTAAGACGCCTACATGGCGCACTTATGACGCCTACATGGCGCACGCAAGACGCCTACATGGCGCAACCTAAGACGCCTACATGGCACAACCTAAGACAAATACATGGCGCACGTAAGACGCGTAAAGGCGCAACCCGTAAGACGCCTACATGGCGCAACCTAAGACGCCTACATGGCGCACTTAAGACGCCTACATTGCGCACGTAAGACGCGTAAAGGTGCAACCCGTAAGACGCCTACATGGCGCAACCTAAGACGCCTACATGGCGCACTTAAGGCGCCTACATGGCGCACTTAAGGCGCCTACATGGCGCAACCTAAGACGCCTACATGGCGCACGTAAGACGCGTAAAGGCGCAACCCGTAAGACGCCTACATGGCGGAACCTAAGACGCCTACATGGCGCACTTAAGACGCCTACATGGCGCACGTAAGACGCGTAAAGGCGTAACCCGTAAGACGCCTACATGGCACAACCTAAGACGCCTACATGGCGCACTTAAGACGCCTACATGGCGCACGTAAGACGCGTAAAGGCGCAACCCGTAAGACGCCTACATGGGGCAACCTAAGAAGCCTACATGGCACACGTAAGACGCGTAAAGGCGCAACCCGTAAGATGCCTACATGGCGCACGCAAGACGCCTACATGGCGCAACTTAAGACGCCTACATGGCGCAACCTAAGACGCCTACATGGCGCACGTAAGACGCATAAAGGCGCAACTCGTAAGACGCCTACATGGCGCAACCTAAGACGCCTACATGGCGCACTTAAGACGCCTACATGGCGCACGTAAGACGCGTAAAGGCGCAACCCGTAAGACGCCTACATGGCACAACCTAAGACGCCTACATGGCGTACTTAAGACGCCTACATGGCGCACGTAAGACGCGTAAAGGCGCAACCCGTAAGACGCCTACATGGCGCAACCTAAGACGCGTACATGGCGCACGTAAGACGCGGAAAGGCGCAACCCGTAAGACGCCTACATGGCGCACGCAAGACGCCTACATGGCGCAACTTAAGACGCCTACATGGCGCAACGTAAGATGCCTACATGGCGCACGTAAGACGCATAAAGGCGCAACCCGTAAGACGCCTACATGGCGCAACCTAAGACCCCTACATGGCGAACGTAAGACGCGTAAAGGCGCAACCCGTAAGACGCCTACATGGCGCAACCTAAGACGCCTACATGGCGCACGTAAGACGCGTAAAGGCGCGACCCGTAAGACGCCTACATGGCGCAACCTAAGACGCCTACATGGCGCACTTAAGACGCCTACATGGTGCACGTAAGACGCCTACATGGTGCACTTAAGACGCCTACATGGTGCACGTAAGACGCATAAAGGCGCAACCCGTAAGACGCCTACATGGCGCAACCTAACACGCCTATATGGCGCACTTAAGACGCCTACATGGTGCACGTAAGATGCCTACATGGTGCACTTAAGACGCCTACATGGCGCACGTAAGACGTGTAAAGGCGCAACCCGTAAGACGCCTACATGGCGCAACCTAAGACGCCTACATGGCGCACTTAAGACGCCTACATGGCGCACGAAAGACGCCTACATGGCGCAACCTAAGACGCCTACATGGCGCACGTAAGACGCGTAAATGCGCAACCCGTAAGACGCCTACATTGCGCAACCTAAGACGCCTACATGGCGCACTTAAGACGCCTACATGGCGCACGTAAGACGCGAAAAGGCGTAACCCGTAAGACGCCTACATGGCACACTTAAGACTCCTACATGGCGCACGTAAGACGCGTAAAGGCGCAACCCGTAAGATGCCTACATTTCGCAACCTAAGACTTCTACATGGCGCACTTAAGACGCCTACATGGTGCACGCTAGACGCCTACATGGCGCAACCTAAGACGCCTACATGGCGCAACCTAAGACGCCTACATGGCGCACGTAAGACGCGTAAAGGCGCAACCCGTAAGACGCCTACATGGCGCAACCTAAGACACCTACATGGCGCCCTTAAGACGCCTACGTTGCGCACGTAAGACGCGTAAAGGTGCAACCCGTAAGACGCCTACATGGCGCAACCTAAGACGCCTACATGGCGCACTTAAGGCGCCTACATGGCGCAACCTAAGACGCCTACATGGCGCACGTAAGACGCGTAAAGGCGCAACCCGTAAGACGCCTACATGGCGGAACCTAAGATGCCTACATGGCGCACTTAAGACGCCTACATGGCGCACGTAAGACGCGTAAAGGCGCAACCCGTAAGACGCCTACATGGCACAACCTAAGACGCCTACATGGCGCACTTAAGACGCCTACATGGCGCACGTAAGACGCGTAAAGGCGCAACCCGTAAGACGCCTACATGGCGCAACCTAAGAAGCCTACATGGCACACGTAAGACGCGTAAAGGCGCAACCCGTAAGATGCCTACATGGCGCACGCAAGACGCCTACATGGCGCAACTTAAGACGCTTACATGGCGCAACCTAAGACGCCTACATGGCGCACGTAAGACGCATAAAGGCGCAACTCGTAAGACGCCTACATGGCGCAACCTAAGACGCCTACATGGCGCACTTAAGACGCCTACATGGCGCACGTAAGACGCGTAAAGGCGCAACCCGTAAGACGCCTACATGGCGCAACCTAAGACGCCTACATGGCGCACTTAAGACGCCTACATGGCGCACGTAAGATGCGTAAAGGCGCAACCCGTAAGACGCCTACATGGCGCAACCTAAGACGCGTACATGGCGCACGTAAGACACGGAAAGGCGCAACCCGTAAGACGCCTACATGGCGCACGCAAGACGCCTACATGGCGCAACTTAAGACGCCTACATGGCGCAACCTAAGATGCCTACATGGCGCACGTAAGACGCATAAAGGCGCAACCCGTAAGACGCCTACATGGCGCAACCTAAGACGCCTACATGGCGCACTTAAGGCGCCTACATGGCGCACTTAAGGCGCCTACATGGCGCAACCTAAGACGCCTACATGGCGCACGTAAGACGCGTAAAGGCGCAACCCGTAAGACGCCTACATGGCGGAACCTCAGACGCCTACATGGCGCACTTAAGACGCCTACATTGCGCACGTAAGACGCGTAAAGGTGCAACCCGTAAGACGCCTACATGGCGCAACCTAAGGCGCCTACATGGCGCACTTAAGACGCCTACATGGCGCACGTAAGATGCGTAAAGGCGCAACCCGTAAGACGCCTACATGGCGCAACCTAAGACGCCTACAAGGCGCACTTAAGACGCCTACATGGCGCACGCAAGACGCCTAAATGGCGTAACTTAAGACGTCTACATGGCGCAACCTAAGACGCCTACATGGCGCACGTAAGACGCGTAAATGCGCAACTCGTAAAACGCCTACATGGCGCAACATAAGACGCCTACATGGCGCACTTAAGACGCCTACATGGCGCACGCAAGACGCCTACATGGCGCAACCTAAGACGCCTACATGGCGCAACCTAAGACGCCTACATGGCGCACGTAAGACGCGTAAAGGCGCAACCCGTAAGACGCCTACATGGCGCAACCTAAGACGCCTACATGGCGCACTTAAGACGCCTATATTGCGCATGTAAGACGCGTAAAGGTGCAACCCGTAAGACGCCTACATGGCGCAACCTAAGACGCCTACATGGCGCACTTAAGGCGCCTACATGGCGCAACCTAAGACGCCTACATGGCGCACGTAAGACACGTAAAGGCGCAACCCGTAAGACGCCTACATGGCGCAACCTAAGACGCCTACATGGCGCACTTAAGACGCCTACATTGCGCACGTAAGACGCGTAAAGGTGCAACCCGTAAGACGCCTACATGGCGCAACCTAAGACGCCTACATGGCGCACTTAAGACGCCTACATGGCGCACGTAAGACGCGTAAAGGCGCAACCCGTAAGACGCCTACATGGCGCAACCTAAGACGCGTACATGGCGCACGTAAGACGCGTAAAGGCGCAACCCGTAAGACGCCTACATGGCACAACTTAAGACGCCTACATGGCGCACGCAAGACGCCTACATGCCGCAACTTAAGACGCCTACATGGCGCAACCTAAGACGCCTACATGGCGCAACCTAAGACGCCTACATGGCGCACTTAAGACGCCTACATGGCGCACGTAAGACGCGAAAAGGCGTAACCCGTAACACGCCTACATGGCACACTTAAGACTCCTACATGGCGCACGTAAGACGCGTAAAGGCGCAACCGTAAGATGCCTACATGGCGCAACCTAAGACGCCTACATGGCGCACTTAAGACGCCTACATGGCGCACGCAAGACGCCTACATGGCGCAACCTAGGACGACTACATGGCGCACGTAAGACGCGTAAAGGCGCAACCCGTAAGACGCCTACATGGCGTAACCTAAGACGCCTACATGGCGCACTTAAGACGCCTACATTGCGCACGTAAGACGCGTAAAGGTGCAACCCGTAAGACGCCTACATGGCGCAACCTAAGACGCCTACATGGCGCACTTAAGGCGCCTACGTGGCGCAACCTAAGACGCCTAGATGGCGCACGTAAGACGCGTAAAGGCGCAACCCGTAAGACGCCTACATGGCAGAACCTAAGACGCCTACATGGCGCACTTAAGACGCCTACATTGCGCACGTAAGACGCGTAAAGGTGCAACCCGTAAGACGCCTACATGGCGCAACCTAAGACGCCTACATGGCGCACTTAAGACGCCTACATGGTGCACGCTAGACGCCTACATGGCGCAACCTAAGACGCCTACATGGCGCAACCTAAGACGCCTACATGGCGCACGTAAGACGCGTAAAGGCGCAACCCGTAAGACGCCTACATGGCGCAACCTAAGACACCTACATGGCGCCCTTAAGACGCCTACGTTGCGCACGTAAGACGCGTAAAGGTGCAACCCGTAAGACGCCTACATGGCGCAACCTAAGACGCCTACATGGCGCACTTAAGGCGCCTACATGGCGCAACCTAAGACGCCTACATGGCGCACGTAAGACGCGTAAAGGCGCAACCCGTAAGACGCCTACATGGCGGAACCTAAGATGCCTACATGGCGCACTTAAGACGCCTACATGGCGCACGTAAGACGCGTAAAGGCGCAACCCGTAAGACGCCTACATGGCACAACCTAAGACGCCTACATGGCGCACTTAAGACGCCTACATGGCGCACGTAAGACGCGTAAAGGCGCAACCCGTAAGACGCCTACATGGCGCAACCTAAGAAGCCTACATGGCACACGTAAGACGCGTAAAGGCGCAACCCGTAAGATGCCTACATGGCGCACGCAAGACGCCTACATGGCGCAACTTAAGACGCTTACATGGCGCAACCTAAGACGCCTACATGGCGCACGTAAGACGCATAAAGGCGCAACTCGTAAGACGCCTACATGGCGCAACCTAAGACGCCTACATGGCGCACTTAAGACGCCTACATGGCGCACGTAAGACGCGTAAAGGCGCAACCCGTAAGACGCCTACATGGCGCAACCTAAGACGCCTACATGGCGCACTTAAGACGCCTACATGGCGCACGTAAGATGCGTAAAGGCGCAACCCGTAAGACGCCTACATGGCGCAACCTAAGACGCGTACATGGCGCACGTAAGACACGGAAAGGCGCAACCCGTAAGACGCCTACATGGCGCACGCAAGACGCCTACATGGCGCAACTTAAGACGCCTACATGGCGCAACCTAAGATGCCTACATGGCGCACGTAAGACGCATAAAGGCGCAACCCGTAAGACGCCTACATGGCGCAACCTAAGACGCCTACATGGCGCACTTAAGACGCCTACATTGCGCACGTAAGACGCGTAAAGGTGCAACCCGTAAGACGCCTACATGGCGCAACCTAAGACGCCTACATGGCGCACTTAAGGCGCCTACATGGCGCACTTAAGGCGCCTACATGGCGCAACCTAAGACGCCTACATGGCGCACGTAAGACGCGTAAAGGCGCAACCCGTAAGACGCCTACATGGCGGAACCTCAGACGCCTACATGGCGCACTTAAGACGCCTACATTGCGCACGTAAGACGCGTAAAGGTGCAACCCGTAAGACGCCTACATGGCGCAACCTAAGGCGCCTACATGGCGCACTTAAGACGCCTACATGGCGCACGTAAGATGCGTAAAGGCGCAACCCGTAAGACGCCTACATGGCGCAACCTAAGACGCCTACAAGGCGCACTTAAGACGCCTACATGGCGCACGCAAGACGCCTAAATGGCGTAACTTAAGACGTCTACATGGCGCAACCTAAGACGCCTACATGGCGCACGTAAGACGCGTAAATGCGCAACTCGTAAAACGCCTACATGGCGCAACATAAGACGCCTACATGGCGCACTTAAGACGCCTACATGGCGCACGCAAGACGCCTACATGGCGCAACCTAAGACGCCTACATGGCGCAACCTAAGACGCCTACATGGCGCACGTAAGACGCGTAAAGGCGCAACCCGTAAGACGCCTACATGGCGCAACCTAAGACGCCTACATGGCGCACTTAAGACGCCTACATTGCGCATGTAAGACGCGTAAAGGTGCAACCCGTAAGACGCCTACATGGCGCAACCTAAGACGCCTACATGGCGCACTTAAGGCGCCTACATGGCGCAACCTAAGACGCCTACATGGCGCACGTAAGACACGTAAAGGCGCAACCCGTAAGACGCCTACATGGCGCAACCTAAGACGCCTACATGGCGCACTTAAGACGCCTACATTGCGCACGTAAGACGCGTAAAGGTGCAACCCGTAAGACGCCTACATGGCGCAACCTAAGACGCCTACATGGCGCACTTAAGACGCCTACATGGCGCACGTAAGACGCGTAAAGGCGCAACCCGTAAGACGCCTACATGGCGCAACCTATGACGCGTACATGGCGCACGTAAGACGCGTAAAGGCGCAACCCGTAAGACGCCTACATGGCACAACTTAAGACGCCTACATGGCGCACGCAAGACGCCTACATGCCGCAACTTAAGACGCCTACATGGCGCAACCTAAGACGCCTACATGGCGCAACCTAAGACGCCTACATGGCGCACTTAAGACGCCTACATGGCGCACGTAAGACGCGAAAAGGCGTAACCCGTAACACGCCTACATGGCACACTTAAGACTCCTACATGGCGCACGTAAGACGCGTAAAGGCGCAACCGTAAGATGCCTACATGGCGCAACCTAAGACGCCTACATGGCGCACTTAAGACGCCTACATGGCGCACGCAAGACGCCTACATGGCGCAACCTAGGACGACTACATGGCGCACGTAAGACGCGTAAAGGCGCAACCCGTAAGACGCCTACATGGCGTAACCTAAGACGCCTACATGGCGCACTTAAGACGCCTACATTGCGCACGTAAGACGCGTAAAGGTGCAACCCGTAAGACGCCTACATGGCGCAACCTAAGACGCCTACATGGCGCACTTAAGGCGCCTACGTGGCGCAACCTAAGACGCCTAGATGGCGCACGTAAGACGCGTAAAGGCGCAACCCGTAAGACGCCTACATGGCAGAACCTAAGACGCCTACATGGCGCACTTAAGACGCCTACATTGCGCACGTAAGACGCGTAAAGGTGCAACCCGTAAGACGCCTACATGGCGCAACCTAAGACGCCTACATGGCGCACGTAAGATGCGTAAAGGCGCAACCCGTAAGACGCCTACATGGCGCAACCTAAGACGCCTACAAGGCGCACTTAAGACGCCTACATGGCGCATGCAAGACGCCTAAATGGCGTAACTTAAGACGTCTACATGGCGCAACCTAAGACGCCTACATGGCGCACGTAAGACGCGTAAATGCGCAATTCGTAAAACGCCTACATGGCGCAACATAAGACGCCTACATGGCGCACTTAAGACGCCTACATGGCCCACGCAAGACGCCTACATGGCGCAACCTAAGACGCCTACATGGCGCACGTAAGACGCGTAAAGGCGCAACCCGTAAGACGCCTACATGGTGCAACCTAAGACGCCTACATGGCGCACTTAAGACGCCTACATTGCGCACGTAAGACGCGTAAAGGTGCAACCCGTAAGACGCCCACATGGCGCAACCTAAGACGCCTACATGGCGCACTTAAGGCGCCTACATGGCGCAATCTAAGACGCCTACATGGCGCACGTAAGACGCGTAAAGGCGCAACCCGTAAGACGCCTACATGGCGCAACCTAAGACGCCTACATGGCGCACTTAAGACGTCTACATTGCGCACGTAAGACGCGTAAAGGTGCAACCCGTAAGACGCCTACATGGCGCAACCTAAGACGCCTACATGGCGCACTTAAGACGCCTACATGGCGCACGTAAGACGCGTAAAGGCGCAACCCGTAAGACGCCTACATGGCGCAACCTAAGACGCGTACATGGCTCACGTAAGACGCGTAAAGGCGCAGCCCGTAAGACGCCTACATGGCGCACGCAAGACGCCTACATGGCGCACGCAAGACGCCTACATGCCGCAACTTAAGACGCCTACACGGCGCAACCTAAGACGCCTACATGGCGCAACCTAAGACCCCTACATGGCGCACTTAAGACGCCTACATGGCGCACGTAAGACGCATAAAGGCGCAAGCCGTAAGACGCCTACATGGTGCACGTAAGACGCCTACATGGCGCACTTAAGACGCCTACATGGCGCAACCTAAGACGCCTACATGGCACACGTAAGATGCATAAAGTCGCAACCCGTAAGACGCCTACATGGCGCAACCTAAGACGCCTACATGGCGCAACCTAAGACGCCTACATGGCGCACTTAAGACGCCTACATTGCGCACGTAAGACGCGTAAAGGTGCACCCCGTAAGACGCCTACATGGCGCAACCTAAGACGCCTACATGGCGCACTTAAGACGCCTACATGGCGCACGTAAGACGCGTAAAGGCGCAACCCGTAAGACGCCTACATGGCGCAACCTAAGACGCGTACATGGCGCACGTAAGACGCGTAAAGGCGCAACCCGTAAGACGCCTACATGGCACAACTTAAGACGCCTACATGGCGCACGCAAGACGCCTACATGTCGCAACTTAAGACGCCTACATGGCGCAACCTAAGACGCCTACATGGCGCAACCTAAGACGCCTACATGGCGCACTTAAGACGCCTACATGGCGCACGTAAGACGCGAAACGGCGTAACCCGTAACACGCCTACATGGCACACTTAAGACTCCTACATGGCGCACGTAAGACGCGTAAAGGCGCAACCGTAAGATGCCTACATGGCGCAACCTAAGACGCCTACATGGCGAACTTAAGACGCCTACATGGCGCACGCAAGACGCCTACATGGCGCAACCTAAGACGCCTACATGGCGCAACCTAGGACGCCTACATGGCGCACGTAAGACGCGTAAAGGCGCAACCCGTAAGACGCCTACATGGCGCAACCTAAGACGCCTACATATTGCACTTAAGACGCCTACATGGCGCACTTAAGACGCCTACATGGCGCAACCTAAGACGCCTACATGGCGCACTTAAGACGCCTACATGGTGCACTTAAGACGCCTATATGGCGCAACGTAAGACGCCTACATGGCGCAACGTAAGACGCCTACATGGTGCACTTAAGACACCTACATGGCGCAACGTAAGACGCCTACATGGCGCAACGTAAGACGCCTACATGGTGCAACCTAAGACGCCTATATGGCGCACGTAAGACGCGTAAAGGCGCAACTCGTAAGACGCCTACAGGGCGCAACCTAAGACGCCTACATGGTGCACTTAAGACGCCTACATGGCGCACGTAAGACTTGTAAAGGCGCAACCCGTAAGACGCCTACATGGCGCAACCTAAGACGCCTACATGGCGCACTTAAGACACCTACATGTTGCACGTAAGACGCCCACATGGCGCATTTAAGACTCCTACATGGCGCAACTAAGACGCCTACATGGCGCACTTAAGACGCCTACATGGCGCACGCAAGACGCCTACATGGCGCAACTTAAGACGCCTACATGGCGCAACCTAAGACGCCTACATGGCGCACGTAAGACGCATAAAGGCAAAACCCGTAAGACGCCTATATGGCGCAACCTAAGACGCCTACATGGCGCACTTAAGACGCCTACATGGTGCACGTAAGACGCGTAAAGGCGCAACCCATAAGACGCCTACATGGCGCAACCTAAGACGCCTACATGGCGCACTTAAGACGCCTACATGGCGCACGTAAGACGCGTAAAGTCGCAACCCGTAAGACGCCTACATGGCGCAACCTAAGAAGCCTACATGGCGCACGTAAGACGCGTAAAGGCGCAACCCGTAAGATGCCTACATGGCGCACGCAAGACGCCTACATGGCGCAACTTAAGACGCCTACATGGCGCAACCTAAGACGCCTACATGGCGCACGTAAGACGCATAAAGGCACAACTCGTAAGACGCCTACATGGCGCAACCCAAGACGCCTACATGGCGCACTTAAGACGCCTACATGGCGCACGTAAGACGCGTAAAGGCGCAACCCGTAAGACGCCTACGTGGCGCAACCTAAGACGCCTACATGGCGCACTTAAGACGCCTACATGGCGCACGTAAGACGCGTACATGGCGCACTTAAGACGCCTACATGGCGCAACCTAAGACGCCTACATGGCGCACTTAAGACGCCTACTTGGCGCACGTAAGACGCGTAAAGGCGCAACCCGTAAGACGCCTACATGGCGCAACCTAAGACGCCTACATATTGCACTTAAGACGCCTACATGGCGCACTTAAGACGCCTACATGGCGCAACCTAAGATGCCTACATGGCGCACTTAAGACGCCTGCATGGCGCACTTAAGACGCCTACATGGTGCAACGTAAGACGCCTACATGGCGCAACGTAAGACGCCTACATGGCGCAACGTAAGACGCCTACATGGTGCAACCTAAGACGCCTACATGGCGCACGTAAGACGCGTAAAGGCGCAACTCGTAAGACGCCTACAGGGCGCAACCTAAGACGCCTACATGGTGCACTTAAGACGCCTACATGGCGCACGTCAGACTTGTAAAGGCGCAACCCGTAAGACGCCTACATGGCGCAACCTAAGACGCCTACATGGCGCACTTAACACACCTACATGGTGCACGTAAGACGCCCACATGGCGCACTTAAGACTCCTACATGGCGCAAGTAAGACGCGTAAAGGCGCAACCCGTAAGACGCCTACATGGCGCAACCTAAGACGCCTACATGGCGCACTTAAGACGCCTACATGGCGCACGCAAGACGCCTACATGGCGCAACTTAAGACGCCTACATGGCCCAACCTAAGACGCCTACATGGCGCACGTAAGACGCGTAAAGGCAAAACCCGTAAGACGCCTACATGGCGCAACCTAATACACCTACATGGCGCACTTAAGACGCCTACATGGCGCACGTAAGACGCGTAAAGGCGCAACTTAAGACGCCTACATGGCGCAACTTAAGACGCCTACATGGCGCAACCTAAGACGCCTACATGGCGCACGTAAGACGCGTAAAGGCAAAACCCGTAAGACGCCTACATGGCGCAACCTAAGACGCCTACATGGCGCACTTAAGACGCCTACATGGCGCACGTAAGACGCGTAAAGGCGCAACCCGTAAGACTCCTACATGGCGCAACCTAAGAAGCCTACATGGCGCACTTAAGACGCGTAAAGGCGCAACCCGTAAGATGCCTACATGGCGCACGCAAGACGCCTACATGGCGCAACTTAAGACGCCTACATGGCGCAACCTAAGACGCCTACATGGCGCACGTAAGACGCATAAAGGCGCAACTCGTAAGACGCCTACATGGCGCAATCTAAGACGCCTACATGGCGCACTTAAGACGCCTACATGGCACACGTAAGACGCGTAAAGGCGCAACCCGTAAGACGCCTACGTGGCGCAACCTAAGACGCCTACATGGCACTTAAGACGCCTACATGGCGCACGTAAGACGCGTAAAGGCGCAACCCGTAACACGCCTACATGGCGCAACCTAAGACGCCTACATGGCGCACGTAAGACGCGGAAAGGCGCAACCCGTAAGACTCCTACATGGCGCACGCAAGACGCCTACATGTCGCAAGTTAAGACGCCTACATGGCGCAACCTAAGATGCCTACAAGGCGCAACCTAAGACCCCTACATGGCGCACTTAACACGCATACATGGCGCAACCTAAGACCCCTACATGGCACACTTAACACGCATACATGGCGCACGTAAGACGCATAAAGGCGCAACCCGTAAGACGCATACATGGCGCAACCTAAGACGCCTACATGGCGCACTTAAGATGCCTACATGGCGCACGTAAGACGCGTCAAGGCGCAACCTAAGACGCCTACATGGCGCAACCTAAGACCCCTACATGGCGCACTTAACACGCATACATGGCGCACGTAAGACGCATAAAGGCGCAACCCGTAAGACGCATACATGGCGCAACCTAAGACGCCTACATGGCGCACTTAAGATGCCTACATGGCGCACGTAAGACGCGTAAAGGCGCAACCTAAGACGCCTACATGGCGCAACCCGTAAGACGCCTACATGGCGCAACCTAAGACCCCTACATGGCGCACTTAACACGCATACATGGCGCACGTAAGACGCATAAAGGCGCAACCCGTAAGACGCATACATGGCGCAACCTAAGACGCCTACATGGCGCACTTAAGATGCCTACATGGCGCACGTAAGACGCGTAAAGGCGCAACCTAAGACGCCTACATGGCGCAACCCGTAAGACGCCTACATGGCGCACGTAAGACGCGTAAAGGAAAAACCGTAAGACGCCTACATGGCGCAACCTAAGACGCCTACATGGCGCACTTAATACGCCTACATGGCGCACGTAAGACGCGTAAAGGCGCAACCCGTAAGACGCCTACATGGCGCAACCTAAGACGCCTACATGGCGCACTTAAGACGCCTACATGGCGCACGTAAGACGTGTAAAGGCGCAACTGTAAGACGCCTACATGGCGCAACCTAAGAAGCCTACATGGCACACGTAAGACGCGTAAAGGCGCAACGCGTAAGACGTCTACATGGCGCAACCTAAGACGCCTACATGGCGCACTTGAGACGCCTACATGGCGCACGTAAGACGCGTAAAGGCGCAACCCGTAAGACGCCTACATGGCGCAACCTAAGAAGCCTACATGGCACACGTAAGACGCGTAAAGGCGCAACCCGTAAGATGCCTACATGGCGCACGCAAGACGCCGACATGGCGCAACTTGAGACGCCTACATGGCGCAACCTAAGACGTCTACATGGCGCACGTAAGACGCATAAAGGCGCAACTCGTAAGACGCCTACATGGCGCAACCTAAGACACCTACATGGCGCACTTAAGACGCCTACATGGCGCACGTAAGACGCGTAAAGGCGCAACCCGTAAGACGCGTACATGGCGCAACCTAAGACGCCAACATGGCGCACTTAAGACGTCTACATGGCGCACGTAAGACGCGTAAAGGCGCAACCCGTAAGACGCCTACATGGCGCAACCTAAGATGCCTACATGGCACACGTAAGACGCGTAAAGGCGCAACCCGTAAGATGCCTACATGGCGCACGCAAGACGCCGACATGGCGCAACTTGAGACGCCTACATGGCGCAACCTAAGACGTCTACATGGCGCACGTAAGACGCATAAAGGCGCAACTCGTAAGACGCCTACATGGCGCAACCTAAGACACCTACATGGCGCACTTAAGACGCCTACATGGCGCACGTAAGACGCGTAAAGGCGCAACCCGTAAGACGCGTACATGGCGCAACCTAAGACGCCAACATGGCGCACTTAAGACGTCTACATGGCGCACGTAAGACGCGTAAAGGCGCAACTCGTAAGACGCCTACATGGCGCAGCCTAAGACGCGTACATGGCGCACGTAAGACGCGGAAAGGCGCAACCCGTAAGACACCTACATGGCGCACGCAAGACGCCTACATGGCGCAACTTAAGACGCCTACATGGCGCAACCTAAGATGCCTACATGGCGCACGTAAGACGCATAAAGGTGCAACCCGTAAGACGTCTACATGGCGCAACCTAAGACCCCTACATGGCGCACTTAACACGCCTACATGGCGCACGTAAGACGCGTAAAGGCGCAACCCGTAAGACGCCTACATGGCGCAACCTAAGATGCCTACATGGCGCACGTAAGACGCGTAAAGGCGCGACCCGTTAGACGCCTACATGGCGCAACCTAAGACGCCTACATGGCGCACTTAAGACGCCTACATGGCGCACTTAAGACGCCTACATATCGCAACCTAAGACGCCTACATGGCGCACTTAAGACGCCTACATGGCGCACTTAAGATGGCTACATGGCGCAACCTAAGACGCCTACATGGCGCAACGTAAGACGCCTACATGGCTGAACCTAAGATGCCTACATGGCGCACGTAAGACGCGTAAAGGCTCAACCCGTAAGACACCTACAGGGCGCAACCTAAGACGCCTACATGGCGCACTTAAGACGCCTACATGGGGCACGTAAGACGCGTAAAGGCGCAACCCGTAAGACGCCTACATGGCACAACCTAAGACGCCTACATGGCGCACTTAAGACGCCTACATGGTGCACGTAAGACGCCTACATGGTGCACTTAAGACGCCTACATGGCGAACGTAAGACGCGTAAAGGCGCAACCCGTAAGACGCCTACATGGCGCAACCTAAGACGCCTACATGGCACACTTAAGACGCCTACGTGGCGCACGCAAGATGCCTACATGGCGCAACTTAAGACGTCTACATGGCGCAACCTAAGACGCCTACATGGCGCACGTAAGACGCGTAAATGCGCAACCCGTAAGACGCCTACATGGCGCAACCTAAGACGCCTACATGGCGCACTTAAGACGCCTACATGGCACACTTAAGACTCCTACATGGCGCACGTAAGACGCGTAAAGGCGCAACCCGTAAGACGCCTACATGGCGCAACCTAAGACGCCTACATGGCGCACTTAAGACGCCTACATGGCGCACGCAAGACGCCTACATGGCGCAAACTAAGACGCCTACATGGCGCAACCTAAGACGCCTATATGGCGCACGTAAGACGCGTAAAGGCGCAACCCGTAAGACGCCTACATGGAGCAACCTAAGACGCCTACATGGCGCACTTAAGCCGCCTACATTGCGCACGTAAGACGCGTAAAGGTGCAACCCGTAAGACGCCTACATGGCGCAACCTAAGACGCCTACATGGCGCACTTAAGACGCCTACATGGCGCAACCTAAGACGCCTACATGGCGCACTTAAGACGCCTACATTGCGCACGTAAGACGCGTAAAGGTGCAACCCGTAAGACGCCTACATGGCGCAACCTAAGACGCCTACATGGCGCACTTAAGACGCCTACATGGCGCAACCTAAGACGCCTACATGGCGCACGTAAGACGCGTAAAGGCGCAACCCATAAGACGCCTACATGGCGCAACCTAAGACGCCTACATTGCGCACGTAAGACGCGTAAAGGTGCAACCCGTAAGACGCTTATATGGCGCAACCTAAGACGCCTACATGGCGCACTTAAGACGCCTACATGGCGCACGTAAGACGCGTAAAGGCGCAACCCGTACGACGCCTACATGGCGCAACATAAGACGCGTACATGGCGCACGTAAGACGCGTAAAGGCGCAACCCGTAAGACGCCTACATGGCGCAACTTAAGACGTCAACATGGCGCAACCTAAGACGCCTACATGGCGCACGTAAGACGCGTAAATGCGCAACCCGTAAGACGCCTACATGGCGCAACCTAAGACGCCTACATGGCGCACTTAAGACGCCTACATGGCGCACGTAAGATGCGTAAAGGCGCAACCCGTAAGATGCCTACATGGCACACTTAAGACTCCTACATGGTGCACGTAAGACGCGTAAAGGCGCAACCCGTAAGATGCCTACATGGCGCAACCTAAGACGCCTACATGGAGCACTTAAGACGCCTACATGGCGCACGCAAGACGCCTACATGGCGCAACTTAAGACGCCTACATGGCGCAACCTAAGACGCCTAGATGGCGCACGTAAGACGCGTAAAGGCGCAACCCGTAAGACGCCTACATGGCGCAACCTAAGACTCCTACATGGCGCACTTAAGACGCCTACATTGCGCACGTAAGACCCGTAAAGGTGCAACCCGTAAGACGCCTACATGGCGCAACCTAGGACGCCTACATGGCGCACTTAAGACGCCTACATGGCGCACGTAAGACGCGTAAAGGCGCAACCCGTAAGACGCCTACATGGCGCAACCTAAGACGCGTACATGGCGCACGTAAGACGCGTAAAGGCGCAACCCGTAAGACGCCTACATGGCGCACGCAAGACGCCTAGATGGCGCAACTTAAGACGCCTACATGGCGCACGCAAGACGCCTACATGCCGCAACTAAAGACGCCTACATGGCGCAACCTAAGACGCCTACATGGCGCAACCTAAGACCCCTACATGGCGCACTTAAGACGCCTACATGGCGCACGTAAGACGCATAAAGGCGCAGGCCGTAAGACGCCTACATGGTGCACGTAAGACGCCTACATGGCGCACTTAAGACGCCTACATGGCGCACGTAAGACACGTAAAGGCGCAACCCGTAAGACGCCTACATGGCGCAACCTAAGACGCCTACATGGCGCACTTAAGACGCCTACACGGCGCACGTAAGACGCGTAAAGGCGCAACCCGTAAGACGCCTACATGGCGCAACCTAAGACGCCTACATGACGCACGTAAGACGCGTAAAGGCGCAACCCGTAAGACGCCTACATGGCGCAACCTAAGCCGCCTACATGACGCACTTAAGACGCCTACATGGCGCACGTAAGACGCGTAAAGGCGCAACCCGTAAGACGCCTACATGGCGCAACCTAAGACGCCTACATGGCAAACTTAAGACGCTTACATGGCGCACGTAAGACGCGTAAAGGCGCAACCCGTAAGACGCCTGCATGGCGCAACCTAAGACGCCTACATGGCGCACGTAAGACGCATAAAGGCGCAACCCGTAAGACGCCTACATGGCGCAACCTAAGACCCCTACATGGCGCACTTAACACGCCTACATGGCGCACGTAAGACGCGTAAAGGCGCAACCCGTAAGATGCCTACATGGCGCAACCTAAGACGCCTACATGGCGCACTTAAGATGCCTACATGGCGCACGTAACATGCGTAAAGGCGCAACCCGTAAGACGCCTACATGGCGCAACCTAAGCCGCCTACATGGCGCACTTAAGACGCCTATATGGCGCATGTAAGACGCGTAAAGGCGCAACCCGTAAGACTCCTACATGGCGCAACCTAAGACGCCTACATGGCGCACTTAAGACGCCTACATGGCGCACGTAAGACGCATAAAGGCGCAACCCGTAAGACGCCTGCATGGCGCAACCTAAGACGCCTACATGGCGCACGTAAGACGCATAAAGGCGCAACCCGTAAGACGCCTACATGGCGAAACCTAAGACCCCTACATGGCGCACTTAACACGCCTACATGGCGCACGTAAGACGCGTAAAGGCGCAACCCGTAAGACGCCTACATGGCGCAACCTAAGACGCCTACATGGCGAACTTAAGATGCCTACATGGCGCACGTAACACGCGTAAAGGCGCAACCCGTAAGACGCCTACATGGCGCAACCTAAGACGCCTACATGGCGCACGTAAGACGCGTAAAGGTGCGACCCGTAAGACGCCTACATGGCGCAACCTAAGACGCCTACATGGCGCAATTAAGACGCCTACATGGCGCACTTAAGACACCTACATGGCGCAACCTAAGACGCCTACATGGCGCAACGTAAGACGCCTACATGGCGCAACCTAAGACGCCTACATGGCGCACGTAAGACGCGTAAAGGCGCAACCCGTAAGACACCTACAGGGCGCAACCTAAGACGCCTACATGGCGCACTTAAGACGCCTACATGGCGCACGTAAGACGCGTAAAGGCGCAACCCGTAAGACGCCTACATGGCGCAACCTAAGACGCCTACATGGCGCACTTAAGACGCCTACATGGTGCACGTAAGACGCCTACATGGTGCACTTAAGACGCCTACATGGCGCACGTAAGACGCGTAAAGGCGCAACCCGTAAGACGCCTACATGGCGCAACCTAAGACGCCTACATAGCGCACTTAAGACGCCTACATGGCGCACGTAAGACTCCTACATGGCGCAACTTAAGACGTCTACATGGCGCAACCTAAGACGCCTACATGGCGCACGTAAGACGCGTAAAGGCGCAACCCGTAAGACGCCTACATGGCGCAACCTAGGACGCCTACATGGCGCACTTAAGACGCCTACATGGCGCACGTAAGACGCGTAAAGGCGCAACTCGTAAGACGCCTACATGGCACACTTAAGACTCCTACATGGCGCACGTAAGACGCGTAAAGGCACAACCCGTAAGACGCCTACATGGCGCAACCTAAGACGCCTACATGGCGCACTTAAGACGCCTACATGGTGCACGCAAGACGCCTACATGGCGCAACTTAAGACGCCTACATGGCGCAACCTAAGACGCCTACATGGCGCACGTAAGACGCGTAAAGGCGCAACCCGTAAGACGCCTACATGGCGCAACCTAAGACGCCTACATGGCGCACTTAAGACGCCTACATGGCGCAACCTAAGACGCCTACATGACGCACGTATGACGCGTAAAGGCGCAACCCGTAAGACGCCTACATGGCGCAACCTAAGCCGCCTACATGGCGAACTTAAGACGCCTACATGGCGCACGTAAGACGCGTAAAGGCGCAACCCGTAAGACGCCTACATGGCGCAACCTAAGACGCCTACATAGCGCACTTAAGACGCCTACATGGCGCACGTAAGACGCCTACATGGCGCAACTTAAGACGTCTACATGGCGCAACCTAAGACGCCTACATGGCGCACGTAAGACGCGTAAAGGCGCAACCCGTAAGACGCCTACATGGCGCAACCTAGGACGCCTACATGGCGCACTTAAGACGCCTACATGGCGCACGTAAGACGCGTAAAGGCGCAACCCGTAAGACGCCTACATGGCACACTTAAGACTCCTACATGGCGCACGTAAGACGCGTAAAGGCGCAACCCGTAAGACGCCTACATGGCGCAACCTAAGACGCCTACATGGCGCACTTAAGACGCCTACATGGCGCACGCAAGACGCCTACATGGCGCAACTTAAGACGCCTACATGGCGCAACCTAAGACGCCTACATGGCGCACGTAAGACGCGTAAAGGCGCAACCCGTAAGACGCCTACATGGTGCAACCTAAGACGCCTACATGGCGCACTTAAGACGCCTACATGGCGCAACCTAAGACGCCTACATGACGCACGTATGACGCGTAAAGGCGCAACCCGTAAGACGCCTACATGGCGCAACCTAAGCCGCCTACATGGCGAACTTAAGACACCTACATGGCGCACGTCAGACGCGTAAAGGCGCAACCCGTAAGACGCCTACATGGCGCAACCTAAGACGCCTACATGGCAAACTTAAGACGCTTACATGGCGCACGTAAGACGCGTAAAGTCGCAACCCGTAAGACGCCTGCATGGTGCAACCTAAGACGCCTACATGGCGCACGTAAGACGCATAAAGGCGCAACCCGTAAGACGCCTACATGGCGCAACCTAAGACCCCTACATGGCGCACTTAAGACGCGTAAAGGCGCAACCCGTAAGACACCTACAGGGCGCAACCTAAGACGCCTACATGGCGCACTTAAGACGCCTACATGGCGCACGTAAGACGCGTAAAGGCGCAACCCGTAAGACGCCTACATGGCGCAACCTAAGACGCCTACATGGCGCACTTCAGACGCCTACATGGCGCACGTAAGACGCGTAAAGGCGCAACCCGTAAGACGCCTACATGGCACACTTAAGACTCCTACATGGCGCACGTAAGACGCGTAAAGGCGCAACCCGTAAGACGCCTACATGGCGCAACCTAAGACGCCTACATGGCGCACTTAAGACGCCTACATGGCGCACGCAAGACGCCTACATGGCGCAACTTAAGACGCCTACATGGCGCAACCTAAGACGCCTAGATGGCGCACATAAGACGCGTAAAGGCGCAACGCGTAAGACGCCTACACGGCGCAACCTAAGACGCCTACATGGCGCACTTAAGACGCCTACATTGCGCACATAAGACGCGTAAAGGTGCAACCCGTAAGACGCCTACATGGCGCAACCCAGGACGCCTACATGGCGCACGTAAGACGCGTAAAGGCGGAACATGTAAGATGCCTACATTGTGAAAATATAAGATGTGTAAATGGCGCACGTAAGACGCGTAAAGGAGCAACCCGTAAGACGCCTGCATGGCGCAATCTAAGACGCCTACATGGCGCACGTAAGACGCGTAAAGGCGCAACCCGTAAGACACCTACAGGGCGCAACCTAAGACGCCTACATGGCGCACTTAAGACGCCTACATGGCGCACGTAAGACGCGTAAAGGCGCAACCCGTAAGACGCCTACATGGCGCAACCTAAGACGCCTACATGGCGCACTTAAGACGCCTACATGGTGCACGTAAGACGCCTACATGGTGCACTTAAGACGCCTACATGGCGCACGTAAGACGCGTAAAGGCGCAACCCGTAAGACGCCTACATGGCGCAACCTAAGACGCCTACATAGCGCACTTAAGACGCCTACATGGCGCACGTAAGACGCCTACATGGCGCAACTTAAGACTTCTACATGGCGCAACCTAAGACGCCTACATGGCGCACGTAAGACGCGTAAAGGCGCAACCCGTAAGACGCCTACATGGCGCAACCTAGGACGCCTACATGGCGCACTTAAGACGCCTACATGGCGCACGTAAGACGCGTAAAGGCGCAACTCGTAAGACGCCTACATGGCACACTTAAGACTCCTACATGGCGCACGTAAGACGCGTAAAGGCACAACCCGTAAGACGCCTACATGGCGCAACCTAAGACGCCTACATGGCGCACTTAAGACGCCTACATGGCGCACGCAAGACGCCTACATGGCGCAACTTAAGACGCCTACATGGCGCCACCTAAGACGCCTACATGGCGCACGTAAGACGCGTAAAGGCGCAACCCGTAAGACGCCTACATGGCGCAACCTAAGACGCCTACATGGCGCACTTAAGACGCCTACATGGCGCAACCTAAGACGCCTACATGACGCACGTATGACGCGTAAAGGCGCAACCCGTAAGACGCCTACATGGCGCAACCTAAGCCGCCTACATGGCGAACTTAAGACGCCTACATGGCGCACGTAAGACGCGTAAAGGCGCAACCCGTAAGACGCCTACATGGCGCAACCTAAGACGCCTACATAGCGCACTTAAGACGCCTACATGGCGCACGTAAGACGCCTACATGGCGCAACTTAAGACGTCTACATGGCGCAACCTAAGAAGCCTACATGGCGCACGTAAGACGCGTAAAGGCGCAACCCGTAAGACGCCTACATGGCGCAACCTAGGACGCCTACATGGCGCACTTAAGACGCCTACATGGCGCACGTAAGACGCGTAAAGGCGCAACCCGTAAGACGCCTACATGGCACACTTAAGACTCCTACATGGCGCACGTAAGACGCGTAAAGGCGCAACCCGTAAGACGCCTACATGGCGCAACCTAAGACGCCTACATGGCGCACTTAAGACGCCTACATGGCGCACGCAAGACGCCTACATGGCGCAACTTAAGACGCCTACATGGCGCAACCTAACACGCCTACATGGCGCACGTAAGACGCGTAAAGGCGCAACCCGTAAGACGCCTACATGGCGCAACCTAAGACGCCTACATGGCGCACTTAAGACGCCTACATGGCGCAACCTAAGACGCCTACATGACGCACGTATGACGCGTAAAGGCGCAACCCGTAAGACGCCTACATGGCGCAACCTAAGCCGCCTACATGGCGAACTTAAGACGCCTACATGGCGCACGTAAGACGCGTAAAGGCGCAACCCGTAAGACGCCTACATGGCGCAACCTAAGACGCCTACATGGCAAACTTAAGACGCTTACATGGCGCACGTAAGACGCGTAAAGGCGCAACCCGTAAGACGCCTGCATGGCGCAACCTAAGACGCCTACATGGCGCACGTAAGACGCATAAAGGCGCAACCCGTAAGACGCCTACATGGCGCAACCTAAGACCCCTACATGGCGCACTTAAGACGCGTAAAGGCGCAACCCGTAAGACACCTACAGGGCGCAACCTAAGACGCCTACATGGCGCACTTAAGACGCCTACATGGCGCACGTAAGACGCGTAAAGGCGCAACCCGTAAGACGCCTACATGGCGCAACCTAAGACGCCTACATGGCGCACTTCAGACGCCTACATGGCGCACGTAAGACGCGTAAAGGCGCAACCCGTAAGACGCCTACATGGCACACTTAAGACTCCTACATGGCGCACGTAAGACGCGTAAAGGCGCAACCCGTAAGACGCCTACATGGCGCAACCTAAGACGCCTACATGGCGCACTTAAGACGCCTACATGGCGCACGCAAGACGCCTACATGGCGCAACTTAAGACGCCTACATGGCGCAACCTAACACGCCTACATGGCGCACGTAAGACGCGTAAAGGCGCAACCCGTAAGACGCCTACATGGCGCAACCTAAGACGCCTACATGGCGCACTTAAGACGCCTACATGGCGCAACCTAAGACGCCTACATGACGCACGTATGACGCGTAAAGGCGCAACCCGTAAGACGCCTACATGGCGCAACCTAAGCCGCCTACATGGCGAACTTAAGACGCCTACATGGCGCACGTAAGACGCGTAAAGGCGCAACCCGTAAGACGCCTACATGGCGCAACCTAAGACGCCTACATGGCAAACTTAAGACGCTTACATGGCGCACGTAAGACGCGTAAAGGCGCAACCCGTAAGACGCCTGCATGGCGCAACCTAAGACGCCTACATGGCGCACGTAAGACGCATAAAGGCGCAACCCGTAAGACGCCTACATGGCGCAACCTAAGACCCCTACATGGCGCACTTAAGACGCGTAAAGGCGCAACCCGTAAGACACCTACAGGGCGCAACCTAAGACGCCTACATGGCGCACTTAAGACGCCTACATGGCGCACGTAAGACGCGTAAAGGCGCAACCCGTAAGACGCCTACATGGCGCAACCTAAGACGCCTACATGGCGCACTTCAGACGCCTACATGGCGCACGTAAGACGCGTAAAGGCGCAACCCGTAAGACGCCTACATGGCACACTTAAGACTCCTACATGGCGCACGTAAGACGCGTAAAGGCGCAACCCGTAAGACGCCTACATGGCGCAACCTAAGACGCCTACATGGCGCACTTAAGACGCCTACATGGCGCACGCAAGACGCCTACATGGCGCAACTTAAGACGCCTACATGGCGCAACCTAAGACGCCTAGATGGCGCACACAAGACGCGTAAAGGCGCAACGCGTAAGACGCCTACATGGCGCAACCTAAGACGCCTACATGGCGCACTTAAGACGCCTACATTGCGCACGTAAGACGCGTAAAGGTGCAACCCGTAAGACGCCTACATGGCGCAACCCAGGACGCCTACATGGCGCACTTAAGACGCCTACATGGCGCACGTAAGACGCGTAAAGGCGGAACATGTAAGATGCCTACATTGTGAAAATATAAGATGTGTAAATGGCGCACGTAAGACGCGTAAAGGAGCAACCCGTAAGACGCCTGCATGGCGCAATCTAAGACGCCTACATGGCGCACGTAAGACGCCTAAAGGCGCAACCCGTAAGACGCCTACATTGCGCAACCTAAGACCCCTACATGGCGCACTTAACACGCCTACATGGCGCACGTAAGACGCGTAAAGGCGCAACCCGTAAGATACCTACATGGCGCAACCTAAGACGCCTACATGGCGCACTTAAGATGCCTACATGGCGCACGTAACATGCGTAAAGGCGCAACCCGTAAGACGCCTACATGGCGCAACCTAAGCCGCCTACATGGCGCACTTAAGACGCCTACATGGCGCACGTAAGACGCGTAAAGGCGCAACCCGTAAGACGCCTACATGGCGCAATCTAAGACGCCTACATGGCGCACTTAAGACGCCTACATGGTGCACGTAAGACGCCTACATGGTGCACTTAAGACGCCTACATGGCGCATGTAAGACGCGTAAAGGCGCAACCCGTAAGACGCCTACATGGCGCAACCTAAGACGCCTACATGGCGCACTTAAGACGCCTACATGGCGCACTTAAGACGCCTACATGGCGCACGTAAGACGCCTACATGGCGCAACTTAAGACGTCTACATGGCGCAACCTAAGACGCCTACATGGCGCACGTAAGACGCGTAAAGGCGCAACCCGTAAGACGCCTACATGGTGCAACCTAGGACGCCTACATGGCGCACTTAAGACGCCTACATGGCGCACGTAAGACGAGTAAAGGCGCAACCCGTAAGACGCCTACATGGCAAACTTAAGACTCCTACATGGCGCACGTAAGACGCGTAAAGGCGCAACCCGTAAGACGCCTACATGGCGCAACCTAAGACCCCTACATGGCGCACTTAAGACGCGTAAAGGCGCAACCCGTAAGACACCTACAGGGCGCAACCTAAGACGCCTACATGGCGCACTTAAGACGCCTACATGGCGCACGTAAGACGCGTAAAGGCGCAACCCGTAAGACGCCTACATGGCGCAACCAAAGACGCCTACATGGCGCACTTCAGACGCCTACATGGCGCACGTAAGACGCGTAAAGGCGCAACCCGTAAGACGCCTACATGGCACACTTAAGACTCCTACATGGCGCACGTAAGACGCGTAAAGGCGCAACCCGTAAGACGCCTACATGGCGCAACCTAAGACGCCTACATGGCGCACTTAAGACGCCTACATGGCGCACGCAAGACGCCTACATGGCGCAACTTAAGACGCCTGCATGGCGTAACCTAAGACGCCTACATGGCGCACGTAAGACGTGTAAAGGCGCAACCCGTAAGACGCCTACATGGCGCAACCTAAGACGCCTACATGGCGCAACCTAAGACGCCTACATGGCGCAACCTAAGACGCCTACATGGCGCACTTAAGACGCCTACATGGCGCACGCAAGACGCCTACATGGCGCAACTTAAGACGCCTACATGGCGCAACCTAAGACACCTAGATGGCGCACATAAGACGCGTAAAGGCGCAACCCGTAAGACGCCTACATGGCGCAACCTAAGACGCCTACATGGCGCACTTAAGACGCCTACATTGCGCACATAAGACGCGTAAAGGTGCAACCCGTAAGACGCCTACATGGCGCAACCCAGGACGCCTACATGGCGCACTTAAGACGCCTACATGGCGCACGTAAGACGCGTAAAGGCGGAACATGTAAGATGCCTACATTGTGAAAATATAAGATGTGTAAATGGCGCACGTAAGACGCGTAAAGGAGCAACCCGTAAGACGCCTGCATGGCGCAACCTAAGACGCCTACATGGCGCACGTAAGACGCCTAAAGGCGCAACCCGTAAGACGCCTACATTGCGCAACCTAAGACCCCTACATGGCGCACTTAACACGCCTACATGGCGCACGTAAGACGCGTAAAGGCGCAACCCGTAAGATGCCTACATGGCGCAACCTAAGACGCCTACATGGCGCACTTAAGATGCCTACATGGCGCACGTAACATGCGTAAAGGCGCAACCCGTAAGACGCATACATGGCGCAACCTAAGCCGCCTACATGGCGCACTTAAGACGCCTACATGGCGCACGTAAGACGCGTAAAGGCGCAACCCGTAAGACGCCTACATGGCGCAATCTAAGACGCCTACATGGCACACTTAAGACGCCTACATGGTGCACGTAAGACGCCTACATGGTGCACTTAAGACGCCTACATGGCGCATGTAAGACGCGTAAAGGCGCAACCCGTAAGACGCCTACATGGCGCAACCTAAGACGCCTACATGGCGCACTTAAGACGCCTACATGGCGCACGTAAGACGCCTACATGGCGCAACTTAAGACGTCTACATGGCGCAACCTAATACGCCTACATGGCGCACGTAAGACGCGTAAAGGCGCAACCCGTAAGACGCCTACATGGTGCAACCTAGGACGCCTACATGGCGCACTTAAGACGCCTACATGGCGCACGTAAGACGCGTAAAGGCGCAACCCGTAAGACGCCTACATGGCACACTTAAGACTCCTACATGGCGCACGTAAGACGCGTAAAGGCGCAACCCGTAAGACGCCTACATGGCGCAACCTAAGACGCCTACATGGCGCACTTAAGACGCCTACATGGCGCACGCAAGACGCCTACATGGTGCAACTTAAGACGCCTGCATGGCGTAACCTAAGACGCCTACATGGCGCACGTAAGACGTGTAAAGGCGCAACCCGTAAGACGCCTACATGGCGCAACCTAAGACGCCTACATGGCGCACTTAAGACGCCTACATGGCGCACGTAAGACTCGTAAAGGCGCAACCCGTAAGACGCCTACATGGCGCAACCTAAGAAGCCTACATGGCGCACGTAAGACGCGTAAAGGCGCAACCCGTAAGATGCCTACATGGCGCACGCAAGACGCCTACATGGCGCAACTTAGGCCGCCTACATGGCGCAACCTAAGACGCCTACATGGCGCACGTAAGACGCGTAAAGGCGCAACCCGTAAGACGCCTACATGGCGCAACCTAAGACGCCTACATGGCGCACTTAAGACGCCTACATGGCGCACGTAAGACGCGTAAAGGTGCAACCCGTAAGACGCCTACATGGCGCACTTAAGACGCCTACATTGCCCACGTAAGACTCCTACATGGCGCACTTAAGACGCCTACATGGCGCAACCTAAGACGCCTACATGGCGCACTTAAGACGCCTACATGGCGCACTTAAGACGGCTACATGGCGCAACGTAAGACGCCTACATGGCGCAACGTAAGACGCCTACATGGCGCAACCTAAGATGCCTACATGGCGCACGTAAGACGCGTAAAGGCGCAACCCGTAAGACACCTACAGGGCGCAACCTAAGACGCCTACATGGCGCACTTAAGACGCCTACATGGCGCACGTAAGACGCGTAAAGGCGCAACCCGTAGGACGCCTACATGGCGCAACCTAAGACGCCTACATGGCGCACTTCAGACGCCTACATGGCGCACGTAAGACGCGTAAAGGCGCAACCCGTAAGACGCCTACATGGCACACTTAAGACTCCTACATGGCGCACGTAAGACGCGTAAAGGCGCAACCCGTAAGACGCCTACATGGCGCAACCTAAGACGCCTACATGGCGCACTTAAGACGCCTACATGGCGCACGCAAGACGCCTACATGGCGCAACTTAAGACGCCTACATGGCGCAACCTAAGACGCCTAGATGGCGCACATAAGACGCGTAAAGGCGCAACCCGTAAGACGCCTACATGGCGCAACCTAAGACGCCTACATGGCGCACTTAAGACGCCTACATTGCGCACGTAAGACGCGTAAAGGTGCAACCCGTAAGACGCCTACATGGCGCAACCCAGGACTCCTACATGGCGCACTTAAGACGCCTACATGGCGCACGTAAGACGCGTAAAGGTTGAACCCGTAAGACGCCTACATGGCGCAACCTAGGACGCGTACATGGCGCACGTAAGACGCGTAAAGGCGCAACCCGTAAGACGCCTGCGTGGCGCAACCTAAGACGCCTACATGGCGCACGTAAGACGCATAAAGGCGCAACCCGTAAGACGCCTACATTGCGCAACCTAAGACCCCTACATGGCGCACTTAACACGCCTACATGGCGCACGTAAGACGCGTAAAGGCGCAACCCGTAAGACGCCTACATGGCGCAACCTAAGACGCATACATGTCGCACTTAAGACGCCTACATGGCGCACTTAAGACGGCTACATGGCGCAACGTAAGACGCCTACATGGCGCAACGTAAGACGCCTACATGGCGCAACATAAGACGCCTACATGGCGCACGTAAGACGCGTAAAGGCGGAACACGTAAGACGCCTACATGGCACACTTAAGACTCCTACATGGCGCACGTAAGACGCGTAAAGGCGCAACCCGTAAGACGCCTACATGGCGCAACCTTAGACGCGTACATGGCGCACTTAAGACGCCTACATGGCGCACGCAAGACGCCTACATGGCGCAACTTAAGACGCCTACATGGCGCAACCTAAGACGCCTAGATGGCGCACATAAGACGCGTAAAGGCGCAACCCGTAAGACGCCTACATGGCGCAACCTAAGACGCCTACATGGCACACTTAAGACGCCTACATTGCGCACGTAAGACGCGTAAAGGTGCAACCCGTAAGACGCCTACATGGCGTAACCCAGGACGCCTACATGGCGCACTTAAGACGCCTACATGGCGCACGTAAGACGCGTAAAGGCGGAACACGTACGACGCCGACATGGCGCAACCTAAGACGCGTACATGGCGCACGTAAGACGCGTAAAGGCGCAACCCGTAAGACGCCTGCATGGCGCAACCTAAGACGCCTACATGGCGCACGTAAGACGCATAAAGGCGCAACCCGTAAGACGCCTACATTGCGCAACTTAAGACCCCTACATGGCGCACTTAACACGCCTACATGGCGCACGTAAGACGCGTAAAGGCGCAACCCGTAAGACGCCTACATGGCGCAACCTAAGACGCCGACATGGCGCACTTAAGATGCCTACATGGCGCACGTAACATGCGTAAAGGGGCAACCCGTAAGACGCCTACATGGCGCAACCTAAGGCGCCTACATGGCGCACTTAAGACGCCTACATGGCGCACGTAAGACGCGTAAAGGCGCAACCCGTAAGACGCCTACATGGTGCAACCTAAGACGCCTACATGGCGCACTTAAGACGCCTACATGGCTCACGTAAGACGCGTAAAGGCGCAACCCGTAAGACGCCTGCATGGCGCAACCTAAGACGCCTACATGGCTCACGTAAGACGCATAAAGGCGCAACCCGTAAGACGCCTACATGGCGCAACCTAAGACCCCTACATGGCGCACTTAACACGCCTACATGGCGCACGTAAGACGCGTAAAGGCACAACCCGTAAGACGCCTACATGGCGCAACCTAAGACGCCTACATGGCGCACTTAAGATGCCTACATGGCGCACGTAACACGCGTAAAGGCGTAACCCGTAAGACGCCTACATGGCGCAACCTAAAACGCCTACATGGCGCACGTAAGACGCGTAAAGGTGCGACCCGTAAGACGCCTACATGGCGCAATTAAGACGCCTACATGGCGCACTTAAGACGGCTACATGGCGCAACCTAAGACGCCTACATGGCGCAACGTAAGACGCCTACATGGCGCAACCTAAGACGCCTACATGGCGTACGTAAGACGCGTAAAGGCGCAACCCGTAAGACACCTACAGGGCGCAACCTAAGACGCCTACATGGCGCACTTAAGACGCCTACATGGCGCACGTAAGACGCGTAAAGGCGCAACCCGTAAGACGCCTACATGGCGCAACCTAAGACGCCTACATGGCGCACTTAAGACGCCTACATGGTGCACGTAAGACGCCTACATGGTGCACTTAAGACGCCTACATGGCGCACGTAAGACGCGTAAAGGCGCAACCCGTAAGACGCCTACATGGCGCAACCTAAGACGCCTACATGGCGCACTTAAGACGCCTACATGGCGCACGTAAGACGCCTACATGGCGCAACTTAAGACGTCTACATGGCGCAACCTAAGACGCCTACATGGCGCACGTAAGACGCGTAAAGGCGCAACCTGTAAGACGCCTACATGGCGCACGTAAGACGCGTAAAGGCGGAACATGTAAGATGCCTACATTGTGAAAATATAAGATGTGTAAATGGCGCACGTAAGACGCGTAAAGGAGCAACCCGTAAGACGCCTGCATGGCGCAACCTAAGACGCCTACATGGCGCACGTAAGACGCCTAAAGGCGCAACCCGTAAGACGCCTACATTGCGCAACCTAAGACCCCTACATGGCGCACTTAACACGCCTACATGGTGCACGTAAGACGCGTAAAGGCGTAACCCGTAAGATGCCTACATGGCGCAACCTAAGACGCCTACATGGCGCACTTAAGATGCCTACATGGCGCACGTAACATGCGTAAAGGCGCAACCCGTAAGACGCATACATGGCGCAACCTAAGCCGCCTACATGGCGCACTTAAGACGCCTACATGGCGCACGTAAGACGCGTAAAGGCGCAACCCGTAAGACGCCTACATGGCGCAATCTAAGACGCCTACATGGCGCACTTAAGACGCCTACATGGTGCACGTAAGACGCCTACATGGTGCACTTAAGACGCCTACATGGCGCATGTAAGACGCGTAAAGGCGCAACCCGTAAGACGCCTACATGGCGCAACCTAAGACGCCTACATGGCGCACTTAAGACGCCTACATGGCGCACGTAAGACGCCTACATGGCGCAACTTAAGACGTCTACATGGCGCAACCTAAGACGCCTACATGGCGCACGTAAGACGCGTAAAGGCGCAACCCGTAAGACGCCTACATGGTGCAACCTAGGACGCCTACATGGAGCACTTAAGACGCCTACATGGCGCACGTAAGACGCGTAAAGGCGCAACCCGTAAGACGCCTACATGGCACACTTAAGACTCCTACATGGCGCACGTAAGACGCGTAAAGGCGCAACCCGTAAGACGCCTACATGGCGCAACCTAAGACGCCTACATGGCGCACTTAAGACGCCTACATGGCGCACGCAAGACGCCTACATGGCGCAACTTAAGACGCCTGCATGGCGTAACCTAAGACGCCTACATGGCGCACGTAAGACGTGTAAAGGCGCAACCCGTAAGACGCCTACATGGCGCAACCTAAGACGCCTACATGGCGCACTTAAGACGCCTACATGGCGCACGTAAGACGCGTAAAGGCGCAACCCGTAAGACGCCTACATGGCGCAACCTAAGAAGCCTACATGGCGCACGTAAGACGCGTAAAGGCGCAACCCGTAAGATGCCTACATGGCGCACGCAAGACGCCTACATGGCGCAACTTAGGCCGCCTACATGGCGCAACCTAAGACGCCTACATGGCGCACGTAAGACGCGTAAAGGCGCAACCCGTAAGACGCCTACATGGCGCAACCTAAGACGCCTACATGGCGCACTTAAGACGCCTACATGGCGCACGTAAGACGCGTAAAGGTGCAACCCGTAAGACGCCTACATGGCGCACTTAAGACGCCTACATTGCGCACGTAAGACGCCTACATGGCGCACTTAAGACGCCTACATGGCGCAACCTAAGACGCCTACATGGCGCACTTAAGACGCCTACATGGCGCACTTAAGACGGCTACATGGCGCAACGTAAGACGCCTACATGGCGCAACGTAAGACGCCTACATGGCGCAACCTAAGATGCCTACATGGCGCACGTAAGACGCGTAAAGGCGCAACCCGTAAGACACCTACAGGGCGCAACCTAAGACGCCTACATGGCGCACTTAAGACGCCTACATGGCGCACGTAAGACGCGTAAAGGCGCAACCCGTAGGACGCCTACATGGCGCAACCTAAGACGCCTACATGGCGCACTTCAGACGCCTACATGGCGCACATAAGACGCGTAAAGGCGCAACCCGTAAGACGCCTACATGGCACACTTAAGACTCCTACATGGCGCACGTAAGACGCGTAAAGGCGCAACCCGTAAGACGCCTACATGGCGCAACCTAAGACGCCTACATGGCGCACTTAAGACGCCTACATGGCGCACGCAAGACGCCTACATGGCGCAACTTAAGACGCCTACATGGCGCAACCTAAGACGCCTAGATGGCGCACATAAGACGCGTAAAGGCGCAACCCGTAAGACGCCTACATGGCGCAACCTAAGACGCCTACATGGCGCACTTAAGACGCCTACATTGCGCACGTAAGACGCGTAAAGGTGCAACCCGTAAGACGCCTACATGGCGCAACCCAGGACTCCTACATGGCGCACTTAAGACGCCTACATGGCGCACGTAAGACGCGTAAAGGTTGAACCCGTAAGACGCCTACATGGCGCAACCTAGGACGCGTACATGGCGCACGTAAGACGCGTAAAGGCGCAACCCTTAAGACGCCTGCGTGGCGCAACCTAAGACGCCTACATGGCGCACGTAAGACGCATAAAGGCGCAACCCGTAAGACGCCTACATTGCGCAACCTAAGACCCCTACATGGCGCACTTAACACGCCTACATGGCGCACGTAAGACGCGTAAAGGCGCAACCCGTAAGACGCCTACATGGCGCAACCTAAGACGCATACATGTCGCACTTAAGACGCCTACATGGCGCACTTAAGACGGCTACATGGCGCAACGTAAGACGCCTACATGGCGCAACGTAAGACGCCTACATGGCGCAACATAAGACGCCTACATGGCGCACGTAAGACGCGTAAAGGCGGAACACGTAAGACGCCTACATGGCACACTTAAGACTCCTACATGGCGCACGTAAGACGCGTAAAGGCGCAACCCGTAAGACGCCTACATGGCGCAACCTAAGACGCCTACATGGCGCACTTAAGACGCCTACATGGCGCACGCAAGACGCCTACATGGCGCAACTTAAGACGCCTACATGGCGCAACCTAAGACGCCTAGATGGCGCACATAAGACGCGTAAAGGCGCAACCCGTAAGACGCCTACATGGCGCAACCTAAGACGCCTACATGGCACACTTAAGACGCCTACATTGCGCACGTAAGACGCGTAAAGGTGCAACCCGTAAGACGCCTACATGGCGTAACCCAGGACGCCTACATGGCGAACTTAAGACGCCTACATGGCGCACGTAAGACGCGTAAAGGCGGAACACGTACGACGCCTACATGGCGCAACCTAAGACGCGTACATGGCGCACGTAAGACGCGTAAAGGCGCAACCAGTAAGACGCCTGCATGGCGCAACCTAAGACGCCTACATGGCGCACGTAAGACGCATAAAGGCGCAACCCGTAAGACGCCTACATTGCGCAACTTAAGACCCCTACATGGCGCACTTAACACGCCTACATGGCGCACGTAAGACGCGTAAAGGCGCAACCCGTAAGACGCCTACATGGCGCAACCTAAGACGCCGACATGGCGCACTTAAGATGCCTACATGGCGCACGTAACATGCGTAAAGGGGCAACCCGTAAGACGCCTACATGGCGCAAGCTAAGGCGCCTACATGGCGCACTTAAGACGCCTACATGGCGCACGTAAGACGCGTAAAGGCGCAACCCGTAAGACGCCTACATGGTGCAACCTAAGACGCCTACATGGCGCACTTAAGACGCCTACATGGCTCACGTAAGACGCGTAAAGGCGCAACCCGTAAGACGCCTGCATGGCGCAACCTAAGACGCCTACATGGCTCACGTAAGACGCATAAAGGCGCAACCCGTAAGACGCCTACATGGCGCAACCTAAGACCCCTACATGGCGCACTTAACACGCCTACATGGCGCACGTAAGAGGCGTAAAGGCGCAACCCGTAAGACGCCTACATGGCGCAACCTAAGACGCCTACATGGCGCACTTAAGATGCCTACATGGCGCACGTAACACGCGTAAAGGCGTAACCCGTAAGACGCCTACATGGCGCAACCTAAAACGCCTACATGGCGCACGTAAGACGCGTAAAGGTGCGACCCGTAAGACGCCTACATGGCGCAATTAAGACGCCTACATGGCGCACTTAAGACGGCTACATGGCGCAACCTAAGACGCCTACATGGCGCAACGTAAGACGCCTACATGGCGCAACCTAAGACGCCTACATGGCGTACGTAAGACGCGTAAAGGCGCAACCCGTAAGACACCTACAGGGCGCAACCTAAGACGCCTACATGGCGCACTTAAGACGCCTACATGGCGCACGTAAGACGCGTAAAGGCGCAACCCGTAAGACGCCTACATGGCGCAACCTAAGACGCCTACATGGCGCACTTAAGACGCCTACATGGTGCACGTAAGACGCCTACATGGTGCACTTAAGACGCCTACATGGCGCACGTAAGACGCGTAAAGGCGCAACCCGTAAGACGCCTACATGGCGCAACCTAAGACGCCTACATGGCGCACTTAAGACGCCTACATGGCGCACGTAAGACGCCTACATGGCGCAACTTAAGACGTCTACATGGCGCAACCTAAGACGCCTACATGGCGCACGTAAGACGCGTAAAGGCGCAACCTGTAAGACGCCTACATGGCGCAACCTAGGACGCCTACATGGCGAACTTAAGATGCCTACATGGCGCACGTAAGACGCGTAAAGGCGCAACCCGTAAGACGCCTACATGGCACACTTAAGACTCCTACATGGCGCACGTAAGACGCGTAAAGGCGCAACCCGTAAGACGCCTACATGGCGCAACCTAAGACGCCTACATGGCGTACTTAAGACGCCTACATGGCGCACGCAAGACGCCTACATGGCGCAACTTAAGACGCCTACATGGCGCAACCTAAGACGCCTACATGGCGCACGTAAGACGCGTAAAGGCGCAACCCGCAAGACGCCAACATGGCGCAACCTAAGACGCCTACATGGCGCACTTAAGACGCCTACATGGCGCACGTAAGACGCGTAAAGGCGCAACCCGTAAGACGCCTACATGGCGCAACCTAAGAAGCCTACATGGCGCACGTAAGACGCGTAAAGGCGCAACCCGTAAGATGCCTACATGGCGCATGCAAGACGCCTACATGGCGCAACTTAAGACGCCTACATGGCGCAACCTAAGACGCCTACATGGCGCACGTAAGACGCGTAAAGGCGCAACCCGTAAGACGCCTACATGGCGCAACCTAAGACGCCTACATGCCGCACTTAAGACGCCTACATGGCGCACGTAAGACGCGTAAAGGTGCAACCCGTAAGACGCCTACATGGCGCACTTAAGACGCCTACATTGCACACGTAAGACGCCTACATGGCGCACTTAAGACGCCTACATGGCGCAACCTAAGACGCCTACATGGCGCACTTAAGACGCCTACATGGCGCACTTAAGACGGCTACATGGCGCAACGTAAGACGCCTACATGGCGCAACGTAAGACGCCTACATGGCGCAACCTAAGACGCCTACATGGCGCACGTAAGACGCGTAAAGGCGCAACCCGTAAGACACCTACATGGCGCAACCTAAGACGCCTACATGGCGCACTTAAGACGCCTACATGGCACACGTAAGACGCGTAAAGGCGCAACCCTTAAGACGCCTACATGGCACACTTAAGACTCCTACATGGCGCACGTAAGACGCGTAAAGGCGCAACCCGTAAGACGCCTACATGGCGCAACCTAAGACGCCTACATGGCGCACGCAAGACGCCTACATGGCGCAACTTAAGACGCCTACATGGCGCAACCTAAGACGCCTACATGGCGCACGCAAGACGCCTACATGGCGCACGCAAGACGCCTACATGGCGCACTTAAGACGGCTACATGGCGCAACGCAAGACGCCTACATGGCGCAACCTAAGACGCCTACATGGCGCACTTAAGACGCCTACATGGCGCACGTAAGACGCGTAAAGGCGCAACCCGTAAGACGCCTACATGGCGCAACCTAAGACGCCTACATGGCGCACTTAAGACGCCTACATGGCACACGTAAGACGCGTAAAGGCGCAACCCGTAAGACGCCTACATGGCACACTTAAGACTCCTACATGGCGCACGTAAGACGCGTAAAGGCGCAACCCGTAAGACGCCTACATGGCGCAACCTAAGACGCCTACATGGCGCACGCAAGACGCCTACATGGCGCAACTTAAGACGCCTACATGGCGCAACCTAAGACGCCTAGATGGCGCACGTAAGACGCATAAAGGCGCAACCCGTAAGTCGCCTACATGGCGCAACCTAAGACGCCTACATGGCGCACTTAAGACGCCTACATTGCGCACGTAAGACGCGTAAAGGTGCAACCCGTAAGACGCCTACATGGAGCAACCTAGGACGCCTACATGGCGTACTTAAGACGCCTACATGGCGCACGTAAGACGCGTAAAGGCGGAACCCGTAAGACGCCTACATGGCGCAACCTAAGACGCGTACATGGCGCACGTAAGACGCGTAAAGGCGCATCCCGTAAGACGCCTACATGGCGCACGCAAGACGCCTACATGGCGCAACTTAAGACGCCTACGTGGCGCACGCAAGACGCCTACATGCCGCAACTAAAGACGCCTACATGGCGCAACCTAAGACGCCTACATGGCGCAACCTAAGACCCCTACATGGCGCACTTAAGACGCCTACATTGCGCACGTAAGACGCATAAAGGCGCAAGCCGTAAGACGCCTACATGGTGCACGTAAGACGCCTACATGGCGCACTTAAGACGCCTACATGGCGCACGTAAGACGCGTAAAGGCGCAACCCGTAAGACGCCTACATGGCGCACTTAAGACGCCTACATGGCGCACGTAAGACGCGTAAAGGCGCAACCCGTAAGACGCCTACATGGCGCAACCTAAGACGCCTACATGACGCACGTAAGACGCGTAAAGACGCAACCCGTAAGACGCCTACATGGCGCAACCTAAGCCGCCTACATGGCGCACTTAAGACGCCTACATGGCGCACGTAAGACGCGTAAAGGCGCAACCCGTAAGACGCCTACATGGCGCAACCTAAGACGCCAACATGGCGCACTTAAGATGCCTACATGGCCCACGTAAGACGCGTAAAGGCGCAACCCGTAAGACGCCTACATGGCGCAACCTAAGACGCCTACATGGCGCACGTAAGACGCATAAAGGCGCAACCCGTAAGACGCCTACATGGCGCAACCTAAGACCCCTACATGGCGCACTTAACACTCCTACATGGCGCACGTAAGACGCGTAAAGGCGCAACCCGTAAGACACCTACATGGCGCAACCTAAGACGCCTACATGGCGCACTTAAGATGCCTACATGGCGCACGTAACACGCGTAAAGGCGCAACCCGTAAGACGCCTACATGGCGCAACCTAAGCCGCCTACATGGCGCACTTAAGACGCCTACATGGCGCACGTAAGACGCGTAAAGGCGCAACCCGTAAGACGCCTACATGGCGCAACCTAAGACGCCTACATGGCGCACTTAAGACGCCTACATGGCGCACGTAAGACGCGTAAAGGCGCAACCCGTAAGACGCCTGCATGGCGCAACCTAAGACGCCTACATGGCGCACGTAAGACGCATAAAGGCGCAACCCGTAAGACGCCTACATGGCGCAACCTAAGACCCCTACATGGCGCACTTAACACGCCTACATGGCGCACGTAAGACGCGTAAAGGCGCAACCCGTAAGACGCCTACATGGCGCAACCTAAGACGCCTACATGGCGCACTTAAGATGCCTACATGGCGCACGTAACACGCGTAAAGGCGCAAAACGTAAGACGCCTAAATGGCGCAACCTAAGACGCCTACATCGCGCACGTAAGACGCGTAAAGGTGCGACCCGTAAGACGCCTACATGGCGCAACCTAAGACGCCTACATGGCGCAATTAAGACGCCTACATGGCGCACTTAAGACGGCTACATGGCGCAACCTAAGACGCCTACATGGCGCAACGTAAGACGCCTACATGGCGCAACCTAAGACGCCTACATGGCGCACGTAAGACGCGTAAAGGCGCAACCCGTAAGACACCTACAGGGCGCAACCTAAGACGCCTACATGGCGCACTTAAGACGCCTACATGGCGCACGTAAGACGCGTAAAGGCGCAACCCGTAAGACGCCTACATGGCGCAACCTAAGATGCCTACATGGCGCACTTAAGACGCCTACATGGTGCACGTAAGACGCCTACATGGTGCACATAAGACGCCTACATGGCGCACGTAAGACGCGTAAAGGCGCAACCCGTAAGACGCCTACATGGCGCAACCTAAGACGCCTACATGGCGCAATTAAGACGCCTACATGGCGCACGTAAGACGCCTACATGGCGCAACTTAAGACGTCTACATGGCGCAACCTAAGACGCCTACATGGCGCAACCTAGGACGCCTACATGGCGCACTTAAGACGCCTACATGGCGCACGTAAGACGCGTAAAGGCGCAACCCGTAAGACGCCTACATGGCACACTTAAGACTCCTACATGGCGCACGTAAGACGCGTAAAGGCGCAACCCGTAAGACGCCTACATGGCGCAACCTAAGACGCCTACATGGCGCACTTAAGACGCCTATATGGCGCACGCAAGACGCCTACATGGCGCAACCTAAGACGCCTACATGGCGCACGTAAGACGCGTAAAGGCGCAACCCGTAAGACGCCTACATGGGGCAACCTAAGACGCCTACATGGCGCACTTAAGACGCCTACATGGCGCACGTAAGACGCGTAAAGGCGCAACCCGTAAGACGCCTACATGGCGCAACCTAAGACGCCTACATGGCGCACTTAAGACGCCTACATTGCGCACGTAAGACGCGTAAAGGTGCAACCTGTAAGACGCCTACATGGCGCAACCCAGGACGCCTACATGGCGCACTTAAGACGCCTACATGGCGCACGTAAGACGCGTAAAGGCGGAACATGTAAGATGCCTACATTGTGAAAATATAAGATGTGTAAATGGCGCACGTAAGACGCGTAAAGGAGCAACCCGTAAGACGCCTGCATGGCGCAACCTAAGACGCCTACATGGCGCACGTAAGACGCCTAAAGGCGCAACCCGTAAGACGCCTACATTGCGCAACCTAAGACCCCTACATGGCGCACTTAACACGCCTACATGGCGCACGTAAGACGCGTAAAGGCGCAACCCCTAAGATGCCTACATGGCGCAACCTAAGACGCCTACATGGCGCACTTAAGATGCCTACATGGCGCACGTAACATGCGTAAAGGCGCAACCCGTAAGACGCCTACATGGCGCAACCTAAGCCGCCTACATGGCGCACTTAAGACGCCTACATGGCGCACGTAAGACGCGTAAAGGCGCAACCCGTAAGACGCCTACATGGCGCAATCTAAGACGCCTACATGGCGCACTTAAGACGCCTACATAGTGCACGTAAGACGCCTACATGGTGCACTTAAGACGCCTACATGGCGCATGTAAGACGCGTAAAGGCGCAACCCGTAAGACGCCTACATGGCGCAACCTAAGACGCCTACATGGCGCACTTAAGATGCCTACATGGCGCACGTAAGACGCCTACATGGCGCAACTTAAGACGTCTACATGGCGCAACCTAAGACGCCTACATGGCGCACGTAAGACGCGTAAAGGCGCAACCCGTAAGACGCCTACATGGCGCAACCTAGGACGCCTACATGGCGCACTTAAGACGCCTACATGGCGCACGTAAGACGCGTAAAGGCGCAACCCGTAAGACGCCTACATGGCACACTTAAGACTCCTACATGGCGCACGTAAGACGCGTAAAGGCGCAACCCGTAAGACGCCTACATGGCGCAACCTAAGACGCCTACATGGCGCACTTAAGACGCCTACATGGCGCACGCAAGACGCCTACATGGCGCAACTTAAGACGCCTACATGGCGCAACCTAAGACGCCTAGATGGCGCACATAAGACGCGTAAAGGCGCAACCCGTAAGACGCCTACATGGCGCAACCTAAGACGCCTACATGGCACACTTAAGACGCCTACATTGCGCACGTAAGACGCGTAAAGGTGCAACCCGTAAGACGCCTACATGGCGTAACCCAGGACGCCTACATGGCGCACTTAAGACGCCTACATGGCGCACGTAAGACGCGTAAAGGCGGAACACGTACGACGCCTACATGGCGCAACCTAAGACGCGTACTTGGCGCACGTAAGACGCGTAAAGGCGCAACCCGTAAGACGCCTGCATGGCGCAACCTAAGACGCCTACATGGCGCACGTAAGACGCATAAAGGCGCAACCCGTAAGACGCCTACATTGCGCAACCTAAGACCCCTACATGGCGCACTTAACACGCCTACATGGCGCACGTAAGACGCGTAAAGGCGCAACCCGTAAGACGCCTACATGGCGCAACCTAAGACGCCGACATGGCGCACTTAAGATGCCTACATGGCGCACGTAACATGCGTAAAGGGGCAACCCGTAAGACGCCTACATGGCGCAACCTAAGCCGCCTACATGGCGCACTTAAGACGCCTACATGGCGCACGTAAGACGCGTAAAGGCGCAACCCGTAAGACGCCTACATGGTGCAACCTAAGACGCCTACATGGCGCACTTAAGACGCCTAGATGGCGCACGTAAGACGCGTAAAGGCGCAACCCGTAAGACGCCTGCATGGCGCAACCTAAGACGCCTACATGGCGCACGTAAGACGCATAAAGGCGCAACCCGTAAGACGCCTACATGGCGCAACCTAAGACCCCTACATGGCGCACTTAACACGCCTACATGGCGCACGTAAGACGCGTAAAGGCGCAACCCGTAAGACGCCTACATGGCGCAACCTAAGACGCCTACATGGCGCACTTAAGATGCCTACATGGCGCACGTAACACGCGTAAAGGCGTAACCCGTAAGACGCCTACATGGCGCAACCTAAAACGCCTACATGGCGCACGTAAGACGCGTAAAGGTGCGACCCGTAAGACTACTACATGGCGCAATTAAGACGCCTACATGGCGCACTTAAGACGGCTACATGGCGCAACCTAAGACGCCTACATGGCGCAACGTAAGACGCCTACATGGCGCAACCTAAGACGCCTACATGGCGCACGTAAGACGCGTAAAGGCGCAACCCGTAAGACACCTACAGGGCGCAACCTAAGACGCCTACATGGCGCACTTAAGACGCCTACATGGCGCACGTAAGACGCGTAAAGGCGCAACCCGTAAGACGCCTACATGGCGCAACCTAAGACGCCTACATGGCGCACTTAAGACGCCTACATGGTGCACGTAAGACGCCTACATGGTGCACTTAAGACGCCTACATGGCGCACGTAAGACGCGTAAAGGCGCAACCCGTAAGACGCCTACGTGGCGCAACCTAAGACGCCTACATGGCGCACTTAAGACGCCTACATGGCGCACGTAAGACACCTACATGGCGCAACTTAAGACGTCTACATGGCGCAACCTAAGACGCCTACATGGCGCACGTAAGACGCGTAAAGGCGCAACCTGTAAGACGCCTACATGGTGCAACCTAGGACGCCTACATGGCGAACTTAAGATGCCTACATGGCGCACGTAAGACGCGTAAAGGCGCAACCCGTAAGACGCCTACATGGCACACTTAAGACTCCTACATGGCGCACGTAAGACGCGTAAAGGCGCAACCCGTAAGACGCCTACATGGCGCAACCTAAGACGCCTACATGGCGTACTTAAGACGCCTACATGGCGTACTTAAGACGCCTACATGGCGCACGCAAGACGCCTACATGGCGCAACTTAAGACGCCTACATGGCGCAACCTAAGACGCCTACATGGCGCACGTAAGACGCGTAAAGGCGCAACCCGTAAGACGCCTACATGGCGCAACCTAAGACGCCTACATGGCGCACTTAAGACGCCTACATGGCGCACGTAAGACGCGTAAAGGCACAACCCGTAAGACGCCTACATGGCGCAACCTAAGAAGCCTACATGGCGCACGTAAGACGCGTAAAGGCGCAACCCGTAAGATGCCTACATGGCGCATGCAAGACGCCTACATGGCGCAACTTAAGACGCCTACATGGCGCAACCTAAGACGCCTACATGGCGCACGTAAGACGCGTAAAGGCGCAACCCGTAAGACGCCTACATGGCGCAACCTAAGACGCCTACATGCCGCACTTAAGACGCCTACATGGAGCACGTAAGACGCGTAAAGGTGCAACCCGTAACACGCCTACATGGCGCACTTAAGACGCCTACATTGCGCACGTAAGACGCCTACATGGCGCACTTAAGACGCCTACATGGCGCAACCTAAGACGCCTACATGGCGCACTTAAGACGCCTACATGGCGCACTTAAGACGGCTACATGGCGCAACGTAAGACGCCTACATGGCGCAACGTAAGACGCCTACATGGCGCACGTAAGACGCGTAAAGGCGCAACCCGTAAGACAACTACAGAGCGCAACCTAAGACGCCTACATGGCGCACTTAAGACGCCTACATGGCGCACGTAAGACGCGTAAAGGCGCAACCCGTAAGACGCCTACATGGCGCAACCTAAGACGCCTACATGGCGCACTTAAGACGCCTACATGGCACACGTAAGACGCGTAAAGGCACAACCCGTAAGACGCCTACATGGCACACTTAAGACTCCTACATGGCGCACGTAAGACGCGTAAAGGCGCAACCCGTAAGACGCCTACATGGCGCAACCTAAGACGCCTACATGGCGCAACCTAAGACGCCTACATGGCACACTTAAGACGCCTACATTGGGCACGTAAGACGCGTAAAGGTGCAACCCGTAAGACGCCTACATGGCGTAACCCAGGACGCCTACATGGCGCACTTAAGACGCCTACATGGCGCACGTAAGACGCGTAAAGGCGGAACACGTACGACGCCTACATGGCGCAACCTAAGACGCGTACATGGCGCACGTAAGACGCGTAAAGGCGCAACCCGTAAGACGCCTGCATGGCGCAACCTAAGACGCCTACATGGCGCACGTAAGACGCATAAAGGCGCAACCCGTAAGACGCCTACATTGCGCAACCTAAGACCCCTACATGGCGCACTTAACACGCCTACATGGCGCACGTAAGACGCGTAAAGGCGCAACCCGTAAGACGCCTACATGGCGCAACCTAAGACGCCGACATGGCGCACTTAAGATGCCTACATGGCGCACGTAACATGCGTAAAGGGGCAACCCGTAAGACGCCTACATGGCGCAACCTAAGCCGCCTACATGGCGCACTTAAGACGCCTACATGGCGCACGTAAGACGCGTAAAGGCGCAACCCGTAAGACGCCTACATGGTGCAACCTAAGACGCCTACATGGCGCACTTAAGACGCCTAGATGGCGCACGTAAGACGCGTAAAGGCGCAACCCGTAAGACGCCTGCATGGCGCAACCTAAGACGCCTACATGGCGCACGTAAGACGCATAAAGGCGCATCCCGTAAGACGCCTACATGGCGCAACCTAAGACCCCTACAAGGCGCACTTAACACGCCTACATGGCGCACGTAAGACGCGTAAAGGCACAACCCGTAAGACGCCTACATGGCGCAACCTAAGACGCCTACATGGCGCACTTAAGATGCCTACATGGCGCACGTAACACGCGTAAAGGCGTAACCCGTAAGACGCCTACATGGCGCAACCTAAAACGCCTACATGGCGCACGTAAGACGCGTAAAGGTGCGACCCGTAAGACTACTACATGGCGCAATTAAGACGGCTACATGGCGCACTTAAGACGGCTACATGGCGCAACCTAAGACGCCTACATGGCGCAACGTAAGACGCCTACATGGCGCAACCTAAGACGCCTACATGGCGCACGTAAGACGCGTAAAGGCGCAACCCGTAAGACACCTACAGGGCGCAACCTAAGACGCCTACATGCCGCACTTAAGACGCCTACATGGCGCACGTAAGACGCGTAAAGGCGCAACCCGTAAGACGCCTACATGGCGCAACCTAAGACGCCTACATGGCGCACTTAAGACGCCTACATGGTGCACGTAAGACGCCTACATGGTGCACTTAAGACGCCTACATGGCGCACGTAAGACGCGTAAAGGCGCAACCCGTAAGACGCCTACGTGGCGCAACCTAAGACGCCTACATGGCGCACTTAAGACGCCTACATGGCGCACGTAAGACACCTACATGGCGCAACTTAAGACGTCTACATGGCGCAACCTAAGACGCCTACATGGCGCACGTAAGACGCGTAAAGGCGCAACCTGTAAGACGCCTACATGGCGCAACCTAGGACGCCTACATGGCGAACTTAAGATGCCTACATGGCGCACGTAAGACGCGTAAAGGCGCAACCCGTAAGACGCCTACATGGCACACTTAAGACTCCTACATGGCGCACGTAAGACGCGTAAAGGCGCAACCCGTAAGACGCCTACATGGCGCAACCTAAGACGCCTACATGGCGTACTTAAGACGCCTACATGGCGTACTTAAGACGCCTACATGGCGCAACTTAAGACGCCTACATGGCGCAACCTAAGACGCCTACATGGCGCACGTAAGACGCGTAAAGGCGCAACCCGTAAGACGCCTACATGGCGCAACCTAAGACGCCTACATGGCGCACTTAAGACGCCTACATGGCGCACGTAAGACGCGTAAAGGCACAACCCGTATGACGCCTACATGGCGCAACCTAAGAAGCCTACATGGCGCACGTAAGACGCGTAAAGGCGCAACCCGTAAGATGCCTACATGGCGCATGCAAGACGCCTACATGGCGCAACTTAAGACGCCTACATGGCGCAACCTAAGACGCCTACATGGCGCACGTAAGACGCGTAAAGGCGCAACCCGTAAGACGCCTACATGGCGCAACCTAAGACGCCTACATGCCGCACTTAAGACGCCTACATGGAGCACGTAAGACGCGTAAAGGTGCAACCCGTAAGACGCCTACATGGCGCACTTAAGACGCCTACATTGCGCACGTAAGACGCCTACATGGCGCACTTAAGACGCCTACATGGCGCAACCTAAGACGCCTACATGGCGCACTTAAGACGCCTACATGGCGCACTTAAGACGGCTACATGGCGCAACGTAAGACGCCTACATGGCGCAACGTAAGACGCCTACATGGCGCAACCTAAGACGCCTACATGGCGCACGTAAGACGCGTAAAGGCGCAACCCGTAAGACACCTACAGAGCGCAACCTAAGACGCCTACATGGCGCACTTAAGACGCCTACATGGCGCACGTAAGACGCGTAAAGGCGCAACCCGTAAGACGCCTACATGGCGCAACCTAAGACGCCTACATGGCGCACTTAAGACTCCTACATGGCGCACGTAAGACGCGTAAAGGCACATCCCGTAAGACGCCTACATGGCACACTTAAGACTCCTACATGGCGCACGTAAGACGCGTAAAGGCGCAACCCGTAAGACGCCTACATGGCGCAACCTAAGACGCCTACATGGCGCACGCAAGACGCCTACATGGCGCAACTTAAGACGCCTACATGGCGCAACCTAAGACGCCTAGATGGCGCACGTAAGACGCGTAAAGGCGCAACCCGTAAGACGCCTACATGGCGCAACCTAAGACGCCTACATGGCGCACTTAAGACGCCTACATTGCGCACGTAAGACGCGTAAAGGTGCAACCCGTAAGACGCCTACATGGCGCAACCTAGGACGCCTACATGGCGTACTTAAGACGCCTACATGGCGCACGTAAGACGCGTAAAGGCGGAACCCGTAAGACGCCTACATGGCGCAACCTAAGACGCGTACATGGCGCACGTAAGACGCGTAAAGGCGCAACCCGTAAGACGCCTACATGGCGCACGCAAGACGCCTACATGGCGCAACTTAAGACGCCTACATGGCGCACGCAAGACGCCTACATGCCGCAACTAAAGACGCCTACATGGCGCAACCTAAGACGCCTACATGGCGCAACCTAAGACCCCTACATGGCGCACTTAAGACGCCTACATTGCGCACATAAGACGCATAAAGGCGCAAGCCGTAAGACGCCTACATGGTGCACGTAAGACGCCTACATGGCGCACTTAAGACGCCTACATGGCGCACGTAAGACGCGTAAAGGCGCAACCCGTAAGACGCCTACATGGCGCAACCTAAGACGCCTACATGGCGCACTTAAGACGCTTACATGGCGCACGTAAGACGCGTAAAGGCGCAACCCGTAAGACGCCTACATAGCGCAACCTAAGACGCCTACATGACGCACGTAAGACGCGTAAAGGTGCAACCCGTAAGACGCCTACATGGCGCACTTAAAACGCCTACATGGCGCACGTAAGACGCGTAAAGGCGCAACCCGTAAGACGCCTACATGGCGCAACCTAAGACGCCTACATGGCGCACTTAAGATGCCTACATGGCGCACGTAAGACGCGTAAAGGCGCAACCCGTAAGACGCCTACATGGCGCAACCTAAGACGCCTACATGGCGCACGTAAGACGCATAAAGGCGCAACCCGTAAGACGCCTACATGGCGCAACCTAAGACCCCTACATGGCGCACTTAACACGCCTACATGGCGCACGTAAGATGCGTAAAGGCGCAACCCGTAAGACACCTACATGGCGCAACCTAAGACGCCTACATGGCGCACTTAAGATGCCTACATGGCGCACGTAACACGCGTAAAGGCGCAACCCGTAAGACGCCTACATGGCGCAACCTAAGCCGCCTACATGGCGCACTTAAGACGCCTACATGGCGCACGTAAGACGCGTAAAGGCGCAACCCGTAAGACGCCTACATGGCGCAACCTAAGACGCCTACATGGCGCACTTAAGACGCCTACATGGCGCACGTAAGACGCGTAAAGGCGCAACCCGTAAGACGCCTGCATGGCGCAAACTAAGACGCCTACATGGCGCACGTAAGACGCATAAAGGCGCAACCCGTAAGACGCCTACATGGCGCAACCTAAGACCCCTACATGGCGCACTTAACACGCCTACATGGCGCACGTAAGACGCGTAAAGGCGCAACCCGTAAGACGCCTACATGGCGCAACCTAAGACGCCTACATGGCGCACTTAAGATGCCTACATGGCGCACGTAACACGCGTAAAGGCGCAAACCGTAAGACGCCTAAATGGCGCAACCTAAGACGCCTACATGGCGCACGTAAGACGCGTAAAGGTGCGACCCGTAAGACGCCTACATGGCGCAACCTATGTTGTCAATGGTGCCCACAAGAAGAGTTGTAGTCTTTATTTTGAACATTTGATGTAATAAAGTCTCATGAAGACTCTTGCTTGTAATTGCCTATTCATTCATTAATAAAGTTGAAACGTTCATTCAATCTTCCTTGTCTGAAGCTTTATGATAAAACCATAGTCTTTTAGTCCATAAACAAACTTAACAACTTACGAAGAGACAAATGTAGATTTGCATGAACAAACTCTTCGTAGTTTGCTTAAAACGATATATTCGCAATCTTAGGGTCAAAGGACTATTGACCTCAGTATGATTGTTAGGAGAATCTATGATGTCTGGTTATGAGGCATTGAGAGTTAGGAACTCTATAGTTCTTCTAGGTATCTTCCGAAGGTACTGAATTGACCAGTGCACTTCTAGAGACAAGATAAGAACAAACCATTTAACCTCTTATGTCTCGAAGTCACTATGTATGAATTGCATCATGCTTACCTTAATCCTGAAATGAGACATGCCATTTCACACCTTAGTATTCTCATTTGAGAAAGTCAAAGTTCGGACTCACTATGTGATTCCGAACAAGGCCTATTGGTGAAGTACTAAGTTGTGAGTCTGTCATGAGTAACTTTGTGAAGTTCTCATAGATATGGAATTCATGTACAAGATTGCTGAAATGCAATGTATGTCACCTCATGCTTTGTTCCTTGGAGTGTGAATAAATGAACTGGCCAGTGTCCAAATTGAGTCTTGACTCTTTTGGATGAAACAATGTGACTTGTTAGCTCCTCGTCAATACATTGTTTCTAACTTATTCACAAGCGACAAAGGAGTTGAGGAAATAACAGCTAGAAGGGTAAAATGGTAATTTAGTAAATCCCGACTAGCTGATGACATTCATGAAGGGTAAACATAGATAATATTCAGTGGATCCGCTCATCATAATTAGGTCGAATTCTTGAGTAGAAAATAAATTCATTTGAACCGAGAGATTTTCAGTGTCAGCTCTTTAGTGGAGTCAGTTGGCATTAAGCTAAACTTGGAAAAGGTTTGTGAACTTTTGAGTCCAAGTGTTTAGCTAAAGCTTTGTTCATTTGGGTCCATGAGGTCACTGTCACGAATCACATCGATAGGAATAGTTAAACTGGAAGCTAAGTCAAAACAAGAACGAAAATAGTGAAAAGGGTATTTTTGTCTTTTGAGACAAACGATGAAATGAATGTCAATAAATTTTTGACAAGGTCATTTTATGACATGTTTCACTCGGCCATGACTTGATCATTGGGCCTTGTGAATTAATTTCATTTCATAAGAATTTTATTGAAAATTCTTATTGGGCCTTTTTCATGTTGTCATGAACAAATGGAAAAGCTTCTAGAAGCCTTTTCTAGAAGGCCTTGGGCGCCCAACATACCCAACCAAGAGAGTTTATTTTGTGCATTGATGTATGAAGATACTTGCCAAAAGAAAAAGAGGAAACAAATTTCCTTTAGAAGGAAAGTGCATTTTCGGCCAACTAAGAGAGAACAAATGAGGAAACAAATCCAAGGACTTGCATGACATGTCATGAACGTCCAACATGGGTAGAAAAGAGGAAATAAGATTTGCTCATGCCTCCCCTATAAATAGAGGCCTCATTCCTCTCATTCTAGTCATCCCACATAATTTAGAGATTGAGAGCTTCTCTCTCTAGACCTTGTGGCCGATCCTCTCTCTCTCCCTCTAGTTATTTTCGGTTTTTGTTTTGGCACCTAGGTCCTCATTTGACCTAGTGGTTTTAGCTCTTCGACTCTGAGACTTGTTCTCGAGTCGTCGTGTTTAAAAGTTCCCACTCACTAATTCCTTTATTTCGAGTGATTTAGTGATAGAAACTTTCGTGGTTGCTCGAGGTGCCGAGGAAAGGAAGAGAGACGTGCTGCGAGGGGAGACGAGCGTTGCAACTTTCCAAAAGCTTCTACAAGGTTCAAGCTTCAAGAAAGGTTAGTAACTTTAATAGCTCATATTAGTTTTTATTTACATGTACATGCTCTTGTCTAGGTTAGTAAAAACTAGTTTTACTTAAAAAGAAAATTTTTAAAATTCCGCCGCTTAACGAAGCGTTAAACTTTTTCTCAAACCCTAGATCGATTCCAACAAATGGTATCAGAGCTATGGTCAAAGATTAGCATGTACATGTTTTTAAATTATGAGCCTGAAAATCGTTTTCGAAAGTTTACTAATTTTGTGACAAGTTAGAATTGTAATCTTAGATTTTTTTTAATTTATTGCTCATGCCTTTAAATTAAACACCATGTTGATTTTCTATGAGTTTGGGATGATGTTAAAACACATTAGAATCAGTTCTAAAAGTTTTTAATTTTTTATATTGAAAAACGTGTTTTAAAGGTTTGAGAATTTTCGAGTAAATTTTGTGACTAGTTTTATTTTCTTGCTAGTTTCGTTTATTTACTTGAATCGTTTTATGCATGTTGCTATTTCTTTTATTCTATGTTATTACCCTGCTAATAAAACACAAATAAAAGCTTTAAACAACATCTTAAAACGTTCCGTTACACTCGATTCTTTTTCGCACCTAAAAGGACGAAGCTTTAATTTATTTCTTTTTCTTCGAGCTGGAATGTAAACCCGCATTAAAAGCGGCATAACTCTCTGCTCAGAAATCTAAATTTAATAATTCTTGAATCAAATTAAAGCTCTGTCTGCCCTCTGTCCAATGCCACCGGTTTCGGCTCAAAAGGACATCGGAACCGCCAGTTATGGCGATTTTACTCCGTGGTGCGCGGCTGTCTGAAACTCCAGTTTTTTAGAAATCCGGATTTTCAAACCCCACTACCATGAGTTATAGAACTCTATTGAGAAAACTTTCTTGAGCAAAAATGTTTTTCATATGGTTATAAACATGATGTGTAAGATTAAAATGTTTTGATTTTTGAAAGTTTAATTGAAATTGAATTTTTACAAAACTAGTTTGAATTTTGAAAAACCGTTTTCACTTTCAAACTTGAAAATATTTTGTCATCCAAATCAAATAAGTTTTCAAAATGTTTTCAAAACTATATCTATATCACATATGTTCAAAATCTATATGCTCTTGAAATTTTGAGTGGGAGGTCTCCTTGTAGACAAGCCGAAAAATAAAAAGATGTGTAATCTCAAACTTTCAAGTGTTCGAGTGAGTTGAAGTTCACACTTCCCTCACGCACTTTCCCGAAATAGAAAATAGGAAAAGATCGAGTATGTACCTTGTGCCTTTATGCACTAATACTGCTCTGAACATGTCAATCTAGGATTCTCTTCTAGTTGTCCGCTCTGTCGCTCTCTAACTAGGAAATCTGTTTCCGAACTTAAAAGAGTGGATGAACCAACTCCAAAAACTAAGTGGGAGGGTTATATTCGTTGTTTGTAACCCGCGATCCCCAACACTAGTGAAAGATGGAATAACGTGGGACTAAGAGCCGCTCTTGCGACCCTCACTTAAATGTGAGTACTCCAAGGCGTTATTGCTTCGATCATTGCTCAATGAGCTACGTCCGAGAGTGATGCAATGATGGCAAGGCCTCCCCTTGGGGGATTGTTTTTCAAAGCTGATCTTTTGGACTAAGTGGTTGGTTGCACACTTAGGCTCAATCCCTAGTATCCTCCCTTGAGGCTCTGCGAAAGGATGTGAGTGATCAAACCATTTTACAAGGTGGCTAGTCAAAATAGATGTATTGACATCTTGGCTTAGCATTAATGATGTGTCATTTACTTATAAATGGAGATTTTTTGCGGCCTTCTCTTGAGGGAGTAAATTATCGTTTGGTTTATAACACCTTTGGATTTTATAAAAGTCTTAATAAAACTTAAATCCTAAACCAAAGACTAATCATAAACTTGTTTCAACTTATATAGGCAATATGTCTCTCAACCATCTCTCAATCTTTCTTTCCTCGAATAAACTCGAAAACGAAAACTACGTTGATTCGAAACGTAACCTCGACATAATACCTACCGTTAACAAGCACAAATGGGTACTCACCACCCCGTGTCCTCCTCTGACGAATGATGATTCAACTCAAGAGGACAATGACGCCTTAGCGGCCTGGCTTCAATCCGATGAGATTGTGAGGTGCTATATCTTGGCATCTATGAACAATATGCTGAAAGAGCAACATCGTGACATCGAGACTGCCACTGACATGCTCTACAATCTCCTTGAGATGTTTGGAGGGCAAAGGCGTCAAACAAGGCAACAAGCAGTCCGACAGTTTATGAAATGTCGCATGAAGGCTAGGACTCCTGTTGGAGACTTTATGATATTGATCATTAGTCATCTGAGTAAAATGGAAATTCTAGGATCTGAGATTGATGGGAAGAATGTCATAGATGTGATCTTAGAAACTCTCCCCGCATCTCTTGATACCTCCATGATGAACTATTCCATTAACAAGCTGGAGTACACTGTTACCAAGCTTATGGAGGAACTTCACACTGCTGTAGGTCTCACTAAGAGAAAGAGGAATCAAGGAGAGGCACATGCTACTGAGCAAAAAGCCTCCGCCTCTGGAACTGTGAAGAGACCTTACAAGGCCGATAAAAAGAACTGTCCCGCCTATCTCAAAGCAAAGGAACATAGTATTGTACTAGTTACCGAAGCATGCTTAGTAGCTGATAATGTATGAACGTGGATTCTTGACTCCGCTGCTACTAACCATATTTGTTGTTCCTTGAATGGTTTCAAGAAAACCAAAAGCTTAGAGGAAGGCGAGTTCTGTTTCAAATGGGGTAATGGGAGCCTGGTGTCTGCGAAGGCTGTGGGATCCGTGACGCTGTCTTTTGAAGACCGCACTTTAAACTTGAATAATGCTTATTTTGTTCCTACCTTTGGGAAGAACTTAATATCCGTTGCTCGTCTTCGTGAGCAAGATTATTGTTTAAAGTTCATTAAGAATGGAATTCGTATTTCGTTTCCTGATAATTCTTTCGTCATTGATGCATGTATGAAGAATGGTCTTTTTTACATCTATCCCACTCAACCTTCTCTTTTAGACACCGAAATAGATAACGATCTAATTAGGGAGCCAAAGAGGATCAAACTTTCTGAATCCTCCGATCTAACAAAATCAACATACCTCTGGCACTTAAGACTTGGTCATATCAGTCTAGATAGGATTAAGAGACTTGTGAGGGATGGTCCACTCCAAGCCTCTGCAATAGGTTCACTACCTACTTGTGAATCCTGCATAGAAGGAAAAATGACTAAGCGACCTTTCTCCGATAAGGGTCGAAGAGCCACTGAGTTGCTGGAACTAATACATTCTGATGTATGTGGTCCGCTCAACCAACAGGCACGTGGAGGATACGAATACTTCGTTACCTTCACTGATGATTACTCAAGATATGGGTTTGTCTATTTGCTTAAACACAAATCCGAGACCTTTAACGTATTTAAGGTCTTTAGGGCTTTAGTGGAAAAGCAAACTGGCAAAGTGATCAAAACCCTTCGATCTGATCGAGGTGGTGAGTATATGTCTGGAGAGTTCGATGACTTTCTTAAAGAAGAAGGTATCGCTTCTCAGCTTACCGCACCTGGCACACCTCAACAAAAAGGAGTGTCAGAGAGAAGAAACCGAACTCTTATGGAGATGGTTAGATCGATGATGAGTTACTCATCACTCCCGCTTTCCTTTTGGGGATATGCCCTCGAAACAGCCGCCTACATTCTGAACCAAGTTCCGTCCAAGACGGTTCCTGGTACTCCTTATGAACGATGGACTGGCCGTAAAGTGAATCTTGGCCGCATCAGAATTTGGGGTTGCCCTGCACACGTGCTGAGGCAAAAGACTAGCAAGTTGGCTAGTAGGTCAGAATTGTGCCTGTTTGTAGGATATCCGAAGGAAACCAAAGGTTTTACTTTCTATAGTCCCGAGGACGATAAGACTTTCGTTAGCACGAATGCTCGTTTCCTTGAGGAGGACTTTATGAAAGATGCGAAACCTAGAAGCAAAATTGTGCTTGAAGAAAAGTTGGGTGAGGAAGCTTCTACCTCATCTGTAAGAACTGTTCTTACCCCAACTGAAACACAACCTAACTCATCAGAATCTCGTCAAGTAGTACTTCGACGTAGTGGGAGGGCTACTCAAAAGCCTGACAGGTACATGTCTTATGGAGACTCTCTTGTAGCCGTCTCCGACATGGATGATCCTGTTTCCTATAGCCAAGCAATGGCTTGTTCTGAATCAAACCTTTGGCTTGACGCCATGAAAGTTGAAATGCACTCGATGTATGTCAACAAAGTCTGGAAACTTGTAGACCTTCCTGAAGGGATTAAACCCGTAGGGTGTAAGTGGATATACAAGAAGAAAAGGGGTCCTGATGGGAACGTCGAGACGTTCAAAGCACGACTTGTGGCAAAGGGTTATACCCAACAAGAAGGGATTGACTATGAAGAAACCTTCTCGCCAGTCGCGATGCTTAAATCCATCCGCATACTCCTATCCATAGCTGCAGCTCTCGACTATGAGATATGGCAAATGGATGTCAAGACAGCCTTTCTGAATGGCAATCTTGACGAGCGCATTTACATGGCTCAACCAGACGGTTTCGTGGATAAAGGTCAAGAGACCAAGGTTTGTGAGTTGCTTAAATCCATTTATGGACTAAAGCAAGCATCTAGGTCATGGAATATTAGATTCGATGAAACTGTAAAGAGCTTCGGCTTTGAACAGTCAATAGATGAGCCTTGTGTTTACAAGTTAATACACGAAGGCAAAGTTGTGTTTCTGGTACTATATGTCGATGATATACTACTCATTGGTAATGACGTGGGTAAGTTATCTGAGGTTAAGGTCTGGCTAGCAAAGCAATTCGATATGAAGGATCTAGGAGAAGCCGCGTACATTCTGGGGATCCAAATCTTTCGAGATAGGAAAAACCGGACCCTGTCGCTCTCTCAAGCATCTTATATTGATAAGGTGATGGATCGCTTCTCGATGCAAGACTGCAAGAGGGGTCAAACACCCTTTAGGCATGGAGTTTCACTCTCTAAGGACCAGTCTCCCAAGACTGCACAAGAGATTGAAGACATGAGGAAAATTCCTTACGCCTCTGCCGTATGAAGCCTTATGTATGCTATGCTTTGCACTAGACCTGACATCTGTTTCGCCGTTGGCGTAGTTAGTCGTTTCCAATCCAACCCTGGACCCGAGCACTGGATTGCTGTTAAGCATGTTCTTAAGTATCTTCGAAGAAATAGGAACTTGATGCTTACATACTCAGGTACTGACCTGACTATGACGGGATATACCGACTCCGATTTTCAAGCGGATAAGGATTCCAGGAAATCCACTTCGGGATCTGTGTTCATCCTTAATGGTGGAGCTGTTGTGTGGAGAAGTATTAAGCAATCTTGCATTGCTGACTCCACAATGGAAGCAGAATATGTGGCTGCTTGTGAAGCATCCAAAGAGGCTGTATGGCTTAAGAAATTCCTTAAGTATTTGGAAGTTGTTCCAAACGTCGACGAGCCCATGACTCTTTATTGTGATAATAGTGGGGCTGTCGCTAACTCAAAGGAACCTAGAAGCCATAAGCGCTCTAAGCATATTGAGAGGAAATACCATTTGATTCGAGAGATCGTGCAGCGCGGAGACGTGGAAGTGAAGAAGATCTCAACGGTGGACAACCTCGCAGATCCATTCACCAAGGCCCTAGCGAACAAGGTCTTCGACCAACATCGTGAGGGATTAGGCATGAAGGACTACACACACCTTCTTTGAGTCAAGTGGGAGTTTGTTGTCAATGGTGCCCACAAGAAGAGTTGTAGTCTTTATTTTGAACATTTGATGTAATAAAGTCTCATGAAGACTCTTGCTTGTAATTGCCTATTCATTCATTAATAAAGTTGAAACGTTCATTCAATCTTCATTGTCTGAAGCTTTATGATAAAACCATAGTCTTTTAGTCCATAAACAAACTTAACAACTTACGAAGAGACAAATGTAGATTTGCATGAACAAACTCTTCGTAGTTTGCTTAAAACGATATATTCGCAATCTTAGGGTCAAAGGACTATTGACCTCAGTATGATTGTTAGAAGAATCTATGATGTCTGGTTATGAGGCATTGAGAGTTAGGAACTCTATAGTTCTTCTAGGTATCTTCCGAAGGTACTGAATTGACCAGTGCACTTCTAGAGACAAGATAAGAACAAACCATTTAACCTCTTATGTCTCGAAGTCACTATGTATGAATTGCATCATGCTTACCTTAATCCTGAAATGAGACATGCCATTTCACACCTTAGTATTCTCATTTGAGAAAGTCAAAGTTCGGACTCACTATGTGATTCCGAACAAGGCCTATTGGTGAAGTACTAAGTTGTGAGTCTGTCATGAGTAACTTTGTGAAGTTCTCATAGATATGGAATTCATGTACAAGATTGCTGAAATGCAATGTATGTCACCTCATGCTTTGTTCCTTGGAGTGTGAATAAATGAACTGGCCAGTGTCCAAATTGAGTCTTGACTCTTTTGGATGAAACAATGTGACTTGTTAGCTCCTCGTCAATACATTGTTTCTAACTTATTCACAAGCGACAAAGGAGTTGAGGAAATAACAGCTAGAAGGGTAAAATGGTAATTTAGTAAATCCTGACTAGCTGATGACATTCATGAAGGGTAAACATAGATAATATTCAGTGGATCCGCTCATCATAATTAGGTCGAATTCTTGAGTAGAAAATAAATTCATTTGAACCGAGAGATTTTCAGTGTCAGCTCTTTAGTGGAGTCAGTTGGCATTAAGCTAAACTTGGAAAAGGTTTGTGAACTTTTGAGTCCAAGTGTTTAGCTAAAGCTTTGTTCATTTGGGTCCATGAGGTCACTGTCACGAATCACATCGATAGGAATAGTTAAACTGGAAGCTAAGTCAAAACAAGAACGAAAATAGTGAAAAGGGTATTTTTGTCTTTTGAGACAAACGATGAAATGAATGTAAATAAATTTTTGACAAGGTCATTTTATGACATGTTTCACTCGGCCATGACTTGATCATTGGGCCTTGTGAATTAATTTCATTTCATAAGAATTTTATTGAAAATTCTTATTGGGCCTTTTTCATGTTGTCATGAACAAATGGAAAAGCTTCTAGAAGCCTTTTCTAGAAGGCCTTGGGCGCCCAACATACCCAACCAAGAGAGTTTATTTTGTGCATTGATGTATGAAGATACTTGCCAAAAGAAAAAGAGGAAACAAATTTCCTTTAGAAGGAAAGTGCATTTTCGGCCAACTAAGAGAGAACAAATGACGAAACAAATCCAAGGACTTGCATGACATGTCATGAACGTCCAACATGGGTAGAAAAGAGGAAATAAGATTTGCTCATGCCTCCCCTATAAATAGAGGCCTCATTCCTCTCATTCTAGTCATCCCACATAATTTAGAGATTGAGAGCTTCTCTCTCTAGACCTTGTGGCCGATCCTCTCTCTCTCCCTCTAGTTATTTTCGGTTTTTGTTTTGGCACCTAGGTCCTCATTTGACCTAGTGGTTTTAGCTCTTCGACTCTGAGACTTGTTCTCGAGTCGTCGTGTTTAAAAGTGCCCACTCACTAATTCCTTTATTTCGAGTGATTTAGTGATAGAAACTTTCGTGGTTGCTCGAGGTGCCGAGGAAAGGAAGAGAGACGTGCTGCGAGGGGAGACGAGCGTTGCAACTTTCCAAAAGCTTCTACAAGGTTCAAGCTTCAAGAAAGGTTAGTAACTTTAATAGCTCATATTAGTTTTTATTTACATGTACATGCTCTTGTCTAGGTTAGTAAAAACTAGTTTTACTTAAAAAGAAAATTTTTAAAATTCCGCCGCTTAACGAAGCGTTAAACTTTTTCTCAAACCCTTGATCGATTCCAACAACCTAAGACCCCTACATGGCGCACTTAACACGCCTACATGGCGCACGTAAGACGCGTAAAGGCGCAACCCGTAAAACGCCTACATGGCGCAACCTAAGACGCCTACATGGCGCACTTAAGATGCCTACATGGCGCACGTAACACGCGTAAAGGCGCAACCCGTAAGACGCCTACATGGCGCAACTTAAGCCGCCTACATGGCGCACTTAAGACGCCTACATGGTGCACGTAAGCCGCGTAAAGGCGCAACCCGTAAGACGCCTACATGGCGCAACCTAAGACGCCTACATGGCGCACTTAAGACGCCTACATGGCGCACGTAAGACGCCTACATGGCGCAACTTAAGACGTCTACATGGCGCAACCTAAGACGCCTACATGGCGCAACCTAGGACGCCTACATGGCGCACTTAAGACGCCTACATGGCGCACGTACGACGCGTAAAGGCGCAACCCGTAAGACGCCTACATGGCACACTTAAGACTCCTACATGGCGCACGTAAGACGCGTAAAGGCGCAACCCGTAAGACGCCTACATGGCGCAACCTAAGATGCCTACATGGCGCACTTAAGATGCCTACATGGCGCACGCAAGACGCCTACATGGCGCAACTTAAGACGCCTACATGGCGCAACCTAAGACGCCTACATGGCGCAACCTAAGACGCCTACATGGCGCACTTAAGACGCCTACATGGCGCACGTAAGACGCGTAAAGGCGCAACCCGTAAGACGCCTACATGGCGCAACCTAAGACGCCTACATGACGCACGTAAGACGCGTAAAGGCGCAACCCGTAAGACGCCTACATGGCGCAACCTAAGCCGCCTACATGGCGCACTTAAGACGCCTACATGGCGCACGTAAGACGCGTAAAGGCGCAACCCGTAAGACGCCTACATGGCTCAACCTAAGACGCCTACATGGCGCACTTAAGACGCCTACATGGCGCACGTAAGACGCGTAAAGGCGCAACCCGTAAGACGCCTACATGGCGCAACCTAAGACGCCTACATGACGCACGTAAGACGCGTAAAGGCGCAACCCGTAAGACGCCTACATGGCGCAACCTAAGACGCCTACATGGCGCACTTAAGACGCCTATATGGCGCACGTAAGACGCGTAAAGGCGCAACCCGTAAGACGCCTACATGGCGCAACCTAAGACGCCTACATGACGCACGTAAGACGTGTAAAGGCGCAACCCGTAAGACGCCTACATGGCGCAACCTAAGACGCCTACATGGCGCACTTAAGACGCCTACATGGCGCACGTAAGACGCGTAAAGGCGAAACCCGTAAGACGCCTACATGGCGCAACCTAAGACGCCTACATGACGCACGTAAGACGCGTAAAGGCGCAACCCGTAAGACGCCTACATGGCGCAACCTAAGCCGCCTACATGGCGCACTTAAGACGCCTACATGGCGCACGTAAGACGCGTAAAGGCGCAACCCGTAAGACGCCTACATGGCGCAACCTAAGACGCCTAGATGGCGCACTTAAGACGCCTACATGGCGCACGTAAGACGCGTAAAGGCGCAACCCGTAAGACGCCTGCATGGCCCAACCTAAGACGCCTACATGGCGCACGTAAGACGCATAAAGGCGCAACCCGTAAGACGCCTACATGGCGCAACCTAAGACCCCTACATGGCGCACTTAACACGCCTACATGGCGCACGTAAGACGCGTAAAGGCGCAACCCGTAAAACGCCTACATGGCGCAACCTAAGACGCCTACATGGCGCACTTAAGATGCCTACATGGCGCACGTAACACGCGTAAAGGCGCAACCCGTAAGACGCCTACATGGCGCAACTTAAGCCGCCTACATGGCGCACTTAAGACGCCTACATGGTGCACGTAAGACGCGTAAAGGCGCAACCCGTAAGACGCCTACATGGCGCAACCTAAGACGCCTACATGGCGCACTTAAGACGCCTACATGGCGCACGTAAGACGCCTACATGGCGCAACTTAAGACGTCTACATGGCGCAACCTAAGACGCCTACATGGCGCAACCTAGGACGCCTACATGGCGCACTTAAGACGCCTACATGGCGCACGTAAGACGCGTAAAGGCGCAACCCGTAAGACGCCTACATGGCACACTTAAGACTCCTACATGGCGCACGTAAGACGCGTAAAGGCGCAACCCGTAAGACGCCTACATGGCGCAACCTAAGACGCCTACATGGCGCACTTAAGATGCCTACATGGCGCACGTAACACGCGTAAAGGCGCAACCCGTAAGACGCCTACATGGCGCAACTTAAGCCGCCTACATGGCGCACTTAAGACGCCTACATGGTGCACGTAAGCCGCGTAAAGGCGCAACCCGTAAGACGCCTACATGGCGCAACCTAAGACGCCTACATGGCGCACTTAAGACGCCTACATGGCGCACGTAAGACGCCTACATGGCGCAACTTAAGACGTCTACATGGCGCAACCTAAGACGCCTACATGGCGCAACCTAGGACGCCTACATGGCGCACTTAAGACGCCTACATGGCGCACGTACGACGCGTAAAGGCGCAACCCGTAAGACGCCTACATGGCACACTTAAGACTCCTACATGGCGCACGTAAGACGCGTAAAGGCGCAACCCGTAAGACGCCTACATGGCGCAACCTAAGATGCCTACATGGCGCACTTAAGATGCCTACATGGCGCACGCAAGACGCCTACATGGCGCAACTTAAGACGCCTACATGGCGCAACCTAAGACGCCTACATGGCGCAACCTAAGACGCCTACATGGCGCACTTAAGACGCCTACATGGCGCACGTAAGACGCGTAAAGGCGCAACCCGTAAGACGCCTACATGGCGCAACCTAAGACGCCTACATGACGCACGTAAGACGCGTAAAGGCGCAACCCGTAAGACGCCTACATGGCGCAACCTAAGCCGCCTACATGGCGCACTTAAGACGCCTACATGGCGCACGTAAGACGCGTAAAGGCGCAACCCGTAAGACGCCTACATGGCTCAACCTAAGACGCCTACATGGCGCACTTAAGACGCCTACATGGCGCACGTAAGACGCGTAAAGGCGCAACCCGTAAGACGCCTACATGGCGCAACCTAAGACGCCTACATGACGCACGTAAGACGCGTAAAGGCGCAACCCGTAAGACGCCTACATGGCGCAACCTAAGACGCCTACATGGCGCACTTAAGACGCCTACATGGCGCACGTAAGACGCGTAAAGGCGCAACCCGTAAGACGCCTACATGGCGCAACCTAAGACGCCTACATGACGCACGTAAGACGCGTAAAGGCGCAACCCGTAAGACGCCTACATGGCGCAACCTAAGACGCCTACATGGCGCACTTAAGACGCCTACATGGCGCACGTAAGACGCGTAAAGGCGAAACCCGTAAGACGCCTACATGGCGCAACCTAAGACGCCTACATGACGCACGTAAGACGCGTAAAGGCGCAACCCGTAAGACGCCTACATGGCGCAACCTAAGCCGCCTACATGGCGCACTTAAGACGCCTACATGGCGCACGTAAGACGCGTAAAGGCGCAACCCGTAAGACGCCTACATGGCGCAATCTAAGACGCCTACATGGCGCACTTAACACGCCTACATGGCGCACGTAAGACGCGTAAAGGCGCAACCCGTAAAACGCCTACATGGCGCAACCTAAGACGCCTACATGGCGCACTTAAGATGCCTACATGGCGCACGTAACACGCGTAAAGGCGCAACCCGTAAGACGCCTACATGGCGCAACTTAAGCCGCCTACATGGCGCACTTAAGACGCCTACATGGTGCACGTAAGCCGCGTAAAGGCGCAACCCGTAAGACGCCTACATGGCGCAACCTAAGACGCCTACATGGCGCACTTAAGACGCCTACATGGCGCACGTAAGACGCCTACATGGCGCAACTTAAGACGTCTACATGGCGCAAACTAAGACGCCTACATGGCGCAACCTAGGACGCCTACATGGCGCACTTAAGACGCCTACATGGCGCACGTACGACGCGTAAAGGCGCAACCCGTAAGACGCCTACATGGCACACTTAAGACTCCTACATGGCGCACGTAAGACGCGTAAAGGCGCAACCCGTAAGACGCCTACATGGCGCAACCTAAGATGCCTACATGGCGCACTTAAGATGCCTACATGGCGCACGCAAGACGCCTACATGGCGCAACTTAAGACGCCTACATGGCGCAACCTAAGACGCCTACATGGCGCAACCTAAGACGCCTACATGGCGCACTTAAGACGCCTACATGGCGCACGTAAGACGCGTAAAGGCGCAACCCGTAAGACGCCTACATGGCGCAACCTAAGACGCCTACATGACGCACGTAAGACGCGTAAAGGCGCAACCCGTAAGACGCCTACATGGCGCAACCTAAGCCGCCTACATGGCGCACTTAAGACGCCTACATGGCGCACGTAAGACGCGTAAAGGCGCAACCCGTAAGACGCCTACATGGCTCAACCTAAGACGCCTACATGGCGCACTTAAGACGCCTACATGGCGCACGTAAGACGCGTAAAGGCGCAACCCGTAAGACGCCTACATGGCGCAACCTAAGACGCCTACATGACGCACGTAAGACGCGTAAAGGCGCAACCCGTAAGACGCCTACATGGCGCAACCTAAGACGCCTACATGGCGCACTTAAGACGCCTACATGGCGCACGTAAGACGCGTAAAGGCGCAACCCGTAAGACGCCTACATGGCGCAACCTAAGACGCCTACATGACGCACGTAAGACGCGTAAAGGCGCAACCCGTAAGACGCCTACATGGCGCAACCTAAGACGCCTACATGGCGCACTTAAGACGCCTACATGGCGCACGTAAGACGCGTAAAGGCGAAACCCGTAAGACGCCTACATGGCGCAACCTAAGACGCCTACATGACGCACGTAAGACGCGTAAAGGCGCAACCCGTAAGACGCCTACATGGCGCAACCTAAGCCGCCTACATGGCGCACTTAAGACGCCTACATGGCGCACGTAAGACGCGTAAAGGCGCAACCCGTAAGACGCCTACATGGCGCAACCTAAGACGCCTAGATGGCGCACTTAAGACGCCTACATGGCGCACGTAAGACGCGTAAAGGCGCAACCCGTAAGACGCCTGCTTGGCCCAACCTAAGACGCCTACATGGCGCACGTAAGACGCATAAAGGCGCAACCCGTAAGACGCCTACATGGCGCAACCTAAGACCCCTACATGGCGCACTTAACACGCCTACATGGCGTACGTAAGACGCGTAAAGGCGCAACCCGTAAAACGCCTACATGGCGCAACCTAAGACGCCTACATGGCGCACTTAAGATGCCTACATGGCGCACGTAACACGCGTAAAGGCGCAACCCGTAAGACGCCTACATGGCGCAACTTAAGCCGCCTACATGGCGCACTTAAGACGCCTACATGGTGCACGTAAGACGCGTAAAGGCGCAACCCGTAAGACGCCTACATGGCGCAACCTAAGACGCCTACATGGCGCACTTAAGACGCCTACATGGCGCACGTAAGACGCCTACATGGCGCAACTTAAGACGTCTACATGGCGCAACCTAAGACGCCTACATGGCGCAACCTAGGACGCCTACATGGCGCACTTAAGACGCCTACATGGCGCACGTAAGACGCGTAAAGGCGCAACCCGTAAGACGCCTACATGGCACACTTAAGACTCCTACATGGCGCACGTAAGACGCGTAAAGGCGCAACCCGTAAGACGCCTACATGGCGCAACCTAAGACGCCTACATGGCGCACTTAAGATGCCTACATGGCGCACGCAAGACGCCTACATGGCGCAACTTAAGACGCCTACATGGCGCAACCTAAGACGCCTACATGGCGCACGTAAGACGCGTAAAGGCGCAACCCGTAAGACGCCTACATGGCGCAACCTAAGACGCCTACATGGCGCACTTAAGACGCCTACATGGCGCACGTAAGACGCGTAAAGGCGCAACCCGTAAGACGCCTACATGGCGCAACCTAAGACGCCTACATGACGCACGTAAGACGCGTAAAGGCGCAACCCGTAAGACGCCTACATGGCGCATCCTAAGCCGCCTACACGGCGCACTTAAGACGCCTACATGGCGCACGTAAGACGCGTAAAGGTGCAACCCGTAAGACGCCTACATGGCTCAACCTAAGACGCCTACATGGCGCACTTAAGACGCCTACATGGCGCACGTAAGACGCGTAAAGGCGCAACCCGTAAGACGCCTACATGGCGCAACCTAAGACGCCTACATGACGCACGTAAGATGCGTAAAGGCGCAACCCGTAAGACGCCTACATGGCGCAACCTAAGACGCCTACATGGCGCACTTAAGACGCCTACATGGCGCACGTAAGACGCCTACATGGCGCAACTTAAGACGTCTACATGGCGCAACCTAAGACGCCTACATGGCGCAACCTAGGACGCCTACATGGCGCACTTAAGACGCCTACATGGCGCACGTAAGACGCGTAAAGGCGCAACCCGTAAGACGCCTACATGGCACACTTAAGACTCCTACATGGCGCACGTAAGACGCGTAAAGGCGCAACCCGTAAGACGCCTACATGGCGCAACCTAAGACGCCTACATGGCGCACTTAAGACGCCTACATGGCGCACGCAAGACGCCTACATGGCGTAACCTAAGACGCCTACATGGCGCACGTAAGACGCGTAAAGGCGCAACCCGTAAGACGCCTACATGGCGCAACCTAAGACGCCTACATGGCGCACTTAAGACGCCTACATGGCGCACGTAAGACGCGTAAAGGCGCAACCCGTAAGACGCCTACATGACGCACGTAAGACGCGTAAAGGCGCAACCCGTAAGACGCCTACAAGGCGCAACCTAAGCCGCCTACATGGCGCACTTAAGACGCCTACATGGCGCACGTAAGACGCGTAAAGGCGCAACTCGTAAGACGCCTACATGGCGCAACCTAAGACGCCTACATGGCGCACTTAAGACGCCTACATGGCGCACGTAAGACGCGTAAAGGCGCAACCCGTAAGACGCCTGCATGGCGCAACCTAAGACGCCTACATGGCGCACGTAAGACGCATAAAGGCGCAACCCGTAAGACGCCTACATGGCGCAACCTAAGACCCCTACATGGCGCACTTAACACGCCTACATGGCGCACGTAAGACGCGTAAAGGCGCAACCCGTAAGACGCCTACATGGCGCAACCTAAGACGCCTACATGGCGCAGTTAAGATGCCTACATGGCGCACGTAACACGCGTAAAGGCGCAACCCGTAAGACGCCTACATGGCGCAACTTAAGCCGCCTACATGGCGCACTTAAGACGCCTACATGGCGCACGTAAGACGCATAAAGGCGCAACCCGTAAGACGCCTACATGGCGCAACCTAAGACGCCTACATGGCGCACTTAAGACGCCTACATGGCGCACGTAAGACGCCTACATGGCGCAACTTAAGACGTCTACATGGCGCAACCTAAGACGCCTACATGGCGCAACCTAGGACGCCTACATGGCGCACTTAAGACGCCTACGTGGCGCACGTAAGACGCGTAAAGGCGCAACCCGTAAGACGCCTACATGGCACACTTAAGACTCCTACATGGCGCACGTAAGACGCGTAAAGGCGCAACCCGTAAGACGCCTACATGGCGCAACCTAAGACGCCTACATGGCGCACTTAAGATGCCTACATGGCGCACGCAAGACGCCTACATGGCGCAACTTAAGACGCCTACATGGCGCAACCTAAGATTCCTACGTGGCGCACGTAAGACGCGTAAAGGCGCAACCCGTAAGACGCCTACATGGCGCAACCTAAGACGCCTACATGACGCACGTAAGACGCGTAAAGGCGCAACCCGTAAGACGCCTACATGGCGCAACCTAAGCCGCCTACATGGCGCACTTAAGACGCCTACATGGCGCAACGTAAGACGCCTACATGGCACAACCTAAGCCGCCTACATGGCGCACTTAAGACGCCTACATGGCGCACGTAAGACGCGTAAAGGCGCAACCCGTAAAACGCCTACATGGCGCAACCTAAGAAGCCTACATGGCGCACGTAAGACGCGTAAAGGCGCAACCCGTAAGATGCCTACATGGCGCACGCAAGACGCCTACATGGCGCAACCTAAGACGCCTACATGGCGCAACCTAAGACGCCTACATGACGCACGTAAGACGCGTAAAGGCGCAACCCGTAAGACGCCTACATGGCACAACCTAAGCCGCCTATATGGCGCACTTAAGACGCCTACATGGCGCACGTAAGACGCGTAAAGGCGCAACCCGGAAGTCGCCTACATGGCGCACTTAAGACGCCTACATGGCGCACGTAAGACGCGTAAAGGCGCAGCCCGTAAGACGCCTGCATGGCGTAACCTAAGACGCCTACATGGCGCACGTAAGACGCATAAAGGCGCAACCCGTAAGACGCCTACATGGCGCAACCTAAGACCCCTACACGGCGCACTTAACACGCCTACATGGCGCACGTAAGACGCGTAAAGGCGCAACCCATAAGACGCCTACATGGCGCAACCTAAGACGCCTACATGGCGCACTTAAGATGCCTACATGGCGCACGTAACACGCGTAAAGGCGCAACCCGTAAGACGCCTACATGGCGCAACCTAAGCCGCCTACATGGCGCACTTAAGACGCCTACATGGCGCACGTAAGACGCGTAAAGACGCAACCCGTAAGACGCCTACATGGCGCAACCTAAGACGCCTACATGGCGCACTAAAGACGCATACATGGCGCACGTAAGACGCGTAAAGGCGCAACCCGTAAGACGCCTACATGGCGCAACCTAAGACGCCTACATGAGGCACGTAAGACGCGTAAAGGCGAAACCCGTAAGACGCCTACATGGCGCAACCTAAGCCGCCTACATGGCGCACTCAAGACGCGTACATGGCGCACGTAAGACGCGTAAAGGCGCAACCCGTAAGACGCCTACATGGCTCAACCTAAGACGCCTACATGGCGCACTTAAGACGCCTACATGGCGCACGTAAGACGCGTAAAGGCGCAACCCGTAAGACGCCTACATGGCGCAACCTAAGACGCCTACATGGCGCACTTAAGACGCCTATATGGCGCACGTAAGACGCCTACATGGCGCAACTTAAGACGTCTACATGGCGCAACCTAAGACGCCTACATGGCGCAACCTAGGACGCCTACATGGCGCACTTAAGACGCCTACATGGCGCACGTAAGACGCGTAAAGGCGCAACCCGTAAGACGCCTACATTGCACACTTAAGACTCCTACATGGCGCACGTAAGACGCGTAAAGGCGCAACCCGTAAGACGCCTACATGGCGCAACCTAAGACGCCTACATGGCGCACTTAAGACGCCTACATGGCGCACGCAAGACGCCTACATGGCGCAACCTAAGACGCCTACATGGTGCACGTAAGACGCGTAAAGGCGCAACCCGTAAGACGCCTACATGGCGCAACCTAAGACGCCTACATGGCGCACTTAAGACGCCTACATGGCGCACGTAAGACGCGTAAAGGCGCAACCCGTAAGACGCCTACATCGCGCAACCTAAGACGCCTACATGACGCACGTAAGACGCGTAAAGGCGCAACCCGTAAGACGCCTACATGGCGCAACCTAAGCCGCCTACATGGCGCACTTAAGACGCCTACATGGCGCACGTAAGACGCGTAAAGGCGCAACCTGTAAGACGCCTACATGGCGCAACCTAAGACGCCTACATGGCGCACTTAAGACGTCTACATGGCGCACGTAAGACGCGTAAAGGCGCAACCCGTAAGTCGCCGGCATGGCGCAACCTAAGACGCCTACATGGCGCACGTAAGACGCATAAAGGCGCAACCCGTAAGACGCCTACATGGCGCAACCTAAGACCCCTACATGGCGCACTTAACACGCCTACATAGCGCACGTAAGACGCGTAAAGGCGCAACCCGTAAGACGCCTACATGGCGCAACCTAAGACGCCTACATGGCGCACTTAAGATGCCTACATGGCGCACGTAACACGCGTAAAGGCGCAACCCGTAAGACGCCTACATGGCGCAACTTAAGCCGCCTACATGGCGCACTTAAGACGCCTACATGGCGCACGAAAGACGCGTAAAGGCGCAACCCGTAAGACGCCTACATGGCGCAACCTAAGACGCCTACATGGCGCACTTAAGACGCCTACATGGCGCACGTAAGACGCCTACATGGCGCACGTAAGACGCGTAAAGGCGCAACCCGTAAGACGCCTGCATGGCACAACCTAAGACGCCTACATGGCGCACGTAAGACGCATAAAGGCGCAACCCGTAAGACGCCTACATGGCGCAACCTAAGACCCCTACATGGCGCACTTAACACGCCTACATGGCGCACGTAAGACGCGTAAAGGCGCAACCCGTAAGACGCCTACATGGCGCAACCTAAGACGCCTACATGGCGCACTTAAGATGCCTACATGGCGCACGTAACACGCGTAAAGGCGCCACCCGTAAGACGCCGGCATGGCGCAACCTAAGACGCCTACATGGCGCACGTAAGACGCATAAAGGCGCAACCCGTAAGACGCCTACATGGCGCAACCTAAGACCCCTACATGGCGCACTTAACACGCCTACATGGCGCACGTAAGACGCGTAAAGGCGCAACCCGTAAGACGCCTACATGGCGCAACCTAAGACGCCTACATGGCGCACTTAAGATGCCTACATGGCGCACGCAAGACGCCTACATGGCGCAACTTAAGACGCCTACATGGCGCAACCTAAGACGCCTACATGGCGCACGTAAGACGCGTAAAGGCGCAACCCGTAAGACGCCTACATGGCGCAACCTAAGACGCCTACATGGCGCACTTAAGACGCGTAAAGGCGCAACCCGTAAGACTCCTACATGGCGCAACCTAAGCCGCCTACATGGCGCACTTAAGACGCCTACATGGCGCACGTAAGACGCGTAAAGGCGCAACCCGTAAGACACCTACATGGCTCAACCTAAGACGCCTACATGGCGCACTTAAGACGCCTACATGGCGCACGTAAGACGCGTAAAGGCGCAACCCGTAAGACGCCTGCATGGCGCAACCTAAGACGCCTACATGGCGCACGTAAGACGCATAAAGGCGCAACCCGTAAGACGCCTACATGGCGCAACCTAAGACCCCTACATGGCGCACTTAACACGCCTACATGGCGCACGTAAGACGCGTAAAGGCGCAACCCGTAAGACGCCTACATGGCGCAACCTAAGACCCCTACATGGCGCACTTAACACGCCTACATGGCGCACGTAAGACGCGTAAAGGCGCAACCCGTAAGACGCCTACATGGCGCAACCTAAGACGCCTACATGGCGCACTTAAGATGCCTACATGGCGCACGTAACACGCGTAAAGGCGCCACCCGTAAGACGCCGGCATGGCGCAACCTAAGACGCCTACATGGCGCACGTAAGACGCATAAAGGCGCAACCCGTAAGACGCCTACATGGCGCAACCTAAGACCCCTACATGGCGCACTTAACACGCCTACATGGCGCACGTAAGACGCGTAAAGGCGCAACCCGTAAGACGCCTACATGGCGCAACCTAAGACGCCTACATGGCGCACTTAAGATGCCTACATGGCGCACGCAAGACGCCTACATGGCGCAACTTAAGACGCCTACATGGCGCAACCTAAGACGCCTACATGGCGCACGTAAGACGCGTAAAGGCGCAACCCGTAAGACGCCTACATGGCGCAACCTAAGACGCCTACATGGCGCACTTAAGACGCGTAAAGGCGCAACCCGTAAGACGCCTACATGGCGCAACCTAAGCCGCCTACATGGCGCACTTAAGACGCCTACATGGCGCACGTAAGACGCGTAAAGGCGCAACCCGTAAGACACCTACATGGCTCAACCTAAGACGCCTACATGGCGCACTTAAGACGCCTACATGGCGCACGTAAGACGCGTAAAGGCGCAACCCGTAAGACGCCTGCATGGCGCAACCTAAGACGCCTACATGGCGCACGTAAGACGCATAAAGGCGCAACCCGTAAGACGCCTACATGGCGCAACCTAAGACCCCTACATGGCGCACTTAACACGCCTACATGGCGCACGTAAGACGCGTAAAGGCGCAACCCGTAAGACGCCTACATGGCGCAACCTAAGACGCCTACATGGCGCACTTAAGATGCCTACATGGCGCACGTAACACGCGTAAAGGCGCAACCCGTAAGACGCCTACATGGCGCAACCTAAGCCGCCTACATGGCGCACTTAAGACGCCTACATGGCGCACGTAAGACGCGTAAAGGCGCAACCCGTAAGACGCCTACATGGCGCAACCTAAGACGCCTACATGGCGCACTTAAGACGCCTACATGGCGCACGTAAGACGCGTAAAGGCGCAACCCGTAAGACGCCTGCATGGCGCAACCTAAGACGCCTACATGGCGCACGTAAGACGCATAAAGGCGCAACCCGTAAGACGCCTACATGGCGCAACCTAAGACCCCTACATGGCGCACTTAACAAGCCTACATGGCGCACGTAAGACGCGTAAAGGCGCAACCCGTAAGACGCCTACATGGCGCAACCTAAGACGCCTACATGGCGCACTTAAGATGCCTACATGGCGCACGTAACACGCGTAAAGGCACAACCCGTAAGACGCCTAAATGGCGCAACCTAAGACGCCTACATGGCGCAACGTAAGACGCCTACATGGCACAACCTAAGACGCCTACATGGCGGACTTAAGACGCGTAAAGGCGCAACCCGTAAGACCCCTACAGGGCGCAACCTAAGACGCCTACATGGCGCACTTAAGACGCCTACATGGCGCACGTAAGACGCGTAAAGGCGCAATCCGTAAGACGCCTACATGGCGCAACCTAAGACGCCTACATGGCGCACTTAAGACGCCTACATGGTGCACGTAAGACGCCTACATGGTGCACTTAAGACGCCTACATGGCGCACGTAAGACGCGTAAAGGCGCAACCCGTAAGACGCCTACATGGCGCAACCTAAGACGCATACATGGCGCACTTAAGACGCCTACATGGCGCACGTAAGACGCCTACATGGCCCAACTTAAGACGCCTACATGGCGCAACCTAAGACCCCTACATGGCGCACTTAACAAGCCTACATGGCGCACGTAAGACGCGTAAAGGCGCAACCCGTAAGACGCGTAAAGGCGCAACCCGTAAGACGCCTACATGGCGCAACCTAAGACGCCTACATGGCGCACTTAAGACGCCTACATGGCGCACGCAAGACGCCTACATGGCGCAACCTAAGACGCCTACATGGTGCACGTAAGACGCGTAAAGGCGCAACCCGTAAGACGCCTACATGGCGCAACCTAAGACGCCTACATGGCGCACTTAAGACGCCTACATGGCGCACGTAAGACGCGTAAAGGCGCAACCCGTAAGACGCCTACATCGCGCAACCTAAGACGCCTACATGACGCACGTAAGACGCGTAAAGGCGCAACCCGTAAGACACCTACATGGCGCAACCTAAGCCGCCTACATGGCGCACTTAAGACGCCTACATGGCGCACGTAAGACGCGTAAAGGCGCAACCTGTAAGACGCCTACATGGCGCAACCTAAGACGCCTACATGGCGCACTTAAGACGTCTACATGGCGCACGTAAGACGCGTAAAGGCGCAACCCGTAAGTCGCCGGCATGGCGCAACCTAAGACGCCTACATGGCGCACGTAAGACGCATAAAGGCGCAACCCGTAAGACGCCTACATGGCGCAACCTAAGACCCCTACATGGCGCACTTAACACGCCTACATAGCGCACGTAAGACGCGTAAAGGCGCAACCCGTAAGACGCCTACATGGCGCAACCTAAGACGCCTACATGGCGCACTTAAGATGCCTACATGGCGCACGTAACACGCGTAAAGGCGCAACCCGTAAGACGCCTACATGGCGCAACTTAAGCCGCCTACATGGCGCACTTAAGACGCCTACATGGCGCACGAAAGACGCGTAAAGGCGCAACCCGTAAGACGCCTACATGGCGCAACCTAAGACGCCTACATGGCGCACTTAAGACGCCTACATGGCGCACGTAAGACGCCTACATGGCGCAACTTAAGACGTCTACATGGCGCAACCTAAGACGCCTACATGGCGCAACCTAGGACGCCTACATGGCGCACTTAAGACGCCTACATGGCGCACATAAGACGCGTAAAGGCGCAACCCGTAAGACGCCTACATGGCACACTTAAGACTCCTACATGGCGCACGTAAGACGCGTAAAGGCGCAACCCGTAAGACGCCTACATGGCGCAACCTAAGACGCCTACATGGCGCACTTAAGATGCCTACATGGCGCACGCAAGACGCCTACATGGCGCAACTTAAGACGCCTACATGGCGCAACCTAAGACGCCTACATGGCGCACGTAAGACGCGTAAAGGCGCAACCCGTAAGACGCCTACATGGCGCAACCTAAGACGCCTACATGGCGCACTTAAGACGCCTACATGGCGCACGTAAGACGCGTAAAGGCGCAACCCGTAAGACGCCTACATGGCGCAACCTAAGACGCCTACATGACGCACGTAAGACGCGTAAAGGCGCAACCCGTAAGACGCCTACATGGCGCAACCTAAGCCGCCTACATGGCGCACTTAAGACGCCTACATGGCGCACGTAAGACGCGTAAAGGCGCAACCCGTAAGACACCTACATGGCTCAACCTAACACGCCTACATGGCGCACTTAAGACGCCTACATGGCGCACGTAAGACGCGTAAAGGCGCAACCCGTAAGACGCCTGCATGGCACAACCTAAGACGCCTACATGGCGCACGTAAGACGCATAAAGGCGCAACCCGTAAGACGCCTACATGGCGCAACCTAAGACCCCTACATGGCGCACTTAACACGCCTACATGGCGCACGTAAGACGCGTAAAGGCGCAACCCGTAAGACGCCTACATGGCGCAACCTAAGACGCCTACATGGCGCACTTAAGATGCCTACATGGCGCACGTAACACGCGTAAAGGCGCCACCCGTAAGACGCCGGCATGGCGCAACCTAAGACGCCTACATGGCGCACGTAAGACGCATAAAGGCGCAACCCGTAAGACGCCTACATGGCGCAACCTAAGACCCCTACATGGCGCACTTAACACGCCTACATGGCGCACGTAAGACGCGTAAAGGCGCAACCCGTAAGACGCCTACATGGCGCAACCTAAGACGCCTACATGGCGCACTTAAGATGCCTACATGGCGCACGCAAGACGCCTACATGGCGCAACTTAAGACGCCTACATGGCGCAACCTAAGACGCCTACATGGCGCACGTAAGACGCGTAAAGGCGCAACCCGTAAGACGCCTACATGGCGCAACCTAAGACGCCTACATGGCGCACTTAAGACGCGTAAAGGCGCAACCCGTAAGACGCCTACATGGCGCAACCTAAGCCGCCTACATGGCGCACTTAAGACGCCTACATGGCGCACGTAAGACGCGTAAAGGCGCAACCCGTAAGACACCTACATGGCTCAACCTAAGACGCCTACATGGCGCACTTAAGACGCCTACATGGCGCACGTAAGACGCGTAAAGGCGCAACCCGTAAGACGCCTGCATGGCGCAACCTAAGACGCCTACATGGCGCACGTAAGACGCATAAAGGCGCAACCCGTAAGACGCCTACATGGCGCAACCTAAGACCCCTACATGGCGCACTTAACACGCCTACATGGCGCACGTAAGACGCGTAAAGGCGCAACCCGTAAGACGCCTACATGGCGCAACCTAAGACGCCTACATGGCGCACTTAAGATGCCTACATGGCGCACGTAACACGCGTAAAGGCGCAACCCGTAAGACGCCTACATGGCGCAACCTAAGCCGCCTACATGGCGCACTTAAGACGCCTACATGGCGCACGTAAGACGCGTAAAGGCGCAACCCGTAAGACGCCTACATGGCGCAACCTAAGACGCCTACATGGCGCACTTAAGACGCCTACATGGCGCACGTAAGACGCGTAAAGGCGCAACCCGTAAGACGCCTGCATGGCGCAACCTAAGACGCCTACATGGCGCACGTAAGACGCATAAAGGCGCAACCCGTAAGACGCCTACATGGCGCAACCTAAGACCCCTACATGGCGCACTTAACAAGCCTACATGGCGCACGTAAGACGCGTAAAGGCGCAACCCGTAAGACGCCTACATGGCGCAACCTAAGACGCCTACATGGCGCACTTAAGATGCCTACATGGCGCACGTAACACGCGTAAAGGCACAACCCGTAAGACGCCTAAATGGCGCAACCTAAGACGCCTACATGGCGCAACGTAAGACGCCTACATGGCACAACCTAAGACGCCTACATGGCGGACTTAAGACGCGTAAAGGCGCAACCCGTAAGACCCCTACAGGGCGCAACCTAAGACGCCTACATGGCGCACTTAAGACGCCTACATGGCGCACGTAAGACGCGTAAAGGCGCAATCCATAAGACGCCTACATGGCGCAACCTAAGACGCCTACATGGCGCACTTAAGACGCCTACATGGTGCACGTAAGACGCCTACATGGTGCACTTAAGACGCCTACATGGCGCACGTAAGACGCGTAAAGGCGCAACCCGTAAGACGCCTACATGGCGCAACCTAAGACGCATACATGGCGCACTTAAGACGCCTACATGGCCCACGTAAGACGCCTACATGGCCCAACTTAAGACGCCTACATGGCGCAACCTAAGACCCCTACATGGCGCACTTAACAAGCCTACATGGCGCACGTAAGACGCGTAAAGGCGCAACCCGTAAGACGCCTACATGGCGCAACCTAAGACGCCTACATGGCGCACTTAAGAGGCCTACATGGCGCACGTAAGACGCGTAAAGGCGCAACCCGTAAGACGCCTACATGGCACACTTAAGACTCCTACATGGCGCACGTAAGACGCGTAAAGGCGCAACCCGTAAGACGCCTACATGGCGCAACCTAAGACGCCTACATGGCGCACTTAACACGCCTACATGGCGCACGCAACACGCCTACATGGTGCAACTTAAGACGCCTACATGGCGCAACCTAAGACGCCTACATGGCGCACGTAAGACGCGTAAAGGCGCAACCCGTAAGACGCCTACATGGCGCAACCTAAGACGCCTACATGGCGCACTTAAGACGCCTACATGGCGCACGTAAGACGCGTAAAGGCGCAACCCGTAAGACGCCTACATGGCGCAACCTAAGAAGCCTACATGGCGCACGTAAGACGCGTAAAGGCGCAACCCGTAAGATGCCTACATGGCGCACGCAAGACGCCTACATGGTGCAACTTAAGACTACTACATGGCGCAACCTAAGACGCCTACATGGCGCAACCTAAGACGCCTACATGACGCACGTAAGACGCGTAAAGGCGCAACCCGTAAGACGCCTACATGGCACAACCTAAGCCGCCTATATGGCGCACTTAAGACGCCTACATGGCGCACGTAAGACGCGTAAAGGCGCAACCCGGAAGTCGCCTACATGGCGCAACCTAAGACGCCTACATGGCGCACTTAAGACGCCTACATGGCGCACGTAAGACGCGTAAAGGCGCAACCCGTAAGACGCCTGCATGGCGTAACCTAAGACGCCTACATGGCGCACGTAAGACCCATAAAGGCGCAACCCGTAAGACGCCTACATGGCGCAACCTAAGACCCCTACACGGCGCACTTAACACGCCTACATGGCGCACGTAAGACGCGTAAAGGCGCAACCCGTAAGACGCCTACATGGCGCAACCTAAGACGCCTACATGGCGCACTTAAGATGCCTACATGGCGCACGTAACACGCGTAAAGGCGCAACCCGTAAGACGCCTACATGGCGCAACCTAAGCCGCCTACATGGCGCACTTAAGACGCCTACATGGCGCACGTAAGACGCGTAAAGGCGCAACCCGTAAGACGCCTACATGGCGCAACCTAAGACGCCTACATGGCGCACTTAAGACGCATACATGGCGCACGTAAGACGCGTAAAGGCGCAACCCGTAAGACGCCTACATGGCGCAACCTAAGACGCCTACATGACGCACGTAAGACGCGTAAAGGCGCAACCCGTAAGACGCCTACATGGCGCAACCTAAGCCGCCTACATGGCGCACTTAAGACGCCTACATGGCGCACGTAAGACGCGTAAAGGCGCAACCCGTAAGACGCCTACATGGCGCAATCTAAGACGCCTACATGGCGCACTTAAGATGCCTACATGGCGCACGTAAGACGCGTAAAGGCGCAACCCGTAAGACGCCTGCATGGCGCAACCTAAGACGCCTACATGGCGCACGTAAGACGCATAAAGGCGCAACCCGTAAGACGCCTACATGGCGCAACCTAAGACCCCTACATGGCGCACGTAAGACGCGTAAAGGCGCAACCCGTAAGATGCCTACATGGCGCACGCAAGACGCCTACATGGCGCAACTTAAGACTCCTACATGGCGCAACCTAAGACGCCTACATGGCGCACGTAAGACGCATAAAGGCGAAACTCGTAAGACGCCTACATGGCGCAACCTAAGACGCCTACATGACGCACGTAAGACGCGTAAAGGCGCAACCCGTAAGACGCCTACATGGCACAACCTAAGCCGCCTATATGGCGCACTTAAGACGCCTACATGGCGCACGTAAGACGCGTAAAGGCGCAACCCATAAGTCGCCTACATGGCGCAACCTAAGACGCCTACATGGCGCACTTAAGACGCCTACATGGCGCACGTAAGACGCGTAAAGGCGCAACCCGTAAGACGCCTACATGGCGCAACCTAAGACCCCTACACGGCGCACTTAACACGCCTACATGGCGCACGTAAGACGCGTTAAGGCGCAACCCGTAAGACACCTACATGGCGCAACCTAAGACGCCTACATGGCGCACTTAAGATGCCTACATGACGCACGTAACACGCGTAAAGGCGCAACCCGTAAGACGCCTACATGGCGCAACCTAAGCCGCCTACATGGCGCACTTAAGACGCCTACATGGCGCACGTAAGACGCGTAAAGGTGCAACCCGTAAGACGCCTACATGGCGCAACCTAAGACGCCTACATGGCGCACTTAAGATGCATACATGGCGCACGTAAGACGCGTAAATGCGCAACCCGTAAGACGCCTACATGGCGCAACCTAAGACGCCTACACGACGCACGTAAGACGCGTAAAGGCGCAACCCGTAAGACGCCTACATGGCGCAACCTAAGCCGCCTACATCGCGCACTTAAGACGCCTACATGGCGCACGTAAGACGCGTAAAGGCGCAACCCGTAAGACGCCTACATGGCGCAACCTAAGACGCCTACATGGCGCACTTAAGACGCCTACATGGCGCACGTAAGACGCGTAAAGGCGCAACCCGTAAGACGCCTGCATGGCGCAACCTAAGACGCCTACATGGCGCACGTAAGACGCATAAAGGCGCAACCCGTAAGACGCCTACATGGCGCAACCTAAGACCCCTACATGGCGCACTTAACACGCCTACGAGGCGCAACCCGTAAGACACCTACAGGGCGCAACCTAAGACGCCTACATGGCGCACTTAAGACGCCTACATGGCGCACGTAAAACGCGTAAAGGCGCAACCCGTAAAACGCCTACATGGCGCAACCTAAGACGCCTACATGGCGCACTTAAGACGCCTACATGGTGCACGTAAGACGCCTACATGGTGCACTTAAGACGCTTACATGGCGCACGTAAGACGCGTAAAGGCGCAACCCGTAAGACGCCTACATGGCGCAACCTAAGACGCCTACATGGCGCACTTAAGACGCCTACATGGCGCACGTAAGACACCTACATGGCGCAACTTAAGACGTCTACATGGCGCAACCTAAGACGCCTACATGGCGCAACCTAAGACGCCTACATGGCGCACTTAAGACGCCTACATGGCGCACGCAAGACGCCTACATGGCGCAACTTAAGACGCCTACATGGCGCAACCTAAGACGCCTACATGGCGCAACCCGTAAGCCGCCTACATGGCGCACTTAAGACGCCTACATGGCGCACGTAAGACGCGTAAAGGCGCAACCCGTAAGACGCTTACATGGCGCAACCTAAGACGCCTACATGGCGCACTTACGACGCCTACATGGCGCACGTAAGACGCGTAAAGGCGCAACCCGTAAGACGCCTGCATGGCGCAACCTAAGACGCCTACATGGCTCACGTAAGACGCATAAAGGCGCAACCCGTAAGACGCCTACATGGCGCAACCTAAGACCCCTACATGGCGCACTTAACACGCCTACATGGCGCACGTAAGACGCGTAAAGGCGCAACCCGTAAGACGCCTACATGGCGCAACCTAAGACGCCTACATGGCGCACTTAAGATGCCTACATGGCGCACGTAACACGCGTAAAGGCGCAACCCGTAAGACGCCTAAATGGCGCAACCTAAGACGCCTACATGGCGCACGTAAGACGCGTAAAGGTGCGACCCGTAAGACGCCTACATGGCGCAACCTAAGACGCCTACATGGCGCAATTAAGACGCCTACATGGCGCACTTAAGACGCCTACATGGCGCAACCTAAGAAGCCTACATGGCGCAACGTAAGACGCCTACATGGCGCAACCTAAGACGTCTACAGGGCGCAACCTAAGACGCCTACATGGCGCACTTAAGACGCCTACATGGCGCACGTAAGACGCGTAAAGGCGCAACCCGTACGACGCCTACATGGCGCAACCTAAGACGCCTACATGGTGCACGTAAGACGCCTACATGGCGCAACTTAAGACGTCTACATGGCGCAACCTAAGACGCCTACATGGCGCAACCTAGGACGCCTACATGGCGCACTTAAGACGCCTACATGGCGCACGTAAGACGCGTAAAGGCGCAACCCGTAAGACGCCTACATGGCACACTTAAGACTCCTACATGGCGCACGTAAGACGCGTAAAGGCGCAACCCGTAAGACGCCTACATGGCGCACTTAAGACGCCTACATGGCGCACTTAAGACGCCTACATGGTGCACGTAAGACGCCTACATGGTGCACTTAAGACGCCTACATGGCGCACGTAAGACGCGTAAAGGCGCAACCCGTAAGACGCCTACATGGCGCAACCTAAGACGCCTACATGGCGCACTTAAGACGCCTACATGGCGCACGTAAGATGCCTACATGGCGCAACTTAAGACGTCTACATGGCGCAACCTAAGACGCCTACATGGCGCAACCTAGGATGCCTACATGGCGCACTTAAGACGCCTACATGGCGCACGTAAGACGCGTAAAGGCGCAACCCGTAAGACCCCTACATGGCACACTTAAGACTCCTACATGGCGCACGTAAGACGCGTAAAGGCGCAACCCGTAAGACGCCTACATGGCGCAACCTAAGACGCCTACATGGCGCACTTAAGACGCCTACATGGCGCACGCAAGATGCCTACATGGCGCAACTTAAGACGCCTACATGGCGCAACCTAAGACGCCTACATGGCGCACGAAAGACGCGTAAAGGCGCAACCCGTAAGACGCCTACATGGCGCAACCTAAGACGCCTACATGGCGCACTTAAGACGCCTACATGGCGCACGTAAGACGCGTAAAGGCGCAACCCGTTAGACGCCTACATGGCGCAACCTAAGAAGCCTACATGGCGCACGTAAGACGCGTAAAGGCGCAACCCGTAAGATGCCTACATGGCGAACGCAAGACGCCTACATGGCATAACTTAAGACTCCTACATGGCGCAACCTAAGACGCCTACATGGCGCACGTAAGACGCATAAAGGCGAAACTCGTAAGACGCCTACATGGCGCAACCTAAGACGCCTACATGACGCACGTAAGACGTGTAAAGGCGCAACCCGTAAGACGCCTACATGGCACAACCTAAGCCGCCTACATGGCGCACTTAAGACGCGTAAAGGCGCAACCCGTAAGACGCCTACATGGCGCAACCTAAGTCGCCTACATGGCGCACTTAAGACGCCTACATGGCGCACGTAAGACGCGTAAAGGCGCAACCCGTAAGACGCCTGCATGGCGTAACCTAAGACGCCTACATGGCGCACGTAAGACGCATAAAGGCGCAACCCGTAAGACGCCTACATGGCGCAACCTAAGACCCCTACACGGCGCACTTAACACGCCTACATGGCGCACGTAAGACGCGTAAAGGCGCAACCCGTAAGACGCCTACATGGCGCAACCTAAGACGCCTACATAGCGCACTTAAGATGCCTACATGGCGCACGTAACACGCGTAAAGGCGCAACCCGTAAGACGCCTACATGGCGCAACCTAAGCCGCCTACATGGCGCACTTAAGACGCCTACATGGCGCACGTAAGACGCGTAAAGGCGCAACCCGTAAGACGCCTACATGGCGCAACCTAAGACGCCTACATGGCGCACTTAAGACGCCTACATGGCGCACGTAAGACGCGTAAAGGTGCAACCCGTAAGACGCCTGCATGGCGCAACCTAAGACGCCTACATGGCGCAACCTAAGACGCCTACATGGCGCAACCTAAGACGCCTACATGGCGCAACCTAAGACGCCTACATGGCGCAACCTAAGACGCCTGCATGGCGCACGTAAGACGCATAAAGGCGCAACCCGTAAGACGCCTACATGGCGCAACCTAAGACCCCTACATGGCGCACTTAACATGCCTACATGGCACGTAAGACGCGTAAAGGCGCAACCCGTAAGACGCCGACATGGCGCAACCTAAGCCGCCTACATGGCGCACTTAAGACGCCTACATGGCGCACGTAAGACGCGTAAAGGCGCAACCCGTAAGACGCCTACATGGCGCAACCTAAGACGCCTACATGGCGCACTTAAGACGCCTACATGGCGCACGTAAGACGCGTAAAGGTGCAACCCGTAAGACGCCTGCATGGCGCAACCTAAGACGCCTACATGGCGCAACCTAAGACGCCTACATGGCGCAACCTAAGACGCCTACATGGCGCAACCTAAGACGCCTACATGGCGCAACCTAAGACGCCTGCATGGCGCACGTAAGACGCATAAAGGCGCAACCCGTAAGACGCCTACATGGCGCAACCTAAGACCCCTACATGGCGCACTTAACACGCCTACATGGCACGTAAGACGCGTAAAGGCGCAACCCGTAAGACGCCTACATGGCGCAACCTAAGACGCCTACATGGCGCACTTAAGATGCCTACATGGCGCACGTAACACGCGTAAAGGCGCAACCCGTAAGACGCCTAAATGGCGCAACCTAAGACGCCTACATGGCGCACGTAAGACGCGTAAAGGTGCGACCCGTAAGGCGCCTACATGGCGCAACCTAAGACGCCTACATGGCGCAATTAAGACGCCTACATGGCGCACTTAAGACGGCTACATGGCGCAACCTAAGACGCCTACATGGCGCAACGTAAGACGCCTACATGGCGCAACCTAAGTCGCCTACATGGCGCACGTAAGACGCGTAAAGGCGCAACCCGTAAGACACCTACAGGGCGCAACCTAAGACGCCTACATGGCGCACTTAAGACGCCTACATGGCGCACGTAAGACGCGTAAAGGCGCAACCCGTAAAACGCCTACATGGCGCAACCTAAGACTCCTACATGGCGCACTTAAGACGCCTACATGGTGCACGTAAGACGCCTACATGGTGCACTTAAGACGCCTACATGGCGCACGTAAGACGCGTAAAGGCGCAACCCGTAAGACGCCTACATGGCGCAACCTAAGACGCCTACATGGCGCACTTAAGACGCCTACATGGCGCACGTAAGACGCCTACATGGCGCAACTTAAGACATCTACATGGCGCAACCTAAGACGCCTACATGGCGCAACCTAGGACGCCTACATGGCGCACTTAAGACGCCTACATGGCGCACGTAAGACGCGTAAAGGCGCAACCCGTAAGACGCCTACATGGCACACTTAAGACTCCTACATGGCGCACGTAAGACGCGTAAAGGCGCAACCCGTAAGACGCCTACATGGCGCAACCTAAGACGCCTACATGGCGCACTTAAGACGCCTACATGGCGCACGCAAGACGCCTACATGGCGCAACTTAAGACGCCTACATGGCGCAACCTAAGACGCCTACATGGCGCACGTAAGACGCGTAAAGGCGCAACCCGTAAGACGCCTACATGGCGCAACCTAAGACGCCTACATGGCGCACTTAAGACGCCTACATGGTGCACGTAAGACGCCTACATGGTGCACTTAAGACGCCTACATGGCGCACGTAAGACGCGTAAAGGCGCAACCCGTAAGACGCCTACATGGCGCAACCTAAGACGCCTACATGGCGCACTTAAGACGCCTACATGGCGCACTTAAGACGGCTACATGGCGCAACGTAAGACGCCTACATGGCGCAACGTAAGACGCCTACATGGCGCAACCTAAGACACCTACATGGCGCACGTAAGACGCGTAAAGGCGCAACCCGTAAGACACCTACAGGGCGCAACCTAAGACGCCTACATGGCGCACTTAAGACGCATACATGGCGCACGTAAGACGCGTAAAGGTGCAACCCGTAAGACGCCTACATGGCGCAACCTAAGACGCCTACATGGCGCACTTAAGACGCCTACATGGTGCACGTAAGACGCCTACATGGTGCACTTAAGACGTCTACATGGCGCACGTAAGACGCGTAAAGGCGCAACCCGTAAGACGCCTACATGGCGCAACCTAAGACGCCTACATGGAGCACTTAAGACGCCTACATGGCGCACGCAAGACGCCTACATGGCGCACGTAAGACGCGTAAAGGCGCAACCCGTAAGACGCCTACATGGCGCAACCTAAGACGCCTACATGGCGCACTTAAGACGCCTACATGGCGCACGTAAGACGCGTAAAGGCGCAACCCGTAAGACGCCTACATGGTGCAACCAAAGACGCGTACATGGCGCACGTAAGACGCGGAAAGGCGCAACCCGTAAGACGCCTACATGGCGCAACCTAAGACCCCTACACGGCGCACTTAACACGCCTACATGGCGCACGTAAGACGCGTAAAGGCGCAACCCGTAGGACGCCTACATGGCGCAACCTAAGACGCCTACATAGCGCACTTAAGATGCCTACATGGCGCACGTAACACGCGTATAGGCGCAACCCGTAAGACGCCTACATGGCGCAACCTAAGCCGCCTACATGGCGCACTTAAGACGCCTACATGGCGAACGTAAGACGCGTAAAGGCGCAACCCGTAAGACGCCTACATGGCGCAACCTAAGACGCCTACATGGCGCACTTAAGACGCCTACATGGCGCACGTAAGACGCGTAAAGGTGCAACCCGTAAGACGCATGCATGGCGCAACCTAAGACGCCTACATGGCGCACGTAAGACGCATAAAGGCGCAACCCGTAAGACGCCAACATGGCGCAACCTAAGACCCCTACATGGCGCACTTAACACGCCTACATGGCACGTAAGACGCGTAAAGGCGCAACCCGTAAGACGCCTACATGGCGCAACCTAAGACGCCTACATGGCGCATGTTGTCGCTGTTTTTCGGACAACGATTTAGGAGTCGCAGACGGTTAGACCCAAGGCCGGACCAAGTGGTCTCGTCTTGACTCGAGCGTGTCGGGCTTGGTATCCCAAGCCGTCCCTTAGCTGTAGGTGATCTCTGTCTCGTCCAAGCACCTGAAAAGTAAGCAAAGAAGGTGTGAACTACAAAGGGGAAACAGGGGGGGTGCCCCTGTTTACCTCTCCGACGCTCAACATTAGTGTGATTGAGGTGGAGTATAGAGGTTTTAGGGGTGTTTAGAGGCCAAAGCTTGAGAGAAACGAGCGAGGTACGAATTCGGCAGCGTTTCAGTGCTCAAGAATGGATTACCTGGACCAAGGGGGGTGCCTTGGTATTTATAGGCAGCCAAGGGGTGGTTTGAAGACCCCTTGGCCGAGTGAGAATGCTTGGGTCGGCATTAGAGGAGGCTGGGTCGGCCAATGGCCGAGTGAACATGGTGGTGAGGTTCACTCGGCCATTGGCCGAGTGAAGGTCTTGGGCCGGCTGAGGTTCACTCGGCCATTGGCCGAGTGAACTGCTGGAAGGTTCACTCGGCCAATGGCCGAGTGAACTGCTGAGGCAGCAGGGAGGTTCACTCGGCCATTGGCCGAGTGAACTGCTGGAAGGTTCACTCGGCCAATGGCCGAGTGAACTGCCTTGGCGGCTGGAGGGTTCACTCGGCCATTGGCCGAGTGAACTGCTGGAAGGTTCACTCGGCCAATGGCCGAGTGAACTGCCTTGGTGGCTGAGGGGTTCACTCGGCCATTGGCCGAGTGAACTGCGGGAAGGTTCACTCGGCCAATGGCCGAGTGAACTGCCTTGGCGGCTGGAGGGTTCACTCGGCCATTGGCCGAGTGAACTGCTGGAAGGTTCACTCGGCCAATGGCCGAGTGAACTGCCTTGGTGGCTGAGGGGTTCACTCGGCCATTGGCCGAGTGAACTGTCCAATGGCCGAGTGAGCCATTTGACCCAGCCAATGGCCGAGTGAGCCATTGACTCGGCCCATGGCTGGGCTTTGACTTGGCCATTGGTTTGGGCCGGCTCCTGGTTGAGTCAGGGTTCCGCCGCCCAAGACCTCGTACAGCCATGTGGGTCGAAGAGATGCCCTTGTTCCCGTTGGCCCTAGACGGGCCAACAACAGCGCACTTAAGATGCCTACATGGCGCACGTAACACGCGTAAAGGCGCAACCCGTAAGACGCCTAAATGGCGCAACCTAAGACGCCTACATGGCGCACGTAAGACGCGTAAAGGTGCGACCCGTAAGGCGCCTACATGGCGCAACCTAAGACGCCTACATGGCGCAATTAAGACGCCTACATGGCGCACTTAAGACGGCTACATGGCGCAACCTAAGACGCCTACATGGCGCAACGTAAGACGTCTACATGGCGCAACCTAAGACGCCTACATGGCGCACGTAAGACGCGTAAAGGCGCAACCCGTAAGACACCTACAGGGCGCAACCTAAGACGCCTACATGGCGCACTTAAGACGCCTACATGGCGCACGTAAGAAGCGTAAAGGCGCAACCCGTAAAACGCCTACATGGCGCAATATAAGACGCCTACATGGCGCACTTAAGACGCCTACATGGTGCACGTAAGACGCCTACATGGTGCACTTAAGACGCCTACATGGCGCACGTAAGACGCGTAAAGGCGCAACCCGTAAGACGCCGACATGGCGCAACCTAAGACGCCTACATGGCGCACTTAAGACGCCTACATGGCGCACGTAAGACGCCTACATGGCGCAACTTAAGACGTCTACATGGCGCAACCTAAGACGCCTACATGGCGCAACCTAGGACGCCTACATGGCGCACTTAAGACGCCTACATGGCGCAGGTAAGACGCGTAAAGGCGCAACCCGTAAGACGCCTACATGGCACACTTAAGACTCCTACATGGCGCACGTAAGACGCGTAAAAGCGCAACCCGTAAGACGCCTACATGGCGCAACCTAAGACGCCTACATGGCGCACTTAAGACGCCTACATGGCGCACGCAAGACGCCTACATGGCGCAACTTAAGACGCCTACATGGCGCAACCTAAGACGCCTACATGGCGCAACATAAGACGCCTACATGGCGCACTTAAGACGCCTACATGGTGCACGTAAGACGCCTACATGGTGCACTTAAGACGCCTACATGGCGCACGTAAGACGTGTAAAGGCGCAACCCGTAAGACGCCTACATGGCGCAACCTAAGACGCCTACATGGCGCACTTAAGACGCCTACATGGCGCACGTAAGACGCGTAAAGGCGCAACCCGTAAGACGCCTACATGGCACACTTAAGACTCCTACATGGCGCACGTAAGACGCGTAAAGGCGCAACCCGTAAGACGCCTACATGGCGCAACCTAAGACGCCTACATGGCGCACTTAAGACGCCTACATGGCGCACTTAAGACGGCTACATGGCGCAACGTAAGACGCCTACATGGCGCAACGTAAGACGCCTACATGGCGCAACCTAAGACGCCTACATGGCGCACGTAAGACGCGTAAAGGCGCAACCCGTAAGACACCTACAGGGCGCAACCTAAGACGCCTACATGGCGCACTTAAGACGCATACATGGCGCACGTAAGACGCGTAAAGGTGCAACCCGTAAGACGCCTACATGGCGCAACCTAAGACGCCTACATGGCGCACTTAAGACGCCTACATGGTGCACGTAAGACGCCTACATGGTGCACTTAAGACGTCTACATGGTGCACGTAAGACGCGTAAAGGCGCAACCCGTAAGACGCCTACATGGCGCAACCTAAGACGCCTACATGGAGCACTTAAGTCGCCTACATGGCGCACGCAAGACGCCTACATGGCGCACGTAAGACGCGTAAAGGCGCAACCCGTAAGACGCCTACATGGCGCAGCCTAAGACGCCTACATGGCGCACTTAAGACGCCTACATGGCGCACGTAAGACGCGTAAAGGCGCAACCCGTAAGACGCCTACATGGTGCAACCAAAGACGCGTACATGGCGCACGTAAGACGCGGAAAGGCGCAACCCGTAAGACGCCTACATGGCGCAACCTAAGACCCCTACACGGCGCACTTAACACGCCTACATGGCGCACGTAAGACGCCTACATGGCGCACTTAAGACGCCTACATGGTGCACGTAAGACGCCTACATGGTGCACTTAAGACGCCTACATGGCGCACGTAAGACGCGTAAAGGCACAACCCGTAAGACGCCGACATGGCGCAACCTAAGACGCCTACATGGCGCACTTAAGACGCCTACATGGCGCACGTAAGACGCCTACATGGCGCAACTTAAGACGTCTACATGGCGCAACCTAAGACGCCTACATGGCGCAACCTAGGACGCCTACATGGCGCACTTAATACGCCTACATGGCGCACGTAAGACGCGTAAAGGCGCAACCCGTAAGACGCCTACATGGCACACTTAAGACTCCTACATGGCGCACGTAAGACGCGTAAAGGCGCAACCCGTAAGACGCCTACATGGCGCAACCTAAGACGCCTAAATGGCGCACTTAAGACGCCTACATGGCGCACGCAAGACGCCTACATGGCGCAACTTAAGACGCCTACATGGCGCAACCTAAGACGCCTACGTGGCGCAACATAAGACGCCTACATGGCGCACTTAAGACGCCTACATGGTGCACGTAAGACGCCTACATGGTGCACTTAAGACGCCTACATGGCGCACGTAAGACGCGTAAAGGCGCAACCCGTAAGACGCCTACATGGCGCAACCTAAGACGCCTACATGGCGCACTTAAGACGCCTACATGGCGCACGTAAGACGCCTACATGGCGCAACTTAAGACGTCTACATGGCGCAACCTAAGACGCCTACATGGCGCAACCTAGGACGCCTACATGGCGCACTTAAGACGCCTACATGGCGCACGTAAGACGCGTAAAGGCGCAACCCGTAAGACGCCTACATGGCACACTTAAGACTCCTACATGGCGCGCGTAAGACGCGTAAAGGCGCAACCCGTAAGACGCCTACATGGCGCAACCTAAGACGCCTACATGGCGCACTTAAGACGCCTACATGGCGCACGCAAGACGCCTACATGGCGCAACTTAAGACGCCTACATGGCGCAACCTAAGACGCCTACATGGCGCACGTAAGACGCGTAAAGGCGCAACCCGTAAGACGCCTACATGGCGCAACCTAAGACGCCTACATGGCGCACTTAAGACGCCTACATGGTGCACGTAAGACGCCTACATGGTGCACTTAAGACGCCTACATGGCGCACGTAAGACGCGTAAAGGCGCAACCCGTAAGACGCCTACATGGCGCAACCTAAGACGCCTACATGGCGCACTTAAGACGCCTACATGGCGCACTTAAGACGGCTACATGGCGCAACGTAAGACGCCTACATGGCGCAACGTAAGACGCCTACATGGCGCAACCTAAGACGCCTACATGGCGCACGTAAGACGCGTAAAGGCGCAACCCGTAAGACACCTACAGGGCGCAACCTAAGACGCCTACATGGCGCACTTAAGACGCATACATGGCGCACGTAAGACGCGTAAAGGTGCAACCCGTAAGACGCCTACATGGCGCAACCTAAGACGCCTACATGGCGCACTTAAGACGCCTACATGGTGCACGTAAGACGCCTACATGGTGCACTTAAGACGTCTACATGGTGCACGTAAGACGCGTAAAGGCGCAACCCGTAAGACGCCTACATGGCGCAACCTAAGACGCCTACATGGAGCACTTAAGTCGCCTACATGGCGCACGCAAGACGCCTACATGGCGCACGTAAGACGCGTAAAGGCGCAACCCGTAAGACGCCTACATGGCGCAACCTAAGACGCCTACATGGCGCACTTAAGACGCCTACATGGCGCACGTAAGACGCGTAAAGGCGCAACCCGTAAGACGCCTACATGGTGCAACCAAAGACGCGTACATGGCGCACGTAAGACGCGGAAAGGCGCAACCCGTAAGACGCCTACATGGCGCAACCTAAGACCCCTACACGGCGCACTTAACACGCCTACATGGCGCACGTAAGACGCGTAAAGGCGCAATCCGTAAGACGCCTACATGGCGCAACCTAAGACGCCTACATAGCGCACTTAAGATGCCTACATGGCGCACGTAACACGCGTATAGGCGTAACCCGTAAGACGCCTACATGGCGCAACCTAAGCCGCCTACATGGCGCACTTAAGACGCCTACATGGCGAACGTAAGACGCGTAAAGGCGCAACCCGTAAGACGCCTACATGGCGCAACCTAAGACGCCTACATGGCGCACTTAAGACGCCTACATGGCGCACGTAAGACGCGTAAAGGTGCAACCCGTAAGACGCCTGCATGGAGCAACCTAAGACGCCTACATGGAGCACTTAAGTCGCCTACATGGCGCACGCAAGACGCCTACATGGCGCACGTAAGACGCGTAAAGGCGCAACCCGTAAGACGCCTACATGGCGCAACCTAAGACGCCTACATGGCGCACTTAAGACGCCTACATGGCGCACGTAAGACGCGTAAAGGCGCAACCCGTAAGACGCCTACATGGTGCAACCAAAGACGCGTACATGGCGCACGTAAGACGCGGAAAGGCGCAACCCGTAAGACGCCTACATGGCGCAACCTAAGACCCCTACACGGCGCACTTAACACGCCTACATGGCGCACGTAAGACGCCTACATGGCGCACTTAAGACGCCTACATGGTGCACGTAAGACGCCTACATGGTGCACTTAAGACGCCTACATGGCGCACGTAAGACGCGTAAAGGCACAACCCGTAAGACGCCGACATGGCGCAACCTAAGACGCCTACATGGCGCACTTAAGACGCCTACATGGCGCACGTAAGACGCCTACATGGCGCAACTTAAGACGTCTACATGGCGCAACCTAAGACGCCTACATGGCGCAACCTAGGACGCCTACATGGCGCACTTAATACGCCTACATGGCGCACGTAAGACGCGTAAAGGCGCAACCCGTAAGACGCCTACATGGCACACTTAAGACTCCTACATGGCGCACGTAAGACGCGTAAAGGCGCAACCCGTAAGACGCCTACATGGCGCAACCTAAGACGCCTAAATGGCGCACTTAAGACGCCTACATGGCGCACGCAAGACGCCTACATGGCGCAACTTAAGACGCCTACATGGCGCAACCTAAGACGCCTACATGGCGCAACATAAGACGCCTACATGGCGCACTTAAGACGCCTACATGGTGCACGTAAGACGCCTACATGGTGCACTTAAGACGCCTACATGGCGCACGTAAGACGCGTAAAGGCGCAACCCGTAAGACGCCTACATGGCGCAACCTAAGACGCCTACATGGCGCACTTAAGACGCCTACATGGCGCACGTAAGACGCCTACATGGCGCAACTTAAGACGTCTACATGGCGCAACCTAAGACGCCTACATGGCGCAACCTAGGACGCCTACATGGCGCACTTAAGACGCCTACATGGCGCACGTAAGACGCGTAAAGGCGCAACCCGTAAGACGCCTACATGGCACACTTAAGACTCCTACATGGCGCGCGTAAGATGCGTAAAGGCGCAACCCGTAAGACGCCTACATGGCGCAACCTAAGACGCCTACATGGCGCACTTAAGACGCCTACATGGCGCACGCAAGACGCCTACATGGCGCAACTTAAGACGCCTACATGGCGCAACCTAAGACGCCTACATGGCGCACGTAAGACGCGTAAAGGCGCAACCCGTAAGACGCCTACATGGCGCAACCTAAGACGCCTACATGGCGCACTTAAGACGCCTACATGGTGCACGTAAGACGCCTACATGGTGCACTTAAGACGCCTACATGGCGCACGTAAGACGCGTAAAGGCGCAACCCGTAAGACGCCTACATGGCGCAACCTAAGACGCCTACATGGCGCACTTAAGACGCCTACATGGCGCACTTAAGACGGCTACATGGCGCAACGTAAGACGCCTACATGGCGCAACGTAAGACGCCTACATGGCGCAACCTAAGACGCCTACATGGCGCACGTAAGACGCGTAAAGGCGCAACCCGTAAGACACCTACAGGGCGCAACCTAAGACGCCTACATGGCGCACTTAAGACGCATACATGGCGCACGTAAGACGCGTAAAGGTGCAACCCGTAAGACGCCTACATGGCGCAACCTAAGACGCCTACATGGCGCACTTAAGACGCCTACATGGTGCACGTAAGACGCCTACATGGTGCACTTAAGACGTCTACATGGTGCACGTAAGACGCGTAAAGGCGCAACCCGTAAGACGCCTACATGGCGCAACCTAAGACGCCTACATGGAGCACTTAAGTCGCCTACATGGCGCACGCAAGACGCCTACATGGCGCACGTAAGACGCGTAAAGGCGCAACCCGTAAGACGCCTACATGGCGCAACCTAAGACGCCTACATGGCGCACTTAAGACGCCTACATGGCGCACGTAAGACGCGTAAAGGCGCAACCCGTAAGACGCCTACATGGTGCAACCAAAGACGCGTACATGGCGCACGTAAGACGCGGAAAGGCGCAACCCGTAAGACGCCTACATGGCGCAACCTAAGACCCCTACACGGCGCACTTAACACGCCTACATGGCGCACGTAAGACGCGTAAAGGCGCAATCCGTAAGACGCCTACATGGCGCAACCTAAGACGCCTACATAGCGCACTTAAGATGCCTACATGGCGCACGTAACACGCGTATAGGCGTAACCCGTAAGACGCCTACATGGCGCAACCTAAGCCGCCTACATGGCGCACTTAAGACGCCTACATGGCGAACGTAAGACGCGTAAAGGCGCAACCCGTAAGACGCCTACATGGCGCAACCTAAGACGCCTACATGGCGCACTTAAGACGCCTACATGGCGCACGTAAGACGCGTAAAGGTGCAACCCGTAAGACGCCTGCATGGCGCAACCTAAGACGCCTACATGGCGCACGTAAGACGCATAAAGGCGCAACCCGTAAGACGCCAACATGGCGCAACCTAAGACCCCTACATGGCGCACTTAACACGCCTACATGGCACGTAAGACGCGTAAAGGCGCAACCCGTAAGACGCCTACATGGCGCAACTTAAGATGCCTACATGGCGCACTTAAGATGCCTACATGGCACACGTAACACGCGTAAAGGCGCAACCCGTAAGACGCCTAAATGGCGCAACCTAAGACGCCTACATGGCGCACGTAAGACGCGTAAAGGTGCGACCCGTAAGGCGCCTACATGGCGCAACCTAAGACGCCTACATGGCGCAGTTAAGACGCCTACATGGCGCACTTAAGACGGCTACATGGCGCAACCTAAGACGCCTACATGGCGCAACGTAAGACGCCTACATGGCGCAACCTAAGACGCCTACATGGCGCACGTAAGACGCGTAAAGGCGCAACCCGTAAGACACCTACATGGCGCAACCTAAGACGCCTACATGGCGCACTTAAGACGCCTACATGGCGCACGCAAGACGCCTACATGGCGCAACTTAAGACGCCTACATGGCGCAACCTAAGACGCCTACATGGCGCAACATAAGACGCCTACATGGCGCACTTAAGACGCCTACATGGTGCACGTAAGACGCCTACATGGTGCACTTAAGACGCCTACATGGCGCACGTAAGACGCGTAAAGGCGCAACCCGTAAGACGCCTACATGGCGCAACCTAAGACGCCTACATGGCGCACTTAAGACGCCTACATGGCGCACGTAAGACGCCTACATGGCGCAACTTAAGACGTCTACATGGCGCAACCTAAGACGCCTACATGGCGCAACCTAGGACGCCTACATGGCGCACTTAAGACGCCTACATGGCGCACGTAAGACGCGTAAAGGCGCAACCCGTAAGACGCCTACATGGCACACTTAAGACTCCTACATGGCGCGCGTAAGACGCGTAAAGGCGCAACCCGTAAGACGCCTACATGGCGCAACCTAAGACGCCTACATGGCGCACTTAAGACGCCTACATGGCGCACGCAAGACGCCTACATGGCGCAACTTAAGACGCCTACATGGCGCAACCTAAGACGCCTACATGGCGCACGTAAGACGCGTAAAGGCGCAACCCGTAAGACGCCTACATGGCGCAACCTAAGACGCCTACATGGCGCACTTAAGACGCCTACATGGTGCACGTAAGACGCCTACATGGTGCACTTAAGACGCCTACATGGCGCACGTAAGACGCGTAAAGGCGCAACCCGTAAGACGCCTACATGGCGCAACCTAAGACGCCTACATGGCGCACTTAAGACGCCTACATGGCGCACTTAAGACGGCTACATGGCGCAACGTAAGACGCCTACATGGCGCAACGTAAGACGCCTACATGGCGCAACCTAAGACGCCTACATGGCGCACGTAAGACGCGTAAAGGCGCAACCCGTAAGACACCTACAGGGCGCAACCTAAGACGCCTACATGGCGCACTTAAGACGCATACATGGCGCACGTAAGACGCGTAAAGGTGCAACCCGTAAGACGCCTACATGGCGCAACCTAAGACGCCTACATGGCGCACTTAAGACGCCTACATGGTGCACGTAAGACGCCTACATGGTGCACTTAAGACGTCTACATGGCGCACGTAAGACGCGTAAAGGCGCAACCCGTAAGACGCCTACATGGCGCAACCTAAGACGCCTACATGGAGCACTTAAGTCGCCTACATGGCGCACGCAAGACGCCTACATGGCGCACGTAAGACGCGTAAAGGCGCAACCCGTAAGACGCCTACATGGCGAAACCTAAGACGCCTACATGGCGCACTTAAGACGCCTACATGGCGCACGTAAGACGCGTAAAGGCGCAACCCGTAAGACGCCTACATGGTGCAACCAAAGACGCGTACATGGCGCACGTAAGACGCGGAAAGGCGCAACCCGTAAGACGCCTACATGGCGCAACCTAAGACCCCTACACGGCGCACTTAACACGCCTACATGGCGCACGTAAGACGCGTAAAGGCGCAACCCGTAAGACGCCTACATGGCGCAACCTAAGACGCCTACATAGCGCACTTAAGATGCCTACATGGCGCACGTAACACGCGTATAGGCGCAACCCGTAAGACGCCTACATGGCGCAACCTAAGCCGCCTACATGGCGCACTTAAGACGCCTACATGGCGAACGTAAGACGCGTAAAGGCGCAACCCGTAAGACGCCTACATGGCGCAACCTAAGACGCCTACATGGCGCACTTAAGACGCCTACATGGCGCACGTAAGACGCGTAAAGGTGCAACCCGTAAGACGCCTGCATGGCGCAACCTAAGACACCTACATGGCGCACGTAAGACGCATAAAGGCGCAACCCGTAAGACGCCAACATGGCGCAACCTAAGACCCCTACATGGCGCACTTAACACGCCTACATGGCACGTAAGACGCGTAAAGGCGCAACCCGTAAGACGCCTACATGGCGCAACCTAAGACGCCTACATGGCGCACTTAAGATGCCTACATGGCGCACGTAACACGCGTAAAGGCGCAACCCGTAAGACGCCTAAATGGCGCAACCTAAGACGCCTACATGGCGCACGTAAGACGCGTAAAGGTGCGACCCGTAAGGCGCCTACATGGCGCAACCTAAGACGCCTACATGGCGCAGTTAAGACGCCTACATGGCGCACTTAAGACGGCTACATGGCGCAACCTAAGACGCCTACATGGCGCAACGTAAGACGCCTACATGGCGCAACCTAAGACGCCTACATGGCGCACGTAAGACGCGTAAAGGCGCAACCCGTAAGACACCTACAGGGCGCAACCTAAGACGCCTACATGGCGCACTTAAGACGCCTACATGGCGCACGTAAGACGCGTAAAGGCGCAACCCGTAAAACGCCTACATGGCGCAACATAAGACGCCTACATGGCGCACTTAAGACGCCTACATGGTGCACTTAAGACGCCTACATGGCGCACGTAAGACGCGTAAAGGCGCAACCCGTAAGACGCCTACATGGCGCAACCTAAGACGCCTACATGGCGCACTTAAGACGCCTACATGGCGCACGTAAGACGTCTACATGGCGCAACTTAAGACGTCTACATGGCGCAACCTAAGACGCCTACATGGCGCAACCTAGGACGCCTACATGGCGCACTTAAGACGCCTACATGGCGCACGTAAGACGCGTAAAGGCGCAACCCGTAAGACGCCTACATGGCACACTTAAGACTCCTACATGGCGCACGTAAGACGCGTAAAGGCGCAACCCGTAAGACGCCTACATGGCGCAACCTAAGACGCCTACATGGCGCACTTAAGACGCCTACATGGCGCACGCAAGACGCCTACATGGCGCAACTAAAGACGCCTACATGGCGCAACCTAAGACGCCTACATGGCGCAACATAAGACGCCTACATGGCGCACTTAAGACGCCTACATGGTGCACGTAAGACGCCTACATGGTGCACTTAAGACGCCTACATGGCGCACGTAAGACGCGTAAAGGCGCAACCCGTAAGATGCCTACATGGCGCAACCTAAGACGCCTACATGGCGCACTTAAGACGCCTATATGGCGCACGAAAGACGCCTACATGGCGCAACTTAAGACGTCTACATGGCGCAACCTAAGACGCCTACATGGCGCAACCTAGGACGCCTACATGGCGCACTTAAGACGCCTACATGGCGCACGTAAGACGCGTAAAGGCGCAACCCGTAAGACGCCTACATGGCACACTTAAGATTCCTAGATGGCGCACGTAAGACGCGTAAAGGCGCAACCCGTAAGACGCCTACATGGCGCAACCTAAGACGCCTACATGGCGCACTTAAGACGCCTACATGGCGCACGCAAGACGCCTACATGCCGCAACTTAAGACGCCTACATGGCGCAACCTAAGACGCCTACATGGCGCACGTAAGACGCGTAAAGGCGCAACCCGTAAGACGCCTACATGGCGCAACCTAAGACGCCTACATGGCGCACTTAAGACGCCTACATGGTGCACGTAAGACGCCTACATGGTGCACTTAAGACGCCTACATGGCGCACGTAAGACGCGTAAAGGCGCAACCCGTAAGACGCCTACATGGCGCAACCTAAGACGCCTACATGGCGCACTTAAGACGCCTACATGGCGCACTTAAGACGGCTACATGGCGCAACGTAAGACGCCAACATGGCGCAACGTAAGACGCCTACATGGTGCAACCAAAGACGCGTACATGGTGCAACCAAAGACGCGTACATGGCGCACGTAAGACGCGGAAAGGCGCAACCCGTAAGACGCCTACATGGCGCAACCTAAGACCCCTACACGGCGCACTTAACACGCCTACATGGCGCACGTAAGACGCGTAAAGGCGCAACCCGTAAGACGCCTACATGGCGCAACCTAAGACGCCTACATGGTGCACTTAAGATGCCTACATGGCGCACGTAAGACGCGTAAAGGTGCGACCCGTAAGGCGCCTACATGGCGCAACCTAAGACGCCTACATGGCGCAATTAAGACGCCTACATGGCGCACTTAAGACGGCTACATGGCGCAACCTAAGACGCCTACATGGCGCAACGTAAGACGCCTACATGGCGCAACCTAAGACGCCTACATGGCGCACGTAAGACGCGTAAAGGCGCAACCCGTAAGACAGCTACAGGGCGCAACCTAAGACGCCTACATGGCGCACTTAAGACGCCTACATGGCGCACGTAAGACGCGTAAAGGCGCAACCCGTAAAACGCCTACATGGCGCAACATAAGACGCCTACGTGGCGCACTTAAGACGCCTACATGGTGCACGTAAGAGGCCTACATGGTGCACTTAAGACGCCTACATGGCGCACGTAAGACGCGTAAAGGCGCAACCCGTAAGACGCCTACATGGCGCAACCTAAGACGCCTACATGGCGCACTTAAGACGCCTACATGGCGCACGTAAGACGTCTACATGGCGCAACTTAAGACGTCTACATGGCGCAACCTAAGACGCCTACATGGCGCAACCTAGGACGCCTACATGGCGCACTTAAGACGCCTACATGGCGCACGTAAGACGCGTAAAGGCGCAACCCGTAAGACGCCTACATGGCACACTTAAGACTCCTACATGGCGCACGTAAGACGCGTAAAGGCGCAACCCGTAAGACGCCTACATGGCGCAACCTAAGACGCCTACATGGCGCACTTAAGACGCCTACATGGCGCACGCAAGACGCCTACATGGCGCAACTTAAGACGCCTACATGGCGCAACCTAAGACGCCTACATGGCACAACATAAGACGCCTACATGGCGCACTTAAGACGCCTACATGGTGCACGTAAGACGCCTACATGGTGCACTTAAGACGCCTACATGGCGCACGTAAGACGCGTAAAGGCGCAACCCGTAAGATGCCTACATGGCGCAACCTAAGACGCCTACATGGCGCACTTAAGACGCCTACATGGCGCACGTAAGACGCCTACATGGCGCAACTTAAGACGTCTACATGGCGCAACCTAAGACGCCTACATGGCGCAACCTAGGACGCCTACATGGCGCACTTAAGACGCCTACATGGCGCACGTAAGACGCGTAAAGGCGCAACCCGTAAGACGCCTACATGGCACACTTAAGACTCCTACATGGCGCACGTAAGACGCGTAAAGGCGCAACCCGTAAGACGCCTACATGGCGCAACCTAAGACGCCTACATGGCGCACTTAAGACGCCTACATGGCGCACGCAAGACGCCTACATGCCGCAACTTAAGACGCCTACATGGCGCAACCTAAGACGCCTACATGGCGCACGTAAGACGCGTAAAGGCGCAACCCGTAAGACGCCTACATGGCGCAACCTAAGACGCCTACATGGCGCACTTAAGACGCCTACATGGTGCACGTAAGACGCCTACATGGTGCACTTAAGACGCCTACATGGTGCACTTAAGACGCCTACATGGTGCACGTAAGACGCCTACATGGTGCACTTAAGACGCCTACATGGCGCACGTAAGACGCGTAAAGGCGCAACCCGTAAGACGCCTACATGGCGCAACCTAAGACGCCTACATGGCGCACTTAAGACGCCTACATGGCGCACTTAAGACGGCTACATGGCGCAACGTAAGACGCCAACATGGCGCAACGTAAGACGCCTACATGGCGCAACCTAAGACGCCTACATGGCGCACGTAAGACGCGTAAAGGCGCAACCCGTAAGACACCTACGGGGCGCAACTTAAGACGCCTACATGGCGCACTTAAGACGCATACATGGCGCACGTAAGACGCGTAAAGGTGCAACCCGTAAGACGCCTACATGGCGCAACCTAAGACGCCTACATGGCGCACTTAAGACGCCTACATGGTGCACGTAAGACGCCTACATGGTGCACTTAAGACGTCTACATGGCGCACGTAAGACGCGTAAAGGCGCAACCCGTAAGACGCCTACATGGCGCAACCTAAGACGCCTACATGGAGCACTTAAGACGCCTACATGGCGCACGCAAGACGCCTACATGGCGCACGTAAAACGCGTAAAGGCGCAACCCGTAAGACGCCTACATGGCGCAACCTAAGACGCCTACATGGCGCACTTAAGACGCCTACATGGCGCACGTAAGACGCGTAAAGGCGCAACCCGTAAGACGCCTACATGGTGCAACCAAAGACGCGTACATGGCGCACGTAAGACGCGGAAAGGCGCAACCCGTAAGACGCCTACATGGCGCAACCTAAGACCCCTACACGGCGCACTTAACACGCCTACATGGCGCACGTAAGACGCGTAAAGGCGCAACCCGTAAGACGCCTACATGGCGCAACCTAAGACGCCTACATGGTGCACTTAAGATGCCTACATGGCGCACGTAAGACGCGTAAAGGTGCGACCCGTAAGGCGCCTACATGGCGCAACCTAAGACGCCTACATGGCGCAATTAAGACGCCTACATGGCGCACTTAAGACGGCTACATGGCGCAACCTAAGACGCCTACATGGCGCAACGTAAGACGCCTACATGGCGCAACCTAAGACGCCTACATGGCGCACGTAAGACGCGTAAAGGCGCAACCCGTAAGACAGCTACAGGGCGCAACCTAAGACGCCTACATGGCGCACTTAAGACGCCTACATGGCGCACGTAAGACGCGTAAAGGCGCAACCCGTAAAACGCCTACATGGCGCAACATAAGACGCCTACGTGGCGCACTTAAGACGCCTACATGGTGCACGTAAGAGGCCTACATGGTGCACTTAAGACGCCTACATGGCGCACGTAAGACGCGTAAAGGCGCAACCCGTAAGACGCCTACATGGCGCAACCTAAGACGCCTACATGGCGCACTTAAGACGCCTACATGGCGCACGTAAGACGTCTACATGGCGCAACTTAAGACGTCTACATGGCGCAACCTAAGACGCCTACATGGCGCAACCTAGGACGCCTACATGGCGCACTTAAGACGCCTACATGGCGCACGTAAGACGCGTAAAGGCGCAACCCGTAAGACGCCTACATGGCACACTTAAGACTCCTACATGGCGCACGTAAGACGCGTAAAGGCGCAACCCGTAAGACGCCTACATGGCGCAACCTAAGACGCCTACATGGCGCACTTAAGACGCCTACATGGCGCACGCAAGACGCCTACATGGCGCAACTTAAGACGCCTACATGGCGCAACCTAAGACGCCTACATGGCACAACATAAGACGCCTACATGGCGCACTTAAGACGCCTACATGGTGCACGTAAGACGCCTACATGGTGCACTTAAGACGCCTACATGGCGCACGTAAGACGCGTAAAGGCGCAACCCGTAAGATGCCTACATGGCGCAACCTAAGACGCCTACATGGCGCACTTAAGACGCCTACATGGCGCACGTAAGACGCCTACATGGCGCAACTTAAGACGTCTACATGGCGCAACCTAAGACGCCTACATGGCGCAACCTAAGACGCCTACATGGCGCACTTAAGACGCCTACATGGCGCACGTAAGACGCGTAAAGGCGCAACCCGTAAGACGCCTACATGGCACACTTAAGACTCCTACATGGCGCACGTAAGACGCGTAAAGGCGCAACCCGTAAGACGCCTACATGGCGCAACCTAAGACGCCTACATGGCGCACTTAAGACGCCTACATGGCGCACGCAAGACGCCTACATGCCGCAACTTAAGACGCCTACATGGCGCAACCTAAGACGCCTACATGGCGCACGTAAGACGCGTAAAGGCGCAACCCGTAAGACGCCTACATGGCGCAACCTAAGACGCCTACATGGCGCACTTAAGACGCCTACATGGCGCACTTAAGACGGCTACATGGCGCAACGTAAGACGCCTACATGGCGCAACGTAAGACGCCTACATGGCGCAACCTAAGACGCCTACATGGCGCACGTAAGACGCGTAAAGGCGCAACCCGTAAGACACCTACAGGGCGCAACCTAAGACGCCTACATGGCGCACGTAAGACGCATACATGGCGCACGTAAGACGCGTAAAGGTGCAACCCGTAAGACGCCTACATGGCGGAACCTAAGACGCCTACATGGCGCACTTAAGACGCCTACATGGTGCACGTAAGACGCCTACATGGTGCACTTAAGACGTCTACATGGCGCACGTAAGACGCGTAAAGGCGCAACCCGTAAGACGCCTACATGGCGCAACCTAAGACGCCTACATGGAGCACTTAAGACGCCTACATGGCGCACGCAAGACGCCTACATGGCGCACGTAAGACGCGTAAAGGCGCAACCCGTAAGACGCCTACATGGCGCAACCTAAGACTCCTACATGGCGCACTTAAGACGCCTACATGGCGCACGTAAGACGCGTAAAGGCGCAACCCGTAAGACGCCTACATGGTGCAACCAAAGACGCGTACATGGCGCACGTAAGACGCGGAAAGGCGCAACCCGTAAGACGCCTACATGGCGCAACCTAAGACCCCTACACGGCGCACTTAACACGCCTACATGGCGCACGTAAGACGCGTAAAGGCGCAACCCGTAAGACGCCTACATGGCGCAACCTAAGACGCCTACATAGCGCACTTAAGATGCCTACATGGCGCACGTAACACGCGTATAGGCGCAACCCGTAAGACGCCTACATGGCGCAACCTATGCCGCCTACATGGCGCACTTAAGACGCCTACATGGCGAACGTAAGACGCGTAAAGGCGCAACCCGTAAGACGCCTACATGGCGCAACCTAAGACGCCTACATGGCGCACTTAAGACGCCTACATGGTGCACTTAAGACGGCTACATGGCGCTACCTAAGACGCCTACATGGCGCAACCTAAGACGCCTACATGGCGCAACCTAAGACGCCTACATGGCGCACTTAAGACGCCTACATGGCGCACGTAAGACGCGTAAAGGTGCAACCCGTAAGACGCCTGCATGGCGCAACCTAAGACGCCTACATGGCGCACGTAAGACGCGTAAAGGTGCGACCCGTAAGGCGCCTACATGGCGCAACCTAAGACGCCTACATGGCGCAATTAAGACGCCTACATGGCGCACTTAAGACGGCTACATGGCGCTACCTAAGACGCCTACATGGCGCAACGTAAGACGCCTACATGGCGCAACCAAAGACGCCTACATGGCGCACGTAAGACGCGTAAAGGCGCAACCCGTAAGACACCTACAGGGCGCAACCTAAGACGCCTACATGGCGCACTTAAGACGCCTACATGGCGCACGTAAGACGCGTAAAGGCGCAACCCGTAAAACGCCTACATGGCGCAACATAAGACGCCTACATGGCGCACTTAAGACGCCTACATGGTGCACGTAAGACGCCTACATGGTGCACTTAAGACGCCTACATGGCGCAACCTAAGACGCCTACATGGCGCAACCTAAGACGCCTACATGGCGCAACCTAAGACGCCTACATGGCGCAACCTAAGACGCCTACATGGCGCACTTAAGACGCCTACATGGCGCACGTAAGACGCGTAAAGGTGCAACCCGTAAGACGCCTACGTGGCGCAACCTAAGACGCCTACATAGCGCACTTAAGATGCCTACATGGCGCACGTAACACGCGTATAGGCGCAACCCGTAAGACGCCTACATGGCGCAACCTAAGCCGCCTACATGGCGCACTTAAGACGCCTACATGGCGAACGTAAGACGCGTAAAGGCGCAACCCGTAAGATGCCTACATGGCGCAACCTAAGACGCCTACATGGCGCACTTAAGACGCCTACATGGCGCACGTAAGACGCGTAAAGGTGCAACCCGTAAGACGCCTGCATGGCGCAACCTAAGACGCCTACATGGCGCACGTAAGACGCGTAAAGGTGCGACCCGTAAGGCGCCTACATGGCGCAACCTAAGACGCCTACATGGCGCAATTAAGACGCCTACATGGCGCACTTAAGACGGCTACATGGCGCTACCTAAGACGCCTACATGGCGCAACGTAAGACGCCTACATGGCGCAACCTAAGACGCCTACATGGCGCACGTAAGACGCGTAAAGGGGCAACCCGTAAGACACCTACAGGGCGCAACCTAAGACGCCTACATGGCGCACTTAAGACGCCTACATGGCGCACGTAAGACGCGTAAAGGCGCAACCCGTAAAACGCCTACATGGCGCAACATAAGACGCCTACATGGCGCACTTAAGACGCCTACATGGTGCACGTAAGACGCCTACATGGTGCACGTAAGACGCCTACATGGCGCACGTAAGACGCGTAAAGGCGCAACCCGTAAGACGCCTACATGGCGCAACCTAAGACGCCTACATGGCGCACTTAAGACGCCTACATGGCGCACGTAAGACGCCTACATGGCGCAACTTAAGACGTCTACATGGCGCAACCTAAGACGCCTACATGGCGCAACCTAGGACGCCTACATGGCGCACTTAAGACGCCTACATGGCGCACGTAAGACGCGTAAAGGCGCAACCCGTAAGACGCCTACATGGCACACTTAAGACTCCTACATGGCGCACGTAAGACGCGTAAAGGCGCAACCCGTAAGACGCCTACATGGCGCAACCTAAGACGCCTACATGGCGCACTTAAGACACCTACATGGCGCACTTAAGACGGCTACATGGCGCAACGTAAGACGCCTACATGGCGCAACGTAAGACGCCTACATGGCGCAACCTAAGACGCCTACATGGCGCACGTAAGACGCGTAAAGGGGCAACCCGTAAGACACCTACAGGGCGCAACCTAAGACGCCTACATGGCGCACTTAAGACGCATACATGGCGCACGTAAGACGCGTAAAGGTGCAACCCGTAAGACGCCTACATGGCGCAACCTAAGACGCCTACATGGCGCACTTAAGACGCCTACATGGTGCATGTAAGACGCCTACATGGTGCACTTAAGACGTCTACATGGCGCACGTAAGACGCGTAAAGGCGCAACCCGTAAGACGCCTACATGGCGCAACCTAAGACGCCTACATGGAGCACTTAAGACGCCTACATGGCGCACGCAAGACGCCTACATGGCGCACGTAAGACGCGTAAAGGCGCAACCCGTAAGACGCCTACATGGCGCAACCTAAGACGCCTACATGGCGCACTTAAGACGCCTACATGGCGCACGCAAGACGCCTACATGGCGCAACTTAAGACGCCTGCATGGCGCAACCTAAGACGCCTACATGGCGCACGTAAGACGCGTAAAGGCGCAACCCGTAAGACGCCTACATGGCGCAACCTAAGACGCCTACATGGCGCACTTAAGACGCCTACATGGTGCACGTAAGACGCCTACATGGTGCACTTAAGACGCATACATGGCGCACGTAAGACGCGTAAAGGCGCAACCCGTAAGACGCCTACATGGCGCAACGTAAGACGCCTACATGGCGCAACCTAAGACGCCTACATGGCGCACGTAAGACGCGTAAAGGCGCAACCCGTAAGACACCTACAGGGCGCAACCTAAGTCGCCTACATGGCGCACTTAAGACGCCTACATGGCGCAACTTAAGACGTCTACATGGCGCAACCTAAGACGCCTACATGGCGCAACCTAGGACGCCTACATGGCGCACGTAAGACGCCTACATGGCGCACGTAAGACGCGTAAAGGCGCAACCCGTAAGACGCCTACATGGCGCAACCTAAGACGCCTACATGGTGCACTTAAGACTCCTACATGGCGCACGTAAGACGCGTAAAGGCGCAACCCGTAAGACGCCTACATGGCGCAACCTAAGACGCCTACATGGCGCACTTAAGAAACCTACATGGCACACTTAAGACGGCTACATGGCGCAACGTAAGACGCCTACATGGCGCAACGTAAGACGCCTACATGGCGCAACCTAAGATGCCTACATGGCGCACGTAAGACGCGTAAAGGCGCAACCCGTAAGACACCTACAGGGCGCAACCTAAGACGCCTACATGGCGCACTTAAGACGCATACATGGCGCACGTAAGACGCGTAAAGGTGCAACCCGTAAGACGCCTACATGGCGCAACCTAAGACGCCTACATGGCGCACTTAAGACGCCTACATGGTGCATGTAAGACGCCTACATGGAGCACTTAAGACGTCTACATGGCGCACGTAAGACGCGTAAAGGCGCAACCCGTAAGACGCCTACATGGCGCAACCTAAGACGCCTACATGGAGCACTTAAGACGCCTACATGGCGCACGCAAGACGCCTACATGGCGCACGTAAGACGCGTAAAGGCGCAACCCGTAAGACGCCTACATGGCGCAACGTAAGACGCCTACATGGCGCAACCTAAGACGCCTACATGGCGCACGTAAGACGCGTAAAGGCGCAACCCGTAAGACACCTACAGGGCGCAACCTAAGTCGCCTACATGGCGCACTTAAGACGCCTACATGGCGCACGTAAGACGCGTAAAGGCGCAACCCGTAAAACGCCTACATGGCGCAACATAAGACGCCTACATGGCGCACTTAAGACGCCTACATGGTGCACGTAAGACGCCTACATGGTGCACTTAAGACGCCTACATGGCGCACGTAAGACGCGTAAAGGCGCAACCCGTAAGACGCCTACATGGCGCAACCTAAGACGCCTACATGGCGCACTTAAGACGCCTACATGGCGCACGTAAGACGCCTACATGGCGCAACTTAAGACGTCTACATGGCGCAACCTAAGACGCCTACATGGCGCAACCTAGGACGCCTACATGGCGCACTTAAGACGCCTACATGGCGCACGTAAGACGCGTAAAGGCGCAACCCGTAAGACGCCTACATGGCACACTTAAGACTCCTACATGGCGCACGTAAGACGCGTAAAGGCGCAACCCGTAAGACGCCTACATGGCGCAACCTAAGACGCCTACATGGCGCACTTAAGAAACCTACATGGCACACTTAAGACGGCTACATGGCGCAACGTAAGACGCCTACATGGCGCAACGTAAGACGCCTACATGGCGCAACCTAAGATGCCTACATGGCGCACGTAAGACGCGTAAAGGCGCAACCCGTAAGACACCTACAGGGCGCAACCTAAGACGCCTACATGGCGCACTTAAGACGCATACATGGCGCACGTAAGACGCGTAAAGGTGCAACCCGTAAGACGCCTACATGGCGCAACCTAAGACGCCTACATGGCGCACTTAAGACGCCTACATGGTGCATGTAAGACGCCTACATGGAGCACTTAAGACGTCTACATGGCGCACGTAAGACGCGTAAAGGCGCAACCCGTAAGACGCCTACATGGCGCAACCTAAGACGCCTACATGGAGCACTTAAGACGCCTACATGGCGCACGCAAGACGCCTACATGGCGCACGTAAGACGCGTAAAGGCGCAACCCGTAAGACGCCTACATGGCGCAACCTAAGACGCCTAGATGGCGCACTTAAGACGCCTACATGGCGCACGCAAGACGCCTACATGGCGCAACTTAAGACGCCTGCATGGCGCAACCTAAGACGCCTACATGGCGCACGTAAGACGCGTAAAGGCGCAACCCGTAAGACGCCTACATGGCACAACCTAAGACGCCTACGTGGCGCACTTAAGACGCCTACATGGTGCACGTAAGACGCCTACATGGTGCACTTAAGACGCCTACATGGCGCACGTAAGACGCGTAAAGGCGCAACCCGTAAGATGCCTACATGGCGCAACCTAAGACGCCTACATGGCGCACTTAAGACGCCTACATGGCGCACTTAAGACGGCTACATGGCGCAACGTAAGACGCCTACATAACGCAACGTAAGACGCCTACATGGCGCAACCTAAGACGCCTACATGGCGCACGTAAGACGCGTAAAGGCGCAACCCGTAAGACACCTACAGGGCGCAACCTAAGACGCCTACATGGCGCACTTAAGACGCATACATGGCGCACGTAAGACGCGTAAAGGTGCAACCCGTAAGATGCCTACATGGCGCAACCTAAGACGCCTACATGGCGCACTTAAGACGCCTACATGGTGCATGTAAGACGCCTACATGGTGCACTTAAGACGTCTACATGGCGCACGTAAGTCGCGTAAAGGCGCAACCCGTAAGACGCCTACATGGCGCAACCTAAGACGCCTACATGGAGCACTTAAGACGCCTACATGGCGCACGCAAGACGCCTACATGGCGCACGTAAGACGCGTAAAGGCGCAACCCGTAAGACGCCTACATGGCGCAACCTAAGACGCCTACATGGCGCACTTAAGACGCCTACATGGCGCACGCAAGACGCCTACATGGCGCAACTTATGACGCCTGCATGGCGCAACCTAAGACGCCTACATGGCGCACGTAAGACGCGTAAAGGCGCAACCCGTAAGACGCCTACATGGCGCAACCTAAGACGCCTACATGGCGCACTTAAGACGCCTACATGGTGCACGTAAGACGCCTACATGGTGCACTTAAGACGCCTACATGGCGCACGTAAGACGCGTAAAGGCGCAACCCGTAAGACGCCTACATGGCGCAACCTAAGACGCCTACATGGCGCACTTAAGACGCCTACATGGCGCACGTAAGACGGCTACATGGTGCAACGTAAGACGCCTACATGGCGCAACGTAAGACGCCTACATGGCGCAACCTAACACGCCTACATGGCGCACGTAAGACGCGTAAAGGCGCAACCCGTAAGACACCTACAGGGCGCAACCTAAGACGCCTACATTTCGCACCTAAGACGCCTACATGGCGCACTTAAGACGCCTACATGGCGCACGTAAGACGCGTAAAGGTGCAACCCGTAAGACGCCTGCATGGCGCAACCTAAGACGCCTACATGGCGCACGTAAGACGCGTAAAGGTGCGACCCGTAAGGCGCCTACATGGCGCAACCTAAGACGCCTACATGGCGCAATTAAGACGCCTACATGGCGCACTTAAGACGGCTACGTGGCGCTACCTAAGACGCCTACATGGCGCAACGTAAGACGCCTACATGGCGCAACCTAAGACGCCTACATGGCGCACGTAAGACGCGTAAAGGCGCAACCCGTAAGACACCTACAGGGCGCAACCTAAGACGCCTACATGGCGCACTTAAGACGCCTACATGGCGCACGTAAGACGCGTAAAGGCGCAACCCGTAAAACGCCTACATCGCGCAACATAAGACGCCTACATGGCGCACTTAAGACGCCTACATGGTGCACGTAAGACGCCTACATGGTGCACTTAAGACGCCTACATGGCGCACGTAAGACGCGTAAAGGCGCAACCCGTAAGACGCGTACATGGCGCAACCTAAGACGCCTACATGGCGCACTTAAGACGCCTACATGGCGCACGTAAGACGCCTACATGGCGCAACGTAAGACGCCTACATGGCGCAACCTAAGACGCCTACATGGCGCACGTAAGACGCGTAAAGGCGCAACCCGTAAGACACCTACAGGGCGCAACCTAAGACGCCTACATGGCGCACTTAAGACGCCTACATGGCGCACGTAAGACGCGTAAAGGCGCAACCCGTAAAACGCCTACATGGCGCAACATAAGACGCCTACATGGCGCACTTAAGACGCCTACATGGTGCACGTAAGACGCCTACATGGTGCACTTAAGACGCCTACATGGCGCACGTAAGACGCGTAAAGGCGCAACCCGTAAGACGCCTACATGGCGCAACCTAAGACGCCTACATGGCGCACTTAAGACGCCTACATGGCGCACGTAAGACGCCTACATGGCGCAACTTAAGACGTCTACATGGCGCAACCTAAGACGCCTACATGGCGCAACCTAGGACGCCTACATGGCGCACTTAAGACGCCTACATGGCGCACGTAAGACGCGTAAAGGCGCAACCCGTAAGACGCCTACATGGCACACTTAAGACTCCTACATGGCGCACGTAAGACGCGTAAAGGCGCAACCCGTAAGACGCCTACATGGCGCAACCTAAGACGCCTACATGGCGCACTTAAGAAACCTACATGGCACACTTAAGACGGCTACATGGCGCAACGTAAGACGCCTACATGGCGCAACGTAAGACGCCTACATGGCGCAACCTAAGATGCCTACATGGCGCACGTAAGACGCGTAAAGGCGCAACCCGTAAGACACCTACAGGGCGCAACCTAAGACGCCTACATGGCGCACTTAAGACGCATACATGGCGCACGTAAGACGCGTAAAGGTGCAACCCGTAAGACGCCTACATGGCGCAACCTAAGACGCCTACATGGCGCACTTAAGACGCCTACATGGTGCATGTAAGACGCCTACATGGAGCACTTAAGACGTCTACATGGCGCACGTAAGACGCGTAAAGGCGCAACCCGTAAGACGCCTACATGGCGCAACCTAAGACGCCTACATGGAGCACTTAAGACGCCTACATGGCGCACGCAAGACGCCTACATGGCGCACGTAACACGCGTAAAGGCGCAACCCGTAAGACGCCTACATGGCGCAACCTAAGACGCCTAGATGGCGCACTTAAGACGCCTACATGGCGCACGCAAGACGCCTACATGGCGCAACTTAAGACGCCTGCATGGCGCAACCTAAGACGCCTACATGGTGCACGTAAGACGCGTAAAGGCGCAACCCGTAAGACGCCTACATGGCGCAACCTAAGACGCCTACATGGCGCACTTAAGACGCCTACATGGTGCACGTAAGACGCCTACATGGTGCACTTAAGACGCCTACATGGCGCACGTAAGACGCGTAAAGGCGCAACCCGTAAGACGCCTACATGGCGCAACCTAAGACGCCTACATGGCGCACTTAAGACGCCTACATGGCGCACTTAAGACGGCTACATGGCGCAACGTAAGACGCCTACATAACGCAACGTAAGACGCCTACATGGCGCAACCTAAGACGCCTACATGGCGCACGTAAGACGCGTAAAGGCGCAACCCGTAAGACACCTACAGGGCGCAACCTAAGACGCCTACATGGCGCACTTAAGACGCATACATGGCGCACGTAAGACGCGTAAAGGTGCAACCCGTAAGACGCCTACATGGCGCAACCTAAGACGCCTATATGGCGCACTTAAGACGCCTACATGGTGCATGTAAGACGCCTACATGGTGCACTTAAGACGTCTACATGGCGCACGTAAGTCGCGTAAAGGCGCAACCCGTAAGACGCCTACATGGCGCAACCTAAGACGCCTACATGGAGCACTTAAGACGCCTACATGGCGCACGCAAGACGCCTACATGGCGCACGTAAGACGCGTAAAGGCGCAACCCGTAAGACGCCTACATGGCGCAACCTAAGACGCCTACATGGCGCACTTAAGACGCCTACATGGCGCACGCAAGATGCCTACATGGCGCAACTTATGACGCCTGCATGGCGCAACCTAAGACGCCTACATGGCGCACGTAAGACGCGTAAAGGCGCAACCCGTAAGACGCCTACATGGCGCAACCTAAGACGCCTACATGGCGCACTTAAGACGCCTACATGGTGCACGTAAGACGCCTACATGGTGCACTTAAGACGCCTACATGGCGCACGTAAGACGCGTAAAGGCGCAACCCGTAAGACGCCTACATGGCGCAACCTAAGACGCCTACATGGCGCACTTAAGACGCCTACATGGCGCACGTAAGACGGCTACATGGCGCAACGTAAGACGCCTACATGGCGCAACGTAAGACGCCTACATGGCGCAACCTAAGACGCCTACATGGCGCACGTAAGACGCGTAAAGGCGCAACCCGTAAGACACCTACAGGGCGCAACCTAAGACGCCTACATTTCGCACCTAAGACGCCTACATGGCGCACTTAAGACGCCTACATGGCGCACGTAAGACGCGTAAAGGTGCAACCCGTAAGACGCCTGCATGGCACAACCTAAGACGCCTACATGGCGCACGTAAGACGCGTAAAGGTGCGACCCGTAAGGCGCCTACATGGCGCAACCTAAGACGCCTACATGGCGCAATTAAGACGCCTACATGGCGCACTTAAGACGGCTACGTGGCGCTACCTAAGACGCCTACATGGCGCAACGTAAGACGCCTACATGGCGCAACCTAAGACGCCTACATGGCGCACGTAAGACGCGTAAAGGCGCAACCCGTAAGACACCTACAGGGCGCAACCTAAGACGCCTACATGGCGCACTTAAGACGCCTACATGGCGCACGTAAGACGCGTAAAGGCGCAACCCGTAAAACGCCTACATCGCGCAACATAAGACGCCTACATGGCGCACTTAAGACGCCTACATGGTGCACGTAAGACGCCTACATGGTGCACTTAAGACGCCTACATGGCGCAAGTAAGACGCGTAAAGGCGCAACCCGTAAGACGCGTACATGGCGCAACCTAAGACGCCTACATGGCGCACTTAAGACGCCTACATGGCGCACGTAAGACGCCTACATGGCGCAACTTAAGACGTCTACATGGCGCAACCTAAGACGCCTACATGGCGCAACCTAGGACGCCTACATGGCGCACTTAAGACGCCTACATGGCGCACGTAAGACGCGTAAAGGCGCAACCCGTAAGACGCCTACATGGCGCAACCTAAGACGCCTACATGGCGCACTTAAGACACCTACATGGTGCACTTAAGACGGCTACATGGCGCAACGTAAGACGCCTACATGGCGCAACGTAAGACGCCTACATGGCGCAACCTAAGACGCCTACATGGCACACTTAAGACTCCTACATGGCGCAATCCGTAAGACGCCTACATGGCGCAACCCGTAAGACGCCTACATGGCGCAACCCGTAAGACGCCTACATGGCGCAACCCGTAAGACGCCTACATGGCACACTTAACACTCCTACATGGCGCACGTAAGACGTGTAAAGGCGCAACCCGTAAGACGCCTACATGGCGCAACCTAAGACGCCTACATGGCGCACTTAAGACACCTACATGGCGCACTTAAGATGGCTACATGGCGCAACGTAAGACGCCTACATGGCGCAACCTAAGACGCCTACATGGCGCACGTAAGACGCGTAAAGGCGCAACCCGTAAGACACCTACAGGGCGCAACCTAAGACGCCTACATGGCGCACTTAAGACGCATACATGGCGCACGTAAGACGCGTAAAGGTGCAACCCGTAAGACGCCTACATGGCGCAACCTAAGACGCCTACATGGCGCACTTAAGACGCCTACATGGTGCATGTAAGACGCCTACATGGTGCACTTAAGACGTCTACATGGCGCACGTAAGACGCGTAAAGGCGCAACCCGTAAGACGCCTACATGGCGCAACCTAAGACGCCTACATGGAGCACTTAAGACGCCTACATGGCGCACGCAAGACGCCTACATGGCGCACGTAAGACGCGTAAAGGAGCAACCCGTAAGACGCCTACATGGCGCAACCTAAGACGCCTACATGGCGCACTTAAGATGCCTACATGGCGCACGCAAGACGCCTACATGGCGCAACTTAAGACGCCTGCATGGCGCAACCTAAGACGCCTACATGGCGCACGTAAGACGCGTAAAGGCGCAACCCGTAAGACGCCTACATGGCGCAACCTAAGACGCCTACATGGCGCAACCTAAGACGCCTACATGGCGCACGTAAGACGCGTAAAGGCGCAACCCGTAAGACACCTACAGGGCGCAACCTAAGACGCCTACATGGCGCACTTAAGACGCCTACATGGCGCACGTAAGACGCGTAAAGGCGCAACCCGTAAAACGCCTACATCGCGCAACATAAGACGCCTACATGGCGCACTTAAGACGCCTACATGGCGCAACGTAAGACGCCTACATGGCGCAACCTAAGACGCCTACATGGCGCACGTAAGACGCGTAAAGGCGCAACCCGTAAGACACCTACAGGGCGCAACCTAAGACGCCTACATGGCGCACTTAAGACGCCTACATGGCGCACGTAAGACGCGTAAAGGCGCAACCCGTAAAACGCCTACATCGCGCAACATAAGACGCCTACATGGCGCACTTAAGACGCCTACATGGTGCACGTAAGACGCCTACATGGTGCACTTAAGACGCCTACATGGCGCACGTAAGACGCGTAAAGGCGCAACCCGTAAGACGCGTACATGGCGCAACCTAAGACGCCTACATGGCGCACTTAAGACGCCTACATGGCGCACGTAAGACGCCTACATGGCGCAACTTAAGACGTCTACATGGCGCAACCTAAGACGCCTACATGGCGCAACCTAGGACGCCTACATGGCGCACTTAAGACGCCTACATGGCGCACGTAAGACGCGTAAAGGCGCAACCCGTAAGACGCCTACATGGCGCAACCTAAGACGCCTACATGGCGCACTTAAGACACCTACATGGTGCACTTAAGACGGCTACATGGCGCAACGTAAGACGCCTACATGGCGCAACGTAAGACGCCTACATGGCGCAACCTAAGACGCCTACATGGCACACTTAAGACTCCTACATGGCGCAACCCGTAAGACGCCTACATGGCGCAACCCGTAAGACGCCTACATGGCGCAACCCGTAAGACGCCTACATGGCGCAACCCGTAAGACGCCTACATGGCACACTTAACACTCCTACATGGCGCACGTAAGACGTGTAAAGGCGCAACCCGTAAGACGCCTACATGGCGCAACCTAAGACGCCTACATGGCGCACTTAAGACACCTACATGGCGCACTTAAGATGGCTACATGGCGCAACGTAAGACGCCTACATGGCGCAACCTAAGACGCCTACATGGCGCACGTAAGACGCGTAAAGGCGCAACCCGTAAGACACCTACAGGGCGCAACCTAAGACGCCTACATGGCGCACTTAAGACGCATACATGGCGCACGTAAGACGCGTAAAGGTGCAACCCGTAAGACGCCTACATGGCGCAACCTAAGACGCCTACATGGCGCACTTAAGACGCCTACATGGTGCATGTAAGACGCCTACATGGTGCACTTAAGACGTCTACATGGCGCACGTAAGACGCGTAAAGGCGCAACCCGTAAGACGCCTACATGGCGCAACCTAAGACGCCTACATGGAGCACTTAAGACGCCTACATGGCGCACGCAAGACGCCTACATGGCGCACGTAAGACGCGTAAAGGAGCAACCCGTAAGACGCCTACATGGCGCAACCTAAGACGCCTACATGGCGCACTTAAGATGCCTACATGGCGCACGCAAGACGCCTACATGGCGCAACTTAAGACGCCTGCATGGCGCAACCTAAGACGCCTACATGGCGCACGTAAGACGCGTAAAGGCGCAACCCGTAAGACGCCTACATGGCGCAACCTAAGACGCCTACATGGCGCACTTAAGACGCCTACATGGTGCACGTAAGACGCCTACATGGTGCACTTAAGACGCCTACATGGCGCACGTAAGATGCGTAAAGGCGCAACCCGTAAGACGCCTACATGGCGCAACCTAAGACGCCTACATGGCGCACTTAAGACGCCTACATGGCGCACTTAAGACGGCTACATGGCGCAACGTAAGACGCCTACATGGCGCAACGTAAGACGCCTACATGGCGCAACCTAAGACGCCTACATGGCGCACGTAAGACGCGTAAAGGCGCAACCCGTAAGACACCTACAGGGCGCAACCTAAGACGCCTACATGGCGCACGTAAGACGCTTAAAGGTGCAACCCGTAAGACGCCTACATGGCGCAACCTAAGACGCCTACATGGTGCACGTAAGACGCCTACATGGTGCACGTAAGACGCCTACATGGTGCACTTAAGACGTCTACATGGCGCACGTAAGACGCCTACATGGTGCACTTAAGACGCCTACATGGTGCACGTAAGACGCCTACATGGTGCACTTAAGACGTCTACATGGCGCACGTAAGACGCGTAAAGGCGCAACCCGTAAGACGCCTACATGGCGCAACCTAAGACGCCTACATGGAGCACTTAAGACGCCTACATGGCGCACGCAAGACGCCTACATGTCGCACGTAAGACGCGTAAAGGCGCAACCCGTAAGACGCCTACATGGCGCAACCTAAGACGCCGACATGGCGCACTTAAGACGCCTACATGGCGCACGTAAGACGCGTAAAGGCGCAACCCGTAAGACGCCTACATGGTGCAACCAAAGACGCGTACATGGCGCACGTAAGACGCGGAAAGGCGCAACCCGTAAGACGCCTACATGGCGCACGCAAGACGCCTACATGGCGCAACCTAAGACGCCTACATGGCGCACTTAAGATGCCTACATGGCGCACGTAAGACGCGTAAAGGCGCAACCCGTAAGACGCCTACATGGCGCAACCTAAGACGCCTACATGCCGCACGTAAGACGCGTAAAGGCGCAACCCGTAAGACGCCTACATGGTGCAACCTAAGACACCTACATGGCGCACTTAAGACGCCTACATGGCGCATTTAAGATGCCTACATGGCGCAACCTAAGACGCCTACATGGCGCACTTAAGACGCCTACATGGAGCACTTAAGACGCCTACATGGCGCAACCTAAGACGCCTACATGGTGCACTTAAGACGCCTACATGGCGCACGTAAGACGCGTAAAGGCGCAACCCGTAAGACGCCTACATGGCGCAACCTTAGACGCCTACATGGCGCACTTAAGACGCCTACATGGTGCATGTAAGACGCCTATATGGTGCACTTAAGACGCCTACATGGCGCACGTAAGACGCGTAAAGGCGCAACCCGTAAGACGCCTACATGGCGCAACCTAAGACGCCTACATGGCGCAGTTAAGACGCCTACATGGCGCACACAAGACGCCTACATGGCGCAACTTAAGACGTCTACATGGTGCAACCTAAGACGCCTACATGGCGCACGTAAGACACGTAAAGGCGCAACCCGTAAGACGCCTGCATGGCGCAACCTAAGACGCCTACATGGTGCACTTAAGACGCCTACATGGCGCACGTAAGACGCGTAAAGGCGCAACCCGAAAGACGCCTACATGGCGCAACCTAAGACGCCTACATGGCGCACTTAAGACGCCTACATGGTGCATGTAAGACGCCTATATGGTGCACTTAAGACGCCTACATGGCGCACGTAAGACGCGTAAAGGCGCAACCCGTAAGACGCCTACATGGCGCAACCTAAGACGCCTACATGGCGCACTTAAGACGCCTACATGGCGCACACAAGACGCCTACATGGCGCAACTTAAGACGTCTACATGGTGCAACCTAAGACGCCTACATGGCGCACGTAAGACACGTAAAGGCGCAACCCGTAAGACGCCTGCATGGCGCAACCTAAGACGCCTACATGGCGCACTTAAGACGCCTATATGGCGCACGTAAGACGCGTAAAGGCGCAACCCGTAAGACGCCTACATGGCACACTTAAGACTCCTACATGGCGCACGTAAGACGCGTAAAGGCGCAACCCGTAAGACGCCTACATGGCGCAACCTAAGACGCCTACATGGCGCACTTAAGACGCCTACATGGCGCACGCAAGACGCCTACATGGCGCAACTTAAGACGCCTACATGGCGCAACCTAAGACGCCTACATGGCGCACGTAAGACGCGTAAAGGCGCAACCCGTAAGACGCCTACATGGCGCAACCTAAGACACCTACATGGCGCACTTAAGACGCCTACATGGCGCACGTAAGACGCGTAAAGGTGCAACCCGTAAGACGCCTACATGGCGCACTTAAGACGCCTACATTGCGCACGTAAGACGCCTACATGGCGCACTTAAGACACCTACATGGCGCAACCTAAGATGCCTACATGGCGCACTTAAGACGCCTACATGGCGCACTTTAGACGGCTACATGGCGCAACGTAAGACGCCTACATGGCGCAACGTAAGACGCCTACATGGCGCAACCTAAGACGCCTACATGGCGCACGTAAGACGCGTAAAGGCGCAACCCGTAAGACACCTACAGGGCGCAACCTAAGACGCCTACATGGCGCACTTAAGACGCCTACATGGCGCAACCTAAGACGCCTACATGGCGCACTTAAGACGCCTACATGGCGCACTTAAGACGCCTACATGGCGCACTTAAGACGCCTACATGGCGCACGTAAGACGCGTAAAGGCGCAACCCGTAAGACGCCTACATGGCGCAACCTAAAACGCCTACATGGCGCACTTAAGACGCCTACATGGCGCACTTAAGACGCCTACATGGCGCACTTAAGACGCCTACATGGCGCACGTAAGACGCGTAAAGGCGCAACCCGTAAAACGCCTACATCGCGCAACATAAGACGCCTACATGGCGCACTTAAGACGCCTACATGGTGCACGTAAGACGCCTACATGGTGCACTTAAGACGCCTACATGGCGCACGTAAGACGCGTAAAGGCGCAACCCGTAAGACGCGTACATGGCGCAACCTAAGACGCCTACATGGCGCACTTAAGATGCCTACATGGCGCACGTAAGACGCCTACATGGCGCAACTTAAGACGTCTACATGGCGCAACCTAAGACGCCTACATGGCGCAACCTAGGACGCCTACATGGCGCACTTAAGACGCCTACATGGCGCACGTAAGACGCGTAAAGGCGCAACCCGTAAGACGCCTACATGGCGCAACCTAAGACGCCTACATGGCGCACTTAAGACACCTACATGGTGCACTTAAGACGGCTACATGGCGCAACGTAAGACGCCTACATGGCGCAACGTAAGACGCCTACATGGCGCAACCTAAGACGCCTACATGGCACACTTAAGACTCCTACATGGCGCAACCCGTAAGACGCCTACATGGCGCAACCCGTAAGACGCCTACATGGCGCAACCCGTAAGACGCCTACATGGCACACTTAACACTCCTACATGGCGCACGTAAGACGTGTAAAGGCGCAACTCGTAAGACGCCTACATGGCGCAACCTAAGACGCCTACATGGCGCACTTAAGACACCTACATGGCGCACTTAAGATGGCTACATGGCGCAACGTAAGACGCCTACATGGCGCAACCTAAGACGCCTACATGGCGCACGTAAGACGCGTAAAGGCGCAACCCGTAAGACACCTACAGGGCGCAACCTAAGACGCCTACATGGCGCACTTAAGACGCATACATGGCGAACGTAAGACGCGTAAAGGTGCAACCCGTAAGACGCCTACATGGCGCAACCTAAGACGCCTACATGGCGCACTTAAGACGCCTACATGGTGCATGTAAGACGCCTACATGGTGCACTTAAGACGTCTACATGGCGCACGTAAGACGCGTAAAGGCGCAACCCGTAAGACGCATACATGGCGCAACCTAAGACGCCTACATGGAGCACTTAAGACGCCTACATGGCGCACGCAAGACGCCTACATGGCGCACGTAAGACGCGTAAAGGAGCAACCCGTAAGACGCCTACATGGCGCAACCTAAGACGCCTACATGGCGCACTTAAGACGCCTACATGGCGCACGCAAGACGCCTACATGGCGCAACTTAAGACGCCTGCATGGCGCAACCTAAGACGCCTACATGGCGCACGTAAGACGCGTAAAGGCGCAACCCGTAAGACGCCTACATGGCGCAACCTAAGACGCCTACATGGCGCACTTAAGACGCCTACATGGTGCACGTAAGACGCCTACATGGTGCACTTAAGACGCCTACATGGCGCACGTAAGACGCGTAAAGGCGCAACCCGTAAGACGCCTACATGGCGCAACCTAAGACGCCTACATGGCGCACTTAAGACGCCTACATGGCGCACTTAAGACGGCTACATGGCGCAACGTAAGACGCCTACATGGCGCAACGTAAGACGCCTACATGGCGCAACCTAAGACGCCTACATGGCGCACGTAAGACGCGTAAAGGCGCAACCCGTAAGACACCTACAGGGCGCAACCTAAGACGCCTACATGGCGCACTTAAGACGCATACATGGTGCACGTAAGACGCGTAAAGGTGCAACCCGTAAGACGCCTACATGGCGCAACCTAAGACGCCTACATGGCGCACTTAAGACGCCTACATGGTGCACGTAAGACGCCTACATGGTGCACTTAAGACGTCTACATGGCGCACGTAAGACGCGTAAAGGCGCAACCCGTAAGACGCCTACATGGCGCAACCTAAGACGCCTACATGGAGCACTTAAGACGCCTACATGGCGCACGCAAGACGCCTACATGTCGCACGTAAGACGCGTAAAGGCGCAACCCGTAAGACGCCTACATGGCGCAACCTAAGACGCCGACATGGCGCACTTAAGACGCCTACATGGCGCACGTAAGACGCGTAAAGGCGCAACCCGTAAGACGCCTACATGGTGCAACCAAAGACGCGTACATGGCGCACGTAAGACGCGGAAAGGCGCAACCCGTAAGACGCCTACATGGCGCACGCAAGACGCCTACATGGCGCACTTAAGATGCCTACATGGCGCACGTAAGACGCGTAAAGGCGCAACCCGTAAGACGCCTACATGGCGCAACCTAAGAGGCCTACATGCCGCACTTAAGACGCGTAAAGGCGCAACCCGTAAGACGCCTACATGGTGCAACCTAAGACGCCTACATGGCGCACTTAAGACGCCTACATGGCGCATTTAAGATGCCTACATGGCGCAACCTAAGACGCCTACATGGCGCACTTAAGACGCCTACATGGAGCACTTAAGACGCCTACATGGCGCAACCTAAGACGCCTACATGGCGCAACGTAAGACGCCTACATGGCGCAACCTAAGACGCCTACATGGCGCACGTAAGACGCCTAAAGGCGCAACCCGTAAGACACCTACAGGGCGCAACCTAAGACGCCTACATGGTGCACTTAAGACGCCTACATGGCGCACGTAAGACGCGTAAAGGCGCAACCCGTAAGACGCCTACATGGCGCAACCTTAGACGCCTACATGGCGCACTTAAGACGCCTACATGGTGCATGTAAGACGCCTATATGGTGCACTTAAGACGCCTACATGGCGCACGTAAGACGCGTAAAGGCGCAACCCGTAAGACGCCTACATGGCGCAACCTAAGACGCCTACATGGCGCAGTTAAGACGCCTACATGGCGCACACAAGAAGCCTACATGGCGCAACTTAAGACGTCTACATGGTGCAACCTAAGACGCCTACATGGCGCACGTAAGACACGTAAAGGCGCAACCCGTAAGACGCCTGCATGGCGCAACCTAAGACGCCTACATGGTGCACTTAAGACGCCTACATGGCGCACGTAAGACGCGTAAAGGCGCAACCCGAAAGACGCCTACATGGCGCAACCTAAGACGCCTACATGGCGCACTTAAGACGCCTACATGGTGCATGTAAGACGCCTATATGGTGCACTTAAGACGCCTACATGGCGCACGTAAGACGCGTAAAGGCGCAACCCGTAAGACGCCTACATGGCGCAACCTAAGACGCCTACATGGCGCACTTAAGACGCCTACATGGCGCACACAAGACGCCTACATGGCGCAACTTAAGACGTCTACATGGTGCAACCTAAGACGCCTACATGGCGCACGTAAGACACGTAAAGGCGCAACCCGTAAGACGCCTGCATGGCGCAACCTAAGACGCCTACATGGCGCACTTAAGACGCCTACATGGCGCACGTAAGACGCGTAAAGGCGCAACCCGTAAGACGCCTACATGGCACACTTAAGACTCCTACATGGCGCACGTAAGACGCGTAAAGGCGCAACCCGTAAGACGCCTACATGGCGCAACCTAAGACGCCTACATGGCGCACTTAAGACGCCTACATGGCGCACGCAAGACGCCTACATGGCGCAACTTAAGACGCCTACATGGCGCAACCTAAGACGCCTACATGGCGCACGTAAGACGCGTAAAGGCGCAACCCGTAAGACGCCTACATGGCGCAACCTAAGACACCTACATGGCGCACTTAAGACGCCTACATGGCGCACGTAAGACGTGTAAAGGTGCAACCCGTAAGACGCCTACATGGCGCACTTAAGACGCCTACATTGCGCACGTAAGACGCCTACATGGCGCACTTAAGACACCTACATGGCGCAACCTAAGATGCCTACATGGCGCACTTAAGACGCCTACATGGCGCACTTTAGACGGCTACATGGCGCAACGTAAGACGCCTACATGGCGCAACGTAAGACGCCTACATGGCGCAACCTAAGACGCCTACATGGCGCACGTAAGACGCGTAAAGGCGCAACCCGTAAGACACCTACAGGGCGCAACCTAAGACGCCTACATGGCGCACTTAAGACGCCTACATGGCGCAACCTAAGACGCCTACATGGCGCACTTAAGACGCCTACATGGCGCACTTAAGACGCCTACATGGCGCACTTAAGACGCCTACATGGCGCACGTAAGACGCGTAAAGGCGCAACCCGTAAGACGCCTACATGGCGCAACCTAAAACGCCTACATGGCGCACTTAAGACGCCTACATGGCGCACTTAAGACGCCTACATGGCGCACTTAAGACGCCTACATGGCGCACGTAAGACGCGTAAAGGCGCAACCCGTAAAACGCCTACATCGCGCAACATAAGACGCCTACATGGCGCACTTAAGACGCCTACATGGTGCACGTAAGATGCCTACATGGTGCACTTAAGACGCCTACATGGCGCACGTAAGACGCGTAAAGGCGCAACCCGTAAGACGCGTACATGGCGCAACCTAAGACGCCTACATGGCGCACTTAAGACGCATACATGGCGAACGTAAGACGCGTAAAGGTGCAACCCGTAAGACGCCTACATGGCGCAACCTAAGACGCCTACATGGCGCACTTAAGACGCCTACATGGTGCATGTAAGACGCCTACATGGTGCACTTAAGACGTCTACATGGCGCACGTAAGACGCGTAAAGGCGCAACCCGTAAGACGCATACATGGCGCAACCTAAGACGCCTACATGGAGCACTTAAGACGCCTACATGGCGCACGCAAGACGCCTACATGGCGCACGTAAGACGCGTAAAGGAGCAACCCGTAAGACGCCTACATGGCGCAACCTAAGACGCCTACATGGCGCACTTAAGACGCCTACATGGCGCACGCAAGACGCCTACATGGCGCAACTTAAGACGCCTGCATGGCGCAACCTAAGACGCCTACATGGCGCACGTAAGACGCGTAAAGGCGCAACCCGTAAGACGCCTACATGGCGCACTTAAGACGCCTACATGGCACACGCAAGACGCCTACATGGCGCAACTTAAGACGCCTGCATGGCGCAACCTAAGACGCCTACATGGCGCACGTAAGACGCGTAAAGGCGCAACCCGTAAGACGCCTACATGGCGCAACCTAAGACGCCTACATGGCGCACTTAAGACGCCTACATGGCGCACTTAAGACGGCTACATGGCGCAACGTAAGACGCCTACATGGCGCAACGTAAGACGCCTACATGGCGCAACCTAAGACGCCTACATGGCGCACGTAAGACGCGTAAAGGCGCAACCCGTAAGACACCTACAGGGCGCAACCTAAGACGCCTACATGGCGCACTTAAGACGCATACATGGTGCACGTAAGACGCGTAAAGGTGCAACCCGTAAGACGCCTACATGGCGCAACCTAAGACGCCTACATGGCGCACTTAAGACGCCTACATGGTGCACGTAAGACGCCTACATGGTGCACTTAAGACGTCTACATGGCGCACGTAAGACGCGTAAAGGCGCAACCCGTAAGACGCCTACATGGCGCAACCTAAGACGCCTACATGGAGCACTTAAGACGCCTACATGGCGCACGCAAGACGCCTACATGTCGCACGTAAGACGCGTAAAGGCGCAACCCGTAAGACGCCTACATGGCGCAACCTAAGACGCCGACATGGCGCACTTAAGACGCCTACATGGCGCACGTAAGACGCGTAAAGGCGCAACCCGTAAGACGCCTACATGGTGCAACCAAAGACGCGTACATGGCGCACGTAAGACGCGGAAAGGCGCAACCCGTAAGACGCCTACATGGCGCACGCAAGACGCCTACATGGCGCACTTAAGATGCCTACATGGCGCACGTAAGACGCGTAAAGGCGCAACCCGTAAGACGCCTACATGGCGCAACCTAAGACGCCTACATGCCGCACTTAAGACGCGTAAAGGCGCAACCCGTAAGACGCCTACATGGTGCAACCTAAGACGCCTACATGGCGCACTTAAGACGCCTACATGGCGCATTTAAGATGCCTACATGGCGCAACCTAAGACGCCTACATGGCGCACTTAAGACGCCTACATGGAGCACTTAAGACGCCTACATGGCGCAACCTAAGACGCCTACATGGCGCAACGTAAGACGCCTACATGGCGCAACCTAAGACGCCTACATGGCGCACGTAAGACGCCTAAAGGCGCAACCCGTAAGACACCTACAGGGCGCAACCTAAGACGCCTACATGGTGCACTTAAGACGCCTACATGGCGCACGTAAGACGCGTAAAGGCGCAACCCGTAAGACGCCTACATGGCGCAACCTTAGACGCCTACATGGCGCACTTAAGACGCCTACATGGTGCATGTAAGACGCCTATATGGTGCACTTAAGACGCCTACATGGCGCACGTAAGACGCGAAAGGCGCAACCCGTAAGACGCCTACATGGCGCAACCTAAGACGCCTACATGGCGCAGTTAAGACGCCTACATGGCGCACACAAGACGCCTACATGGCGCAACTTAAGACGTCTACATGGTGCAACCTAAGACGCCTACATGGCGCACGTAAGACACGTAAAGGCGCAACCCGTAAGACGCCTGCATGGCGCAACCTAAGACGCCTACATGGCGCACTTAAGACGCCTACATGGTGCACGTAAGACGCCTACATGGTGCACTTAAGACGTCTACATGGCGCACGTAAGACGCGTAAAGGCGCAACCCGTAAGACGCCTACATGGCGCAACCTAAGACGCCTACATGGAGCACTTAAGACGCCTACATGGCGCACGCAAGACGCCTACATGTCGCACGTAAGACGCGTAAAGGCGCAACCCGTAAGACGCCTACATGGCGCAACCTAAGACGCCGACATGGCGCACTTAAGACGCCTACATGGCGCACGTAAGACGCGTAAAGGCGCAACCCGTAAGACGCCTACATGGTGCAACCAAAGACGCGTACATGGCGCACGTAAGACGCGGAAAGGCGCAACCCGTAAGACGCCTACATGGCGCACGCAAGACGCCTACATGGCGCACTTAAGATGCCTACATGGCGCACGTAAGACGCGTAAAGGCGCAACCCGTAAGACGCCTACATGGCGCAACCTAAGACGCCTACATGCCGCACTTAAGACGCGTAAAGGCGCAACCCGTAAGACGCCTACATGGTGCAACCTAAGACGCCTACATGGCGCACTTAAGACGCCTACATGGCGCATTTAAGATGCCTACATGGCGCAACCTAAGACGCCTACATGGCGCACTTAAGACGCCTACATGGAGCACTTAAGACGCCTACATGGCGCAACCTAAGACGCCTACATGGCGCAACGTAAGACGCCTACATGGCGCAACCTAAGACGCCTACATGGCGCACGTAAGACGCCTAAAGGCGCAACCCGTAAGACACCTACAGGGCGCAACCTAAGACGCCTACATGGTGCACTTAAGACGCCTACATGGCGCACGTAAGACGCGTAAAGGCGCAACCCGTAAGACGCCTACATGGCGCAACCTTAGACGCCTACATGGCGCACTTAAGACGCCTACATGGTGCATGTAAGACGCCTATATGGTGCACTTAAGACGCCTACATGGCGCACGTAAGACGCGAAAGGCGCAACCCGTAAGACGCCTACATGGCGCAACCTAAGACGCCTACATGGCGCAGTTAAGACGCCTACATGGCGCACACAAGACGCCTACATGGCGCAACTTAAGACGTCTACATGGTGCAACCTAAGACGCCTACATGGCGCACGTAAGACACGTAAAGGCGCAACCCGTAAGACGCCTGCATGGCGCAACCTAAGACGCCTACATGGTGCACTTAAGACGCCTACATGGCGCACGTAAGACGCGTAAAGGCGCAACCCGAAAGACGCCTACATGGCGCAACCTAAGACGCCTACATGGCGCACTTAAGACGCCTACATGGTGCATGTAAGACGCCTATATGGTGCACTTAAGACGCCTACATGGCGCACGTAAGACGCGTAAAGGCGCAACCCGTAAGACGCCTACATGGCGCAACCTAAGACGCCTACATGGCGCACTTAAGACGCCTACATGGCGCACACAAGACGCCTACATGGCGCAACTTAAGACGTCTACATGGTGCAACCTAAGACGCCTACATGGCGCACGTAAGACACGTAAAGGCGCAACCCGTAAGACGCCTGCATGGCGCAACCTAAGACGCCTACATGGCGCACTTAAGACGCCTACATGGCGCACGTAAGACGCGTAAAGGCGCAACCCGTAAGACGCCTACATGGCACACTTAAGACTCCTACATGGCGCACGTAAGACGCGTAAAGGCGCAACCCGTAAGACGCCTACATGGCGCAACCTAAGACGCCTACATGGCGCACTTAAGACGCCTACATGGCGCACGCAAGACGCCTACATGGCGCAACTTAAGACGCCTACATGGCGCAACCTAAGACGCCTACATGGCGCACGTAAGACGCGTAAAGGCGCAACCCGTAAGACGCCTACATGGCGCAACCTAAGACACCTACATGGCGCACTTAAGACGCCTACATGGCGCACGTAAGACGCGTAAAGGTGCAACCCGTAAGACGCCTACATGGCGCACTTAAGACGCCTACATTGCGCACGTAAGACGCCTACATGGCGCACTTAAGACACCTACATGGCGCAACCTAAGATGCCTACATGGCGCACTTAAGACGCCTACATGGCGCACTTTAGACGGCTACATGGCGCAACGTAAGACGCCTACATGGCGCAACGTAAGACGCCTACATGGCGCAACCTAAGACGCCTACATGGCGCACGTAAGACGCGTAAAGGCGCAACCCGTAAGACACCTACAGGGCGCAACCTAAGACGCCTACATGGCGCACTTAAGACGTCTACATGGCGCAACCTAAGACGCCTACATGGCGCACTTAAGACGCCTACATGGCGCACTTAAGACGCCTACATGGCGCACTTAAGACGCCTACATGGCGCACGTAAGACGCGTAAAGGCGCAACCCGTAAGACGCCTACATGGCGCAACCTAAAACGCCTACATGGCGCACTTAAGACGCCTACATGGCGCACTTAAGACGCCTACATGGCGCACTTAAGACGCCTACATGGCGCACGTAAGACGCGTAAAGGCGCAACCCGTAAAACGCCTACATCGCGCAACATAAGACGCCTACATGGCGCACTTAAGACGCCTACATGGTGCACGTAAGATGCCTACATGGTGCACTTAAGACGCCTACATGGCGCACGTAAGACGCGTAAAGGCGCAACCCGTAAGACGCGTACATGGCGCAACCTAAGACGCCTACATGGCGCACTTAAGATGCCTACATGGCGCACGTAAGACGCCTACATGGCGCAACTTAAGACGTCTACATGGCGCAACCTAAGACGCCTACATGGCGCAACCTAGGACGCCTACATGGCGCACTTAAGACGCCTACATGGCGCACGTAAGACGCGTAAAGGCGCAACCCGTAAGACGCCTACATGGCGCAACCTAAGACGCCTACATGGCGCACTTAAGACACCTACATGGTGCACTTAAGACGGCTACATGGCGCAACGTAAGACGCCTACATGGCGCAACGTAAGACGCCTACATGGCGCAACCTAAGACGCCTACATGGCACACTTAAGACTCCTACATGGCGCAACCCGTAAGACGCCTACATGGCGCAACCCGTAAGACGCCTACATGGCGCAACCCGTAAGACGCCTACATGGCACACTTAACACTCCTACATGGCGCACGTAAGACGTGTAAAGACGCAACTCGTAAGACGCCTACATGGCGCAACCTAAGACGCCTACATGGCGCACTTAAGACACCTACATGGCGCACTTAAGATGGCTACATGGCGCAACGTAAGACGCCTACATGGCGCAACCTAAGACGCCTACATGGCGCACGTAAGACGCGTAAAGGCGCAACCCGTAAGACACCTACAGGGCGCAACCTAAGACGCCTACATGGCGCACTTAAGACGCATACATGGCGAACGTAAGACGCGTAAAGGTGCAACCCGTAAGACGCCTACATGGCGCAACCTAAGACGCCTACATGGCGCACTTAAGACGCCTACATGGTGCATGTAAGACGCCTACATGGTGCACTTAAGACGTCTACATGGCGCACGTAAGACGCGTAAAGGCGCAACCCGTAAGACGCATACATGGCGCAACCTAAGACGCCTACATGGAGCACTTAAGACGCCTACATGGCGCACGCAAGACGCCTACATGGCGCACGTAAGACGCGTAAAGGAGCAACCCGTAAGACGCCTACATGGCGCAACCTAAGACGCCTACATGGCGCACTTAAGACGCCTACATGGCGCACGCAAGACGCCTACATGGCGCAACTTAAGACGCCTGCATGGCGCAACCTAAGACGCCTACATGGCGCACGTAAGACGCGTAAAGGCGCAACCCGTAAGACGCCTACATGGCGCAACCTAAGACGCCTACATGGCGCACTTAAGACGCCTACATGGTGCACGTAAGACGCCTACATGGTGCACTTAAGACGCCTACATGGCGCACGTAAGACGCGTAAAGGCGCAACCCGTAAGACGCCTACATGGCGCAACCTAAGACGCCTACATGGCGCACTTAAGACGCCTACATGGCGCACTTAAGACGGCTACATGGCGCAACGTAAGACGCCTACATGGCGCAACGTAAGACGCCTACATGGCGCAACCTAAGACGCCTACATGGCGCACGTAAGACGCGTAAAGGCGCAACCCGTAAGACACCTACAGGGCGCAACCTAAGACGCCTACATGGCGCACTTAAGACGCATACATGGTGCACGTAAGACGCGTAAAGGTGCAACCCGTAAGACGCCTACATGGCGCAACCTAAGACGCCTACATGGCGCACTTAAGACGCCTACATGGTGCACGTAAGACGCCTACATGGTGCACTTAAGACGTCTACATGGCGCACGTAAGACGCGTAAAGGCGCAACCCGTAAGACGCCTACATGGCGCAACCTAAGACGCCTACATGGAGCACTTAAGACGCCTACATGGCGCACGCAAGACGCCTACATGTCGCACGTAAGACGCGTAAAGGCGCAACCCGTAAGACGCCTACATGGCGCAACCTAAGACGCCGACATGGCGCACTTAAGACGCCTACATGGCGCACGTAAGACGCGTAAAGGCGCAACCCGTAAGACGCCTACATGGTGCAACCAAAGACGCGTACATGGCGCACGTAAGACGCGGAAAGGCGCAACCCGTAAGACGCCTACATGGCGCACGCAAGACGCCTACATGGCGCACTTAAGATGCCTACATGGCGCACGTAAGACGCGTAAAGGCGCAACCCGTAAGACGCCTACATGGCGCAACCTAAGACGCCTACATGCCGCACGTAAGACGCGTAAAGGCTCAACCCGTAAGACGCCTACATGGTGCAACCTAAGACGCCTACATGGCGCACTTAAGACGCCTACATGGCGCATTTAAGATGCCTACATGGCGCAACCTAAGACGCCTACATGGCGCACTTAAGACGCCTACATGGAGCACTTAAGACGCCTACATGGCGCAACCTAAGACGCCTACATGGCGCAACGTAAGACGCCTACATGGCGCAACCTAAGACGCCTACATGGCGCACGTAAGACGCCTAAAGGCGCAACCCGTAAGACACCTACAGGGCGCAACCTAAGACGCCTACATGGTGCACTTAAGACGCCTACATGGCGCACGTAAGACGCGTAAAGGCGCAACCCGTAAGACGCCTACATGGCGCAACCTAAGACGCCTACATGGCGCACTTAAGACGCCTACATGGTGCATGTAAGACGCCTATATGGTGCACTTAAGACGCCTACATGGCGCACGTAAGACGCGTAAAGGCGCAACCCGTAAGACGCCTACATGGCGCAACCTAAGACGCCTACATGGCGCAGTTAAGACGCCTACATGGCGCACACAAGACGCCTACATGGCGTAACTTAAGACGTCTACATGGTGCAACCTAAGACGCCTACATGGCGCACGTAAGACACGTAAAGGCGCAACCCGTAAGACGCCTGCATGGCGCAACCTAAGACGCCTACATGGTGCACTTAAGACGCCTACATGGCGCACGTAAGACGCGTAAAGGCGCAACCCGAAAGACGCCTACATGGCGCAACCTAAGACGCCTACATGGCGCACTTAAGACGCCTACATGGTGCATGTAAGACGCCTATATGGTGCACTTAAGACGCCTACATGGCGCACGTAAGACGCGTAAAGGCGCAACCCGTAAGACGCCTACATGGCGCAACCTAAGACGCCTACATGGCGCACTTAAGACGCCTACATGGCGCACACAAGACGCCTACATGGCGCAACTTAAGACGTCTACATGGTGCAACCTAAGACGCCTACATGGCGCACGTAAGACACGTAAAGGCGCAACCCGTAAGACGCCTGCATGGCGCAACCTAAGACGCCTACATGGCGCACTTAAGACGCCTACATGGCGCACGTAAGACGCGTAAAGGCGCAACCCGTAAGACGCCTACATGGCACACTTAAGACTCCTACATTGCGCACGTAAGACGCGTAAAGGCGCAACCCGTAAGACGCCTACATGGCGCAACCTAAGACGCCTACATGGCGCACTTAAGACGCCTACATGGCGCACGCAAGACGCCTACATGGCGCAACTTAAGACGCCTACATGGCGCAACCTAAGACGCCTACATGGCGCACGTAAGACGCGTAAAGGCGCAACCCGTAAGACGCCTACATGGCGCAACCTAAGACACCTACATGGCGCACTTAAGACGCCTACATGGCGCACGTAAGACGCGTAAAGGTGCAACCCGTAAGACACCTACATGGCGCACTTAAGACGCCTACATTGCGCACGTAAGACGCCTACATGGCGCACTTAAGACACCTACATGGCGCAACCTAAGATGCCTACATGGCGCACTTAAGACGCCTACATGGCGCAACGTAAGACGCCTACATGGCGCAACGTAAGACGCCTACATGGCGCAACGTAAGACGCCTACATGGCGCAACCTAAGACGCCTACATGGCGCACGTAAGACGCGTAAAGGCGCAACCCGTAAGACACCTACAGGGCGCAACCTAAGACGCCTACATGGCGCACTTAAGACGCCTACATGGCGCAACCTAAGACGCCTACATGGCGCACTTAAGACGCCTACATGGCGCACTTAAGACGCCTACATGGCGCACTTAAGACGCCTACATGGCGCACGTAAGACGCGTAAAGGCGCAACCCGTAAGACGCCTACATGGCGCAACCTAAAACGCCTACATGGCGCACTTAAGACGCCTACATGGTGCACGTAAGACGCCTACATGGTGCACTTAAGACGTCTACATGGCGCACGTAAGACGCGTAAAGGCGCAACCCGTAAGACGCCTACATGGCGCAACCTAAGACGCCTACGTGGCGCACTGAAGACGCCTACATGGCGCACGCAAGACGCCTACATGGCGCAACTTAAGACGTCTACATGGCGCAACCTAAGACGCCTACATTGCGCACGTAAGACGCGTAAAGGCGCAACCCGTAAGACGCCTACATGGCGCAACCTAAGACGCCTACTGTTGTCAATGGTGCCCACAAGAAGAGTAGTAGTGTCTATTTATGTACATTTGATGTCATATAGTCTTACGAAGACTCTTGCTTGTAATTGCCTATTCATTCATTAATAAAGTTGAAACGTTCATTCATTCTTTCTTTGTTTGAAGCTTTATGATAAAACCTTACTCTTTTAGTCCATAAACAAACTTAACAACTTACGAAGAGACAAATGTAGATTTGCATGAACAAACTCTTCGTAGTTTGCTTAAAACGATATATTCGCAATCTTAGGGTCAAAGGACTATTGACCTCAATATGATTGTTAGAAGAATCTATGATGCCTGGTTATGAGGCATTGAGAGTTGGGGACTCTATAGTTCTTCTAGGTATCTTCCGAAGGTACTGAATTGACCAGTGCACTTCTAGAGACAATATAAGAACAAACCATTTAACCTCTTATGTCTCGAAGTCACTATGTATGAATTGCATCATGCTTACCTTAATCCTGAAATGAGAAATGCCATTTCACACCTTAGTATTCTCATTTGAGAAAGTCAAAGTTCGGACTCACTATGTGATTCCGAACAAGGCCTATTGGTGAAGTACTAAGTTGTGAGTCTGTCATGAGTAACTTTGTGAAGTTCTCATAGATATGGAATTCATGTACAAGATTGCTGAAATGCAATGTATGTCACCTCATGCTTTGTTCCTTGGAGTGTGAATAAATGAACTGGCCAGTGTCCAAATTGAGTCCTGACTCTTTTGGATGAAACAATGTGACTTGTTACCTCCTCGTCAATACATTGTTTCTAACTTATTCACAAGCGACAAAGGAGTTGAGGAAATAACAGCTAGAAGGGTAAAATGGTAATTTAGTAAATCCCGACTAGCTGATGACATTCATGAAGGGTAAACATAGATAATATTCAGTGGATCCGCTCATCATAATTAGGTCGAATTCTTGAGTAGAAAATAAATTCATTTGAACCGAGAGATTTTCAGTGTCAGCTCTTTAGTGGAGTCAGTTGGCATTAAGCTAAACTTGGAAAAGGTTTGTGAACTTTTGAGTCCAAGTGTTTAGCTCAAGCTTTGTTCATTTGGGTCCATGAGGTCACTGTCTCGAATCACATCGATAGGAATAGTTAAACTGGAAGCTAAGTCAAAACAAGAACGAAAATTGTCAAAAGGGTAATTTTGTCTTTTGAGACATATGATGAAATGAATGTCAATAATTTTTTTGACAAGTTCATTTGATGACTTAATGTCACTCGGCCATAACTTGATTATTGGGCCTCGTGAATTAATTTCATTTCATAAGAATTTTATTGAAAATTCTTAATGGGCCTTTTTCATGTTGTCATGAACAAGTGGAAAAGCTTCTAGAAGGCCTTTCTAGATAAGTCATAGGCGCCCAAATACCCAAGAAACAAGAGAGAATATTTTGTGCATAAATGTATGAAGATACTTGCCAAAAGAAAAAGAGGAAATAAATTTCCTCTAAGGGAAATAAGAGGTAGGCGCCCAACACAAGTAAGATGCAAGGCAAGGACCAAAAAAGGAAACAAATCCAAGGCTTAATGAAGCCCACTTTGGCCGAGTGCATCATAGAGGAAAAGAGGAAATTGGCTCATAAATATGTGATATTCTATAGAAGAGGAAACTACCTTATTGAAGGTAAGACCTCTCCTATAAATAGGAGCCTCATTCCTCACATTTTTCTCATTCCACACAAGTTAGAGATTGAGAGACTCTATCTCTAGACATTGTGGCCGAAAATCCTCTCTCTCTCTCTCTAGTTTATTTTCGATTTTTTCTTGTCTTGGCACCTAGGTCCTCACTCGACTTAGTGTTTAGCTCTGCGACTTCGAGACTCGTTCTTAAGTCGTAGCGTTTAAAAGTGCCCACTCACTGATTCCTTCTTTTCGAGTGATTTAGTGATAGAAACTTTCGTGGTTGCTCGAGGTGCCGAGGAAAGGAAGAGAGACGTGCTGCGAGGGGAGACGAGCGTTGCAAATTTTCCACAAGCTTCTTCAAAGTTCAAGCTTCAAGAAAGGTTAGTAAACTTCTAGCTCATATTGGTTTTTAATTACATGTACTTGCACTTGTCTATGTTAGTAAAAACTGTTTTACTTGTAAAAGAAAATTTTTAAAATTCCGCCGCTTACCGAAGCGTTAATTATTTTCTCAAACCCTAGATCGATTCCAATAAATGGTATCAGAGCTATGGTCAAAGATTAGCATGTACATGTTTTTAAAATTATGAGCTTTAAAATCGTTTTCGAAAGTTTACTAATTTTGTGACAAGTTAGAATTGTAATCTTAGATTTTTTTTAATTTAATGCTCTTGTCTTTAAATTAAAAAGCATGTTGATTTTCTATGAGTTTGGGATGTTTTTAAAACACATTAGAATCAGTTCTAAAAATTTTTAATTTTTTATATTGAAAAACGTGTTTTAAAGGTTTGAGAAATTTCGAGTAAAATTTTGTGACTAGCTTTGATATCTTGCTAGTTTCTTATTTTTACTTGAATCGTTTTATGCATGTTGTTATTTCTTTTATTCTATGTTATTACCCTGCTAATAAAACACAAATAAAAGCTTTAAACAACATCTTAAAACGTTCCGTTACACTCGATTCTTTTTCGCACCTAAAAAGGACCAAGCTTTAATTTATTTCTTTTTCTTCGAGCTGGAGTAAACCCGCATTAAAAGTGGCATAACTCTCTACTCAGAAATCGAAATTTAATGATTCTTAAATCAAATTAAAGCTCTGTCTGTCCTCTATCCAATGCCATCGGTTTCGGCTCAAACGGACATCGGAGCCGCCAGATATGGCGATTTTACTCCGAGGTGCGCGGCTGTCTGAAACTCCAGTTTTTTAGAAATCCGAATTTTCAAACCCCACTAGCATGAGTTATAGAACTCTAATGAGAAAATTTTCTTGAGAAAAAATGTTTTTCATATGATTATAAACATGATGTGTAAGATTAAAATGTTTTGATTTTTGAAAGTTTAATTGAAATTGAATTTTTACAAAACTAGTTTGAATTTTGAAAAACCGTTTTCACTTTCAAACTTGAAAAATTTTGTCATCCAAATCAAATAAGTTTTCAAAATGTTTTCAAAACTATATCTATATCACATATGTTCAAAATCTATATGCTCTTAAAAATTTTGAGTGGGAGGTCTCCTTGTAGACAAGCCGAAAAATAAAAAGATGTGTAATCTCAAACTTTCAAGTGTTCGAGTGAGTTGAAGTTCACACTTCCCTCATGCACTTTCCCGAAATAGAAAATAGGAAAAGATCGAGTATGTACCTTGTGCCTTTATGCACTAATACTACTCTGAACATGTCGATCTAGGATTCTCTTCTAGTTGTCCGCTCTGTCGCTCTCTAACTAGGAAATCTGTTTCCGAACTTATAAGAGTCGATGAACCAAGTCCAAAAACTAAGTGGGAGGGTTATACTTGTTGTTTGTAACCCACGATCCCCAACACTAATGAAAAGTGCAAGTGTCGCCGGGCTAAGAGTCACCCTCGTGGCCCTCTCTTAAATGAGAGTACTCAAGGGCGCTTTGCTCTGATCATTGCTCAATGAGCTACGTCCGAGAGTGAGACGATGATGACAAGGCCTCCCCTCGGCGGATTGTTTTTCAAAGTCAATCTTTTGGACTAAGTGGTTGGTTACACACTTAGATTCAATCCCTAGTAATCCTCCCTCGAGGCCCTGCGAAAGGATGTGAGTGATCAAACCAATTTCCAAGGTGGCTAGTCAAAATTGATGTATTGACATCTTGGCTATGCATTAATGATGAGTCATTTACTTATGAAAGGAGACTCGTTACGGCCTTCCCTCGAAGGAGTAAAGTGTCATTTCGTTCATAACACCTTTGGATTTTATAAAGTCTTAAACAAACTTAAATCCTAAACCAAAGACTAATCATAAACTTGTTTCAACTTTTATAGGCAATATGTCTCCCAACCCTCTCTCTTTCATTCTTTCCTCGAACAAACTCGAAAACGAAAACTACATAGAGTCGAAGCTTAACCTCGACATAATCCTTACCAAGCACAAATGGGTACTCACCACCCGGTGTCCTCCTCTGACGAATGATGATTCGACTCAAGAGAACAATGACGCCTTAGCGGCCTGGCTTCGATCCGATGAGATTGTGAGGTGCTATATCTTGGCATCTATGAACAATATGCTGAAAGAGCAACATCGCGACATCGAGACTGCCGCCGAAATGCTCTACAATCTCCTTGAGATATTTGGAGGGCAAAGGCGTCAATCAAGGCAAAAAGCAGTCCGACAGTTTATGAACTGTCATATGAAGGCTAGGACTCCTGTTAGAGACTTTATGATACTGATCATTAGTTTTCTAAATAAAATGGAAATCCTAGGATCTGAGACTGATGGGAAGAATGTCATAGATATGATCTTAGAAACTCTCCCCGCATCTCTTGATACCTGTTGTCGCAGTTTTTCGGACAACGATTTAGGAGTCGCAGACGGTTAGACCCAAGGCCGGACCAAGTGGTCTCGTCTTGACTCGAGCGTGTCGGACCCGATGTCCCGGGTCGTCCCTTAGCTGTGGATGTCCCTTGAGTTCGTCAAAGTACCTGAAAAGGAGTAGAGAACACGTGAACTACAAAGGGGAAACAGGGGGGGTGCCCCTGTTTACCTCTCCGACGCTCAACATTAGTGTGATTGAGGTGGAGTATAGAGGTTTTAGGGGTGTTTAGAGGCCAAAGATGAGCGAAACGAGCGAGGTACGAGTTCGGCAGCGTTTCGGGACTCAAAAAATGGATTACCTGGACCAAGGGGGGTGCCTTGGTATTTATAGGCAGCCAAGGGGTGGCTTGAAGACCCCTTGGCCGAGTGAGAATGCTTGGGTCGGCATTGGAGGAGGTTGGGTCGGCCAATGGCCGAGTGAACATGGTGGTGAGGTTCACTCGGCCATTGGCCGAGTGGAGGTCTTGGGCCGGCTGAGGTTCACTCGGCCATTGGCCGAGTGAACTGTTGGAAGGTTCACTCGGCCAATGGCCGAGTGAACTGCTGAGGCAGCAGGGAGGTTCACTCGGCCATTGGCCGAGTGAACTGCTGGAAGGTTCACTCGGCCAATGGCCGAGTGAACTGCTGAGGCAGCAGGGAGGTTCACTCGGCCATTGGCCGAGTGAACTGCTGGAAGGTTCACTCGGCCAATGGCCGAGTGAACTGTCTCGGCGGCTGGAAGGTTCACTCGGCCATTGGCCGAGTGAACTGCTGGAAGGTTCACTCGGCCAATGGCCGAGTGAACTGCCTTGGTGGCTGAGGGGTTCACTCGGCCATTGGCCGAGTGAACTACTGGAAGGTTCACTCGGCCAATGGCCGAGTGAACTGCCTTGGTGGCTGAGGGGTTCACTCGGCCATTGGCCGAGTGAACTGTCCAATGGCCGAGTGAGCCATTTGACCCAGCCAATGGCCGGGTGAGCCGTTGACTCGGCCCGTGGCTGGGTTTTGACTTGGCCATTGGTTTGGGCTGGCCCCTGGTTGAGTCGGGGTTTCGCCGCCCAAGATCTCGTACCAGCCATGTGTGTCGAAGTGATGACCTTGATCCCGTTGGCCCTAGACGGGCCAACAACATTAGCCCCCCGAGTTTCCGGTCGAGCGTAGATCGAGTGGAAACTCAAAATCTACGCTTTTATACGGATGCGGGATGAACGCTCTCGGGTCCGTGCCATGAGGAATGGCCTTCGCGCGTCGCGAGGGACGGCCTTTGTGCGTCGCGAGGGACGACTTTTTGTTTCGGGTTGATCGTGCGTGGCTCATTTTCTCGATCTACCAATGAGGGCGTGATCGGTTAGCACGGCTTTATTGTGTTGTGCGCGTCTTGTTTTCTCGACTTGCCAATGAGGGCATAATCGATTTGCGCGTCTTCTTTGTGTGGTGCGCGTCTTACTTTTCTCGACTCGCCAACGAAGGCATAATCGATTTGCACGTCTTTTTGGTTTTGTGCGCGTCTTACTTTTCTCGACTTGCCAACGAAGGCATAATCGATTTGCACGTCTTTGTCGTTTTTGTGCGCGTCTTACTTTTCTCGATTTGCCACCGAAGGCATAATCGATTAGCACGTCTTTGTTGTTTAGTGCGCGTCTTACTTTTCTCGATTTGCCAACGAAGGCATAATCGATTAGCACGTCTTCATCGTATGGTGCGCGTCTTATGTTCTCGATTTGCCAACGAAGGCATAATCGATTAGCACGTCTTCGTCGTATGGTGCGCGTCTTATGTTCTCGATTTGCCAACGAAGGCATAATCGATTAGCACGTCTTCGTCGTATGGTGCGCGTCTTATGTTCTCGATTTGCCAACGAAGGCATAATCGATTAGCACGTCTTCGTCGTATGGTGCGCGTCTTATGTTCTCGATTTGCCAACGAAGGCATAATCGATTAGCACGTCTTCGTCGTATGGTGCGCGTCTTATGTTCTCGATTTGCCAACGAAGGCATAATCGATTAGCACGTCTTTGTTGTTTTTTTTTTTTTTTGTTGAACGAGTGAGCTTTAGTTTCGTTGAGCATTGTTTCCCATTAGCCCCCCGAGTTTCTTGTGTACTCGTAGAGGAGACTAGAAATTATAATGCAACAAGGTGAAATGTAATCTAATCACCATACGGAAATAGTCAAAAATTACATCCCTGGGCCATTGGCCTTATTGAAATTCGAGATTGTCTTAAAACTGGAAATAAAATGACATAATGAAAAGAGGGGGCGGGCTTAGCCCACGACATGCAGCTGTGAGCTCTCCGGTTGTTCGATCGCTGCCTGGTTCATGTCAGTCACTGTCGCCGGACCCTTCCTTCCCCGCCGTGGACGGCCTTCGTGCACCGTGGCCGCCCCGACCGTTCTTAGGACATACTCTTTTAATTTCCCGACTTGAATTAGGGCCTCGATCTGACGCCTAAGATGATAGCACTCGGACGTCAGATGCCCGTGATCCTGGTGGTACTCACAGAACTTGTTCCGATCCCTCTTCGCGGGATCCTTCGCTAGAGGAGCCGGACTTCCTAGCTTGTCGCGGTGCAGAGCTAGGATCCGCTCTTGCGGAGTGTTCAGCGGGGTGTACGTCGATAACGCTTGGAAGTTATCAACGTGCGACGATCTTGGACCGGAGAGGGGGCGACCGTTAGGGGCCCGGCCTCCCTTGCTCCTCTTGCTTTGAGGGTCGGGGCGATCTTCGTCCCGTTCTTCGCGGTGGCGACCACCTTGTCCTCCTGACTTCCGGCCATCGCGGCCATCGAGATAGTCCTCGATTCCCATATGTGTGCGGGCTCTCGTCATCAGCTCCGCCATGTCTCGCGGGACTTGCCCGACAATGGACTTGAGGAAGTCGCTCGTGCGAACTCCCTCGGTAATCGCCGTGATGGCGTCCCTGTCGTCGAAGCCCTCGACTTTGTGAGACTCCTCGGTGAAGCGGGCGAGGTATTGTCTCAACGTCTCATCTCTCCCTTGTCGAATGGAGAGGAGGTGGGTCTTCGGTTTCTTTTGCGCCACAAGCGTGGCAAAGCGAGCGAGGAAAGCCTCTCGCAAGGCTCGGAAGGACGGGATGCTTCCAGGCCTCAAACTTTGGAACCACTCAAAGCCTGACCCTGTGAGGGTCAGGCTGAAGGCTTGGCAGAGGGTGGCGTCCGTCTGCCCTTGCATCGTCATCCACGTCTCATAGTGTTGGACGTGGTAGTGGGGGTCCGTGCGTCCATCATAGGGGGGAATGGACGGTAACTTAAAGTTTCCCACGCATGGCTGCGCGAGGACCTGTGCGGCGAAGGGAGAGTATGATTCCTCGATCCCTCCGTACGGCCTTTGCCTCCCTGATTCCCTCATCTCGATGATTTGGTTTTGGAGGCTCTGGATCATTGTGACCATATCAAGCCCGTTGGCAGGGCCAATCGTCGGGGCCACGGGGGTCACTGGTTGGCGTTCATTGGACGCTTGGTCCACGACATTGGCCTGAGGTCGGCCAAGGGTCGCGGCGGGGAGCGCGTCCCTTCGAGAATTTAGCCTTTGGCGGAGATCCTCCCCTCGGGAGTTTCTCTGCGCCGTCAAGCGTTCTCTAAGGTCCACGCTTGGTGCGTGACGAGGCGAGGTCGCCCTTGGCCGGGTCGCCCGGCGAGCGCTTCGGCTATCGGCTCCATCGTCGACCAGAGTCGCTCTCTCCTCGGCGAGGGGCCGTGTCCGGCCACCTCTTGAGACCGAGGGGGCGAGTCCCCGGGACTGTGACCGTGCCTGTTGTCGCGCCGAGCACAAAGGATCGGCCAACGCACCGTTGGCCCTCTCGGGTCGCGTTTGAGCGAGGCTAGGGGTGGCCTCGTCGGTCCTCGACTCCTCCACGTACTCGGGGTCGGAGTAATCTTGAGCAGATCGATCCTCGACGTCGTAGCCGAGGAGACCGGCGATGAGGGAGCTGTCAACGCCGGGACGGTCAAGGAGCTCCGCGAGCCGCCGGGCCGTGTCCTCTCGGAGCTCGGCCTCGGGGTCGTTCACCGGGTCTTGGGGCTGGCTCTCGCTATCGCGAGGTTGCCCTTCAAGACGGTGCGCAAGGTTTCGGAGACCGTACCTCGAGCTCGTCGCTCGGGTACCCGCGGAGGTAGTGGGTAGATGACTCATCTCTCGAGAGTCGTGAGAACGAAGGGAGAAAACTGGTAGAGGGAATGCGTCGTCAAGGTCGAGAGATCCCCTCCTTCTAGCGCCAAAATGTTGTCGCAGTTTTTCGGACAACGATTTAGGAGTCGCAGACGGTTAGACCCAAGGCCGGACCAAGTGGTCTCGTCTTGACTCGAGCGTGTCGGACCCGATGTCCCGGGTCGTCCCTTAGCTGTGGATGTCCCTTGAGTTCGTCAAAGTACCTGAAAAGGAGTAGAGAACACGTGAACTACAAAGGGGAAACAGGGGGGGTGCCCCTGTTTACCTCTCCGACGCTCAACATTAGTGTGATTGAGGTGGAGTATAGAGGTTTTAGGGGTGTTTAGAGGCCAAAGATGAGCGAAACGAGCGAGGTACGAGTTCGGCAGCGTTTCGGGACTCAAAAAATGGATTACCTGGACCAAGGGGGGTGCCTTGGTATTTATAGGCAGCCAAGGGGTGGCTTGAAGACCCCTTGGCCGAGTGAGAATGCTTGGGTCGGCATTGGAGGAGGTTGGGTCGGCCAATGGCCGAGTGAACATGGTGGTGAGGTTCACTCGGCCATTGGCCGAGTGGAGGTCTTGGGCCGGCTGAGGTTCACTCGGCCATTGGCCGAGTGAACTGTTGGAAGGTTCACTCGGCCAATGGCCGAGTGAACTGCTGAGGCAGCAGGGAGGTTCACTCGGCCATTGGCCGAGTGAACTGCTGGAAGGTTCACTCGGCCAATGGCCGAGTGAACTGCTGAGGCAGCAGGGAGGTTCACTCGGCCATTGGCCGAGTGAACTGCTGGAAGGTTCACTCGGCCAATGGCCGAGTGAACTGTCTCGGCGGCTGGAAGGTTCACTCGGCCATTGGCCGAGTGAACTGCTGGAAGGTTCACTCGGCCAATGGCCGAGTGAACTGCCTTGGTGGCTGAGGGGTTCACTCGGCCATTGGCCGAGTGAACTACTGGAAGGTTCACTCGGCCAATGGCCGAGTGAACTGCCTTGGTGGCTGAGGGGTTCACTCGGCCATTGGCCGAGTGAACTGTCCAATGGCCGAGTGAGCCATTTGACCCAGCCAATGGCCGGGTGAGCCGTTGACTCGGCCCGTGGCTGGGTTTTGACTTGGCCATTGGTTTGGGCTGGCCCCTGGTTGAGTCGGGGTTTCGCCGCCCAAGATCTCGTACCAGCCATGTGTGTCGAAGTGATGACCTTGATCCCGTTGGCCCTAGACGGGCCAACAACAATACCTCCAAGATGAACTACTCCATAAACAAGCTAGAGTACACTGTTACCAAGCTTATGAAGGAACTTCACACTGCTGTAGGTCTCACTAAGAGAAAGAGGAATCAAGGAGAGGCACATGCTACTGAGCAAAAAGCCTCCGCCTCTAGAACTAAGAAGAGACCTCACAAGGCCGATAAAAAGAACTGTCATGCAAGTCTCAAAGCAAAGGAACATAGTATTGTACTAGTCACCGAAGCATGCTTAGTAGCTAATAATGTATCAACATGGATTCTTGACTCCGCTGCTACTAACCATATTTGTTGTTCCTTAAGTGGTTTCAAGAAAACCAAAAGCTTAGAGGAAGGCGAGTTCTGTTTCAAATGGGGTGATGGGAGCCTGGTGTCTGTAGAGGCTGTGGGATCCGTGACGCTATCTTTTGAAGACCGCACTTTAAACTTGAATAATGTTTATTTTGTTCCTATCTTTGGGAAGAACTTAATATCCGTTGCTCGTCTTCGTGAGCAAGATTATTGTTTAAAGTTCATTAAGAATGGAATTCGTATTTCGTTTCCTGATAATTCTTTTGTCACTGATGCATGTATGAAGAATGCTCTTTTCTACATCTATCCCACTCAACCTTCTCTTTTAGACACCGAAATAGATAATGATCTAATTAGGGAGCCAAAGAGGATCAAACTTTCTGAATCCTCCGATCTAACAAAATCAACACACCTATGGCACTTAAGACTTGGTCATATCAGTCTAGAAAAGATTAAGAGACTTGTGAGGGACGGTCCACTCCAAGCCTCTGCAATAGGTTCACTACCTACTTGTGAATCCTGCATAGAAGGAAAAATGACTAAGCGACCTTTCTCCGATAAGGGTCGAAGAGCCACTGAGTTGCTGGAACTAATACATTCTGATGTATGTGGTCCGCTCAGCCAACAGGCACGTGGAGGATACGAATACTTCGTCACCTTCACCGATGATTACTCACGATATGGGTTTGTCTATTTGCTTAAACACAAATCCGAGACCTTTAACGTATTTAAGGTCTTTAGGTCTTTAGTGGAAAAGCAAACTGGCAAAGTGATCAAAACCATTCGATCTGATCGAGGTGGTGAGTATATGTCTGGAGAGTTCGATGACTTTCTTAAAGAAGAAGGTATCGCTTCTCAGCTTACCGCACCTGGCACACCTCAACAAAACGGAGTGTCAGAGTGAAGAAACCGAACTCTTATGGAGATGGTTAGATCGATGATGAGTTACTCATCACTCCCGCTTTTCTTTTGGGGATATGCCCTCGAAACAGCCACTTACATTCTGAACCAAGTTCCGTCTAAAACGGTTCCTGGTACTCCTTATGAAAGATGGACTGGCCGTAAAGTAAGTTTAGGCCACATCCGAATTTGGGGTTGCCCTGCACATGTGCTAAGGCAAAAGACTAGCAAGTTGGCTAGTAGGTCAGAATTGTGCCTGTTTGTGGGATATCCAAAGGAAACCAAAGGTTTTACTTTCTATAGTCCCGAGGACGATAAGACTTTCGTTAGCACGAATGCTCGTTTCCTTGAGGAGGACTTTATGAAGGATGCGAAACCTAGAAGCAAAATTGTGCTTGAAGAAAAGTTGGGTGAGGAAGCTTCTACCTCATCTGTAAGAACTGTTCTTACCCCAACTGAAACAGAACCTAACTCATCAGAATCTCGTCAAGTAGTACTTAGACGTAGTGGGAGGGCTACTCAAAAGCCTGACAGGTACATGTCTTATGGAGACTCTCTTGTAGCCGTCTCTGACATGGATGATCCTGTTTCCTATAGCCAAGCGATGGCTTGTTCTGAATCAAACCTTTGGCTTGACGCCATGAAAGTTGAAACGCACTCGATGTATGTCAGCAATGTCTGGAAACTTGTAGACCTTCCTGAAGGGATTAAACCCGTAGGGTGTAAGTGGATATACAAGAAGAAAAGGGGTCCTGATGGGAACGTCGAGATGTTCAAAGCACGACTTGTGGCGAAGGGTTATACCCAACAAGAAGGGATTGACTATGAAGAAACCTTCTCGCCAGTCGCGATGCTTAAATCCATCCGCATACTCCTATCCATAGCTGCAGCTCTCGACTATGAGATCTGGCAAATGGATGTCAAGACAGCCTTCCTGAATGGCAATCTTGACGAGCGCATTTACATGGCTCAACCAGACGGTTTCGTGGATAAAGGTCAAGAGACCAAGGTTTGTGAGCTGCTTAAATCCATTTATGGACTAAACCAAGCATCTAGGTCATGGAATATTAGATTCGATGAAACTGTAAAGAGCTTCGGCTTTGAACAGTCAATAGATGAGCCTTGTGTTTACAAGTTAATACACGAAGGTAAAGTTGTGTTTCTGGTACTATATGTCGAGGATATACTACTCATTGGTAATGACGTGGGTAAGTTATCTGAGGTTAAGGTCTGGCTGGCAAAGCAATTCGATATGAAGGATCTAGGAGGAGCCGCGTACATTCTGGGGATCCAAATCTTTCGAGATAGGAAAAACCGGACCCTGTCGCTCTCTCAAACATCTTATATTGATAAGGTGATGGATCGCTTCTCGATGCAAGACTCCAAGAAGGGCCAAACACCCTTTAGGCATGGAGTTTCACTCTCTAAGGACCAGTCTCCCAAGACTGCACAAGAGATTGAAGACATGAGGAAAATTCCTTACGCCTCTGCCGTAGGAAGCCTCATGTATGCTATGCTTTGCACTAGAACTGATATCTGTTTCGCCGCTGGCGTAGTTAGCCGTTTCCAATCCAATCCTGGACCCGAGCACTGGATTGCTGTTAAGCATGTTCTTAAGTATCTTCGAAGAACTAGGAACTTGATGCTTACATACTCAGGTACTGACCTGACTATGACGGGATATACCAACTCCGATTTTCAAGCGGATAAGGATTCCAGGAAATCCACTTCGGGATCTGTGTTCATCCTTAATGGTGGAGCTGTTGTGTGGAGAAGTATTAAGCAATCTTGCATTGCTGACTCCACAATGGAAGCAGAATATGTGGCTGCTTGTGAAGCATCCAAAGAGGCTGTATGGCTTAGAAAATTCCTTAAGTATTTGGAAGTTGTTCCAAACGTCGACGAGCCCATAACCCTTTATTGTGATAATAGTGAGGCTGTCGCTAACTCAAAGGAACCTAGAAGCCATAAGCGCTCTAAGCATATTGAGAGGAAATACCATTTGATTCGAGAGATCGCGCAACGCGGAGACGTGGAGGTGAAGTAGATCTCTGGTAGATCTATTCACCAAGGCCCTAGCGAACAAGGTCTTCGACCAACATCGTGAGGGATTAGGCATGTAGGACTACTCACATCTTCTTTGAGTCAAGTGGGAGTTTGTTGTCAATGGTGCCCACAAGAAGAGTAGTAGTGTCTATTTATGTACATTTGATGTCATATAGTCTTACGAAGACTCTTGCTTGTAATTGCCTATTCATTCATTAATAAAGTTGAAACGTTCATTCATTCTTTCTTTGTTTGAAGCTTTATGATAAAACCTTAGTCTTTTAGTCCATAAACAAACTTAACAACTTACGAAGAGACAAATGTAGATTTGCATGAACAAACTCTTCGTAGTTTGCTTAAAACGATATATTCGCAATCTTAGGGTCAAAGGACTATTGACCTCAATATGATTGTTAGAAGAATCTATGATGTCTGGTTATGAGGCATTGAGAGTTGGGGACTCTATAGTTCTTCTAGGTATCTTCCGAAGGTACTGAATTGACCAGTGCAGTTCTAGAGACAATATAAGAACAAACCATTTAACCTCTTATGTCTCGAAGTCACTATGTATGAATTGCATCATGCTTACCTTAATCCTGAAATGAGAAATGCCATTTCACACCTTAGTATTCTCATTTGAGAAAGTCAAAGTTCGGACTCACTATGTGATTCCGAACAAGGCCTATTGGTGAAGTACTAAGTTGTGAGTCTGTCATGAGTAACTTTGAGTCCAAGTGTTTAGCTCAAGCTTTGTTTATTTGGGTCCATGAGGTCACTGTCTCGAATCACATCGATAGGAATAGTTAAACTGGAAGCTAAGTCAAAACAAGAACGAAAATTGTCAAAAGGGTAATTTTGTCTTTTGAGACATATGATGAAATGAATGTCAATAAATTTTTTGACAAGTTCATTTGATGACTTAATGTCACTCGGCCATAACTTGATTATTGGGCCTCGTGAATTAATTTCATTTCATAAGAATTTTATTGAAAATTCTTAATGGGCATTTTTCATGTTGTCATGAACAAGTGGAAAAGCTTCTAGAAGGCCTTTCTAGATAAGTCATAGGCGCCCAAATACCCAAGAAACAAGAGAGAATATTTTGTGCATAAATGTATGAAGATACTTGCCAAAAGAAAAAGAGGAAATAAATTTCCTCCAAGGGAAATAAGACGTAGGCGCCCAACACAAGTAAGATGCAAGGAAAGGAACAAAAAAGGAAACAAATCCAAGGCTTAATGAAGCCCACTTTGGCCGAGTGCATCATAGAGGAAAAGAGGAAATTGGCTCATGAATATGTGATATTCTATAGAAGAGGAAACTACCTTATTGAAGGTAAGACCTCTCCTATAAATAGGAGCCTCATTCCTCACATTTTTCTCATTCCACACAAGTTAGAGATTGAGAGAATCTCTCTCTAGACATTGTGGCCGAAAATCCTCTCTCTCTCTCTCTCTAGTATATTTTCGATTTTTTCTTGTCTTGGCACCTAGGTCCTCACTCGACCTAGTGTTTAGCTCTGCGACTTCGAGACTCGTTCTTAAGTCGTAGCGTTTAAAAGTGCCCACTCACTGATTCCTTCTTTTCGAGTGATTTAGTGATAGAAACTTTCGTGGTTGCTCGAGGTGCCGAGAAAAGGAAGAGAGACGTGCTGCGAGGGGAGACGAGCGTTGCAAACTTTCCAAAAGCTTCTTCAAAGTTCAAGCTTCAAGAAAGGTTAGTAAACTTCTAGCTCATATTGGTTTTTAATTACATGTACTTGCACTTGTCTAGGTTAGTAAAAACAGTTTTACTTGTAAAAGAAAATTTTTAAAATTCCGCCGCTTACCGAAGCGTTAATTATTTTCTCAAACCCTAGATCGATTCCAACACCTACATGGCGCACTTAAGACGTCTACATGGCGCACGTAAGACGCGTAAAGTCGCAACCCGTAAGACGCCTACATGGCACACTTAAGACTCATACATGGCGCACGTAAGACGCGTAAAGGCGCAACCCGTAAGACGCCTACATGGCGCAACCTAAGACGCCTACATTTTCGCACTTAAGACGCCTACATGGCGCACGCAAGACGCCTACATGGCGCAACTTAAGACGCCTACATGGCGCAACCTAAGACGCCTACATGGAGCACGTAAGACGCGTAAAGGCGCAACCCATAAGACGCCTACATGGCGCAACCTAAGACCCCTACATGGCGCACTTAAGACGCCTACATTGCGCACGTAAGACGCGTAAAGGTGCAACCCGTAAGACGCCTACATGGCGCAACCTAAGACGCCTACATGGCGCACTTAAGACGCCTACATGGCGCATGTAAGACGCGTAAAGTCGCAACCCGTAAGACACCTACATGGCGCAACCTAAGACGCGTACAAGGCGCACGTAAGACGCGTAAAGGCGCAACCCGTAAGACACCTACATGGCGCACGCAAGACGCCTACATGGCGCAACTTAAGATGCCTACATGGCGCACGCAAGACGCCTACATGCCGCAACTTAAGACGCCTACATGGCGCAACCTAAGACGCCTACATGGCGCAACCTAAGACCCCTACATGGCGCACTTAAGACGCCTACATGGCGCATGTAAGACGCATAAAGGTGCAAGCCGTAAGACGCCTACATGGTGCACGTAAGACGCCTACATGGTGCACTTAAGACGCCTACATGGCGCACGGAAGACGCGTAAAGGCGCAACCCGTAAGATGCCTACATGGCGCAACCTAAGACGCCTACATGGCGCACTTAAGACGCCTACATGGCGCACGTAAGACGCGTAAAGGCGGAACCTGTAAGACGCCTACATGGCGCAACCTAAGACGCCTACATGGCGCACGTAAGACGCGTAAAGGCGCAACCCGTAAGACGCCTACATGGCGCAACCTAAGCCGCCTACATGGCGCACTTAAGACGCCTACATGGCGCACGTAAGACGCGTAAAGGAGCAACCCGTAAGACGCCTACATGGCGCAACCTAAGACGCCGACATGGCGCACTTAAGACGCCTACATGGCGCACGTAAAACGCGTAAAGGCGCAACCCGTAAGACGCCTACATGGCGCAACCTAAGAGGCCTACATGGCGCACGAAAGACGCGTAAAGGCGCAACACGTAAGATGCCTACATGGCGCACGCAAGACGCCTACATGGCGCAACTTAAGACGCCTACATGGCGCAACCTAAGACGCCTACATGGCACACGTAAGACGCATAAAGGCGCAACTCGTAAGACGCCTACATGGCGCAACCTAAGACGCCTACATGGCGCACTTAAGACGCCTACATGGCGCACGTAAGACGCGTAAAGGCGCAACCCGTAAGACGCCTACATGGCGCAACCTAAGACGCGTACATGGCGCACGTAAGACACGTAAAGGCGCAACCCGTAAGACGCCTACATGGCGCACACAAGACGCCTACATGGCGCAAATAAGACGCCTACATGGCGCACTCAAGACGCCTACATGCCGCAACTTAAGACGCCTACATGGCGCAACCTAAGACGCCTACATGGCGCAACCTAAGACCCCTACATGGCGCACTTAAGACGCCTACATGGCGCACGTAAGACGCATAAAGGTGCAAGCCGTAAGACGCCTACATGTTGCACGTAAGATGCCTACATGGCGCACTTAAGACGCCTACATGGCGCACATAAGACGCGTAAAGGCGCAACCCGTAAGACGCCTACATGGCGCAACCTAAGACGCCTACATGGCGCACTTAAGACGCCTACATGGCGCACGTAAGACGCGTAAAGGCGCAACCCGTAAGACGCCTACATGGCGCAACCTAAGACGCCTACATGGCGCACGTAAGACGCGTAAAGGCGCAACCCGTAAGACGCCTACATGGCGCAACCTAAGACACCTACATGGCGCACTTAAGACGCCTACATGGCGCACGCAAGACGCCTACATGGCGCACGTAAGACGCGTAAAGGCGGAACCTGTAAGACGCCTACATGGCGCAACCTAAGACGCCTACATGGCGCACGTAAGACGCGTAAAGGCGCAACCCGTAAGACGCCTACATGGCGCAACCTAAGCCGCCTACATGGCGCACTTAAGACGCCTACATGGCGCACGTAAGACGCGTAAAGGCGCAACCCGTAAGACGCCTACATGGCGCAACCTAAGACGCCGACATGGCGCACTTAAGACGCCTACATGACGCACGTAAGACGCGTAAAGGCGCAACCCGTAAGACGCCTACATGGCGCAACCTAAGAAGCCTACATGACGCACGTAAGATGCGTAAAGGCGCAACACGTAAGTTGCCTACATGGCGCACGCAAGACGCCTACATGGCGCAACTTAAGACGCCTACATGGCGCAACCTAAGACGCCTACATGGCGCACGTAAGACGCATAAAGGCGCAACTCGTAAGACGCCTACATGGCGCAACCTAAGACGCCTACATGGCGCACTTAAGACGCCTACATGGAGCACGTAAGACGCGTAAAGGCGCAACCCGTAAGACGCCTACATGGCGCAACCTAAGACGTGTACATGGCGCACGTAAGACGCGTAAAGGCGCAACCCGTAAGACGACTACATGGCGCACACAAGACGCCTACATGGCGCAACTTAAGACGCCTACATGGCGCACGCAAGACGCCTACATGCCGCAACTTAAGACGCCTACATGGCGCAACCTAAGACGCCTACATGGCGCAACCTAAGACCCCTACATGGCGCACTTAAGACGCCTACATGGCGCACGTAAGACGCATAAAGGTGCAAGCCGTAAGACGCCTACATGGTGCACGTAAGACGCCTACATGGCGCACTTAAGACGCCTACATGGCGCACATAAGACGCGTAAAGGTGCAACCCGTAAGATGCCTACATGGCGCAACCTAAGACGCCTACATGGCGCACTTAAGACGCCTACATGGCGCACGTAAGACGCGTAAAGGCGCAACCCGTAAGACGCCTACATGGCGCAACCTAAGACGCCTACATGGCGCACGTAAAACGCGTAAAGGCGCAACCCGTAAGACGCCTACATGGCGCAACCTAAGCCGCCTACATGGCGCACTTAAGACGCCTACATGGCGCACGTAAGACGCGTAAAGGCGCAACCCGTAAGACGCCTACATGGCGCAACCTAAGACGCCTACATGGCGCACTTAAGACGCCTACATGGCGCACGTAAGACGCGTAAAGGCGCAACCCGTAAGACGCCTACATGGCGCAACCTAAGAGGCCTACATGGCGCACGTAAGACGCGTAAAGGCGCAACCCGTAAGATGCCTACATGGCGCACGCAAGACGCCTACATGGCGCAACTTAAGACGCCTACATGGCGCAACCTAAGACGCCTACATGGCGCACGTAAGACGCATAAAGGCGCAACTCGTAAGACGCCTACATGGCGCAACATAAGACGCCTACATGGCGCACTTAAGACGCCTACATGGCGCACGTAAGACGCGTAAAGGCGCAACCCGTAAGATGCCTACATGGCGCAATCTAAGACGCCTACATGGCGCACTTAAGACGCTTACATGGCGCACGTAAGACGCGTAAAGGCGCAACCCGTAAGACGCCTACATGGTGCAACCTAAGACGCGTACATGGCGCACGTAAGACGCGTAAAGGCGCAACCCGTAAGACGCCTACATGGCGCACGCAAGACGCCTACATGGCGCAACTTAAGACGCCTACATGGCGCACGCAAGACGCCTACATGCCGCAACTTAAGATGCCTACATGGCGCAACCTAAGACGCCTACATGGCGTAACCTAAGACCCCTACATGGCGCACTTAAGACGCCTACATGGCGCACGTAACACGCATAAAGGCGCAACCCGTAAGACGTCTACATGGTGCACGTAAGACGCCTACATGGCGCACTTAAGACGCCTACATGGCGCACGTAAGACGCGTAAAGGTGCAACCCGTAAGATGCCTACATGGCGCAACCTAAGACGCCTACATGGCGCACTTAAGACGCCTACATGGCGCACGTAATACGTGTAAAGGTGCAACCCGTAAGACGCCTACATGGCGCAACCTAAGACGCCTACATGGCGCACGTAAGACGCGTAAAGGCGCAACCCGTAAGACGCCTACATGGCGCAACCTAAGACGCCTACATGGGGCACTTAAGACGCCTACATGGCGCACGTAAGACGCCTACATGGCGCACGTAAGACGCCTACATGGCGCACGTAAGACGCCTTGGAGGGCCGGCCATGGAGAGCCGGCCATGGAGGAGGGCCGGCCTTGGACGTGGCCGACTGACCTTTGGGCCGGCGACAGGCCGGTCAAGCATATGGCCGGCCACTGGCCGGCTGAGCATATGGCCGGCCATTGGCCAGCTGACCCTTGGCCCGGCCATTGGTTTGGGCCGGCCAAAGACCGAGGCAAGGGTTCGCCCCTCGAGGCCTTGCACCGGTCGCGTGGGTCGAAGTGACGCCTTAGTCCCCGTCGGTCCGAGACAGACCGACAACATTAGCCCCCCGAGTTTCTGGTCGAGCGTAGATCGAGTGGAAACTCAAAATCCACGCTTTCATATGGATTGGGTTTGCGTCATGAGGAACGGCCTTTGGGCGTCACGAGGGACGACTTATTGTTTCGGGTTGACCGTGCGTGTCCTACTTTCTCGACTTACCAATGAAGGCGTGATCGATTAGCACGACTTTATTGTGCGTGTCTTATTTTCTCGACTTGCCAATGAAGGCGTGATCGATTGGCACGACTTTACTGTGTTGTGCGCGTCTTATTTTCTCGACTTGCCAACGAAGGCATAATCGATTTGCACGACTTTGCTGTATTGTGCGCGTCTTATGTTCTCGATTCGCCACCGAAGGCATAATCGATTTGCACGTCTTTGTTGTATTGTGCGCGCCTTATGTTCTCGATTTGGCACCGAAGGCATAATCGATTTGCACGACTTTATTGTGCGTGTCTTATTTTCTCAACTTGCCAATGAAGGCGTGATCGATTGGCACGACTTTATTGTGTGTGTCTTATTTTCTCGACTTGCCAATGAAGGCGTGATCGATTAGCACGACTTTATTGTGTTGTGCACGTCTTATTTTCTCGACTTGCCAATGAAGGCATAATCGATTTGCACGACTTTATTGTGCGTGTCTTATTTTCTCGACTTGCCAATGAAGGCGTGATCGATTGGCACGACTTTACTGTGTTGTGCGCGTCTTATTTTCTCAACTTGCGAACGAAGGCATAATCGATTTGCACGACTTTGTTGTATTGTGCGCGTCTTATGTTCTCGATTCGCCACCGAAGGCATAATCGATTTGCACGTCTTTGTTGTATTGTGCGCGTCTTATGTTCTCGATTTTCCACCGATGGCATAATCGATTTGCACGACTTTATTGTGCGTGTCTTATTTTCTCGACTTGCCAATGAAGGCGTGATCGATTGGCACGACTTTATTGTGCGTGTCTTATTTTCTCGACTTGCCAATTAAGGCGTGATCGATTAGCACGACTTTATTGTGTTGTGCGCGTCTTATTTTCTCGACTTGCCAACGAAGGCATAATCGATTTGCACGACTTTGCTGTATTGTGCGCGTCTTATGTTCTCGATCCGCCACCGAAGGCATAATCGATTTGCACGTCTTCGTTGTGTTGTGCGCGTCTTATTTTCTCGATTTGCCAACGAAGGCATAATCGTTTTGCACGTCTTTGCTGTATTGTGCGCGTCTTATGTTCTCGATTCGCCACCGAAGGCATAATCGATTTGCACGTCTTTGTTGTATTGTGCGCGTCTTATGTTCTCGATTTGCCACCGAAGGCATAATCGATTTGCACGACTTTATTGTGCGTGTCTTATTTTCTCGACTTGCCAATGAAGGCGTGATCGATTGGCACGACTTTATTGTGCGTGTCTTATTTTCTCGACTTGCCAATGAAGGCGTGATCGATTAGCACGACTTTATTGTGTTGTGCGCGTCTTATTTTCTCGACTTGCCAACGAAGGCATAATCGATTTGCATGACTTTGCTGTATTGTGCGCGTCTTATGTTCTCGATCCGCCACCGAAGGCATAATCGATTTGCATGTCTTCGTTGTGTTGTGCGCGTCTTATTTTCTCGATTTGCCAACGAAGGCATAATCGATTTGCACGTCTTCGTTTTTGAGTTTTTTTTTTTTTTTTTTTTTGAGCGAGCGAGCTCTAGTTTCGTTGAGCATTGTTTCCCATTAGCCCCCCGAGTTTCTCGTGTACTCGTAGAGGAGACTAGAAATTATAATGCAATAAGATAAAGATTTCGAGGTGAAATGTAATCTAATTACCATGTAGAAATAGTCAAAAAATTACATCCCTAGGCCATTGGCCTTATTGAAATTCGAGATTGTCTTAAAACTGGAAATAAAATGACATAATGAGAAACGGGAGCCGGCTTCCACTGCCGTGCCAACTTCTGCAGCTTGACCGAGCTAAAGGATGGCGCTCACCATCTTTTCCTTCCCTTTCCCGTCCACGCCTTGGACGTAGCACATCCTCGCCATCGATTGGTCTCCCAACATGATGGCAATCCCCTTCTCAGTTGGGAACTTCATCATCAGGTGATAGGTGGACGTTATGGCCTTCAGCCGGTTGAGAGTCGGGCGGCCGATGATGATGTTGTACGCTGAGGGCTGGTCCACAACTAGGAAGGATACGATGCGAGTGGCCTCGAGCCCCCCCGGTGTTCCGAAGGTGACCGGGAGGTCGATGGTTCCTTCCGTCATGACCCTCTCCCCGGAGAAGCCGAAGAGTGGGGTCGAGATTGGGGTCGGTTTCAATCCGGTCAGCTTCATCCTGTCCAATGCTGATTTGAAGACGATGTCGGCCGAGCTGCCGTTATCAATCAGGATTCTTCGGACGAGATTGTTGGCGACCGGGGCCGAGACGACTATTGCGTCATTGTGCGGGTGGAGAACTCGCGTCGCCTCTTGGCCGGTGAAGAACAGTGACTCGAACGGGGCCGGAGGGGGGGCTTCATACGTATGGTTGATGTAGTGCGCAACTTTTCCTCGGGAAACCTCGCGCACGTACTTCTTCCTTTGCGTGGACGAGTCCCCAAACTCCGGGCCACCCATGATCGAGCCCACGACATGCAGCTGTGAGCTCTCCGGTTCTTCAATCGTCGCCCGGTCCGTGACAGTCACCGTCGCCGGACCCTTCCTTCCTTGCCGTGGATGATCTTCGTGCATCGTGGCCGTCCCGACCGTTCTCGGGACATACTCTTTTAACTTCCCGTCTTGAATCAGGGCCTCGATCTGACGCCTGAGATGATAGCACTCGGACGTCAGATGCCCGTGATCCTGGTGGTACTCGCAGAACTTGTTTCGATCCCTCTTCGCGGGATCCTTCGCAAGAGGAGCCGGACTTCCTAGCTTGTCGCAGTGCAGAGCTAGGATCCGCTCTTGCGGAGTGTTCAGTGGGGTGTACGTTGATAACGCTCGAAAGCTATCAATGTGCGACGATCTTGGACCGGAGAGGGGGCGACCGTTAGGGGCCCGGCCTCCCTTGCTCCTCTTCCTCTGAGGGTCGGGACGATCTTCGTCCTGTTCTTCTCGGTGGCGACTACCTTGTCCTCCTGACTTTCGGCCATCGCGGCCATCGAGATAGTCCTCGATTCCCATATGTGTGCGGGCTCTCGTCATCAGCTCCGCCATGTCTCGCGGGACTTGCCCGACAATGGATTTGAGGAAGTCGCTCGTGCGAACTCCCTCGGTGATCGCTGTGATGGCGTCCTTGTCGTCGAAGCCCTCGACTTTGTGAGACTCCTCGGTGAAGCGAGCGAGGTATTGTCTCAATGTCTCATCTCTCCCTTGCCGAATGGAGAGGAGGTGGGCCTTTGACTTCTTTTGTGCCACAAGTGTGGCGAAGCGGGCGAGGAAAGCCTCTCGCAAGGCCCGGAAGGACGGGATGCTTCCAGGCCTCAAACTCCGGAACCACTCAAAGCCCGACCCCGTGAGGGTTAGGCTGAAGGCTTGGCAGAGGGTGGCGTCCGTCTGCCCTTGCATCGTCATCCACGTCTCATAGTGTTGGACGTGGAAGTGGGGGTCCGTACGCCCATCATAGCGGGGAATGGACGGTAACTTGAAGTTTCCCGCGCATGGCTGCGCGAGGACTTGTGCGGCGAAGGGAGAGTATGATTCCTCGATCCCTCCGTACGGCCTTTGCCTCCCTGACTCCCTCATCTCGATGATTTGATTTTGGAGGCTCTGAATCATCGTGACCATGTCAAGCCCGTTAGCAGGGCCGACCGTCGGGGCCACGGGAGTCACCGGTTGGCGCTCGTTGGACGCTTGGTCCATGACATTGGCCTGAGGCCGGCCGAGAGTTGCGGCGGGGAGCGCGTCCCTTCGAGAATTTAGCCTTTGGCGGAGATCCTCCCCTCGGGAGTTTCTCTGCGCCGTCAAGCGCTCTCTAAGGTCCACGCTTGGTGCGTGACGAGGCGAGGTCGCCCTTGGTCGGGTCGTCCGGCGAGCGCTTCGGCTATCGGCTCCATCTTTGACCAGAGTCGCTCTCTCCTCGGCGAGGGGCCGTGTCCGGCCACCTCTTGAAACCGAGGGGGCGAGTCCCCGGGACTGTGACCGTGCCTGTTGTCGCGCCGGGTACAAAGGATCGGCCAACGCACCATTGGCCCTCTCGGGTCGTGCTTGAGCGGGGCTAGGGGTGGCCTCGTTGGTCCTTGACTCCCCCACGTATTCGGGGTCGGAGTCATCCTGAGCAGATCGATCCTCGACGTCGTAGCCGAGGAGATCAGCGATGAGGGAGCCGTCAACGCCGGGACGGTCAAGGAGCTCCGCGAGCCGCCGGGCCGTGTCCTCTCGGAGCTCGGCCTCGGGGTCGTTCACCGAGTCTTGGGGCTGGCTCTCGCTATCGCGAGGTTGCCCTTCAAGACGGTGTGCGAGGAGTCGTAGACCGTACCTCGAGCTCGTCGCTCGTGTACCCGCGGAGGTAGTGGGTAGGTGACTCATCTCTCGAGAGTCGTAGGAGTGGTGAAAGTGTGGAATGGGAGGGAGAGCGTGCTAAGGTCGGTGCCCCTCCTTCTAGCGCCAAAATGTTGTCGCAGTTTTTCGGACAACAATTTAGGAGTCGCAGACGGTCAGACCCAAGGCCGGACAAAGTGGTCTCGTCTCGACTCGAGCGTGTCGGGCTTGGTATCCCAAGCCGTCCCTTAGCTGTGGGTGAAGCTCACCTTGTCTCGATACCTGAAAAGCAAGAAAGAGATTGTGAACTACAAAGGGGAAACAGGGGGGGTGCCCCTGTTTACCTCTCCGACGCTCAACATTAGTGGGATTGAGGTGGAGTATAGAGGTTTTAGGGGTGCTTAGAGGCCGAGACTTGAGAGAAACGAGCGAGGTACGAGTTCGGCAGCGTTTCAGTACTCAAGAATGGATTACCTGGACTAGGGGAGCGGCCCCCGTATTTATAGGCAGCCAAGGGGTGGTTTGAAGACCCCTTGGCCGAGTGAGCAAGGTTGGGCCGGCCTTGGAGGAGAGCCGGCCATGGAGAGCCGGCCATGGAGGAGGGCCGGCCTTGGAGGAGGGCCGGCCTTGGAGTGCCGGCCTTGGAGAGCCGGCCATGGAGGAAGGCCGGCCTTGGAGGAGGGCCGGCCATGGAAAGCCGGCCATGGAGGAGGGCCGGCCTTGGAGGAGGGCCGGGCATGGAGAGCCGGCCATGGAGGAGGGCCGGCCATGGAGAGCCGGCCATGGAGGAGGGCCGGCCTTGGAGGAGGGCCGGCCTTGGAGTGCCGGCCTTGGAGAGCCGGCCATGGAGAGCCGGCCATGGAGTGCCGGCCTTGGAGAGCCGGCCTTGGAGTGCCGGCCTTGGAGAGCCGGCCATGGAGGAGGGCCGGCCTTGGAGGGCCGGCCATGGAGAGCCGGCCCGGCCATGGAGGAGGGCCGGCCTTGGACGTGGCCGACTGACCTTTGGGCCGGCGACAGGCCGGTCAAGCATATGGCCGGCCACTGGCCGGCTGAGCATATGGCCGGCCACTGGCCAGCTGACCCTTGGCCCGGCCATTGGTTTGGGCCGGCCAAAGGCCGAGGCAAGCGTACGCCCCTCGAGGCCTTGCACCGGTCGCGTAGGTCGAAGTGACGCCTTAATCCCCGTCGGTCCGAGACGGACCGACAACACCTACATGGCGCACGTAAGACGCGTAAAGGCGCAACCCGTAAGACGCCTACATGGCGCAACCTAAGACGCCTACATGGCGCACTTAAGACGCCTACATGACGCACGTAAGACGCGTAAAGGCGCAACCCGTAAGACGCCTACATGGCGCAACCTAAGACGCCTACATGGCGCACTTAAGACGCCTACATGGCGCACGTAAGACGCGCAAAGGTGCAACCCGTAAGACGCCTACATGGCGCAACCTAAGAAGCCTACATGGCGCACGTAAGACGCGTAAAGGCGCAACCCGTAAGATGCCTACATGGCGCACGCAAGACGCCTACATGGCGCAACTTAAGATGCCTACATGGCGCAACCTAAGACGCCTACATGGCGCACGTAAGACGCATAAAGGGGCAACTCGTAAGACGCCTACATGGCGCAACCTAAGACGCCTACATGGCGCACTTAAGACGCCTACATGGCGCACATAAGACGCGTAAAGGGGCAACCCGTAAGACGCCTACATGGCGCAACCTATGACGCCTACATGGCGCACTTAAGACGCGTAAAGGCACAACCCGTAAGACGCCTACATGGCGCAACCTAAGACGCGTACATGGCGCACGTAAAACGCGTAAAGGCGCAACCCGTAAGACGCCTACATGGCGCACGCAAGACGCCTACATGGCGCAACTTAAGACGCCTACATGGCGCAACCTAAGATGCCTACATGGCGCACGTAAGACGCATAAAGGCGCAACCCGTAAGACGCCTACATGGCGCAACCTAAGACCCCTATATGGCGCACTTAAGACGCCTACATGGCGCACGTAAGATGCGTAAAGGCGCAACCCGTAAGACGCCTACATGGCGCAACCTAAGACGCCTACATGGCGCACTTAAGATGCCTACATGGCGCACGTAAGACGCGTAAAGGTGCAACCCGTAAGACGCCTACATGGCGCAACCTAAGACGCCTACATGGCGCACGTAAGACGCGTAAAGGCGCGACCCGTAAGACGCCTACATGGCGCAACCTAAGACGCCTACATGGCGCACTTAAGACGTCTACATGGCGCACTTAAGAAGCCTACATGGCGCAACCTAAGACGCTTACATGGCGCACTTAAGACGCCTACATGGCGCACTTAAGACGGCTACATGGCGCAACCTAAGACGCCTACATGGCGCAATGTAAGACGCCTACATGGCGCAACCTAAGACGTGTTCATGGCGCACGTAGGACGCGTAAAGGCGCAACCCGTAAGACACCTACAGGGCGCAACCTAAGATGCCTACATGGCGCACTTAAGACGCCTACATGGCGCACGTAAGACGCGTAAAGGCGCAACCCGTAAGACGCCTACATGGCGCAACGTAAGACGCCTACATGGCGCACTTAAGACGCCTACATGGTGCACGTAAGACTCCTACATGGTGCACTTAAGACGCCTACATGGCGCACGTAGGACGCGTAAAGGCGCAACCCGTAAGACGCCTACATGGCGCAACCTAAGACGCCTACATGGCGCACTTAAGACGCCTACATGGCGCACGTTAGACGCGTAAAGGCGCAACCCGTAAGACGCCTACATGGCGCAACCTAAGACGCCTACATGGCGCACGTAAGACGCGTAAAGGCGCAACCCGTAAGACGCCTACATGGCGCAACCTAAGACGCCTACATGGCGCGCTTAAGACGCCTACATGGCGCACGTAAGACGCGTAAAGGCGCAACCCGTAAGACGCCTACATGGCGCAACCTAAGACGCCTACATGGCGCACTTAAGACGCCTACATGGCGCACTTAAGACGCCTACATGGCGCAACCTAACACGCCTACATGGTGCAACGTAAGACGCCTACATGGCGCAACCTAAGACGCCTACATGGCGCACGTAAGACGCGTAAAGGCGCAACCCGTAAGACACCTACAGGGCGCACTTAAGACGCCTACATGGCGCACTTAAGACGCCTACATGGCGCACGTAAGACGCGTAAAGGCGCAACCCGTAAGACGCCTACATGGCGCAACCTAAGACGCCTACATGGCGCACTTAAGACGCCTACATGGTGCACGTAAGACTCCTACATGGCGCACTTAAGACGCCAAAATGGCGCACGTAAGACGCGTAAAGGCGCAACCCGTAAGACGCCTACATGGCGCAACCTAAGACGCCTACATGGCGCACTTAAGACGCCTACATGGCGCACGCAAGACGCCTACATGGCGCAACTTAAGACGCCTACATGGCACAACCTAAGACGCCTACATGGCGCACGTAAGACGCGTAAAGGCCCAACCCGTAAGACGCCTACATGGCGCAACCTAAGACCCATACATGGCGCACTTAAGACGCCTGCATGGCGCAAGTAAGACGCGTAAAGGCGCAACCCGTAAGACGCCTACATGGCGCAACCTAAGACGCATACATGGCGCACTTAAGATGCCTACATGGCGCACGTAAGACGCGTAAAGGCGCAACCCGTAAGACGCCTACATGGCGCAACCTAAGACGCCTACATGGCGCACGTAAGACGCGTAAAGGCGCGACCCGTAAGACGCCTACATGGCGCACGTAAGACGCGTAAAGGCGCAACCCGTAAGACGCCTACATGGCGTAACCTAAGACGCCTACATGGTGCACGTAAGACACGTAAAGGCGCAACCCGTAAGACGCCTACATGGCGCACTTAAGACGCCTACATGGCGCAACCTAAGACGCCTACATGGCGCACTTAAGACGCCTATATGGCGCACTTAAGACGCCTATATGGCGTAACCCAAGACGCCTACATGGCGCGCTTAAAACGCCTACCTGGCACGGCCTGAGACGTCCACTTGGCACAATCCGGCACACGGAAGGCGCCTACGTAGCATGGCTGACTCGCAGTTGAAAATACTTAAGAACGTAAACCATCCAAGTGACTGGCGTGTTTGAAAAGGTATCCTGCTGAGGTTAAAGGACGGGCAAAACCATTGACACAAACAATTGACCGTCTAAGCGTGCCATAAAAGATGAATGTGCGAAAACATTCATAAGAATAAAAAATATAACTACTCATAAAAGAAAGGGGCAACTGCCTCAAATCCTAGAAAGCATGCGCTAAGACAAGTGCGCTAAAGGGAAAAATCCTAGCAAGCGACCTCGCCGATACTAACGTCTCTGCGTCAGGGGTCTCGGGCTGAGAACCCCCTGGCTCCACGGAAGGGCCCCTGCCCTCCGACACGACCGCGGCAGCTGCCAACGGTACCTCGGGACGCTCCGATGCGAGGCCTTCGGCCCCTGGACATGTCTCTGACTCACCTCCGGGATCTTCAGACTCGGGACCAAAGTCGTCCACGCAGTCTATCTCGTCGAGAACCGACTCTAGCAGAGTCACCGCACACGCGTCCGTAACATCTCCCGGCACGCCTTGAGAGTCCAAGTCGGAATGCGGCACGTCGAGGCGGGCTTTGTCACGAACCCCTCGCCGACTAAGTTGATCACGAGGCGAGGGGTAGGCTCCTCGGACGCCGGATGATCAAACTCCCCAGTTGGCGCGCACTCTTCGTGAGGCTGAGCAGCGGGCACGGTCGCACCCAGCTCGCCTTCCTCCAGCCACTGCTCTACTCCGCTTGGATTTTCTTCCACGTGCAGAGGAACTTCCCTTAATCCCGCGAAGAGATCATCCTCTGCGTGTTCAGAACCCTGAAACAAGAGAGAGAAATCAATCTCGGGACTCTCAGCTGAGAAAAGGGGAGGGACACCCATAATGCAAGCGTAAAAGAGAAAACAAGCGTAGAAAAGAGAGAAAAAAATAAAGTGAGGAATAAAGAGAAGGGAGGAGGCCTATTTATAGACTTCTAGGGGGGTAGGAGTCGAAATCCTACTCCCACAAGGAGCAAAATCGGAGAAAAAACTCCAAAAAGTCGGAGTTCTCCCGCGCAAGGCAAACCAGCCCCGCGCACTGGGCGCGCTGCGCAGACCGCGTGCCGCGCCGTCCAGGGCGCGCGCCGCGCGGCCCCCTGAAAAAAAAAAAAAAAAAAAAAGAAGAAAGAGAAGAGGAAAATATTTTTCCTCGGGGTCGCAAGACACGGGAAATATTTTCCTCAAACACCCAACCAGAAGAACAAAAAGTTCATCGCTAGGACACCTCCCGAGCGACGAACTTGGGGGGCTAATGTTGTCGGTCGTTTTCGGAAAACCCGAGACGCCAAGAAGGCACGTCGCTCAAAGGGCCGATGGTCAGGCCGGAGGTCCTGAAGAGCGGCAATTCTTCAAGCCCTCGCCCGAACTCTTGACTCCTTGAGTCGAGCCTAGCCCCTCAAGTTGAGACTTCGTACAGTCTCCTCGAGTCGAGCTTCGCTCCTCGAGTTGAGCCTTGAGTCAGTCTCCTCGAGTCGAGCTTCGTTCCTCGAGTCGAGCCTTGAGTCAGTCTCCTCGAGTCGAGCTTCGCTCCTCGAGTCGAGCCTTGAGTCAGTCTCCTCGAGTCGAGCTTCGCTCCTCGAGTCGAGCCACTCTCGTCAAGTGGAAACCTTCATGTTTCACGTGGGAAGAATGGTATTTGAAGGCCCGCAAGAGCCCGGCAAGACGAGCCGTTCACCGCGCGCACAGTACGCTACGCCGGCCAGCCGTGCAGCAAGCAGCGCGCCGTGCCAGGCAGGCGCTCGCCGTGCCAGGACGTGCCCGTACCGCGCGTTCCATGCACCGCGCGTCTTGCGCCGCGCCTGGTAACCCGCGCGCCGCGCGCGCCGTGTGCCTCCACTTGATGGCATGCGCGTTCCTAGTCCCACATGGATGAAAAAGGGACCTTCTAAGGCCCCCAAACACCTATATAAACCCCCTCCCATTGAGGGGAAAGCCATCCCATTGAATCCTATTCAATTCAATAAATTTTCTTCATCTCCTATCGACACGCTCGATTTCTTACTCTTCTCTGCTTCTCTGGATGCCATATTTGGCCTGAAGCAGTCTCTCTTCTCTCTCCCCCGTTCTCAGAGGTTTCGAAGCACTCACGGGGACTTCCCGGACGTCGCTCCCTCTGACCGAACGTTCTCCGGTGCTCAAGCACGCCCCTAGGGTTTTCGACTAGAGTTCCCCTCGCGCGTCTAACACGCTAGACGCGTACGCGATCTCCGAAGTTCTGAGACGCTGCCGAGGACTCCTCGCGCCCCGTCTCCTTCATCGAGCACGCTTCTCCGCCGAGGTTCTACGCCTCATACTGCGTCTTTCACGCTTGAACTACGTTCTGACCTGATCCCACGCACGGGTACATAGGCAGCCGACAACCAAGGCACGGTCACTCCTCCTCCTCACCCCCTACCTCTCCCGAGAGGCGGGTTGATCAGAGAAAACGCTAGCTTGAGACTATCGAGTTCACACTCTTGGCCCGGGTGCGATCACTTGGTCCGGCCTTGGATCGAACCGCCCGAGGTTTTCAATAGTTGTTCATTTTCGTGCGACAACAGCACATAGGATTTTATTGAATAAGGGAAAACAGAGCAATAATGGGGGGGCTTGATCACTGGTGGTACTACCTCAAGTGTTCGGCGTTCCACGGGTGTCGGATTGGAGTTCCGTCTGCGTGCTCGATGTAGTAGGTCCCGTCGTGTATGACTTGTCGGACTCTATACGGTCCTTCCCAATTTGGGCCTAGGACTCTGGCGCCTTGCACTTGGGTGTTCTGGAACACGCGTCTGAGTACAAGGCTGCCGACGGCGAAGATCCGCCTTTTGAATTTGGCGTTGTAGTATCTCTTGACCTTTCATTTTTGTGCAGCGAGTCTGGTGAGAGCCTCGTCTTTTCTCGTCGATTAGATCCAGTTCGAGGCGCATGGCTTCCTCATTTTCTTTTTCGTTGAAAGTGTCAACGCGATAGGTGGGGACTTCCATTTCCACGGGGACCACCGCCTCAATCCCAAAAGCTAGGGAGAAGGGGGTCTCTCCAGTGGTGTTTCGAACGGTCGTTCGATAGGCCCATAGGATGAAAGGCAGTTCTTCAGCCCAGGCGCCTTTTTTGGATTCGAGCTTTTTCTTGAGGTTGCTCTTAATCGTCTTGTTGACGGCTTCCACCTGGCCATTAGCCTGTGGATGTCGCGGGGATGAGAATGTCTTGCTTATCCCTAGTTGGGCGCAGATCTCTCTAACCCTCGCGTTGTCGAACTGCGCGCCGTTATCGGTCACGATTGACGCGGGGATGCCGTGGCGGCATATTATGGACTTCCAGATGAAGTTCGTAGTGTTGGCCTCGGTGATCCTGGCCAGAGGCTCGGCTTCGACCCACTTGGTGAGGTAGTCGATAGCGACGATGGCGTATTCGTATTATCTTGGGGCTTTCGGAAGCTTGCCGATAATGTCTACGCCCCATTTCGCGAAGGGGCGTGGGACAACGATGCTACTTAGGGGAGATGGCGGCTGTCGTGGAACGTTGGAGAAACGTTGACACTTGTCGCACTTTCTCGCCCAGTCGTAGGCATCTTTTTTCATCGTTGGCCAAAAATAGCCTTGTCGAAGCGCTTTGAGCGCGAGGGACCTTCCAGCGGCGTGGTTTCCGCAGAGGCCTTCGTGGATCTCGCGGAGGACATTGGTCGACTCGACGCTGTTGAGACATCGGAGCAGCGGGGTTGAATACCCGCGCTTGTATAAGGCTTCGCCTCTCAACACGTATTTGGATGCGAGGACTTTTAGCCTTTCGGCTTCTTTGCGGTCTTCGGGAAGTAGCCCTCTTCGCAAGAAGTCCATGAGCGGGGTCATCCAAGTTGGATGAGCGGCGCTCTCAATCGTTCCCACCTCGTCGCGTGAGACGGATGGTCGCGAGAGAGACTCGATTGGGATGGTTCCCAACCCGTCTTCGGCGATACCGGATCCGAGGCAAGCTAAGGCGTCAGCCTCGGAGTTCTCTTCTCGTGGGATCTGGATGATCTCGAACCAGGAGAAGGCGTCTAGCTTGGCATTTGTCTTTGCCAAGTAGGCGATCATGTTAGGTTCTTTGGCAACGTAGTCGCCTTTAACCTGATTTACGATTAACTGCGAGTCACAGTGTATTCGTAAATTTCGTACGTTGAGCTTTTGAGCGAGCTCTAGCCCTACGATGAGGGCTTCGTACTCGGCCTCATTGTTGGAGGCCTGGAATCCGTAGTGGAGGGCGTAGCGTAACTTTTCCCGGTCGGGGTTTGTCAATATCACGCCGGCGCCTGCTCCTTGGGCATTAGATGCTCCGTCTACGTGTAGTTCCCAGATGGGACCCGTAGGGTCGACCTTTCTCTTTCGAGCCGACAAGTCGTCGGTCGAGCCGTCTTCTGCTCTTCCCATGTCGGGAGTGTAGGAGAATTCTGCCACGAAATCAGCTAAGGCTTGAGCCTTTATCGCCGGCCTCAGATGAAACTCAATCCCGTACTTGCTCAATTCTTGGGACCAGATCGGCATGCGAGTCAATGTTCCCTTTTGAAGAGCCTTACCGATTGGGTGTCCGGTCCGGACAACGATTGGGTGAGCCTGGAAGTATGGGCGTAGCTTATTGGCGGCTACGAGGAGAGCAAGAGAGAGCTTCTCTATCTCTGTATAACGCGTTTCGGTGTCAAGTAGGGCTTTGCTTATGTAGAAGATGGGCCATTGAGCCATATCTTCTTCACGGATCAGCACAGCGCTCACAGCTCATTCGGAGACGGCAAGGTAGATGCAAAGCGTCTCGCCTTCTTTTGGCTTGGAGAGGAAGGGAGGTTTCCCGAAGTAGGCCTTCATTTCTTGGAAGGCCTTTTCGCACTCGTCCGTCCATTCAAAGCCGTCCGTCTTCTTAATTGCTTTGAAGAACGGTTGACACTTGTCGGTTGCTTTGGCCACAAAACGCGATAAGGCGGCAATCCGACCGGTCAGACTTTGGACTTCCTTGACACGTCGCGGGGACTTCATGTCAAGGAGTGCCTTGATTTTCTCGGGTTTCGCTTCGATACCTCGACGGCTAACTATGTAGCCAAGTAACTTCCCGGATTCGACCCCGAACACACATTTGTTGGGGTTGAGCTTCATTTTGTACCGGCGGAGGATTAAGAACATCTCCCTCAGGTTGTCTACGTGGTTGGTGGCCAACAGGCTTTTAACGAGCCTGTCGTCCACGTATACTTCCATGGTCTTGCCGATTAGGTCGGCGAAGATCCGGTTTACCAATCGTTGGTAAGTAGCTCCTGCATTCTTAAGGCCGAAAGGCATGACCTTGTAGCAGTAGAGGCCGCGATCAGTGACAAAGGTTGTCTTGATCTGATCGGGCTCGTGCATTCGTATCTGGTTATAGCCCGAGTAGGCGTCCATGAAACTTAGGAGTTCATGTCCTGCCGTGGCGTCGACCAGTTGTTCGATGCGTGGGAGTGGAAAGCAATCTTTCGGGCAGGCTTTGTTAAGATCTTTGTAATCTATGCAAATGCGCCACTTCCCGTTGGGCTTTTTGACCATGACCACATTGGCCACCCACTTTGGGTACTTGGCTTCTTGGATGAAACCAGCGGAGAGAAGTTTTTCGACTTCCTCGTTTATTGCTAGGTACCGTTCGGGGTTGAACGCACGTCTAGCTTGTACCTTTTCAACGATGGTTTCATCGTCATTCAATCGGTGCACAATCACATCGGGGTCTATGCCGGGCATGTCTGCATGTGTCCATGCAAAGACATCCTTAAACTCCCGAAGGAAGGACGCGAGTTGAGTTTTGATGGCGAGAGGGAGTTGTGCACCGATCTTTACTACCTGGTCAGGTTTAGCTTCGTCGAGAACGATCGAAGTGAGATCATCGGGGGTGTCAACTTTCAACCTCTCGATATCGTCGCGGGGGTCTAATTCCCCGAGTTGCCGTGCGTCTTTTTGATCACACGGGTAGTCGTCTTCCAATTGGTAGATCGTGTTAACCCTTTTTTCAGCGGGCTTGCCGTCCACGCCTTGGACGTAGCATATCCTCGCCTGGGTCTGATCACCGGCTATGACGCCAATTCCCTCTTCGGTGGGGAATTTCACTAGCAGGTGATAAGTGGACGTGATAGCCCTTAGTCTGTTCAACGTGGGTCGCCCAATGATAACATTGTAGGCCGACTCCTGGTCGACCACAAGAAAGGGGACCATGTGAACGACTTCGATGCCTCCGGCAGTTCCGAAGGTGACTGGTAAATCAATGATTCCTTCAGTCATGACCTTTTCTCCTGTGAACCCAAACAGGGGCGTCCGAGTTGGGACAGGGCGGAGCCCCCCGAGCTTCATGCGCTCGAGGGTGGTCTTAAAGATTATATCGGCTGCGCTGCTGTTATCAATAAGAACTCTTTTTACCAAATTGTTGGCCACCTGGGCCCTGAGGACTATAGCGTCATTGTGCGGGTGCACAACTCACTTGGCCTCTTCATTGGTGAATTGTATCATCTCGTAAGGTACGGACGGAGGTTCCTCGTAGGTGAGGTTAACCTGCCCGGCAAGGCCTTCATGGGAGGTAGCTCTGAGGAGCCTTTTCCTTTGCCGGGCCGAGTCCCCGTCTTGCAAGCCACCTAGTATGGTGGTGACGACGTGGAGTTGCGCATCAGCCGAAGCTGTGACCGCCGTGCGGTCGGTGTTTGGGTTGGTCCCTCCACCCTTTTCAGGCTGTGGCCTGATGTCGGTGCGGGCTGCTGCTCCTACCAAGCGAAGGACAAACTCTTTGAGTTCTCCCTTCTGGATTAATGTCTCAATTTGTTTCTTAAGATGGAAGCACTGAGCGGTCGTGTGACCGTAATCCCGGTGGAACTCGCAATAGCGGGACCGGTCGCGAGACGTGGGGTTGCCTCTTATTGGAGCCGGAGCGACGAACTTGTCACGCACCACAGCGTAGATTTGCTCTAGCGGGGCGTTCAAGGGGGTGTAACCCGAGTAGTCTCTAAAATTGCTCGCAAGACGTGGCTTTTGAGACGTAGGGGATCGGCTATCGGAAGCCTGACCTCCTTTGTTTATCCTCTTACGGGGATTGCCAGGCTCGTTGCCGGACTCGTCCCGACGGCGGGAGCTTTGGTTGCTGTTCCTGCGGCCGTCGAGGTAATCTTCTACCCCCATAAAGGTTTTGGCTCGGTTCATCAACTCGGCCATCGTAGAAGGGACTCTGCCGACGACGGACTTTAGGAAGTCTCCAGTGCGCAAGCCCTCGATGATGGCTGTAATTGCGTCACTGTCGTCAAAGCGGTCGACCTTGTTCGATTCTGTGGTGAATCGAGTGAGATACTGTCTCAAGGACTCGTTATTCTCTTGCCTGATTGACCATAAGTACATCTTGGTCTTCTTTTGGACCATGGATGTAGCAAATCGTGCCAGGAACATCTCCTTCAGGTCTTTGACCGATTGGACGCTCCCCGGTCTTAAATTCTTAAACCACTCGAAACCGGGTCCGGTGAGGGTAAGACTAAAAGCTTGGCATAGAGCCCCAGGTGAGACGCCCTGCATCGTCATCCAAGTTTTGTAATGTTGGATGTGATACGTGGGATCAGATTTCCCATTGTATGGAGGTAGATTCGGGAGTTTGAAGTTTCCCGTGCACACCTCAGCAAGGATTTGGGCGGAGAAGGGAGAGGAATGTTCTTCCACGGCCCCGTATGTATCACCGGCCAAGCCGCCTTCACGCAGGTCACGCACCTCGTTACGAAGATTGTGAATCATGGTGACGACGTCGAGGCCAGTGTTGGGGGTCGCTCCTTGTTCAGGAGGAGTCACCTGTCGCCTTTCGTTCGACCCTTGAGCCGTGCGAGGGTCCCCATTGATTGGGGTCGTAGGGTTATGACCCTTACGAGCGCTCAGCCTCTCCCGGAGGTCTTCGCCACGGTTATTCCGTTGGGCGGTAAGTCGATCTCTAAGATCCGGCCCGGCGGTATGGGGGTGCGAGCTTCGAGCCACGCGCCTTACTCGCCGAGTCGTTGTACCTTCCCTGACATTGCCTCTTTGACCGAGTCGGTCAGGGGCTGAACATCGGGAGGTCTCTTCTTGAGAGGAGACCGGTATTGCTTTCGTTTTCGACGGACCGGCTTCGATCTCAACAGGGAGTTCCCCGTCCTTGGTGAGAGAAGTCTCGACGTCCACTGAAATTTCCAAGCTTTCATAGTCGGGGTCATAATCATGTCCCTCGTCCATGAGGTCCTCAGATTCCCCGTGGGGGGCGCCGTGTGCAGGTGCCTTGCCCGCCAGTTGGCGGTGGTACCTTGCATTGGCTATCTTCAGCTGGCGGATTTTCTCCTCCATTTCAAGGATGCGGTCGTCCCGACTGTCCTGAAGAGGAGGGGGCGAGGGAGTGTGGCTCTCGTCGTTGAGAGACTCCTCGTCGCCTTGCGCTCGGGAGCGCAGGAAGTATTTCTTAACCGCGGTTGCGTTTTCGGGGTTGTTCACGCCCTCAGAACGAACGGGTGGTTGACCACTCATGTCTTTCTCGAGTCGAGAAGAAAGGGGTCGAGCTGTAGAAGGGATTTCGGGATGTGTAAGTCGGGAAACCCCCTCCTTCTAGCGCCAAAATGTTGTCGCACGAAAATGAACAACGATTAAATACCTCGGGCGGTTCGATCCAAGGCCGGACCAAGTGATCGCGCCCGGGCCAAAAATGGGAGCTCGTAGACCGAGCTGCACCCTCCAAACCCTGAGGTGTGTTTTTGGGGGTGTGACCGTACCAAAGATTGGCTGCCTACGTACCCTTTAGTCGGGATCAGGTCAGAACGTAGTTCAATTTGTGTGGGGAGGCTATCTTGGGCTCGGAGGCTTTGTGAATCCAAGGCTTTAGAGTAGGACCCGGCTCGTAGCTTCTAGTGAAGACTTTAGAGGGGTCGCGTCCTCGTAGCTCGGAGTTCTAGCTCAAGGGCCAAGAAGCAGGAGGACAGTATGTACTGCAGAGCCTCGGGTCGCAGAAGAGGAGCGGGCTCCCTCTCATGGAGGGGGGTCCTTGACTTTCTGAGCCGAGGGAGGAGGAGTGCGTGTTCTTGGAATGTCACAAGAGCACGAGAGAGGTACTGTTCTTGAAGAAGTATGTATTCTTCAAAAATGCATCAATTCTCAGGGCTGAATCAGCGTGTTGTTTTTCTCCCCAAGGGGGGGGGTATTTATAATGTTTGAGGGGAGGCCTTGGGCCGGCCCCTTGAGGCCCACTGGGTGGCCGGGAGTGAGGCGCGCGAGGCCTTACGCCTAAGAGGGCGCAGGGCGCATGGGACATGTCGCCTGGACGGGCGCGGGACTCGGCCGGGCGCGGCGTGCCCGGCAGCGGGCGTGCCCAGCCGAGGTGGCAAGAACGCTCGGCCGAGGTGGCAAAGACGCTCGGTCGAGGTGGCCGAGCTGACGAAGATGCTCGGCCGAGGTGGCCGAGCTGGCGAAGGCGCTCGACCGAGGTGGCCGAGCTGACGAAGGCGCTCGGCCGAGGTGGCCGAGCCAGCGAAGGTGCTCGACCGAGGTGGCCGAGCTGGCGAATGCGCTCGACCGAGGTGGCCGAGCTGGCGAAGGCGCTCGACCGAGGTGGCCGAGGTGGCGGGGACACCCGGCTGAGGCAGCAGGGGCGCTCGGCCGTGGTGCCGAGGTGCGCGCAGGCCGGGAGGCCGGGGTGCGCGGGAGCGCGCGCGCGGGCCGGGAGGTCGGGGCGTAGGAGTGCGTGCGCGGGCCGGGAGGCCGGGGCGCAGAGTGCGCGCGAGCCAGGCGCGATAGGGCGCGCTGAGGCCCATTGGGCCAGGGGCCTCAGGGCCGGGGGAGCAGGAGTGCGCGCGCGGGCCGTGCCGGGCCGTGGGTGCGTCGGGGCGCTCGGGCCTGGTGGGCCGGGGCCCGTTGGGCTTCCGGCCGGCAAAGCCAGGCCGGCCTTGAATCGTTTTTGAATTTCCGGTGTCCCGAAAACGACCGGTAACAGTTACTTCAGTGACTTTTGGGTGCGAAAAGTCGCACACGAAAGTAATTTTTGGTGCGACTTTTAGGTGCGAAAAGTCGCACCCAAAAGTTATCCGCACTGAAAAATTGTATTTGTAGTAGTGAATCGTAGTTCACATTTATACGTATTTACTGATATTTACAGAATATTTACAATTATTGACACATACTAACAGATATTCACACATTTATTCTACGTTTTTTTAAATATTTTTGTGAGTCATTTATTTAAATTTTAATTGTGTTACATCTTTAAATTTAAAAATTAATTATTTAATTGACTTAATCTTGTTAAGAGGGGCGATTTATCAAATTCATTTAAATAGCTAATTTTGGGACGGGAATGATATCTATGGTTATTAAAATTGCTCTTGTAAATAAAAGACACTGACTATTTACCTAAGATTCACTAAACATTGGCTATTTAACAATGTCAAATGCTTAAATTGACTATTTTTTTAATTAATAGTTATTATTATTATTATATATACAAAAGAGAAAAATCATTTACTATTCAGACATGTTACTATTTAACCTAAGATGATTTGAAAAGTTTATCTTTCAAATCATATAACAATTACGATCCGTCCTGCTCATTTGTTATAATAAAAAAACATGTTATTTAATAAAATATAACAATTAGCCAAATAAACTATTGAAAGTCTAAGAATTACTAAATAGTCAACTTTTTATAATTTTTTTATAAATAATCACCTCAACTTATTTACGGCACTCAAAAATACCCAAAAACATTCTAGCCTATTTTGAGTTTTTATTTTTATTTTTTTTAGTACCGTAAATAAGTTGAAGTGACTATTTACAGAAAATTAACAAAATGTTGACTATTATAGAAAATGCTATAAGTCAAATGACTATATAGATAAAAGACCCTTAATAAAATTGTATAGTGCAATTTTCTCAAACCGGAACATTCTTGACATTATGATGGATTTTTCAAAATGCCATCCCTCAATTCTTCCAGAATAAAAGTAATTTTTAATTTTTTTTAATAAGTGCCGTTTTCTTCCATATTCTTTTTTAATGTAATTATTTTTTTACCAAAGATTTTATGCATTGTCTTTTATATATGTTTGAGAGGGCTTTTGTACTTCACAAATAATATAATTAATTCATAGTGTTAGATATGGCTGAACACAAAAATAAAAATGATTAGTACAAAAGACTTAATTCCGTTTCGCGGTTGTAATTTTTTTTTTTAATATCACAAATACTAATACTGCAGACTTTTTACCAAAAAAAAAAAAATTAATTAGATTATATATATTTGTTACATATAAGGAATTGTTTGTCATTGGGATTACATCTTAAACATGAAATAATACAATTTAAACTTTTCATGTTATTTATCATTTTCATATTAACGTTTTTTTTTATATAATATTTTTCAAAACCGCGCGCGCATATTGGTTTTTTTTTTTTTTTTTGCTAAAAGAAGTATTTTTCATTAAGTCACAACGGCTGGGAAAAAACTCCTCACAGAGAGAGGAGCGTCCTCAAGTGGCATCATCCCATTCCAGCCAGAACGAGAAGTCCAAGAACAAAGGGAGTGAGCCAGACCATTCAACTCACGAGGAGCCCAAACAAAGGAAAAACGAGGAAAAAAAGACATGGAAATTAAAATTCTAGAAAAAAACTGGAGATAGTTTCCACTGTGGATACCTTAGTCCTTTTGAAAAGGAGTCCATTAGTGGCTTGCGGTCGCCTTCGAAGACGACTTTCTGAAGAGTGAGACGACCTGCGATTCCAACTGCTGCCTGAACACCCAACATTTCGGCTTCCAGGATCGAGGAAGCCTGAACTTGACCTGCTTAGAGAGCCACAATCTTACCCGCGCTACTCCAATCGCCGCTCTACCTTCCGTGAACGCTGCTTCAGTGATGATCTTGAACCAGTCCGATGCAATGGGATTCCACACAGCCTGATGAGCAGAGGCTGCTACTGGTTGAACCTGTTCGTGCGCCACCGACTCCTCCTGGGAACGGAAGAGGGTGCCAAGCTCTCCACTGAGCCGTCGAGCCTTGCTTAAGAGCTAAGAGGCTGACGGCATTAAGAGTCCAGCTTTCGCTGATTCCGGTTCCACCACAACGTGTCCATCACAGCTCCAAAAGGGGAAAGAAGTTACTGGACTTGGGCCCTCTGCAGCTGAGGTATCAGGACTGTTCCCAACAACCAATGGAGGACTGTGCGAATATTCTGATCTTCGCGGATGTGCCCCACAAAATTCATGCCCAGGGTAAACCAAATCCCTCTGGCCATTGGGCATAGAAAAAAGAGATGGACCGAGGATTCTTCGTGGCAGATCGGGCAAGTCAACAATGTATGAGGGAAGATACGGTTGATAACCATTGCCGTTGGGAGTGCGTTAGCTGCTAGTCGCCACAAGAAGAGCTTCAACTTTCCATGAATTTTGGAGCTCCAAATGCATGTCAAGATCTCGTCTTTTGGATCGAAAGCCGCTCTATTCTGCTCCAAATACGCGCCCTTAATGGAGTGGTCACCATTCTCCGAATTCATCCAACACAACTCATCTTTCCGTGGACTCGGTACCGTTTTCACTTAGCAGATCTCAAATTCGACTCTTCCTCCACCCAAAGCGCCAATCATCCTCTATCCCAAATTCGGGTTTCCATAATCATAAGCTCGGCCACTCTGATTGACCGGGGGCACGACGCCTTCCATTCGATGACGTGGTCAGTGTAGATCCACTTTGTTGTCAATGGTGCCCACAAGAAGAGTAGTAGTCATTACTTATGTACATTTGACGTAATAAAGTCTCACAGAGACTCTTGCTTATAACTACGGAATAATTAATAAAAGTTGAAACGTTCATTCATTCTTCCTTGTCTGTTTGAAGCTTTATGATAAACTATAGTCTTTAGTCCTTAAACAAACATAACAACAAATGAAGATTCAAATATAGATTTGCATGAACAAACTCTTCATGGTTTACTTAAAATAGTGTATTCACAATCTAAGGATCAAAGGACTATTGATCTCAGTACGATTGTTAGGAGAATCTATGATGTCTGGTTATGGGGCATAGAGAGTTGGAGACTCTATAGTTCTTTTAGGTATCTTCTGAAGATACTGAATTGACCAGTGCACTTCTAGAGACAGAATAAGAACAAACCATTTAACCTCTTATGTCTCGAAGTCACTACATATGAATTGTATCATGGTTACCTCAATCCTGAAATGAGACATGTCATTTCATAGCTTACGTATTCTCCTTTGAGAAAGTCAGAGTTCGGACTCACTATGTGATTCTGAACATGGGCTATTGGTAAAGTACTAAATTATGAAGATGTCATGAGTAACTTTGTGAAGATCTCATAGATAGGGAATTCATGTACAAGATTGCTTAAATGCAATGTATATCACCTCATGCTTTGTTCCTTGGAATGTGAATAAATGAACTGGCTAGTGTCCAAATTGAGTCGTGACTCTTTTGGATGAATCAATGTGACTAGTTAACTCCTCGTCAATACATTGTTTCTAACTTATTCACAAGCGACAAAGGAGTTGAGGAAATAACAGCTAGAAGGGTAAAATGGTAATTTTGTAAATCGCATCTAGTTGATGATATTCATGAAGGGTAAACATATATAATATTCAGTGGATCCACTCATCACAATTATGTCGAACTCTTGAGTAGAAAATAAATTCATTTGAACCGAGAGATTCTCAGTGTCAACTTTTTAGTGGAGTCAGTAGGCATTAAGATAAAACTTGGAAAAGATTTGTGAACTTTTGAGTCCAAGTATACTAGCACAAGCTTTGTTCAGTTGGAATCATGAGGTCACTACCACTAGTCATTATAGTAGGAATAGTTAAACATGAAAGCTAAGTCAAAACAAGTTCAAACGTTGAACTAGACAAGTTTTACTAAAATTGTCTTAAGGGTAATTGTGTCCTTTTGGACATAGGATGGTATGAATGTCAATAAATAAGTTTTTTTGACATTGTCATATGATGAAAATGAACTTGGATCACATGGCCACACTTGAGAAATTGGGCCTTGATGATTGAATTCATTTCATGGAATTTTATATGAAAATTCTAAATGGGCTTTTCTTATGTTGTCATGAACAAATAAAGAAGCATCTAGAAGCTTGTTCTAGAAGGCCAAACCGTCCAACCCAAAGAGAGAAAGAGAGATTATTTTGTGCATTTATGTTTGAAGATACTTGCCAAAAGAAAAGAGGAAACAAATTTCCTCTAAGAGGAAAGCATATGGGCGGCCAAGAGAGAGACAAAGCAAATGAGGAAACAAATCCAAGTGCCATGATGGCTTAGGTTGGACGTGCAAGGGTAAGAAAAGATGAAACAAGGATTTGCTCATGAATATATGATATTCAATGGAAAAGAGGAAACTACATTTTCAAGGCAAAACCTCCTCCTATAAATAACCCCACATCATTCACAATTCACAAAACATAATTTTAGAGATTGAGAGCTTCTCTCTCTAGATTGTTGGCCGCCCCTCTCTCTCTCTCTAGATCTCTTCTTGTTCTTTTGTTTTGGCACCTAGGTCCTCATTAGACCTTGCATTTTTTTTAGCTCTTTGGCTCCAACACAAGTTCTTGAGTCATAGTGTTTAAAAGTGCCCACACACTAAATCCTAACCATACTGAAAAGACTCTAGTTGTAGAAACTTTCGTGGTTACTCACAGGTTCAAGAAGACTAGTGGGAGGTGAGCTGAGTGGGGAGACGGGCGTTTGAACCTTCTTAAGGCTTCTCAACGCTCAAGCTCCATTCAAGGTTGGTACCGAGTGAAAACAAAGTAATTTTAAAATTTTAAATTATACGCTCATGCACTTTGTCTAGATTTTTATATTCCCCCACTTGGTAGAAGCGATAATCTTTTCTTAAACCCTAGATCTATTCCAACACACTTGTCCCTACGGGCATCGACTCCCTCTCCTGACCCAATCACGTAGCAGGAGCCTTGAGAGATAAGGTTGCGCGTGCTCATCACATCCCTCCACGCCGGGGAGTCCAATTGCTTGAGTTCACAGTGGAGGAACGGGGCCCTCTGGTAATATTTCGCCGTGAGGCACTGGACCCAAAGGATATTAGCTCCCTGCGCAACTGCCCAACCCAACTTTCTGAGGAGAGCATGGTTTAAGTGCTCCAAGCGACGAAAACCTAGGCCGCCGTGGGTTAGAGGCTGACATAACCTGTCCCGATTCCGAAGAGCCAAGAATCTATCATTTGTGTTGTCAATGGTGCCCACAAGAAGAGTTTTAGTCTTTACTTATGTACATTTGATGTAATAAAGTCTCACAAAGACTCTTGCTTGTAATTGCTTATTTATTAATAAAAGTTGAAACGTTCATTCACTAGTACAATTGATAGCATCAGGTGCGACAAAAGTCGCACCTGAAAGCACCACAGTCGCACCTGCAAGTATCATCAGGTGCGACTTTAGATGCGACAAAGTCGCATCTGAAAGTCCGCACCTGATGATATCAGATGCGACTTGTCGCACCTGAAAGTCATAGCTATCAGGTGCGACATTTTAGGTGCGACTAGTCGCATCTGATACCTTCGCGCGAAACGTATCAGATGCGACTAGTCGCATCTGATAGTAATTCTCCGCCTAATATTTTGGCGTGTTACAGTACAATCAGATGCGACTAGTCGCATCTGATACTTTTCCTACGAAGGTATCAGATGCGACTAGTCGCATCTGATTGTCTGTAGTTTTTTTTTTTTAAATTCTGATTCTAATAGAATCAGCCTATTAATTATTTAAAAATTATAATTCAAAAAATTATTTAAAAATTAATTAAATAATTTTTTTGTTAAATGAAATAAATAATTAGAATAATTATATAAATAATTTATTAGAAATTCTAATATTAAATTCATAAAATTTGATAATTTACGTTCAATAAATTAAAAAAATTACAATCTATTCTTTTTGTTTCCCTTTTTCACTCGAAGTCTACCAATTCTGGAATGCACGGCCTCTTCTTCCGCCAGATCTTCCTCGTGCGCCTTGGCGGCCTGGTGCGCTGCCGCTCGAACGATGTCGCTGAAATTCTACCGAACCTGGCGTCTGATCAGCATTTGGCATTGAAGCGGATGGCGGCGTCTAAACATTCGGCATTGAAGCTGATGGCGGCGTCGTCCCAGGGTGTAGCATCGCGGGGGATGTCTGCATGGGAGACGGATGCTGCTGTGTGTAGGCAAAGAACTGTCGCTGAAACGCCTCCATCTGTGCTCGTTGCTCATGCCTCATCTCTTCCATTGCAGCCTGTTGTGCGGTCAACGCTGCTTGTAGCTCGCTAACCACTGGATCTGGAACGCGCTTCGATGAAGAACCTGAGGACGAGCTGTCGTCCTGAGCCTGAGCCAAGAGATACGAGGATCTCGGGATCGAGGGACCTATCCCGACATACCAATCTCGACGTTGCCCGAGAACAGTATCCATCGCGTACTGCTCCGCCTGGTCTATGTCAAACGTTTGGCCTGACTCCGCTTCTTGTCGCTGCATATCCTCGACTTGAGTCATAATTCACGCCTTCAAACATATGCTAAAAAATTTATTAAGATTATCGAAACTTGATTATTAAGTAATTAACACAAGTAACTTACAAATGCTTGTTGCGCCCAAGCTGTCGTCCAATTGCCTTGATCATCTTGATGTTTTTTCTCCCACATGTTTAACGCCGAGGCCAAAGTCCCATCTTCCCTACTCTGCAGTTCTTATGAAAATATGAGTAATGTATTTATTGCAAAAAAGTTATTACAAAATTAGAATAAACTTACGTTCAAATGTCGATGAGCCAAAAAAGAAATCGACCCTTGTGTGGACTTCGTTTTCTTGTTCTTTGAATTGTCTCTGTTGCGAGTAGACTTTTTCTGCACATATTAAATTGCGTTATAATTTGATTTCATAGAAGATAACATAATTTTTTTGAATTATACATTACCTTCCAATCGTCAGTTGCGAACTCCTCTATCACCTTCTCCCAATCGTCTTTTTGATATCCTTTTGGGATTTCTTTCTTGGCGATATTCATTTGCCCACAACATTTGCCTAAGAAAGTCCCTGATAATCTAGACTTTTGGTTGCGCCTCATTCGCTTTGCATCGCGTATGATAGTCTGGTCAATCTGATGACGATAGCAATCCGCCGGAAGCAGCTCCTCGGTCTCATCATCCTTGTACACGAAAGTGTACTCGGAATGAAGTGTGCTCAGAATATTGCCCAACATCTGGGGCGTCACTTCGTTCCAATCACGAAGTGTGACCGGGATATGGACTTTCACCAAAGCCCCGACGCGGTTGTTGAATACTCCGACCTTTTTTATTGTTTTCCTTACGTCCTGGCAGAAGGTTTGGTTGATTGGGTCATACCTAACAACTTTCGCATCGGGTACCCCAAGCGCTGCTTTTGCCGAAGTAGAGCCGGTTGTTGGTCCCCTTGTTTTCTTAGGACCTTGGGAACCCGGTGTCTCCAGCGGAGACTCATCTCCACCTGCTCCTGAACGGTGTAGCGGAGACTCATCTCCACCTGCATCTGACATCCTGTAAGATGTGAACAATATTAGTAAATAAATATTAGTTTTCTGTTTAAAAAAAACGTGGACGGCACCACGGATTTTATTATTAACAAACCTCACATATGGCGGAGGAAAACCGTGGTTACATTATATAGTAAATAAACATACAAAAAAGATATTACTCATTCATCGTCATTGTTGTCGCAGTTTTTCGGACAACGATTTAGGAGCCCAAAGTGGTTAGACCCAAGGCCGGACCAAGTGGTCTCACTCCGGCTCGAGCGTGTCGGGCTTGGTATCCCAAGCCGTCCCTTAGCTGTCTGTGGTATCTGTCTCGTCCAGGCACCTGAAAAGCAAGCAGAAAAGGTGTGAACTACAAAGGGGAAAAAGAGGGGTTGCCTCTGTTTACCTCTCCGACGCTCAACATTAGTAGGATTGAGGTGGTTTGTAGAGGGTTTAGTGTTTAGGGGTCGAGACTTGAGAGAAACGAGCGAGGTACGAGTTCGACAGCGTTTCAGTACTCAAATTCGGATTACCTGGGTCAAGGGAGAGACCCTTATATTTATAGGCGGCCAAGGGATGTTTGGGGAACCCCTTGGCCGAGCGCCGGCCTTGGAGAGCCGGCCTTGGACGAGAGCCGGCCTTGGAGAGCCGGCCTTGGCGAGCGCCGGCCTTGGAGAGCCGGCCTTGGACGAGCGCCGGCCTTGGAGAGCCAGCCTTGGCGAGCGCCGGCCTTGGAAAGCCGGACTTGGACGAGCGCCGGCCTTGGAGAGCCGGCCTTGGCGAGCGCCGGCCTTGGAGAGCCAGCCTTGGACGAGCGCCGGCCTTGGAGAGCCGGCCTTGGCGAGCGCCGGCCTTGGAGAGCCGGCCTTGGACGAGCGCCGGCCTTGGAGAGCCGGCCTTGGAGAGCCGGCCTTGGACGGGCGCCGGCCTTGGAGAGCCGGCCTTGGCGGGCGCCGGCCTTGGAGAGCCGGCCTTGGCTGAGAGTCGGCCTTGGATGAGCGCCGGCCTCAGGACGGCCGCCAGCGTGGCCGTCGTCGAGCTACCGGGCCGAGACGGACCGGTAACAGTCATCTATGCCTATAATGTTAATATCATCTTCTATATCGACATCAACATCTTCTCCCTCAAAAACAACCCATCTCTCATTTTCATCATCGTCAACAACAGTCACTAACTCAGATTCATCGGTTTCGTGTCGATGATTCAAACGCTCGATGTTTGACAACTCTATAGTCAATGGGATCGAGGCTGAGTTGGAGGGGTCAACTTCAGGAATGTCCCAAATCCCTCGATGATTGCATTCCTGGACGATTTCCCAGTCGCCGCCTTTAACAAGATCGTCGATGTAAAAAACTTGTTTGACTTGAGTCGCGAGTACGTACGGCTCATCTTTAAACCACTGTTTCGCAGTATAAGCACTCGTTTCTCCAGTAGTCTTATCGGTGTGCACTAGTCGGTTGGCATGATACTTGTCACCGTACCAAATGCATTTGAACAATACAACACTACAGTTATGCCTATAGTTCACGACCATGACGTCTTCCATTCGACCATAGTAAGTGAAATCATCCACAAGTACACATACACCGCTATTTTGAGTGACTCGTTGATTATCGCGACGACGAGTGATGAACTTCACGCCATTTACAAAGCGGCTCGGATATTGATAGGCGACTTGAAGGGAACCGATAGAAAGCGAATAGAGCTCGTCAGACACGTCAGAACCACTAGCTTTCATATCAAAAATCTGATTACGAAAGAAAGCATTGATTAGCACTTGTGCGTTTATCAAAAAATTGCATTGATATTGTGTTATTACCTTCTTCTCAAACCAAATTTTGAACCTCTTTCTATGCTCCGCTTCAATATCGCGAACTCCAGATTCGCTCAAGAGATCCAAATGCTCGCTGTTATTAAAAACATTACTTCAATAGCAATATATAAAAAGAATGAATTGAAACACATTCTCAACGATAACTTACGTCAAATATGGATCCACTTCAGGACAGTTGGTATAGATGTACCACTCCGCGTTCTCTTTCTGTTCATCGTCTAATACTATCGGTTTCATCATCCCATAAGGCACACACATCTCGGATCGAAAAACATAGAGCTCTCGCACTTGAACTTCATCTACACTTTTTTTATCTTCAAGATACCTTGCAACGAACGTCAGAGCTTCTTCTACAACATAAGCTTCCGCAATAGAGCCTTCTGGTCTAGTTCTATTTTTGACAAAATGTTTTAACGTCCCAAGGTATCTCTCAAATGGGTACATCCACCGCATATGCACCGAGCCGCCATACAATGCTTCCTCTGGTAGATGAATCGCCACGTGAATCATGATCGTGAAAAAAGCTGGTGGAAATATCATCTCAAGCTTACACAAGATCTCGATGATAGACTCTTGCGCATTTTCAAGATCTTCTACTCTCAAGGTTCTCGAACTTATCAGCTTGAAAAAGTTCTAAAGCTCGGAGATCGTTTGATGTATTTCTTTTGGCACAAAAGGACGAATACCAACAGCCAACAACCTCTGCAAGATCACGTGGCAATCGTGCGACTTCAAACCTGTGAGCTTTTCATCAGCAGTCACATTTTTCTTCAAATTCCCAGCGACCCCATCTGGGAATTTGACAGATTGGAGGAACTCGGTAAATCGCTGCCTCTGATCAAGGGTTAAGGTGTACGATGCTCGCGGTTTGTACCACGAATCCCCTTGTTTTTTCAAGTGGAGAGCGGTCTTGATGCCCAAGTCCATCAAATCAAACCTCGCCTTATCTGTGTCGTAGTTCTTCTTTTCTAAGCTGAGCAAGGTTCCGAGAAGATTCTCGCACACGTTCTTCTCTATGTGCATGAAGTCCATGTTATGCTTCAACTCCAAATCTGACCAGTACGGCAACTCGTAAAAGATGCTTTTCTTGGCCCAATTTAGTTCGCACTCGGCTCGCTTTCGTTTTTGCCCACGGAGCTAGCATGTTTGCCAGTTGTCGTGCAAGACACACTAGCCAACTGAGCGAGTATGTCTTGCGGAGTCAACTTCTCGGGTTTACTGCATTTCTCGTGGAGATCCTTGTAGTGATCGGTGCTTTTTCTCAATCGGTGACGCGTACGCAAGAATCGACGATGGTCGTAGTAGACGATCCTGTTTCTGACTTTCAAAGACGCCGTGTCAAGGTTGCACGTCGGGCTAGCGAGATACCCTTGGCCACTCCATCCTGATAAATAGGATCGAGCTGGAAAATCGTTAATCATCCAGAGTAGCGCGGCACGCAATCGAAACACTTCATCGTTGGCGCCATCTTGAACCCGGAATCCGGTCTCCCACAGTTCTTTCAGCTCTTCGATAATTGGCTGCAAGAACACGTCCATGTCCTTTCCTGGTGAGTGAGGCCCCGGGATCAAAAGCGTCAGCATCAAGAACTCTTTCTTCATGCACAACCAAGGCGGCAAGTTGTACGCAGTAAGTACCACAGGCCACATGCTGTACGATAAACTCATTTCTCCGAACGGATTAAATCCATCTGCAGCTAGTCCAAGCCGCACGTTTCGAGGCTCTGCAGCAAAGCCTGGGTATCTCTCGTCCAGGTTTTTCCACGTCGTACCATCTGCAGGATGTCGTAGAACACCAACTTCCCTGACGCGATCTCTTTCGTGCCACTGCATCAGAAGCGACGTGTGTCAAGACGCGTACAACCGCTTCAATCGATCTTTCAGGGGAAAATATCGCAAAATATTTTGCGGTATCATTTTCCCAGTTGGCTTCCATCTGCTCTCGTTACATACTGGGCACACGTCGACTTCCGCGAGATCTTTTCAAAATAGGACACAGTCGTTAATACACGCATCGATCATCTCGTATCCCATGCCAAAACACTTCAGCTTCGCCTTTGCCTCGTAATGCTTCTCCGGAATTCGATTATTAGCTGGATGAGACTTCTTCAAGAGCTGCAAGAGTTCTGTGAACGACTTGTTCGTCCAATGGTTCGTGACTTTGAGGTGCATCAACGAAACCAAGAAGGACAAAGAAGAAAACTCTTTGCATCCAGGGTACAATTCTGCTTCCAACTCGGCGAAGAGGTCTTCCATTTGCTCCTCTGCACGCACCTCGCTCTGGGTTGGCTCTGTAGCATCGTCGAAATCCTCGTGATCCCTGATATCCTCCACAGTACCGTGCAATCCTCCTATTCCTCTCTGATCTGTTCCTCCGATGGAATCTTCTTCATGAGGAAGGACGACACGCTCAAGCTCGCTGTGTTGATACCATTTTGTGTAGCCTGGGGTAAACCCCTTGTTCAGCAAATGATTCCTAACAACCCCAATGTCGTGCCATCTCACGTTGTTGCAAGGTTTGCAAGGACACCGATATTTGGCTTTTTCGTTAGGGAATCTTCTTGCAGCGCGAATAAACTCGTTAACACTGGTTTTGTACTGCAATGTCACCCGATTATTCTCCGTGATCCAATCTCTACTTGGATTGGACATTTCGCTGAATGAGAGCGAGAAATGAAAGTTTGCAAGAGTTATTGATAAAGGATGACGGAGAACAAAATGAAAGAGAGATTATGAATTCTATGTTATTTTGAGCTCGGATTGAATAAGTTGGGAGTTTTTAAACTAATTAATTCGAAACTCTACCGAAATTTCGGCAGAGTTTCCCCTATTATACTGACAAACAAAAAACCTGCAAAATTATTTAAAAACATACACAAACCATCCAGAACTATCCTATAAATTAGCTCAGCCCTAAACCGAACCTCCGTGGTTCGATCACAACATTTATAAATGAAAAATCGAAATAAACAAAATATCACAAACTATCAAAACATGTCACAAACTATCAAAGCATGTCACAAAACTATTTTTCTTATTTAAATTACAATTTCATTACATGTTAAATCAACTACACAAACTTATCACAAATTAATTAACTAATTATAAACTAAGCAACGTAAATGTAATTATTAAACTAATTACAATTTCTCGGTAATAATTTAGTTACAATTAATCTAAATTAATTAAAAGCAAAAAATTTAAAAATGTCACAAACTATGTATCAAAACATGTCAAAAAACAATTAAAACTTAATTTTAACCTAATATAAACTAATCACATTATTAAACATGTGAAATTATCATATTAATACTAACTAATTTACAATCAATTTAAACTTTTAACCTAAACTAATAGAATTATTAAACTTAACCAAATTACTAAACATGTTAAATTAATTATCAAATTAATACTAATTAAGTTACACATTATTATTAACTTACATATTTCACATTAATTAACTAACCTAACATATTAACTAACATATTATATATACACTAACCTAACTAACTAATATATACACTAATATATATTTATACACTAATATATATTTATCAACCTAACTAACCTAGCTAACTAACTAATATATGATTATAAAAAAAACTAATATATACACTAACCTAGGACGGCTGGCCGGGGACTCGGGGACAGCGACTCGGAGGCTGGGACTTGGGGACAACGGCTCGGTGGCTGGGACTCGGAGGCAGCGGGGCCGGGGCTGAGCACACGGCGAGGTCCGGAGGCACGAGACGACGGCTGTGAGTTTAATCCGAGTGAGAGAGAGCGAGGCAGAGAGGGAGTGAGAGAGAGAAATACCGAGTGAGAGATAGGCAGTGGTGACTCGGAGGCAGCGGGGCCGGGGCTGAGCGCACGGCGAGGTCCGGAGGCACGAGACGACGGCTGTGAGTTTAAACCGAGTGAGAGAGAGCGAGGCAGAGAGGGAGCGAGGCAGAGAGGGAGTGAGAGAGAGAAATACCGAGTGAGAGAGAGAGGCAGTGGTGACTCGGAGACACCGGGGCCGGGGCTGAGCGCACGGCGAGGTCCGGAGGCACGAGACGACGGCTGTGAGTTTAAACCGAGTGAGAGAGAGCGAGGCAGAGAGGGAGTGAGAGAGAGAAATACCGAGTGAGAGAGAGAGGCAGTGGTGACTGGCGAGGTCCGGTGGCCGGATGAGGCGGAGGTTCGGTGGCCGGGTACGAGGCGGAGGACCAGAGACGCACGGAGGATCGAATGTGTACGAGGCAGTGAGGCAGGTACGGGTACGTGGCGCGGTGGTCGGCGAAGGAAGAGGCCGAGAAGAGAGGGACGGAGGAGAGCTGGGTGGACGGAGGAGAGGGTGGTCGGAGAAGGGAAGTTAGCAGAGAGGGAGAGTGAAAAAATTGGGTTTGAGCGGCTGGAGAAGAAAGGATCGCGACCTGGGTTTTTAAACAAACCCTAATCATCAGGTGCGACTTAATCGCACCTGATAACTCTTCAAGTGTGACTAGTCGCACCGGATAACTCTTCAGGTGCGACTAGTCACACCGGATTATAATTAAAAAAAACAAAAATTTCATTCGCCACGTCAGATTAATGAAATAAAAGAGGGGGAGATGAGGCCCGCCTAAAAATTTAAAACTATCTGATGTGACACAGTCGCACCTGAAAGTTTCAACATATTTTCAGATGCGACTAGTCGCATCGGATTGTCAAAATCAAAAGACAATTTGAGCAAATTTTTTTGGCTTCTGATTGACTATCCGATGCGACTAGTCGCATCTAAAAGTTATTTACATGCGACTAGTCGCATCTGATAGTCTTGCGCATCAGAATATCAATTTTGTAGTAGTGATTCATTCTTCCTTGTCTGTTTAAAGCTTTATGATAAAACCTTAGTCTTCAGTCCATAACCAAACCTAACAATATTGAAGAGACAAATGTAGATTTGCATGAACAAACTCTTCATGGTTTTCTTAAAAATAATATATTCATAATCTAAGGATCAAAGGACTATTGATCTCAGTACGATTGTTAGGAGAATCTATGATGTCTGGTTATGAGACATTGAGAGTTGGAGACTTTATAGTTCTTCTAGATCTCTTCCGAAGGTACTGAATTGACCAGTGCACTTCTAGAGACAGAATAAGAACAAACCATTTAACCTCTTATGTCTCAAAGTCACTACATCTGAATTGCATCATGCTTACCTCAATCCTGAAATGAGACATGTCATTTCATAGCTTACGCATTCTCATTTGAGAAAGTCAGAGTTCGGATTCACTATGTGATTCCTAACATGACCTATTGCTGAAGTACTAAGTTATGACGATGTCATGAGTAACCTTGTGAAGCTCTCATAGATAGGGAATTCATGTACAAGATTGCTGAAATGCAATGTATATCACCTCATGCTTTGTTCCTTGGAATGTGAATAAATGAACTGGCCGGTGTCCAAATTGAGTCATGACTCTTTTGGATGAATCAATGTGACTTGTTAGCTCCTCGTCAATACATTGTTTCTAACTTATTCACAAGCGAAAAAAAGGAGTTGAGGAAATAACAGCTAGAAGGGTAAAATGATAATTTTGTAAATCCTAACTAGCTGATGATATTCATGAAGGGTAAACATAGATAATATTCAGTGGATCCACTCATCACCATTTAGTTAAATTCTTGAGTAGAAAATAAATTCATTTGAGCCGAGAGATTCTCAGTGTCAACTCTTTAGTGGAGTCAATTAACATTAAGATAAACTTGGAAAAGGTTTATGAACTTTTGAGTCCAAGTATATTAGCTCAAGCTTTGTTCATTTGGATCCATGAGGTCACTGTCACAAATCATATCGAGTAGGCATAGGTAAACTAGAAGCCAAGTCAAAAGAAGAACGATACAAGTTTTACGAATATTGTCTAAAGGGTATTTTTGACTTTTTGGACATATGATGAAATGAATGTTAATAAATTTTTTGACATGGTCATATGATGACAAATAAACCACTCGGCCAAGTTAAGGAATTTGGACCTTGAGGATTAATTTCATTTCATGGAATTTTACTTGAAATTTCTTAATGGAATTTTCTTATGTTGTCATGAACAAATGAAGAAAAATCTAGAAGCCCCTTCCAGAAGGCGTGCACGTCCAACCCAAGAGAAAGAGAGCCAATTTTGTGCATTGATGTATGAAGATACTTGCCAAAAGAAAAAGAGGAAACAAATTTCCTCTATGAGGAAAGAAGGGGATCGGCCAAGGCAAGGCAAGGGAGCAAAAGAGGAAACAAATCCAAAGGCTTCTAGAAGCTCCTCTTGGCCGTGTGAAATAAATGGAAGGAAGACAATTTTGCTCATGAATATGTGATATCTATAGAAGAGGAAATTACATTGTTGAAGGTAATTCATCTCCAATAAATAGAGGCCTCATTCCTCTCATTTCATTCATTCCAAAGTTTTAGAGATTGAGAGCTTCTCTCTCTAGACTTGGTCGCCCCCTCTCCCTCTCTCTCTAAGTTCTTTTCGTTTTTGTTTTGGCACCTAGGTCCACATTTGACCTAGTGTTTTAGCTCTTCGACTCTTAGACTTGGTCTTGAGTCGTCGTATTTAAAAGTGCCCACACACTAATTCCTTTCTTTCTCGAGTGATTCTTGTGATAGAAACTTTCATGGTTGCTCGAGTTCCCGAGGAAAGAAGAGAGACGTGCTGCAAGGGGAGACGAACGTTTCGAACTTCCTAAGGCTTCTCAGTGTTCAAGCTTCTCAAAGGTTAGTAAACAAATAATGCTCATTAATAGTTTTTATCCATATGTACTTGCTCTTTGTCTAGGTTAGTAAAATCGTTTTACTTGTTTGAAAGAAAATTTTTAGATTCCGCCGCTTGCTCAAAGCGTGGGGAGATGAACGTTTCAATCTTCCTAAGGCTTCTCAACGTTCAAGCTTCGATAAAGGTTATTAAACGAGTAATGCTCTTTAATAGTTTTAATTTAAATATAAACATGTGCTTGCTCTTTGTCTAGGTTAGTAAAATCGTTTTACTTGTTTAAAAGAAAATTTTAAATTCGCCGCTTGCTTGAAGCGTTAAATTTTTTCTTAACCCTAGATCAATTCCAATAATTTGCTGCCTTGCCTGTCCACCAGAAGCACCGCACCATGGCATCCATTTCTCGACAAAGCCCCAGAGGTAGCTTATGGCCTGACATGAGATACAAGGGGATGTTGAGGGCCACTGATTTCACCAGAGTTGTACGAGCTTGATAGGAATGGAAGCGAGCCATCCAGCCCTCGAGATGGGCCGCAAGTTTGGTTTTGATGCCGGCGAAGCTCCTCGATTTATTTCGCCCGATAAACAGGGGGTTTCCCAGGTAAATTGAATCGCTTGTACAACGAGGCATACCTAGCTGCTGGTTCAGTCTCGCACGAAGCACCGGGTCGCAATTTTTAGAGAAGAAAATACCTGATTTTTTGGCATTCACTTGCTGACCCGACCAACTCTGATACTTGTCTAGGCAGCGTTGGAGCGTCTTCACTTCATCTTCCTTTGCTCGGCAGAATAACACTGTGTCATCAACGAACATAAGGTGGCTGATAGGCAGGGAATGCCTACCTATGATAATCCCATGGAGGTTGCCATTCGACTCTTCTTAGAGAAGGAGCCGCGAGAGCACCTCTGAGACCAGGATAAAGAGGAGCGGTGAGAGTGGGTCGCCTTGTTGAAGCGCGGGAAGGCTTGATCCTCTCGATCGGGCTGCCGTTGAGAAGAAATGCGAACGATGCCGTCTTCACGCACTCATTTACCAAGGATATAAATCTAGCCGAGAAGCCGTAGGCCTCATGGACTTTCCAGATGAAATGCCACTCGACCCTATCGTATGCCTTGTGCGTATCGATTTTTATCCCTATCAACCCACCATTTCCCTTCTTCTTCTTCTTCTTATTCTTCTTCTTCTTCATAATCGAGATAAGCTCTCTCGCAAGGGTGGAGCTTTCTCCAATCCACCTGCCTGGTATGAACGTTGATTGGGCTGGAGAAATAAGCTTGTCAATAATGCCGCAGAGCCTCCGGTGATGATCTTGGTGATAATCTTCGAGCCGAAATTACAAAGGCTAATTGGTCTTAGCTTATCCTAACTTGTGGCCCCAGGGGCCTTCGGAATCAGGACGACGTGAGCGTGGTTTGTCGCTCGAGGCAGCTTCCCGGAGCGGCGCAGAGCGCGTATTGATAAGTATCAGAGTTGGTCTGGTCAGCAAGTGAATGCCCAAAAATCAGGTATTTTCTTCTCTAAAAATTACAACCCGGCGGTTCGTGCGAGACTAGACCAACAGCTAGGTATGCCTCGTTGTGCAAGCAATTCACTTTACCTGGGAAACCCCCTGTTTATTGGGCGAAATAAATCGAGGAGCTTCGCCGATATCAAAACCAAAATCGTGGCCCATCTCGAGGGCTGGATGGATCGCTTCCTGTCCTATCAAGCTCGTACAACTCTGGTGAAATCAGTGGCCCTCAACATCCCCTTGTATCTCGCGGGCCATAAGCTACCTCTGGGGCTTTGTCGAGAAATGGATTCCATGGTGCGGCGCTTCTGGTGGACAGGCAAGGCAACAAATTGTATGAATTGATCTAGGGTTAAGAAAAGATCTAACGCTTCGAGCAAGCGGCGGAATTTAAAAATTTTCTTTTAAACGGGTAAAACGATTTTACTAACCTAGAAAAAGAGCAAGCACATGTTTATATTTAAATTAAAAATATTGAAGAGCATTACTCGTTTACTAACCTTTGTGAAGCTTAAACGTTGAGAAGCCTTAGGAAGGTTGAAACGTTCGTCTCCCCACGCAGCTCGTCTTTCTTCGTTTTTCGGGAAAACTCGAGTAACCACAAAAGTTTCTATCACAAGAATCACTCGAGAAAAAAAGGAATTAGTGTATGGGCACTTTTAAACACGACAACTCAAGAACAAGTCTAAGAGTCGAAGAGCAAAAACACTAGTTCAAATGTGGACATAGGTGCCAAAACAAAAACGGAAAGAACATAGAGAGAGAGGGAGATGGGTGGCCAAGTCTAGAGAGTAAAGCTCTCAATCTCTAAAACTTTGGAATGAATGAAATGAGAGGAATCATGGCTCTATTTATAGGGGAGGAATTACCTTCAACAATGTAATTTCCTCTTCTATCGAATATCACATATTCATGAGCAAAATTGTCTTTATTTCCTTAGAGTCACACGGCCAAGACTTGCCAAGGAAGTCCTTGGATTTGTTTCCTCTTTTGTCTTGCTCTCACCTTCCCTTGCATTTGTTGGAATTGATCTAGGGTTTAAGAAAAAGTTTAACGCTTCGGTAAGCGGCGGAATTTTAAAAATTTTCTTTTACAAGTAAAACAGTTTTTACTAATCTAGACAAAGAGCAAGCACATGTAAATAAAAACTAATATGAGCATAAAAGATTACTAACCTTTTAGAAGCTTGAACGTTGAGAAACTTTTGGAAAAGGTTGCAACGTTCGTATCTCCTCGCAGCACGTCTCTCTTCCTTCCTCGGCAACTCGAGCAACCACCAAAGTTTCTATCACTAAATCACTCGAGAGAAAAGGAATTAGTGTGTGGGCAGTATTAAACACTACGACTTAAGAACGAGTCTTGAAGTCGAAGAGCTAAACACTAGGTCAAATGAGGACCTAGGTGCCAAAACAATAAAACGAAATTGAATAGAGAGAGAGAGAGAGTAGAGGGGCGGCCAAGTCTAGAGAGAGAAGCTCTCAATCTCTAAAACTTTGGATGAATGAAATTTGTGGAATGAGGCTCCTATTTATAGGAGAGGTCTCACCTTCAATAAGGTAGTTTCCTCTTCTATAGAATATCACATATTCATGAGCCAATTTCCCTTTTTCTTTCATGAGGTACACGGCCAAGACTTACCAAGTAAGTCCATGGATTTGTTTCCTCTTTTATTTGCTTCTCCCTTGACTCCTCTTGGGCGCCCACATTGATTTCCTCTTAGGGGAAATTTGTTTCCTCTTTTTCTTTTGGAAACTATCTTCATACATTCATGCACAAAATATTCTCTCTTTCTTTGGGTATGTTGGGCGCCTATTTCGATTCTAGAAGGGGCTTCTAGAAGCTCCTTCATTTGTTCAAGACAACATGAAAATGGCCCATTAAGAATTTTCAATAAAATTCTTATGAAATGAAATTAATCCACAAGGCCCAATGATCAAGTCATGGCCGAGTGCTATTGAGTCATCAAATGACCTTGTCAAAAAAAATTATTGACATTCATTTCATCCTATGTCTCAAAAGACAAAAATACCCTTTTGGCAATTTTCACAAAACTTGTCTCGTTCTTGTTTGGACTTAGCTTCTAGTTTAACTATTCCTACTCGATGTGATTCGTGACAGTGACCTCATGGATCCAAATGAACAAAGCTTGAGCTAAACACTTGGACTCAAAAGTTCACAAACCTTTTCCAAGTTTAGCTTAATGTCAACTGACTCCACCAAAGAGTTGACACTGAAAATCTCTCGGTTCAAGTGAATTTATTTTCTACTCAAGAATTCAACCAAATTATGATGAGCGAATCCACTGAATATTATCTATGTTTATCATTCATGAATATCATCAGCTAGTCGGGATTTACGAAATTACCATTTTACCCTTCTAGCTGTTATTTCCTCAACTCCTTTGTCGCTTGTGAATAAGTTAGAAACAATGTATTGATGAGGAGCTAACAAGTCACATTGTTTCATCCAAAAGAGTCAAGACTCAATTTGGACACTGGCCAGTTCATTTATTCACACTCCAAGGAACAAAGCATGAGGTGATATACATTGCATTTCAGCAATCTTGTACATGAATTCCATATCTATGAGAACTTCACAAAGTTACTCATGACATTCTCACAACTTAGTACTTCACCAATAGGCCATATACGGAATCACATAGTGAGCCCGAACTCTGACTTTCTCAAATGAGAATACATAAGCTGTGAAATGGCATGTCTCATTTCAGGATTAAGGTAAGCACGATGCAATTCATACGTAGTGACTTCGAGACATAAGAGGTTAACTGGTTTGTTCTTATTTTGTCTCTAGAAGTGCACTGGTCAATCTAGTACCTTCGGAAGATACCTAGAAGAACTATAGACTCTCCAACTCTCAATGCCTCATAACCAGACATCATAGATTCTTCTAACAATCATACTGAGGTCAATAGTCCTTTGACCCTTAGATTGCGAATGTATCATTTTAAGCAAACTACGAAGAGTTTGTTCATGCAAATCTACATTTGTCTCTTCGTAAGTTGTTAAGTTTGTTTATGGACTAAAGACTAATGTTTTATCATAAAGCTTCAGACAAGGAAGATTGAATGAACGTTTCAACTTTTATTAATAAATAAGCAATTACGAGCAAGAGTCTTCATGAGACTTTATTACATCAAATGTACAAAATAAAGACTACAACTCTTCTTGTGGGCACCATTGACAACAGCATTGCCGCCCACCTATTTCCTTATAGAGGAAATTTGTTTCCTTTTTTTTCTTTTGGCAATTATCTTCATACATCAATGCACAAAATTGGTCTCTCTTTCTCTCTTGTTTTGACGGCCACCTCTTCTAGAAGGAGTTTCTAGATGCTTCTACATTTGTTCATGACAGCATAAGAAAAGGCCCATTAAGAATTTTCATATAAAATTCCATGAAATGAAATTAATCCTCAAGGCCCAATAATCTTATTATGGCCGAGTGGAATGTGTCATTATATGACAATGTCAAAAAATTTATTGACATTCATTTCATCCTATGTCCAAAAAGACAAAAATACCCTTTAGACAATTTTCGTAAAACTTGTCTCGTTCTTGTTTTGATTTAGCTTCTAGTTTAACTAATCCTACTCGATATGATTTGTGACAGTGACCTCATGGATCCAAATGAACAAAGCTTGACCTAACATACTTGGATTTAAAAGTTCAGAAACCTTTTCCAAGTTTACCTTAATGTCAACTGACTCCACTAAAGAGTTGACACTGAGAATCTCTCGGTTCAAATGAATTTATTTTCTACTCAAGAATTCAACTTAATTGTGATGAGTGGATCCACTGAATATTTTCTATGTTTACCCTTCATGAATATCATCAGGTAGTCGGGATTTACAAAATTACCATTTTACCCTTCTAGCTGTTATTTCTTCACAAAGTTACTCATGACATCTCCATAACTTAGTACTTCACCAATAGGTCATGTTCAGAATCACATAGTGAATCCGAACTATGACTTTCTCAAATGAGAATACGTAAGCTATGAAATGACATGTCTCATTTCAGGATTGAGGTAAGCATGATGCAATTCATACGCAGTGAATTCGAGACATAAGAGGTTAAATGGTTTGTTCTTATTCTGTCTCTAGAAGTGCACTGGTCAATTCAGTACCTTTGGAAGAGATCTAGAAGAACTATAGAGTCTCCAACTCTCAATGTCTCATAACCAGACATCATAGATTCTCCTAACAATCGTACTGAGATCAATATTCCTTTGATCCTTAGATTGTGAATATGCAGTTTTAAGCAAACCATGAAGAGTTTGTTCATGCAAATCTACATTTGTCTCTTCATGTGTTGCTAGGTTTGTTTAAGGACTATAGACTATAGATTATCATAAAGCTTCAAATAGACAAGGAAGAATAAATGAACGTTTCAACTTTTATTTATAAATAAGCAGTTACAAGCAAGAGTCTTCGTAAGACTATATTACATCAAATGTACATAAATAGAGACTACAACTCTTCTTGTGGGCACCATTGACAACAGGGCTCTCTATATTCCTTAATTAAAAGCCCATGATCAAGGGGCGTTGCCTGGGCAGCACACACCATTTGGGCTTGTGGTTTCTCAAGGCCGAAAAGGGTAGGGCAGGTTGCTCCTTTCTAGGTACGAGTTGGGGCCACCTTTTCTGAACCGCCTATGTCACCCCCTTGTCTCAGCCCCCATTCCTCTAGACCTACCTCGTTCAGGGTTATTTGCCACTATGACTTCTGACATCTCTGGGAATGTCGCGCCGCTAATTTATAGGTCCTCCAGACTACGAATTTGCTGAGGGGTTTCACTAGGAGTCGCCACGTGGTGATTGTGGTCCTTGGTGGTTGAGGGGACATGCACAGGAGCCACGTGGCGTTTGTGGTCCCTGGAAGGTCCAGGTTGGGTTTCGATGAGCAGAGCTCGTCTAGCTTCGGTCCTCGTCGTCAAAGGGTTCTTGCTCGTGTTGGTCTGGAGAGTCGCCACCGGCTCAGAGCTGATCAGTTTCAATTCCGGCGATGCAAGCTTTCCCACCTGATCTTCCAAACCATCGTAGCAAGTACCCGGACCCGCCTCTGCAAAAACCCATTTACCATACATTTTCACCACCGGTGAGTGCAGAGCCCTCACCGCCACCCATGCCTCCTTCTTGCATTCACCCTCATCGTGCCCAATCAGACCGCATTTGAAGCATAGTCGGCCCAACTTCTCGAACTTGCACTGGATCCATAGTGGGTGTCGTTCTTCTCGCTCCAAAAAGAGACCCGCCAAAAGTGGTTTTGTGATATCGACCTCCACTTTGACTCAGAGATGATCTTTCCTTGTGCCTGCAAAGCTGATAACAGAGCCCACCATGTTCGCAAGACTGCGCGCACAGTGCTCATTCAAATAACCCGGTGGAAGCCAGGTAAGACGGAGCCAGAAGGGGGAGGACAAAAAAACGATCTCCTCGGCGAGAAGATCCGCTGGCCAAGGGGTGAGCAGCATCAAGGCTCTTTTAATGTTCCAGGGTCGTCCTTCCATGATCCTCTCCAAGTCTTCCTTGGCCTCGAATTTAAACTGTAATATCCATGGTTTGATTTCCTTCACAAACCATGCTTTGCGGCATCTCCACACTACGCAGAAAACATTGTGAACTCGCTTTACACCTGGGGGTCTTGAAGAGACTACCTTTCCCGCTAGGAGCCATTCACCTTTGAAGTTGCTTCCTTGTTCACTTTCGTCTGGGATGGTGAGGTTTCTGGCTAAAAAGGACGCTGTTTGGCCAACAACCTCCTACAGCTACGGTGTGTCTCCCAAACCCAGATTCTCCATCTCAAGAGGCTAGCTATCCCACTCAACTACCATGTTTCCCTTTGTGTTTCCCGAAATGTGTATTCACTCAATGTGTTTCCCGAGAATAGTGTCTCTCTAAGAGTTTCCCTGGAAAAAGATAGCAAAAACTAAAAGAAACTCTTGCGGCGCCGGGTATTAGGCTAAAAGTCACAATCTCACAAGGAGAACTAGAGTGAAAAAAACTTGTTTTTCATATCTCCCACCCAAAAAATGCCAATTTAAGCATCGGTATTCTTCACTTTTTTAAGTGTTATTGTATGAGCGCTAAATCTGTTGCAACAAATTTCCTATTTTTTAGCACTCAAAAGCAAGCAAGTCAAACCCAAAAAGGGAAAAAGAGCGACAGACCAGGTGTCAACTGTCGTCTACCACCATCAACGTCACTTGTTCCCTTCACTCGCTAAGTACAAAATAAACCATACCTGATATCTCATCGTTTGGCGATCAAATGAACAACAAAGAGAAACAATATTGTAGCTCTCGTCAACAACGCTAGCATGCAAACTCGAGAGTCGAGAAAAGGACGGAGTCAGTTAGGCCACCCGGACTATAGCCCCGTCAAACTTTTTTTTTTTTTTTTTAAATTATTTTTTACCTTAAACATTTACAAATTAGTCGTATGAATTTTTTTCTTGCTTTTCAGTCCCCTTGGTTTACTTTTCTAGCTCTATCCCTGTCAAAAGTAACCACACCACTTAATGAGAATCAATTTTTTATTGTTAAGAAAGAAAGTCACAATAAAGAATAACCAATGTCAAGAGATTAAAACAATTGGTCCGGTTTGGTTCGGTTTGATTTTTTTTTTTTATTCGAGATGATCATGGGGCTTAATTGACATGAACAAGGCGGCGTACTGCATTAGACGTCGCTCGGTGGTGTTGGGGTCGGGGACGGGTCGGCTGGTCCGAAAGCGGTACCTGCGCCAGGCCAGCTGGACGTTGACCGCGGCCCACGTCCGCCAGTTGGAGGAGTAATAGCGGGCTGTGCGCTTGAGCCGCTCGTTGGCGAATTTGTAGCGGAAGTGGTCGGTGATGTACTTGAGGTCATCAGACGAGAGCCCAAAGGCCTCGGCCGATTCGATGCAGGTGAAGGTAGCGGAGGAGGCAGGCAGGCGGTCTAGGAACGGCCGGCGGAGGCACCACGACAGCAGCTCGTCCCCAAGAAACCCGCCTGGCTCCACAACGCTCGTCGCCACCATCCCTTTGCTTAGGTTTTGGTTCCGCCGGACGCGTCCCCGCACCACAAATACCATCCTCGGCACCGGATCTCCTTCCCTTATTATCTGCCGCGTAAAAATAGATAAGAATATTACTTTGTCCGCTAGGAATAAATATATATATATATATATATATATATATTATATATATATATATATATATATTTTACATAAATCAATGAATTCATCTTCTCATTTACAGTAGATGAATGTACTTGCATGATTTTTTTTGTTTTGTTATTATTAGTGATTGAATTACCACTTGGGTAAAATCCTCTTAAGAACTAAATTAAATTTGTTTGAGCACCTTTTCATCTTTGGTGAAGACGAGAGGCTTGACTCTATCACAAATGTTGTCAAGAATGAGCTCGTCCAAGTTGTGAAACAGAGGAACCTACAAAATACATGAAACATTTATATCTTAATAGAAAAACTCAAATAAAGATAAAGCATCTTGTTGGAGGAACATAAAATAAGATACAAAAAGAGGACATGATAATATAAATTCTTACTTTCTTGATGAGGTCTAGACAAAGGTAACGCTTGATGTCTCGGCGGAGGCCCTCGGGCAAGTCGTGGAGAAGCTCCATCTGGTCCTCACCGCCCAAAGCGGTGTAGCGTTGTCGCTCGTATCGCCGCACTCTGTGCCTCAAGCTTGATGGAAGCTGCCTCCGCTTCATCCACCACTCCATGTCCCGGCACCGAAGCTGCAGTTTCCTCTTCTTCGCCATCACCGCATGCAAAAACACCTTCAAAAACACACGCACATTCAAACTTGTCCTATCATATCCAGCCTAAGTTAATCATCAAAAAGGAGAAAAGACATCTACCTGAATGTTTCCTATTAATAGTGTGAAGAGAAGCAATCCAGCTAGGACAATGCATATGCTGAAGATCACTTCCATCCAGTGGCTTGTGGGCTCGAGATCATTCCCAAATGTACTGAAAGATGTTTGAAGGAGCACATAATATAATAGACCCTTAATTTCATAAAAAAACAAAAAAAAATAGGCACAAAAACAGGGAAGACAGGATATAGATTCCTGGGCATGAGCTACAAACTTAAGAAGCAATTAATGAATATTTGTTCCTGTTATTCTATTTACTGAAATGCGACTTTGTTGAGCTCAAAACTGTGTACATTTGTTTTACCATCTCATGGAGAGTTACCTAAGGGTCATCAAGCCCCAGAAGATGGGGTAGAGAATCTTGACGGCGGTAGAGTTGCTGGAGATGACGGGGAGTGCCCATTGGTAGATGCCGTAGTTGAAGGAGCCGTGGACGTCAAGGCAGAGGGGCTTGCGGACCATGGTGGAGTTTCCGATGCCACCACCGCAGGGGCTCCCAACGGTGGCCGCCGGAGCCAGAAACTGGTAGCACACCTCATCCCTGCACGCCAGCGACAGGTTGCAGCTCACGCTCTTCTCGCAGTGCTGCTTCAGACACGACGCTACCCTCTGGATCGCCAGCACATACCAACACCCCCCCGCCACCTAACACACATACACACACACACGCACACCAATTCGCGATGAGACGGTTATTAATTAACTCACCATCTTATACACTTTGTTAAGCCTCTTCCTTTTTTCGTAACATGTTTATTTGAGTTTTGTGAGCTTTGATATCCTCTTTTTTTTTAGTATTTTTAGATGGAATCACGTGGCATTGAATAAGAATACAGATCAAGTCTCTACATGTTGTTATATTTGTAAATAAAAACTAATATATATATATATATATATGTATATGTATATATATATGTATATATATATGGTTGCAGGCACTAGGAGGCAGCTAAGGACTAAGGGGGCGAATGCCCCCTGAGTTTTGAAAATTGTGATTTATACTCCAGTTTATTTTTATTTTTTTATTTTTGGGCTATGTTTTTAAAGTTGCCTCTTAAATTACTTTTCAAACTTCAGTTTCGGGACAGAGGATTCGGATTCACAAATGTTAATCTTTTTTAATTATAAATATTAATTTGAACTTCACTTGTGGTCTACTATTTTGGTCTCTTTTACTTTACCCCTCGTACATCATATATTTTTAACATTCGCCCCCCTTTAAATTTGAATTCTAGCTCTGTCTCTGCGGAGTGGGGCTCGGGGTTTGGTTGAGAAAAAAGGAGTTCGTGTGTGTGTGTGTACTCACGTGAGAGGCGATGAAGTAGGCGATGAGGTTGAGGCCGAAGCCCCACCAGATGGTGCCGAAGATGTATCCCGTCACCTTTTGCATTCTTCTCATCAGGCAAATGCTGTGATACACTTTCGGCAAGAATTGGAACAGAAACATCATCAACAGGATCGTCATTATCAGCTTTATCTTCTCTTCCCTTATCAAATTCGGCAGTACTAACCAAAACACAGCCTGCTCAACCAACCAACACAAAAACAAATTTACCGAGTTAATTACGTAGGTACATGAGAATGAGAGAGTTTTCACTGTAGAGTTAAATTCGTTCTCTTTGTCTATATGTTCTCGAATTTCAGCCGCAGAAAAAATATCTGATGTTTTAAGTAGCACGTCACATGCAACAATAAAAAATATGTATATCATAGATGTACAATTGTCTTTGAAAAAGTGCTAGAATTAGCACTGTACAGCAGTGACGACTCAGAAACAGAAGTACCACATACAAAGAGACAGCATAGCATTATCATTATTTATTGGCGGTTCACAGTCTTGTTCAAGTTGCTCAATCATATTATTATTATAATAACTAAAGCAAGGAAATGTATAGCGGAGAAACCGAGGGCTGGACTGCCATTTCAACATCGTTAAGGTAACGTCATGAAGTGAATGAGAGACTGAAACAACAATAATCGGGATATTCGATTTTTTTTTCGGAATTGATTTCCACGTGTCAACACGTGAGTGGATCGTCACTAATCGTGAATCGAGACAAATAGCATTGCTCTTTTTTTTTCATCTCAAATTCGAAAGATATTACTAGTTGGACTAAGTAGATTTAAGGAATACGATTAGAAAGATATTACTACTAGTTGGACCGAATTAATTGAGAAATTTAAAATTATATGATCTACAATGATCAAAGTCGGGCATATATATTTTTATTGCAGTAATTTGGTCCAATAGATTATATTTTCACCAAAAAAATGAAATAAAAACCGAATGAATTCAATTCATATTTTAAAAAATTTATCTTATAAAAACAGAGTTCTTTTTCAAACACCGAAAAAGAAAGAAAATTATGTGAACGAACGAACGGTGTCGCATGGTTTTTCATTCAAAATAACAATAAAGACAATAACAACATTTCATTAAGTATCTCATTTGACAAAACGTCACTTATATATAATTACCTGAGGAACTGGGAGAATAACGAAGGCGTCGAACCAAAACCCCCTGAGCGACCGAACATAATGCGCTGCGATAGCGCGTGCGTCCCACACGAGTTTCCCACACCCAACCACAAGCGAGTCGCGTGAAACGTACGCGGTCCGAAACTCGAGGTACACGTGGCAAACGTGGACGGCATCGACGCAAGTCCGGAGCGCCGTCACAAGCGCCGCCAAGCCGCCGTCCATGTAGAGACACGGCGCTCCGCCGCGCCCGACGGAGAGCGCGTAGAAGAAGAGCGGGTCGACGGCCAAGGCCATCCCACGCGCCAGAAGGAAGGCGCGGTTCCACCTCTGCACGCGCTTGCCGCGCGGGTCGAGAACGCCGCCGGGCCTACGGCGGCGATTCTTGACCGCGACGGAGGATATCAGATCCTTCTTGAGGTCCGTGCGAGAGCTGATTGGAACGAGAGAAGTTCCGGCGCAGGCTTCCCACTGCGGCTGGAGACTGCCGGCCTCGTCGCAGCTCGTGGAGTGGAACGCCGGCACTCCCGCCTGAGTGCACGCGTAACACTCCGCCGCCGGTAACCTCCGCCGTCCTATTCCGCCGGAGAATTCATTTGTGCTGCTGTCTGAATCTTGCCTGCTGACGTGCGGTCTCTGTATCTCAATCCACCTGTATACACGTATACACAGTTTTTAATTATCGACTCTTAGCAGAATTTTTTTTCTTTTTTACTCGGTCTGAAATACCGCGAGTGACTCAAGTATTAATATAAATGTTATGTATATGTGTATATGTGTGTACCTTGGAAGAGAGAAGGGGAGATCGTTGGAGGAGGAAGAGGGCATGATGATGATGATAGCAGTTGAGGGAGGAGATCAGGAACCATGGGATGGGAGAGAGAGGGTTTGAAGGAGGTGATGACTTGAGTGATACTAACTATTGAGTTGGGGGTTGGAATGGGAAATATATAGAAATGTTGCGGAGAATGATTGATTAGTGAAGACGGAAAAGAGAGAGAGAGAGAGAGAGGGAGGGCTGTTTTTGTTTGGACTTTGTTTGTCTGTCATTCAGGACCTGCACATGAAGTTATAAATGTAGAGAGACTATTTTTTTTTCTTCATTCTTCTTCCTACGGAAATTATTTTGAGGAGTTCTGGGCTGTGGGGCCCAGAGTGGGCCCCGCTCGATTCACTCTTTCTTTTTTTTTTTTTTTTTTGAACATCTCGATTCACTCTTTCTAGGTGTCATGAATATTGATCCATGGGATGTAGCCACCAAAATCCCTCCTTTCAAAAAATAAAATAAAAAATAAAAACAATGCCCTTTATTGAGATCATGTATCTAGAAAGTTAATTAGATTTTTCCAAATGATTCATAACTAGCATGTTTATGTACATAATAATTTTATTTAAATTTATGGGGATCAAGCATATAGCCGATTTAAACCTCTCTTGTGATAAAATTTAATAACTAAATTATCTAAAAAACAAGAAAATAGTTCAAGCAAAAGGAGGACGCATATGCACTATATATACTATGAAGATGTCAGACAAATTTAAGCCATTATTTTAATAATTAAGTTATAATTTTAATTGAAGATAGCTATTTAGTTATTTCATACAATTTTTTCTAATTTTTTTTTTTCAATATAATTTCTCTCTATTCTTACTGTATGATTTTTTTGAAATCTAATATTAATCTTGTTGTGATTCTTTTTCATATAATTAGAGGACTAGTGTGTAAAAAAAAATTCTGATGAGCCAATTTATAAATTTTAAGATATTTTTTTAATTAGGAAAAAAGTAATATATATATATATATATATACGAAATTACGGACAAAAGGATAGTTACACAATAATTTTATTTTATTTTTATCAAAGTTGTATCATCATCAATATATCTTTAACACTACTACAAATTAACATATTGGGTGCGGAAGGGT